>NC_143150.1:28492500-29117500 GCF_059928025.1 Delphinapterus leucas
GAAGGGCAAAGGGATGGAGAAAGGGGAGAAACAGGACTTTGGTTTCCTAGTAAAGTCTGATATTAAGATGCAGGAAATGGTTTTTAAATTACACGTGTCTCATTCTATAGCATACAGAGCTGCTGATTATCTGAAGTACAAAAGAAAAGTGGCCATGTCCTGAAGAAGGCATTACCCTTTGAAGAGAATATTAGGTTGTTGTCCTTTTGCATTTCCCAAAGACAACCCACTGAAATTTCCCAGAACAGTAACAGAAGGACCGCTTTGCAGAAAAAGGAACAGCAGGAAGTCTGTGATGACAGGAAGGTCTCGCTTAAAGGAAACCTGATGTGTGATTTATTTTTCCCTTTACATAAGAGATTATCTGAGTCAATTGTTAGATTTATAAAATCATTCTTTGCTGCAAATACAATAATAATAACAACAGCAACAACATGGATAACAACAAATTTCTAAAAAGCAATAAACCAAATGTTCCATGGCAATTACCCCCTGGAATTCACTTGGGCAATTACACAAAGTAAAATCTGGAGGTGAAGACAAGAAGTGCTGATAATAGGTTTCTATCTTTTGGTAAAAATCAGAGTGAAACTGTAAAGTAGGTGAGGAAGGCCATTCCTTAGGCAAACCAGCAGGGCTACACAGTTTGGAAGGAAGCCAACCTAGCAGTAAAGTCAGGTGGCCTGGGAGCAAGGAAAGGTGACGGCAAAGAGAGAATGAAGGAAAAGATGGAGACAGGTCCAAACTGGTAAAGGGCATCAGCAGAGTTAATGTGACACTCAGAGTTTCCTAGGTATTCTCATGAAGCCCTCATTCCCACTGTCCCTTCTTGCTTCCCTTTGGGGTTTCTGGGAAAGACATTTTGTGACATCCAAGATGACATCCAAAAAAAACATATGGCGAGGGATGCATACTCTGGAAATATCTCTGACTTTTAACGCTGGTCTTGCAGAGCCAATGCCCTAAGTCTTTATTTGCAAAATTAGATCAGAGATGGGGATTTAAATCCAGGTAATAAGGACCTAAAGAATCAAGGCTAAATCAGAACAACACAAAGTTCTCACACCATGGCCAAGGACTAGCTGTTTCTGGGGAGCAGTGGGAGGTTCTGGAGTCCCAGATTATATATCTCTGTCTCTAAATCATCCAATTAGTGAATTTGAGTTTCTCTTCCCCAAAGTCTCTGTCTATATCCAGGCTATTACAGTCTTTTAGAATACCTTGTGAAAGGTTAGAAAGGCTTTAATATTTGAGAATTTGTTTCTGCTGCAGTTAATACATTTTACAGCTACCTGCCTGTCAATACCTGAGCTTCCAAACAAGAGTTTTAGGGTAAGTTAACTCCTTTATCCACAGAACAAGCAAGTGTAGAAGAAGCATCTACTGTGTTCACAGTACTGCGAAGGTATACAAAGGAAACTAAAAACAGAAATAGAATGGGAATAAGAATCATAATGTAATGTGTCATAATTCAGTTAAAAAATCTCTTCTCACCTGAATTTGACCACCCAAAGTCTTTTCATCCTTCAAGGTCACTGTAGGCTCATACACACGGCCTGAAAGCTCCCCAATATCCATTCTAACGATGGATATAAGTGCAAATGACATAATTAGACAACACATTCTCAACCTGGGGTGGGAGTGGAGGTGAAAGAGTGCTACAGAGACAGGGAGCAGTGAGAGATGGAGCATAAAATCTTCTGGGGAAAGAGTTATGTGGGTGGTTTTTAAAAAGAAATTCTAAAATGGTCATTTCTTTGATGTGTTTTTAGTCACGGCATTTTGAAATTCAAAACATTAACAGTATGACAATTTCATGTTTATCAGAGGGCCATGGATTAGAAAACAAGAAATTTCCTTGGAAAAGAGACCATGTTTAGTTCTACTTTTTATCTTCAGCACCTACCACAGAGCCTGGCATACAGGAGGTGTTCAGCAAAAGTCTGTTAGTTGAATGGATGGATGGATATGAATGAATGAATGCATGATAGGAAACTTGAAGCATTAACAAGAACAGTCACATAAACAAACTAGAATCCTTCTGTTTCTTACCACTGCTAAGACGTGACATTTTTCACTAATACCACTTAGAAGAAGAAACATAGGAGGGCTGGAGATTACCAAATCCTGCCATCAACATAACAAGTGGCATCACTGAAACCAGAGAAAGACTTAAGAATGCTTGTGTTGACTTTATCAAGGAATTTAACTGTATAAATCAGATCTCAGAGGCAAATTAACAATGACCCAGACACCAGAAAGACTGTCCACAGCAAAACCAACAAATGATTCCAATCTCCTCTCTTGCAGATCAGAGGCCTCAAAAAAGTGTGAGCAATTTAGTTAAACTTGTCAAAATGTTTAAATTTTCCCTCTTCCAGGCATGTAGTAGGATTGCACTTCCTAGCCTCCATGTGGTTTCTGAGGTTCTACATGACTACTTCTGGTCAATGGGTTGTTACTGAAAGTGACATATGCTGATTATGAACCAGAGAATTGTTACTGTAAGGACCTTCAAAGGTCTCTTTTTTTCCCTCTACTACAAAGACTAGCAATGCTCCCTATAGTTGTTTCTCCATCAGCCTGAGTCAGAGTAAGGTTAGGGTGAAGGTGACGGCAATGCAGAGCAGAGCCCAGCCCCCAAAGACCTGAGATGGATGCACAGCTTGAACAGACAAGAAATAAACCTTTTATGTTTGAAGCTGTTGAGATTTCACTGGTTCTTTGTTCTTGCAGCATAATCTAGCCTATCCTGACTAATACGACTTGGTTTACTATAATCAACATAGTTTATATGCCTTAAATTGCTCTGACCCATTCTTCAAAGCTCCCGAATCTAATTGCTACTAGCAATTAACATTCCACCAAGAATGAAATAATATAGAGAAAAGCAATCTTGTATTTAAACATTGGAACTATGAACAAAGAAAAAGAACATGCAAAAAGGGAGATATATGCCAGCAATTCCAGTAATTCTAACATAAAAAAATAAACAGATAAATTCTGAAACAATTTCAGGTGGCAGGAACAGACTCTCACCATCCCTCCCTGTAATGGAAACTCATTAAATACAAAGGGAAATGTCTTGAGAAACTAAAATAGCAGACCACACTCAAGATGGCCCACTGAAAATAGACTATCCTTGAGACAGTGATGGGAATTCCTTAGAGGGAAAGCGAGAGGTAATGGGAATTCAATAAAGACACCACATACATGAGTCGTTGTAAAGCTTAACATAATAATCTTCATGTGTATAGCACTTTATATTACATGAAGCTCTTTCATGTGTATTTCTTCATTTGAACCTCACAACTACCTTATGAAATAGACAGGGTAGGGAATATTACCTACATTTAATTGATGAAAAATAATAAACCCAGATAAGTTGTGAATTGTCTAAGATCAAATAGCTAACACATGTCAAAGGTGGGATTAGAACCTCTGCTTCCTAACCCCTACTCCATGCTTTTTGGATGATATCACATGTACTTCTAACAAAACACATGAGGCCACTCACTTTATAGAGCTAAAATTATATTGTTAGCTTCCTACAATCACTCGCGATCTAAGCATAAGCTTTATTTGCTTAATTACCGTCTGAGCAATAGGTGTGACAGCCAAGTTTATATTCTGTTTGAAGATGAGACACTTGCAACTAAGATGCTGTATACTATGCATTAAACATGCCATACTGTTAATTCGTTTCTCAGCAGATGATGGTTCTGGATGTAAATTAGCATTGTGCTTTTTCAGATCCAACAGATGTTTCTGGGTGTTTAGTTTTATAATTTTTTTCTCACTTGAGATATTACATGCAGTAATCAAGCACTGCACGTACTGACAGATAACTCTCCTTACAGCAGGGTATGAAGGCTAGAACCTAGAGTCCTCCAAGCTGGGCTAAGGTTCAGGGATATAATTCTTAATTTTCCTTTCTACGTCTATTCTTTGGAGATATTTTATCCCACTACAGTAATCTGTATACTAGAAATATTGAAGACTTATGGATGGGTCTTCTTTCCTCCACCAGGGGCCAGGTACTACACCTGGAGAGTTCTCTAATTTTACGACTCAATAAAGACCTTTAATTAAATTAGGTAACCAATTTCCGTAGCAATCACTAAGGTAGTCCCTAAGATAGTCCTGACGTGGAAGAAGCATTGCTGACTTTGCCAATCATTAGGTACTCAAAAACCAAGCATGTAGCAGGAAAAAATCCACTCATACTGCACTCAGATGCATAAAGAAAGTGTAGCTTATTCATTTATTCTATAACTGATCTGATATTCCTCATAAACCCTCACCCACTTGATAGAAGATAGAAAAGATAGAAGAGAAAAATTTACCTAGCTCAATTTGTTCATTTTAGCCCAATCTAATAATGTAAACTCTAAGGTACAGTCTCTTTATATAAATTAAGTTTTTAAAATGTGCTTTCCATCCCCCTGCTCATCCCTAAGATGACACACTTGGGCATTCTGAAAGGGCTTTCATGAATATAAGAAGATATTAAAATGGAGTCTTTTCAATCTATTTAATCTTACACCTCAAAAGATTAAGAATAAAAAAATTATTCACAAGTATGCTTCCATTCCAAAGCCAGGCTCTTGAACCACCAATACAAGAATTTTGAAGGTGGTGTCCAACAACCTCTAAAGGTTTCACAACCCTTAGTGCAATATCCACCTCTGGTATAAGTGAGTTGAGGTTGAGGAGGGATTGGAAAATGGAAGAAACAATTCCTTTCAGAAATAGTTGAAGCTCATAGAACTCAAAATCAAAAAACCAAACAACCTGATTAAAAAGTGGGCAGAAGGACCGAATAGACATTTTTCCAAAGACGAAATGCAGATTGCCTACAGACACATGAAAATATGCTCAACATCACTAATCATCAGGGAAACGTAAATCAAAACCACAATGAGATATCACCTCACACCTGTCAGGATAGCTATCATCAAAAAGAACACAAATAACAAATGTTAGCAGGGATGCGGAGAAAAGGGAAACCTTGCACTGTTGGTGGGAATGTAAATTGGTGCAGCCACTGTGGAGAACAGTATGGAGGTTTCTCAAAAAACTAAAAATAGAACTACAGTATGATCCAGCAATTCCACTCCTGGGTATCTATCCAAAAAAATACAAAAACACTAATTTGAAAAGATTCACACACCCCAATGTTCATAGCAGCATTATTTACAATAGCCAAGATATGGAAGCAACCCAAGTGTCCATCAACAGATGAATGGATAAAGAAGATGTGGTATGTATATATATATATATATATATATATATACACACATATACAATGGAATACTACTCAGCCATAAAAAAAGAATGAAATTTTACCATTTGTAGCAATGTGGATGGACTTGGAGGGCATTACCCTAAGTGAAATAAGTCAGAGAAAGACAAATACTGAATGATCTTACTTATATGTAGAATCTAAAAAAATACAACAACCCAGTGAATATAACAAAAAAAGAAGCAGACTCAAAGATATGAAGAACAAACTACTGATTACCAGTGGGGAGAGGCAGGAGGGGCAATATAGAAGTAGGGCAGTAAGAGGTACAAACTACTAGGTATCAAATTAGCTACAAGTATATATTGTACAACATTGAGAATATAGCCAATATTTCACAATAACTATAAATGAAATATAACCTTTAAAAATTGTGAATCACTATATTATATACCTGTATCTTATATAATATTGTACAGCAACTATACTTCAATAAAAAAAGAAACAGTTGTTGACTTCTAGTAATATTATTCTTCCTTCTCCCCATAGGAGAAGGGAGTTGATGTCTTTCCATTACCTTAAGTCAACTGAGAGGTCCCTCAAGAAGAACATTCAGAGGGCTTACTTTTTATCCCCTGCCATTTAGGGGTAACAGGAGCCTAGTGTCTATCTGGAAATCTAAAGGGCAAGAGGTTGTGGCTGGCTAGCTGTTCTGAGAGTACAGAGACGATGGTGCATGGACAGTGACCTACACTCCCAGAATTTGTCCACATAAATGACACATTAGTATCTCTTTTGGACCATATATTTCTTTCCTATTACTCCTGTAACAAATTACCACAAACTAAGTGGCTTAAAACAAAACAAGTTTATTATCTTATAGTTCTAGTGGTTAGAAGTCCAAAATGAGTCTTACAGGACTAAACAAGGTTCCTTTGAGGGCTCCAAGGGACGATCCATTCCTTGTCCCTTCCTGCTTCTAGAGACTGCTGGCATCCCTTGGCTTGTGGCCACATCACTCAAATCTCTACTTCCACTATTACATTGTCTTCTCTCCCCTCTGATCTGCTTCCCTCTTATAAATACCCTTGTGATTATATCAAACCCTCCCAGATAATCCAGGATAATCTCCTCATCTCAAAATCCTTAATCACACCCACAAAGTCCCTTTTATCAT
Organism: Delphinapterus leucas; assembly: GCF_059928025.1. NCBI lineage: Eukaryota > Metazoa > Chordata > Mammalia > Artiodactyla > Monodontidae > Delphinapterus > Delphinapterus leucas. The sequence goes on from NC_143150.1 coordinate 28,498,923, forward strand.
GTAAGGTAACATATTCACAGGTTCCAGAGATTCAGACACTGACATCCTTGAAAGACCATTATTCAGTCTACCACAGACCAGAAGTGAGCTTTCTTAAATCCTCCATCTCAAAAGGGCTTTAAGCCTAGAGCAATCGGACCTCAGGAGAAAGAGCCTGAAGATACAACATCAAAATTAGGAGTGGGTAGGAATGGGAGAGTGTTCCTTAATAGCCATCCAGAAGACAGGCTAACTTTGCTAAAGAATGTGGAGGTAAGAGATCACCAAATAACTAAAGATGACACCTCAAGAGTAAGGTTTAATACCTGCCAAACAGATACATCAAAGTCAAGCCACAATAAAACCTTTCAGGTAAGATTTTCTTATTTCTTACTTCTCATTCTTCTACCCACTGTGACCGAAAGAGTTCATAAAATGTGGCTATCACATTGGGGGAAGGGATAAAAGGAGATGCACAATGAAAGGAGAAAAGAAGATAAAAATATGCCCCCTTTTATACTACAGTTAAGTCTGAAACAAACCATTCTCAGGGAGGGAAGAAGCTTTAACTTCAAATGAAGTTCAGAATATTAATTATTACATAGGATTTGAAATTTTCATTACTGAAAAGAGACAATTCTTGGGGCAAATGTGACCAGGGGACTTTTAATCATCCAAAAGCTTTAGGACCTGCCAAGATTTCATCCTGTGGCAAAGAAAGAACCAAATCACCAAGCAGGTTTGAGCAAGCAGTGAGGGAGATGGGAAGAGTGCAGGCGCTTTATGACTTCACTTTACTAAGTTCTACGTGTTCACTGTAACCATTACATAACCTTGTAGCAGAAGGAAATAGGAGGCAAGCTCACAATCATGCACGGGTTCTTGTAATTGTCCTCCAACTCTGATTCCTTGGGGCTCTGTGGCAATGTGACTTGTCTGCCTAGTCACCGCTCACTCTCTTGGCATTTGCTGCTAAAGCCAGGGATTGGTAAATTCTAAGTTTTCTTTTAGCGTGGTCATGGCCTGATGGTCCTTGCTGCTGACTAGGCACTTGTTAGCACAATGGACACCCAGATGTTTGGCTCGGAATTAACATTTGGTCCTTAGCCCAGGCTAACCACCCCACAAGGCTCATCTAGAGAACTGCTTAACTCCTGTAACTGAACCCCCTCCAGGAAACCCGCCAGCCAGAATCTCAGCTAACTAACTTCCATATGCTCCTCCCAGCAGAGTCATAAAGAAACTTCTTTCTAGTTCCAACTCCACAAAGGAACAGAGAGCAGCCCAGGGCCAGGATCAGCTACGTAATTTGCGGGATTAAGTGCAAAATGAAAATGTGTGACACCTTGTTCAAAAATTAATAATTTCGGGCTTCCCTGGTGGCACAGTGGTTGAGAGTCCGCCTGCCGATGCAGGGAACACGGGTTCGTGCCCTGGTCCAGGAAGATCCCACATGCCGCGGAGCGGCTGGGCCCGTGAGCCATGGCCGCTGAGCCTGCACGTCCAGAGCCTGTGCTCCTCAACGGGAGAGGCCACAACAGTGAGAGGCCCGCATACCGCAAAAAAAAAAAATAATAATAATAATAATAATTTCAAGGTGAGGAGAACAGAGCATTAAGCCCAGTACAGGGCCCTTCTGAGTACAGGGCCCTCTATCACTGCCCAGGAGCACTAGAGTATTTCTGTCTAACCATGCTATGCCACCAGTTTTATACTGGTGTGGCCTTTCCCAACCAAGAAAGTGAAAGGCAATGCAACTGCAGCAAAAAGCAGGGAGAAGGGGGTTAAAGACATCAGCTGAATATTCTTAAACTATTATCCTCAGTTACAAACATCTCAGCTTTAAACTGCACTTTATAGCTTTGGGTTTGCAAAATGCTTTTATATCTATTATCTCATTTGTTCTTCATGGCATCCTTGAACAGCAGGTAGGCATGAGTCTCACTTTACATTTGAGGAATCTGGGGCTAGAGAGGGAAAAGAATTCATCCAAGAATATACAGTTAAGAAGAAGTTAGGATGATATATACAATCCCAGACTGGCATGACTCCAAATGTAGTTTACTAAATTATACACCTTTATCTTATTACTCTAAGAACCAGGAATTATGCTTGCTTTTCCATCTTTCCACAACATATAGCCTCATTGAGCCCACAGAGGATACACGTGCATGGCAGACTTGCTTCCCTTCTCAGCACTGCTCTTCCTCTTGACATCTCTATCCTCCACCACCTCCACCACCCCCCCCACACACACAGTGTCAAAGATCAAGTCAGAGACTTGGTCAGCTACAGTTCAACTGCCACTCAGCATGGATACTACTAGTCAGAATCACATTTACGAAAAAAGCTTAGGGAGACCCCAAACGGATATTCTGATGGCTGGGGGTGGGGTGCAAAAAGGTACTACTCGCCAAAAGAATACCCTTTCCACTGAAGGACTGATGTCTGAAACTCTCCTATGAGAGGCCTTCTTTTGAGTTTTGCCAGCTTATTCAAATGCAAATGTCTTAGGATAGTGACATGTTAAGCCTTTAAGTTATTCAGACTTTACTGTGAATATGTTTCCTATTCCTTCCTAAGACCAAGTTTTGTCAGGGTATAGAAAGCATGGGGGGGTCTCCAAACAAGCTAAGGAGAGGGACCATCCAGTGGGGGAAAAAAAATCAGGGAACCAGGTGATCTACTTTATATACTCTCCAGTTATGCCTGCTGCCCTTCCTTCTCTCATACAGATAGATCTCAAGTGACAGGAAGACAGATTTTTAAGGAACTACCCTCTCTTCTGCTGGGAGAACTTTGTTTAACATGTCTTTTCCTCACAATTAACTCCTTTCTGCCTAAATAAAAAAGAATGCCTGTAACCCTGATACCCCTAAGTCATTAGGGCAATTTTAAGGGCTCTCTGTAGAAGTTCCACTTAGATTCACTTACATTTGTTAAAGGGGATAAAACTCTGAAAAGGAACCCCACTTCTGTGGAGATGAAAAAAAATCAATAGAGGTTTACAAAATGTAAAGTCAAAATTGCACATAAAAGGCTCTCTCTCCAGGACCAAGATTTTTGGGATAAATAAATACTTGACAAGAAGAGCATTCAGATACTTAACAAGTAATATTTGCAGTTTGCTCAGATGGTTAGAAAATTAAAACAGTATGCGCCAAGAACATAAACCTTCTGGTTTACAATGCAGCATCACTGAATTAATAAAAACCTGACATCGTTAGTATTCCAGAAGCCTCAACGAAAACGTGATATACAACTAAAACAGGTGAGGGATTTTTTTTAAAAGGCTGAAACATTTTAAACACTCTTTCCTAGAATAACTGTCAGCGTACAAAGCATGTCAGTGTAGAGCTCTTTGAAAAAGATGCCAAAAGGCTCTTTCACTGCTGTGTGGCAGCCATATTTGACTAAATACCACTCTAGCCCCCAGTTTTTTAAAGCAACTACCACCTACACAATTCCTTTCCCCAGAAACGGTTACCCTTTTTCCTCTCCTGGCACTAATCTCGAGTGTCTGCAGTATATAGTTCAGGGATAAAAGCAATATAGCTCTGCAGGTAAAGTCAGTATCTCGCCAGAGAGGCAACTAGGAACAAGCAGATAAGAGAAGTCAGTGTCCTTATCTGCAGCAGGAAGTCTTGTAAAGCCAGAGATTTCAGAAAAGTGCCTGAGCCACACAGTTCCAGGCTTTGAGGCCACAGCCCAGGAGCACTTAGTGCAAAAATAGGCACACTCATCCCCCACAGTTACAGGCCAAACAGCCCCAAAGAATGACTGACTCATAATTACCAATGAAACTGAAAAAGGCACTTTGAGACCTAAGAGGTAAGATGTTCCCCTCAGAAGTTGAAGTCAGTAGCAATAAGGGCCCCTTTTCCTACTACACCTTCATCCTCCATTAGAACAGAACCTGAGGAAACAGACTAGATCTTAATCATTGCATAGGTAATGAAGAGGTAAATAGGTAATCGGTAAATCAAGTGATGATTGTAAAGTCCCTTTGCTTCTCATAGTTGCCAGGTTCCCACAACCCCCTTTCACCCAGTGGAAGACAGTGATGTCTACTAGTAGCATAGTTTCAAGGTAAGTTCAGAGTACTTGCCATTACACTTTCATCTCTGCCTCTGTGAAAGAAGAAAAGATTCTAAAAGGCTAAGGAGGGAACTGTGTTTAGATGCTCTCCCCCTCATAGCACCCTGTGATGGTGGCAGGGCCTCAGAGGAACGTGGGTGCATGACGGTATCCAAAGAGGCTACATCTTGGGCCCTGGGGCACAAAGACTCAGCAAAAATCCATGGAAGCCACAGCAGAACTTACCTTCAAGGGACTGTGCAGGCTTGGATGAGGAGTACGTCAGTGGTGATCAGTATGAACCAAAGAACAAAGAGCCCTCCCGGCACGTCCTATTCTGTGCTAGACTCCCAGGATCACTGCACAATGTAGGAGGCATGGGGATAGGAAAAAGGACCAATAATAATTGAGATTGAATTTCCAACTAGCCTGATAAACTGGGGGCTCAGAGCAGATTAAATCTGATTTAGAGAAAACATATAAAATATTTCTTGTGCATCTGAGTTTATGAAGTTAAATTCATGCTCATAACACTACCTTCTCAACTCTCCTGACCCCTGCCAGCAATTCAGACCCACTGAATACCTAAAAGATAGAGGCTCTGTGACCTCAGGAGTTGTATAAGATGCTTCATGCATCTTTACCAGATTCACAGGAAAAAATATTGAGTTCCAAAAACATGTCATTCAGCCACGTGAAATCAGCACCCTGAATAGGCAGGTGCAATGTGGGTCCTTCTTAATCTTTACTTTTATACTTTAGGCTTATAGTCACACATGTCTCACTCAGGTAGCAAGGCAGGGGAGTGAGTACAGGGGAGTCCCCAAACTGAGCATTAGAAGAAAACAGCTGGATTAGCTGAAATTCTCCGGAGGTGGAGCTGATTGTAAAACACCCTGCTGGGGGACCATGCAGAATTTATACAATTACCTGCATGTTTGCTGCAGCCCTGGGTCTGCTACAGAAATCACAGGCAATCAAATTAACACATGTATCACAGTGTGCACCAATGAATTCCCAAGGTTTCAACCCAGCCTGATTACTATTAACAACATACCAAGGGAAAGAAGGATTAAGGGATAAACTATTCAGTCATCATGCTATGAATTAAATCAGTTCAATGGTGACTAAGACTTAGTTTATGTCATTCCATGTCCAAAATACCCTTCCCCCTCCCTCTGGCAATCTCCATCCTTCAAACCCTAGCTCTAGCCCTATCTTCTAGGTGATTTCTGAACTGCTATTATAGGTCATGTTACCCAATCAAAGGCTTGTATAAAAACAGTATTCTACAAGTCACTAATTACTTCATCCATGGTAAATATGATTTACTAACTACATATAAGTTCCTTAATCACAAGGATGAGAGCTTTTATTTCTTTTGTATCCCCTCAATCAGTGGCTCTTAAACCTAGAGACTTCATGGGTAAGTAAAATCTTCACAAAAAGACTCTGGGGATCTGATAAAAGGTTGCAAAAATTTTATTTGACCAAATAAGGACGCTTTAAAACCAACTAGTAGATTTCTACTTTGTATAAAGGTGAACTAGGTAATAAGAAATAAAGACCAACTTTTCCCCAAAACAACTAGAAAACTTGGCATAAATATTTTAAAAGTTTATTATCTGAAAAAGAAAGAAAAAAAACCAATTCTATTTACAAAATAACAAAATTTAAGTCTCTATGAAGGCAGTGGAGAACTAAGAAGATGGCAAAAGCTTGTAAAGATATAAAAGGAGAAGGAAACCAAGAAAGGTTAAGCTGGATCTTTCATTCTGGAATAAGCAGATGAGAGACTAAGAAACTGAACAATAAATCTGAAAATCTGATGAGGTTAGAGGAGAAAAACTGAAATCCAGAGTCTACTGGGGAGGAGAGGGTGCATGCTGCTAAATGCTTTAAGTTGGGGCCACAAGGGTTTATGTCCTAAGAATAGGATGGACTGGTAAAGACCAGCTCACTCAGGGACTATGCATAGTAGTCACTGAAACTGCATTAAGGTGATCCAGGATTGTGAGTTCCCACAGACATTTGTCAGTTGAAAAAGGGTATGATCCTTTCTTTAGGAAGCTACTGTCATACTAGGACTCAAACTCTTACTATAATATTTTTATTATACCCAGCACTAAATCAAAAATGAGTACACAGACAAGATAATAATGATAGAAAACCAAAAGAAACATCAGAAGATAAAGACAATGGAGATATCATACATGGGTTTTTTAAATAACAACGGTAAATATATGCAATGAAATAAAAGATTATAAATACTTGAAAAAAACACTAGAAACTATAAAAAAGAAACAAATGTTCTAGAATTAAAAATACAATAACCACAGTTAGGAATTCAACTCATGAACTTAGAAGTATATTAAATAGGGACTTCCCTGGTGGCACACTGGTTAAGAATTCGCCTGCCAGTGCAGGGGACATGGGTTCGAGCCCTGATCCAGGAAGATCCCACATGTTGCAGAGCAACTCCCATGCACCACAACTACTGAGCCTGTGCTCTAGAGCCCATGAGCCACAACTACTGAGCCCTCGTGCGACAACTACTGAAGCCCGTGCACCTGGAGCCCACGCTCCACAAGAGGAGCCACCACAATGAGAAGCCCGCACACCACAATGAAGAGTAGCCCTCGCTCACCACAACTAGAGAAAGCCTGTGCACAGCAATGACGACCCATAACAGCCAAAAAAAAAAAGAATATTAAATAACTCTGAAGAGAAATTTAGTGAACTAGAAAATAGGCCAGAAAAAAACAGAAAGAAGCACAGAGAAAAGGGTGGAGGAAAAACGTCTCAAAAGGGGAAAAGAGAAAAAGAGTGTAGGAGAGGTAATATTTGAGGAGATAATGACTGAGAAGATTCTAAAACTGGAGAAAGACATAAAATGAAAGATGCAAGGTACCCTATAAACCCCAAATAGGAAATAAAATCATTAAAACCATACATAGGCACATCATAGTAAAACTGATGAAAGAGAAAGCATTAAAAGAAATCAGAATACTAAAAACTACTGAATTCTATACTTTAAAATGCTTAAAATAGTGAATTTCATCTCAGTAAAAAAAAAGCAAAAAAGAAAAAAAAAGGAAACAGAGAATAAAGATAGATTATGTTCAGTATATTAATTAAACTTGCTGCTTATCTCCACAGAGACAACGGAATCCAGGAAAAAAAAAACTGAATGATAACCTCAAAGTGCTGAAAGAAAGTAGCTGTTAAACAAAACCAAAATATATTTTTCACTGCCTAGAGTCAAACTGAGAGAAATAGTAAAAGAGTGTTCTTCAGGAGGAAGGAAAACAATCCCAGATGCAAACATAGAAATGCGTGAAGAAAGCAGTAGACTACAAAGCTTAAATTTATGGGTAAATCCAATTGCAACAAAAAGAATAAAATACCTAGGAGTAAACCTACCTAAGGAGAAAAAAGACCTGTATGCAGAAAACTATAAGACACTGAAGAAAGAAATTAAAGATGATACAAACAGATGGAGAGATGTACCATGTTCTTGGATTGGAAGAATCAACATTGTGAAAATGACTCTACTACCCAAAGCAATCTACAGATTCAATGCAATCCCTATCAAACTACCAAGGGCATTTTTCAGAGAACAAGAACAAAAAATTTCACAATTTGTATGGAAACACGAAAGACCCTGAATAGTCAAAGCAATCTTGAGAAAGAAAAACGGGGCTGGAGGAATCAGGCTGCCAGACTTCAGACTATACTACAAAGCTACAGTAATCAAGACAGTATGGTACTGGCACAATAACAGAAATATAGCTCAATGGAACAAGACAGAAAGCCCAGAGATAAACCCACGCACATATGGTCACCTTATCTTTGATAAAGGAGGCAAGAATATACAATGGAGAAAAGACAGCCTCTTCAATAACTGGTGCTGGGAAAACTGGACACCTACATAAAAAAGAATGAAATTAGAACACTCCCTAACACCATACACAAAAATAAACTCGAAATGGATTAAAGACCTAAATGTAAGGCCAGACACCATAAAACTCTTAGAGGAAAACATAGGCAGAACACTCTATGACATAAATTACAGCAAAATCCTTTTTGACCCACCTCCTAGAGAAATGGAGACAAAAACAAAAATAAACAAATGGGACCTAATGAAACTTAAAAGCTTTTGTACAGCAAAGGAATCCATAAACAAGACAAAAAGACAACCCTCAGAATGGGAGAAAATATTTTCAAATGAAGCAACTGACAAAGGATTAATCTCCAAAATTTACAAGCAGCTCATGCAGCTCAATATCAAAAAAAACAAGCAACCTAATCCAAAACTGGGCAGAAGACCTAAATAGACATTTCTCCAAAGAAGATATACAGATTGCCAACAAACACATGAAAGAATGCTCAATATCACTAATAATTAGAGAAATGCAAATCAAAACTACAATGAGGTATCACCTCACACCGGTCAGAATGGCCATCATCAAAACACCTACAAACAATAAATGCTGGAGAGGCTGTGGAGAAAAGGGAACCCTTTTGCACTGTTGGTGGGAATATAAATTGATACAGCCACTATGGAGAACAGTATGGAGGTTTCTGAAAAAACTAAAAATAGAAGTACCATACAACCCAGCAATCCCACTACTGGGCATATACCCTGAGAAAACCATAATTCAAAAAGAGTCATGTACCACAATGTTCACTGCAGCTCTATTTACAATAGCCAGGACATGGAAGCAATCTACGTTTCCATCAACAGATGAATGGATAAAGATGTGGCACATATATACGATGGAATATTACTCAGCCATGAAAAGAAACGAAATTGAGTTATTTGTAGTGAGGTGGATGGGCCTAGAGTCTGTCATACAGAGTGAAGTAAGTCAGAAGGAGAAAAACAAATACCATATGCTAACACATATATATGGAATCTAAGAAAAACAAAAAAGGTCATGAAGAACCTAGGGGTAAGATGGGAATAAAGACACAGACCTACTAGAGCATGGACTTGAGGATATGGGGAGGGGGAAGGGTAAGCTGTGACAAAGTTAGAGAGTGGCATGGACATATATACACTACCAAACGTAAAATAGATAGCCAGTGGGAAGTAGCCACATAGCACAGGGAGATCAGCTAGGTGGTCTGTGACCACCTAGAGGGGTGGGATAGGGAGGGTGGGAGGGAGGGAGATGCAAGAGGGAAGAGATATGGGAACATATGTATATGTATAACTGATTCACTTTGTTATAAAGCAGAAACTAAGACACCATTGTAAAGCAATTATACTCCAATAAAGATGTTAAAAAAAGAAAAGAAACGAAATTGAGTTATTTGTAGTGAGGTGGATGGATCTAAAGATGTCATACAGAGTGAAGTAAGTCAGAAAGAGAAAAACAAATACCGTATGCTAACACATATATATGGAATCTAAAAAAATAATAAATGGTCTGAAGAACCTAGGGGCAGGACAGGAATAAAGACGCAGACATAGAGAATGGACTTGAGGACACGGGGAGGAGGAAGGGTAAGCTGGGACGAAGTGAGAGAGTGGCAAGGACATATATACACTACCAAATGTAAAACAGATAGATAGTGGGAAGCAGCCACATAGCACAAGGCGATCAGCTCTGTGCTTTGTGACCACCTAGAGGGCTGAGATAGGGAGGATGGGAGGGAGACACAAAACGCAGGAGATATGGGGACATATGTATATGTATAGCTGATTCACTGTTATAAAGCAGAACATAACACACCATTATAAAGCAATTATACTACAATAAAGGTGTTAAAAAAATCTCTGTACAATTAAGTGCTTTATGCATTATATCATTCACAGTAGGCTTAACTATCCCTTTTTTTAACAGATGAGAAAACTGAGCCTTAGAGACGTTAGGTGAATAACTAAGGTTGTAGAGCAGGTCCAGCCAGGTCTAGGACAGAGTCCAGTTGCACAACAAAGCACATGCTCTGACTGGCCCCCTGCACTCCCTATATCATTGCAACATGTTTTATAGATTCCAGTATATATTAAATGTGAGTTTTTATAAAATTAACCATATTGATGACATCCTGCAGCACTTTTGCGCTTCTGTCTTCCATTTATTTTGCTTCTCTCTTCAACTTAACTTGCCTACAAATAATGTACTGAATGAATTTTATGTGAGGCACTTCATAACCTACCCTTGGATCTTTTCTTTTTTAATCCCTGTTAAAGCGGCTACTTCATCAGTGGTTTTATTTACATTTTTCCCATAAAACATTGATTTTTTTAATTAAAGAATTTGTTTACTTGAAAAAAAATTTTATGGGTAAATCCAGATGAATACAGTTGAGCTTTGAACAACACAGGTTTGAACTACTAGGGTCCACTTATACACATTTTTTTCCCAATAAATATGTACTACAATACTACACAATCCATTCTTGGCAGAATCCCTGAATGCAGAACCATGGATACAAAGGCCAACTATAAAGTTATATGTGGATTTTCCACTGCACAGAAGGTCAGCACCCCAACCCCCATGTTGTTCAAGGGTCAACTGTATTGACTCTAAACAACAATAACAATAATAATAATGTCTTGGGGGTTTAAAATATAGAGAGGGCTTCCCTGGTGGTGCAGTGGTTGAAAGTCCGCCTGCCGATGCAGGGGACACGGGTTCGTGCCCTGGTCCAGGAAGATCTCACATGCCGCAGAGCGGCTGGGCCCGTGAGCCATGGCTGCTGAGCCTGCGCGTCCAGAGCCTGTGCTCCACAACAGGAGAGGCCACAACAGTGAGAGGCCCGCATACCGCAAAAAAAAAAAAAAAAAAAAAAAAGAGATTTAAAATACAATTAGAATAGCATATAATTTGAGAAGGGGTTAAAGTGGAGTTACTGTGTTTGAAGCTTGGAAGAAGCCAAGGATTCACGATATAATATCTAGGGCATCCACTAAAATGATAATAGAAGAGTATGTAGTTACCATGCTAATACAAGGTGAAAAAATAAGAACTAGTCAATCCAAAAGAAGGCAAGATAAGAGAGGACAAAATGAACTTAGAATGAATGGAAAACATATGAAGGATTTGGCAATATAGATTTAAATGCAAATATATGTACTAATTATAGTGCATGTAAATGAACAAGACACTCCAATTAAATTGTCAGACTAAATACAAATATATATGCTTCATACAGGAAATACATCTTAAATATAAGAATATGGAAAATTAAAACTAAAAAGATAGAAGGATATGTCATGCACACTCCAACTGAAAGAAAGATGATGAAGCTAGACTAATAGACAAAGTAAACCTTAAGGCAAAAAGCATTACTAGAAACAGAGTGGGATGTTTTGTAATGATAAAGGGATCAATCCATTAAGAAGATAAACAATTCTAAATTTATATAAACCTAATAACATATCTTTGAAATATATAAGGAAAAATTATACAGGATTAAAAATGGAAATACGCTGTTCAAAAGGTTCAAACTTCCAGTTGTAAGATCAGTAAGTACTAGGGATGTAATGTACAACATGATGGCTATAGCTAACACTGCTGTACAGTATGTTTGAAAGTTGTTAAGAGAACAAACCCTAAGAGTTCTTATCACAAGGAAAAAAAACATGTTTTTCTTTTTTTTTGCATCTATATGAGAAGATAGATGTTAACTAAACTTACTGTGGTAATCATTTCACAATATATGTAAGACAAGTCATTATGCTGTACACCTTACACTTATAGAGGCATACCTCAGAGATATTTCAGGTTTGGTTCCAGACTACTGCAATAAAGCAAATGTTGCAGTAAAGCAACTCACACAAATTTTTTGGTTTCCCAGTGCATATAAAAGTTATGTTTACACAATACTGTAGCCTATTAAGTGTGCAATAGCATTATGTCTAAAAAAATAATGTATATAGCTTAATTTAAAAATACTTTATTGTTTAAAAATGCAAACCATCATCTAATATCACAGGATTGCCACAAACCTTCATTTTGTTAAAAACATAGTAGCTGAGAAGCACAATAAAGTAAAGCGCAAAATGAGTTATGCCTGTACACTGCTGCATGTCAATTATATCTCAATAAAACTGGAAAAAAAAGCTGAGACCACACACACACACACACACACACACACGAGAAAATGGAAACAGACAAATCCACAACCACAGTGGGAGATTTCTGGGTGAATTTTATAAAATATTACAGGATCCATGAGAGGTCTCAGAGGTCTTTTCTAGTGAATTTTATCAAATATTACAGGATTCATGAACATAATATATCACCAATCTTAAACTCTTACAGAGTTTAAGTTTAAAAAAAGGGAACACTTCCTTAATTATTTAATAAAGTCAGCATAATTTTAACTCCAATACCTGACCAAAAAAAAAAACATTATTAGAAAGAATAATTACGTGCCAAAATCATTCAAGAACATAGGTGCAAATACCTAAATATAAGATTGCAAACTGTATCCCATATTATATAAAAATGACCATGGTGAATTTATTCCAAGAATAAAACAGGTTTTTTTTTAAACATTGATTTTACAATGTTATTTACCACATTAACAGAATAAAGGTCAAAAATCAAACAACCATTTTCGTAGATGTGGAGAAAGTATTTGATGATATCCAACACCTCCTTTTGCTAAAAACTCTTAGCACATTGGGAAAAGAAATAAAATTTCTTGATTTGATAAATGGCATCCACAAGAAAAACATGCAGTTAAAATCATACGTAATGGTGAAATAGTGGCCATTTGGCCCTTAAGTTTAAAATCAGACAAGCATTTCACTCTCGGCACTTCAACACTGACCTAGAGGTCCTAATGAGTGAAATGAGGCAGGAAAAAGAAATAAAGGCTTAAATATTAGAAAGGAAGAGAAATAAAACTTTTTTTCATATATGACATAACTGTATACATAGAAAATTCTAAGGAAGCCACAAAAACCCTTGAAATATTTTAAATTATTAATTAATTTTAAAGTCAATAAACAAATCAATTGTTTTTTACCCTAGGTACAAGCAAATTAGAAAATAAATTCTACATTATTATTCATAGTAACATCAAAATAATAATTTTATAAAATAAATTTAATAAGAGATGTGTATAAGGTATCTACTGAAAACTATAAAATAGTGATGAAAGAAATTAAAGGATATGTAAAAAGAGTATGATATTTATTATGCTCATGGATTACAAGACTTCAAAATATCAATTCTCCCCAATTTGAGCTACAGCTCCAAAGTCAGAAGACTTACATTACCTAATTTAAAGACTTATTCTATGTAAAAATATAATTATTAAGACACGGTTATTGGTACAGCAGACAAATAGATTAACAGACTAAAAAGTCCAAAAGTAGAGCCACATAGATATGGTCGACTGATTTTCAAAAAGGTACCAAAACATTTCAATTAGGGAAAAGGTTTTTCAACATATGTTGTAGGAATTACAGGACAATCATATTTTATAAATGAACAAATGGTTCAATAAAGGGTGCTGAACAACTGGACAACTATACATGAAAAAAGTGAATCTAGATACGGACCTTACACCCTTCATGAAAATTAACTCAAAGTGGATCATAGACCTAAATGTAAAACTATAAAACTCCTAGAAGGTAACATAAGACAAAATCTAGATGACCTTGAGTATGGCAATGACTATTTAGATACAACACCAAGGGCGTGATCCATGAAAGAAATAACTGAACTGGACTTCACTAAAATTAAAAACTTCTGCTCTGCAAAAGATGATGCCAAGAGAATGAGAACACAAGCCACAGACTGGGAGAAAATATTTGCAAAAGACACATCTGATAAAGGACCGTTATCCAAAATATACAAAGAACTCTTAAAACTCAACAAGAAGAAAACAAACAATTCAATTTAAAAACCGGACCAAAGATCCTAACAAGATACTCCACCAAAGAACATACACAGATGTTAAATAAGCATATGAAAATATGCTCAACGTCATATGTCATCAGGGAAATGCAAATTAAAACAATGAGATTCTAGTACACACCTATTAGAATGGCCAAACTCTGGAACACAGACAACACCAAATGCTGACAAGGATGTGGAGCAACAGGAATTCTCACTTGCTGCTGGTAGGAATGCAAAATGGTACAGCCACACGGGAACATAGTTTGCCAGTTTCTTACCAAAATAAGCATACTCTGACTATATGATTCAGCAACTGCACTCCTTGGTGTTTCTCCAAAGGAGTTAAAAACATGTCTACAAAAAAACCTGCACATAGATGTTTATAGCAGTTTTATCCTTAATTGTGAAAACTTAGAAGCAACCAAGACGTCCTTCAGCAGGTGAATGGATAAATTAACTATGGTACATCTAGACTATGGAATATTATTCAGCACTAAAAAGAAATGAGCTATCAAGCCATGAAAAGATATGGAAGAACCTTTTAAATACATATTTAAGTGAAAGAAGTCAATCTGAAAAGGCTACATACAGTATGATTCCAAATATATGACATTCTGGAAAAGGCAAAACTATGAAGACAGTAAAAGATCAGTGGTTGCCAGGGGTTAGGGAGGAGGGAGAGATGAACTGGCAGAGCACAAAGGATTTTTAGCACAGTGACACTATTCTGTATGATATTATGATGGAGGATACATGTCATTAAAATGTGTCAAAACCCATAGACTGTATGACACCAAAAGGGAACCCTAATGTAAACTATGGATTTGGGGTGATGATGATGTAGGTTCGTAGGCTGTAACAAATGCATTACTGTGGCGTAGGATGTGGAGGGTGGGGGAGGTGGTGCATGTGTGGTGGCAAGGTGTACTTTCCATTCAATTTTGTTGTGAATCGAAAACTGCTCTAAAATCTATTAAAATGGGGGGGAAAATAACGTTGACCTCTACCTCACACACTACACAAAATCTGGGATGTACGGTAGTGGGGGAGGCAGGGGTGAGAGGAATAGTTAAGTAATACTTTCTGCTTGATTTTGGAATCTAAAGCCCCTCTAAAAAAATTGTCTATTAAAATAGAAAGAAAATGGACATTTACCTCTACATCCCAGCATAAACAAAATTTAGTTGTTTATGGATAACAGATCCAGTTTTAGCATGAAAGCTAAAACTGGAAAGCTTCTAGAAGTAAACATAGGTGAATATCTTTATCACTTTGGGCAGGCAGATTTTTCTTGTAACACAAAAATAATAAACATAAAGGAAATACTGATGAATTCTTCATTAATTTCTCTATCAAAATACACCATTAAAAGAGTAACAAGAAAAGCTACAGACTTGGAAGAATATGTTTTCAATGCATATATCTAAAAAAGGACTTGTATTCAGAACTTAGGATCCCCACAATATAATAATAGAGACAAAAATCCAAAAAAAATAGCCAAAGAGCTAGACACTTCACAAAATAAGGTATCAATATATGAATGGCCAATGAGTACAAGAAAAGGTACTCAACACCATTAATCATCAGAAAAGTGTAAATTAAAACCAAAAGAGGATAATACTTCACAGCCACAAGAATGGCTAAAACTAAAAAGACTGACAACACTAAATATAAGTGAGGCTGTGGAATTCTTAAGGAAAAGATATGATTACTCATCTCTTTGTCCCTAGTAACCAGTACTGTACCTGTAAATAGGAGAGTGTTAAGTAAATATTCCAGGGATAGCTGGATTGATGAATAGAAGGGAGAAAAGGTGGCAGAGGAGGGCAAAAATGAGAGCAACAGGAAAGAAAGGAGGGGAAAATGGAGGGTAGAAAAATTAGAATTAGGCAGCTCCTTATTTAAGTAAAAATCACAACAGTGTTTAAACTGTACTGTTTGAAAGTAAAATACATTTGGAAAACAAAACAAATATCAAATCAATCCCTCTTTAACAAAATCGAAAACATTTTCAAAACTTAATTACAAAAAAAAATGCAGGAGGTCCTTTATACAAACAACTTGGCAGAATCTGAAGTGCAAGAAATTCTATATTCCATAAGGGACAAAGACCAACATAAAACTGAACTACCAGTTAAGGCCCCTCCAAAATTTTTTTAGTATAATTTACTGTTGTGATAAGTTATTCTCATTAAGTTTTCTGTGTATTAAACATGTTCAGGCATCACAATTAATACTTGAGGCCCAAGTTTATTCAGATCTGTGTTTACCAAACGCCCCCTATTACACATTACACCAAATGTGCCCTATTATACATTTAGGATCCAAATAACAGAGGACTCAGTTTGGTTCTAAAATACCATGTGATTAACAATTTTGTATTTTCTAGGTAACTCAAATTATTTAGATATAAAATGATACATTCATAACATAAAAGTATACTGGTCTTTTCACTAAACCATATCTATGTCGAATGAGATCGGGTATGTTACCCTATACTCCAGTTCACCTTCAGCAAACTGTCACGGCTTTCCTTTAAACTCCCACCACTGTTGCCATCCTTGTTCTACCCAGAGGTGGGGTCTGGAACTAATCTTGTTACCATGGGTAAGAGGTCTTTGATATAAGCCATGGATACCCATATACCCTACATATCCATTATTATTCTTCTAAATGTTTGAAACCAAGTGAGATTGACAGGTAAACACAAAGCCTAAAAACACATCATATCCCCAGGGCCTGCCCTCAAAAAAATTTTGGGAAGCTAGAGAAATATATCTTCATATTGAATTCATATTGAAAATTCCCCATGTACCCTCTGTCATCAGAATGTTCCTTTGATTCTCAGGAATCCCCATGAAAGGTCAGGAGCTTACCATTTTTAGCACTCTGTGCCCAGATCTTTGCTCCTACTTTTCCAAATAAAAAATGTTTCCATCCACCACTCCCTTATGGTTTCTCCTCTGCTAGATGACATGTTACATAAAAGGATAAAGAAATTTATGTAGAGGCAAGAATAGTTAACCATGTGGTATTTCCCCTTCTAGGAAATATTTTTAAATGGTTACAAGGGGTCTCTAGAAACAAGCATAACACACATATGACTAGTGGTACTGACTACTCCACAAGTCTCTGGTATTGGCTTCCACAATGCTAATTGATCCCCCGTTAGAACATGTACACTACAGAAGAAGGCCCTTCAACATAAGGCAATATTGTCCACTTCCTTCAACATTTTGAGGGCAAAGGAACCATGCTGCCTTCACACTTTTCCAAAAGAAGTTAATTCAGCATTCAGAATTGTGTGAGACACCTCTGTATTTGGCACCACCGTGTGCAGTAAAGAGTTAACTCAGAAGGCCTGGTTATTCCAAAGGTCTTCAGGACTGACCCTTAACAGGCTACAGGGAAATAACCTATAAACCCTTGGAACATCCTGCCTGATCAGAATGTCTTTGTATACCTGGGGCCTTGGACCACACCAGACAGAATATGCTAACAACGTGATTTAACTTGAAGACTGCTTTTTGTTGCCCTGGGCCACACTGGAGTTTGATCATGGAGGAAGTGGGGG
This sequence comes from Delphinapterus leucas, assembly GCF_059928025.1. Classification (NCBI taxonomy): domain Eukaryota; kingdom Metazoa; phylum Chordata; class Mammalia; order Artiodactyla; family Monodontidae; genus Delphinapterus; species Delphinapterus leucas. The sequence goes on from NC_143150.1 coordinate 28,516,422, forward strand.
GGCGGTGGCGGGCCTGTGCTGGAGACTGAGTAGCTAAGGTCAGTCATGTGGAGCTCCATGCCTACACGACTGACCCCTAATAAAACCCTGGCCACCAAGGCTCCAATGAGCTTACTGGTTGGCAACACTTTTCATGTGCTATCACACTTTGTTAATGGGAGAATTAAATGCTGCCTCTACAACTCCACTGGGAGAGGACAACTGGAAGCCTGTGCCCAGTTTCTCCTGGACTCTGCCCTACGTGCCTTGTTTCCTTTGCTGATTTTAATTTGTATCCTTTCACTATAATGAGCCATAACGGCAAGTACAGCTTTTCTAAGTTCTATGAGTCCTTCTGGCAAATCATCCAACTAGAGAGTTGTCTTGACACAACTATGTTTTCTTATTTTCATACAACTAATAAAATAGTCTTTTGTTGATAAGTTGTGTGCTAGCTTGCTCTTGTATCACTGTGTGCTTGAGCTGTCTCTCTCTCTCTGTCTGCTGTCTGTCTGTCTGTCTGTCTGTCTGTCTCTCTCTCTCTCTCTCTATATATATATATATATATATGCTCACCAGATAGGAAATTAATTTATTGCTATAAGCAACCATTTTGACAAACTGCAAGAAAAGACAAGTGTGAAAATGAGAGTTATTTATATTCAGACAAATGGCAGACAAGTCTACACAACAGCCCAAAGGCAAAATATCGGTGGCTCTGGGAGGGAGACAAATTAGCCCGGCATTTTTAATTAAAATTGGGCTGCTTCCTGGAATGCAAAGATTTTTTTCCACTTCTCTCTCACCAAAGACAGCAGCCACATATTTTAAGTATGTTCCTAAAATTAAAATTGCAAGCATTAAAATTGAGCATATATGAAAGTGCATTAGCTTACCTTTACTGGGCTTTCCCTGACACCCTTACTATAATTTGAATTTTCATAACTAAAATATCCACTCGTAGATAGAAAATTTGAAGGCAGAAAGGTAAATTTTGACTTTCTGGCATTTTTTAACACTTACAGCCTATTTTCATCATCCAAAGCTATTACAAAATGTTCTAGCCAATGTGGAGGGACAGAGAGAAAAGATAGTATAAAACCCAAGGAGTGGAAAGAGAAAGCAAGAGCAAACGCCATGTAATATCTAAACGTTCTTACCTCTCCTATACCTCATGGGACTGAGAATACTCTGCCAGCCATGGTAAAATGACACAAATTCAGTCTTATCCTTTCATACCTTTCCACCTCCTTCCTCTCAAGCTTTCCTAGCTTCTTTCCTTTTGGACAGAGCCCTAAGCAGGACGCTTTCCTGATGCCTAACCAAAATGGCACCACAGGCACCTGAATTTCCTTCTTAACCAAACTTTGCTCAACTTCTTGTCTTTTCATAATTCTATACTCTTCCATGTGTCTCTGGGTGGTAACAGGCTCATCAGATAGGGTACACAGATGCTGGATCCCAAGCCAGGCAGTCTAACTTTACTATCAAGTTCAGCATTATACTCTATTTGCTCTAGAATAATTTTCCTATAAATAGAGCACTGGAAGGAGATGAGCAAACTCTTGATCTGAAGCTCCAGCCATAGATGAAGTCAACTATGGAAGAGGTTTGTTTTCTCATTCAAATAACGGTTGTCTCATACCTTTAGGTGAGGACTGCCTTGCTGGAACCTGGCAATAATTTCCACTCAGTCTAGAAAACTGGTTATCTTTCCTTCCTCTTAAAGATACCTAGTTCTTGTCTGGTCATCCTGGGAATAATATTCAACTCAACTTGGATTAGGGAATTCAATCTCCTGTCTACATGTCTTTTTAGAATAGCAAAAGGTACAACATATTTTTTCTCATCTATTTTATTTAGGATATTCACCATTCCACAAGTTGTGAACACTGAATATTCCATAAACTGAGACCAGCAGAAGAACCATTATTTGTATTTGATGTTCTTCTGTCCTACTTTCTGGGCTGTTTCTGTTCAAGCTTATCTCAAAACCTCTGTACCCTTTCATGCAACATTCAAGTAACAAATTTAGTTATCATGCAGGTACTGTATGCCAGGTACTCTGCTATTTGCTGAGTTCCATTTCTCCTTCAAACTCGGGTGTTTTTATATGATGGTGGTTTACAATACTCCCCCTCCAAGATAAGACATTTGCATTTTCACAGTGACCTTGAATACCCTATACCTAGGAAGTAATTCTAATGGTGAATTTATACATGATGAAAGATATCTCTGGAGAGATATCTCTGAGATATTTTCTAATACTCTTCAAATCATAACCTGTAAGCCATCAACTAGATTTCATACTAGTAACAAAAGCTAAACTTGTAGCCAAAATTTTCCTTCAAATCACCTCATCAAACAACTATGCTTATACCCGTCCTTGGACTGGAGCATTCTCTCAAAAGACCCTATCAAGCATGAAGTGTGAAGGCCATTTCTGCAGGTGACAGTCCATATGTAATTCAGAACAATCTCTGAACATGTGTACCCTTGTTCTATTGTGGTATTGATTTCATTGAGTCCTGGAGCTCTCTTTAGATTAAAAGTGGCCTCTTGGCTGCCTCTCCCAGACCTCCGGAATGAAGACTTCATATAGCAATCTTAGATTAAAAGAAAAGAACAATAATTGATGCTTATAATCCTAACTTTGAGTAATCATGATGAAATTAAATAATAATTAGCATACTACACTTAAGAAAAAGGAAAGCTGGGAAGAGAGTAAGTTGTTTTAGAAATACATCCCTATAAAATGAAGTATATGCATAGAAACAGGCCTGAAAAGACGTTCACCCAGCTGATATGATGGTTATTTCTGGATAACAGGATTATGAGTGATTTTTAGAAGCTTTTCGCTTGATTATATTTTCTAATCTTTCTACAGTAAACACGTTTTGTAATTATTAAGCTATTTTCAATAAAAATAATTAAAATCTGTGTACAAGTACTGAGGAGTACTTAAAGAAGTAGCTTTTAGAGTCACAGACATCTGTAAATAGTATTTTATTAAGGTATTGTAGGCATCTAACACAGTGCCTAACACATAGAAAGTGAATAATGAATGTTCACAGAATCAGACCAAAATGTGTCTTCCTTTGTACACAAGGAATGATTTTAGCATTTCATCTGCATTGTTTGCACTGTTGAAATGCCTATATTTTAAATTACTAATCTTTGAATTTGGCTTGTATTTTGGATACTACCTGATAAACTCTCTTTCTTCCAAATTTATCTCGTTTGTAAACTTTGGAAATTGGGCTGGGCTGCAATTCTTCAAAGAATCTTCTATTTCACTACATTAGCTTTGTTTTAGCAATACTGTTGGAGGCTCCATACATAAGCATTAGTCTAAATCACCCAAATCTGACGCTAAACTCTCAAACCCTCCCATAAAAAATGTTAAGGCTTGGAATATTACTGAAATAACCTTTCTGAAACCACCAGAAATTCTCTAATGCATGCTCTTTAAATTCAATCATTACCAACACTCAAACACTAGAGACTAAAAGATTTTGATCTCAACAACAGAGTGAGTTTTCTTTGTAGCCATGCATTTTGAAAATATATCCAGGTGGAAGTGTGACTTTGCAAAGCTGCTTAATTTTGATCAAGAGCTATTTCTTTTGGCCACATTCTCTTACTAATATGCTGACAGAATTCATGAAAGAAATAATAATGACGTGTAGCATAAATCCAAAAGAGGAAAGAGGTAGTAGTTGGGGCTTTGGGTACTGATGGGTATTCTTTTATTAAGCAATCTTTCTTAAAAAGCTTGAAATGTAAAAATTCATTTTAAAAACACAGTTTGATAGCTCCTATTGGTTAATTCATCAGCTTAAACCACTTTTTTTTTTTTTAAGGAAAATCAGATTCTATTCAGAACTATACCATTGTTGAGTACTACACCTTGAAGAGGGTACACTGGGTACTACAAAATCAAATGGCTGCTTCTCCGTCAAGGTGAGCCAAGCATGAGCTTCAACTATTGCCATTGCTCTGGTTAAGAAACTCTTGAACAAATCTGGTAGGCTGGGCCTAGGAGAAAAGAAGTTTCTTCCTACAGGAAGAGAGAGAGCCAGATGGGAAAAAACAGAAACCTTGACCCTGCAACAAAGTCTTAGTGATCTGAGGGGAGAAGTGACTCCACATTTAGCAAATGACTACTGCTCAACTCTTGTCCTTGGCCCACCCCCATGGATACATGTCTGAGTTCTAAGAAGAGAGAATATTGTGCGTATAAGTTGCAAAATGCTGTTTCAACAAAAAGCTCTAATACTTTGGGAAAGAAGCATATTATTCTGGAACTCCACTAACCACACAGGACAAAATGAAAGAGAGGTCTCTCTGCCACAGAGAACTGTTTATCTGTTCCACCATCAGTGCTTTGAATTATCAGAGCGTTTGTGTCTAGAGGAGCAGCAATAGTGTCCAAGGGAAGAATGGCAGCAACCAGCAGGAGACTGCCATTTCCCCTGAGGGGTAATAGAGCAATGATGCGGCCCCTAAGAGCCAGTAGAGTACAAGTACCAAGTACCACCCCACCACACACAAACAGTAGACTACAGTACCTAACAGTGACAGCAGTATCCAATGGGAAACTAGTGCCAGGTAAAAGATAGCAGAGAAGAAGAAGTGCCCAGCAGAAGCACACAGCATAAGCTGTGTGGGTTCACTAGTTGTATCTGGACACTCTGAGAAATATTAGGCAGAGGATAGGGAAGAGCAAGAAGGGGAGAAGGGCTTTGCAAAGAGCTAGAGGTCTTGTATACGTAGGTAGAAGCAAGGGTCTGTGAAATTTAGTACTGTTAATGTTCCTCAGTTTCCTCACCTGTAAAATGGAGGTAATCATACTCTTATATCAAAGGATTGTTGTAAGAGTTAAATGAGATAATATAAAAAGCATTTAGAATAATATCTGGCACAAGAAGCACTATGTTAATGTCCTTACTGTTATAAAGTCATGCTGCAGGGCTTCCCTGGTGGCGCAGTGGTTGAGAGTCCGCCTGCCGATGCAGGGGACACGGGCTCGTGCCCCAGTCCGGGAAGATCCCACATGCCGCGGAGTGGCTAGGCCCGTGAGCCATGGCCGCTGAGCCTGCGCATCCAGAGCCTGTGCTCCGCAACGGGAGAGGCCACAACAGTGATGAGGCCTGCATACCGCCAAAAAAAAAAATCATGCTGCAGTACATTTATTTTTGTTATTTATTCAATCAATCAATAAAAGGCTGAACTTTAATGTTAAAATATCCACAATTTGTTGTCTTAAGTACTACCCAATGTAGATTTCTACAGGCTTAGGTATAAAGAGCAACTCCAGCTCATCTTCAAAAATCCCAGATAGGGACGTCCCTGGTGGTGCAGTGGTTAAGAATCCACCTGCCAATGCAGGGGACACGAGTTCGATCCCTGGTCTGGGGAGAACCCACATGCTGCAGAGCAACTAAGCCCGTGTGTCACAACTACTGAGCCTGCGCTCTAGAGCCTGTGAGCCACAACTACTGACCCCATGAGCCGCAACAACTGAAGCCCACGTGCTGCAGCTACTGAGCCCACGTGCTGCAACTATTGAAGCCTGCGCACCTAGAGCCCGTGCTCCACAACGAGAAGCCACCGCAATGAGAAGCCCGAGCACTGCAACAAAGAGTAGTCCCCACTCACCGCAACTAGAGAAAGCCCGCGTGCAGCAACAAGACCCAATGCAGCCAAAAATAAAAAATAATAATAAATAAAATTAAAAATTAAAAAAGCCATCTCTCATACTATACCCAACTTCCAATTTGAAAAAAAGAATGCTCCCCTGGTGGCGCAGTGGTTGAGAGTCCACCTGCCGATGCAGGGGACACGGGTTCGGGCCCCGGTCCGGGAAGATCCCACATGCTGTGGAGCGGCTGGGCCCGTGAGCCATGGCCGCTGGGCCTGCACGTGCGGAGCCTGTGCTCCGCAACTGAAGAGGCCACAATGGTGAGAGGCCCACGTACCACAAAAAAAAATAAAAAAGAAAAAAAGAAAATCCCAGATAAATCTATGGCTATGTAAATATGAATACAACAATGATATAATATTATTTTTTTAATTGCAGTAACAGATAATTCACTTGCATTTTAGAATTATTGTCCTTTATAATCAAGTAAATGTCACTATAGGTGTAATGACTTTCACTAACACTCAATGTGAATGTGTTGCCAGGTTCACCAGCTATTCGTTTATTCTTTAGCACTATGCTTACAATTTGGGTAACTACATTGGTGTCTGGTTTATACTGACTTGACAAATTAGCTAATCTCACCTAAGGTGTGGGAAACTGATTCAAAGATCGCTTAGTATATGTATTCTCTAACATTCTTTTTTCCTTCAAAGTATAACTTCACTAAAGTAACAAGACTTACCAAAAAAAGTTTCTACCTTAGAGTAAGACTTAAAGAAATAAAAACATTTGGTTCATAAACTCTCAATTGTGATCCATAATTTCTGACTCCCTATGAGAGAGATGTGAAAAATGATCCTCCAGATACCCTGAATCTCTTTCATAGAATCAAAAGCTTTCTGGAGGGCTTCCCTGGTGGCGCAGTGGTTGAGAGTCCACCTGCCAATGCAGGGGACACAGGTTCGTGCCCCAGTCCGGGAAGATCCCACATGCTGCGGAGCGGCTGGGCCCGTGAGCCATGGCCGCTGAGCCTGCGCGTCTGGAGCCTGTGCTCTGCAGCAGGAGAGGCCACAACAGTGAGAGGCCCGTGTACCGCGGGAAAAAAAAAAAAAGCTTTCTGGAGCTCCTGAGTGTATGTGAGGTTTACTGCAGTAATTTGGAGCTGTAGGACAACCCTCATAAAGAACTTCTTCACTCTAGAATTTTCTCACATGAAAGATTGACTTTTAGCGGCCCATTACAATATCTTAAAAGAGAGACTGCAGCTGTTTTCACCCATGCCCTAAGCTTCCAATCTGTGTTTTCTCTCCTCCATGGCAAACAGAGGAGAGAAACAGAAAGACAGAGGCATGTCAGGTTCCAGTCCATGACTACCAGCGGTTTCCCAGTTGGTACAAATGGATGGGTGAAGTTGCCATCTGCTGAAATGGGTAACACTGGAAGACCACTAGGTGTTCAGGCAAAGATGTAAGTTTGCCTTTCGTCCTTCAGAACTCCTCAGCACCAAGTACGCAGGAAATTCATGCAGTCATCTGCTTATCCAGGCCAAGACCCGTCTCCTAGCCTACCATTCTAGACTATTCCTGACCCCTTTTTTCTTCTCACCACACTGACAAGTAGAACCTCCCAATTCTGTGTCCTATTTCCTCAGGAATTTTCTCTTTATGGTTTATTTCAGAAACAAATCCTAACTAAGGCATTGATGGAGGCCAAATGGTTTTGGATGTTCTTCCATCCATCTTATCGTAATTGGGCTATAACACAAACTTCCAAAGAACCAAATAACAATGGCAGTTTGGGGTCCTATAGCAAGGTCAGGGAGGAATACATTTTTGTGCAGGTGGACATTTCAGTGCCCATCATATTATAATATACAAGACCCTGGTCTCATTTTAATAAAACATCAAAGGAAAGATAAGTAAATTCAGACATCCTCCTGTGTGGAACTTTCTCCAGTTGTCATCAGGCAGAAATGACAACTCCCTGCCTTGAACTCATATAGAACTTTCTTTTAAATTTTTTATAGGGAACTTACCATTTTAATATTTTTATTCTATTTACCTGTGCATATGTATTCCCACATACTGAGAACTGACTCAATTCCTGCACTCTCTTACTTCCCCCTCTTGTTCCTTCTCTTCTTTCCCCGCTTTACACATACACACACACATACACACACACACACACACCCCACACACATTCTTTCTCACTCTGTCTCTCTCTCTCCTACTGCACAGTGCTTTGCAAATAATGCATGTGCAGTCAATGGCTATGGAATAATAGATTTAGAAAATAGATTTTAAAGTTTTATTTGTACATGGAGAAAGTCATTCTATTCTGGCCTATGATAAAAAGGCACCACAGGCAATCAATTTTTGTCTCTCCTAATCACAACGATAATATGCCTCTTCCAAAGCCTTGTCTAAACCAGGTTTGCTTTTATTTTGTATTTGTTTAGCAAATTGAAGAAAGTACCTTATATACTTTAAACCTATTGACATTTCATCTAATGCCAAGGTCAATAGTTAAGATTTCTCCTTAAGATACTATGAGACAAAAGACAAATATAAATCTACAGATTGGTTTGTAAAAGAACCTTATTAATTTAGACCACAATAATGTGAAATTTGTTATCATTTTTAAAAAGTTTGGTATGCAAAATTATAACACGGACAAAATTTCAAGGAACATATTTATACTTTTAACCAACAATTTCAAGCATTTTAAAAGAAGTCCATTGTTTGCCAATAACAGATATGCAAATAACAGATATGAAAATTATAATTACCTACTCACTAAGGAAGTTCCTCTAAGAAACCCTATTAAACTATACTTTTAATATTTCTAATTCTTATAATATTTTAATTGTTTTTGTCTTTCTCCCTCCACTAGAAATCAAGCTTGATGATAATAGGGTTTCATCTGTTTTGTTCACTGCTATATTCTCAGCACTTAGAACACTAGCTGGCATGTAGAGATGTTTAATAAATAGTTGCTAAATAAGTAAAAGAATAGATGATATCACTAAGTGTATTTGAAGGTGATAGAATATTTTTTTTTTTTTGCGGTACGCGGGCCTCTCACTGTTGCGGCCTCTCCCGTTGCGGAGCACAGGCTCCGGACGTGCAGGCTCAGCGGCCATGGCTCACGGGCGCAGCCGCTCTGCGGCATGTGGGATCCTCCCTGACCGGGGCACGAACCGCGTCCCCTGCATCGGCAGGCAGACTCTCAACCACTGCGCCACCACGGAAGCCCAATAGAATATTTTTAAAACACTGAAATTTTATTACTCAAATTCAAATTGTGGACTAATGCAATAGTCCCCACGGTGTTCCAGTCAGCGCCCCTTATTAACTTTAACTCCAAAGCTTTGCCATTTTGGAAATCATCACTACAAATTAGTAGAGAAATCTTCTGTCTTCTACAAAGCTGTAAGGGTGGAATCGCTTTTAGAATGCCAATATAAATTCAAACACATATAAAGAATTTAATTTCCTTGGTTTGCTCTGTTTTCAGCTATTCCAACCAGCTCATTGACCAAAATAATATACAGTTGATCTATAAAGTAGATAAACCATAGCATGCCATGTATTAGGGAAGACATTTTATGCAAATTTCTTTTAAGACTGAATTGCTCATAAAGCCTTAAACAACATCTTTTTCCCCCTCTGCCATCTTCCCTCCTACACCACCTATCACCTACTCCAAGCATTTCTGAGCATTAGTGTTCAATTTCCATGTACTTCACTCAAGCAAACAGGCTGAGAAACTTGTGGTGTTTAAAGAGTATCGTTTTTAAAGAACAAAACAATTATCCCTAATCTGCTCTTCAAACAAAAAGAGGTTTCAATGTCGAAAGCATGTGTTCAATCTCCACCAGCTCATAAACTTTAATGTTCTTATTGTCATTTGTTTATGTTGTTCTTTGATCATTTCTGACACCACTATTATCAACTTTCTCTATATTAATGCCATTTTACGACTTGTAAGTAATACAGCAGAAGCAGAGGTAAACAGCCAGCAAGTGGAATGGCTTGGCTTTCACAAATGCACCGGATCTTACTACTGGTTATTGCCTAATCTGACTCTTCCATCCCATCCTAGATAAGAATACTTCTAAAAGTCTTGCAACAAAATAATTTGAAAATGCTTAAAACATTTCTCCATGGGCCCTCAAAGGAACCAGACCTTTATTATTCCAAAAGCCTCCTGGAAATTCACCCTCTATGTCTGAGTGTTTTGACAAAAAAAGACCGTATCAAACATTAAACATGCTGAGAAATGTTTGAGGCTCCAATACATACCTAAAACAGAATCACACAAGATCCCTTACCCATCCAGTAGGCCAGTGACATTCAAACTGATCTTTTTTCTCTAGCAGTGAAATATGCACTTTCCCCTCAACCCAACCTGAAACAAAAAATATCTTACATAGCAACTCGGTCCATGAAACATATAAGCAGAGTGGCTCTCCTTGAATCAAGTGTGGAAGACCAGGATACCCACCAGCTTAAGAGCTGGTGATGTCAAGCCTCAGCCAGCAGCGAACCTGGCCTAGAGGCAGAGCAAAGCAATAAAGGGCCAAGGAATCAGGCAAAAGATTAGGAAATAAGGGTTAAGACTTAGGCATGCACAGGTTCCAGTAAGAGGGATGCTGAATGAATAACAAGAGAGAAGGTATAGATCCAGCTGCCTTCCTATACTGCTACCTCCCAGACCACACACTCAGACCAAGCTTTGTTGAGCACAATGGTAACTATTTTGCTATAAGTGTAGTGATGGACTCAGGAATGTGGATTACCTATAAGGATTGGGTGGCTGTGTGGTTAAAAATACCCAGCAGTGTGCCAGATGCTTAAGTTAACATGCCCCCAGGAGACTGGCAATCTGCCTTCACCTCTAAAGCTGGCACTAAAGGGCTACTGGCAAGCTAATATGAGCACCAAGTTGCCCTTCCAGGTGCAGGAAGAGATTTCCATCCAGGCAGACCTAGGAGACACTGCGGATTAGGCTCTAGCCCACCACAATAAAGTGATTATCGCAATACATAGTGACTCACATGAATTTTTTGGCTTCCCAGTGCATATAAAAGTTATGTTTATGCTATACTGCAGTCTATTAAGTGGGCAATAGAATTATGTCTAAGAAGACAATGTACATATCTTGCTTAAAAAATACTTTATTGCTAAAAATGCCGTTCATTATCTGAGACTTCGGCGAGCCATAATCTTTTTGCAATAGTAACAAAGATCACCGATCAAAGGTCACCATAACAATTATAGTAATAATAAAAAAGTTTGAAATATTTTGAGAATTACCAACATGTGACACAGAGACATGAAGTGAGCAAGTGCTAAAATGGTGCCAATAGACCTGCTCAACTCAGGGTGGCCACAAACCTTCAATGTGTAAAAAGTGCAATATCTGCAAAGCACAATAAAGTGAAGTACAGTATATATGCTTGTGTATTTACTCTATCTAATTGAGTCCAACAAAAGGCTTTTATCAAAAGGATGCCCAAGATAAGGATACGGTCTGAGACCCTGCTACAGACTTAAACTACCCGGTTCCTGACAGGTGCTAAGCCACAATTATGGCCCTCATAGGCTTTCTGCATGTAGTTTAAAAAGGTGTGTTCCAATCAACTGAGGTAAGTAGCTGCAGATTATTCTATCACTAGGACTGCCACTCTTTACATTTGGCAGCCTGAGCCACAGTAAAAAGAATGCCAAAGAACAGCCATAAAAATAAGTAAAATATGGTTGCTACGTCCTTGGAGAATAATTTTTTAAAAATCAATTAATGGACAAGGGGAAGGAAACAAGTGTGTATGACTGCAAGTGTGAGTGTGTGTGAGAGAGAGAGAGAGAGACGTCTTGTGCAAACTGTGATCTGCCTCTTAAAACATAATACATTTCTGCCCCTGCCTTATTGTGGAACTTTGGATGAGTCTTTTCTCCTTTTGGGGACTCATCTACCCCAAATGGAAAATGATGGCTTCAATATGAATGATCTGTGAGGTCTCTTGCAGCTCTCATAGTCTCTGGTTCTAAAACTCCTTTTGAAAATCTAGATTTCAGCTATAGGTACAAAGACCACAGAGGGACTGAGTAAGTCTTCCTTTCCTTGTATCTTTCCTTCATCTTCTAATTATGCCTTCATTTTCCATTTGTCATAACAGTAATTTATGTACCCTCCCACGAGGCAATCTCTGCCTCATTTCCTGGCAATAAAGAATAATTTCTTTTATTCTAAATTAAGGGCTATGGGAAGCTCTGAATCCATCCCCTAAACCTTTCTTGTGAGGCCCTTTGTAAGGAGAATGGCGGGGGGGACTGCTATCCAATGTTGTAAAGGACACCATCCAGTTTCACCTGCCAGTTATCCTCAAAGCATCCTTCAGGACCCTTGGATAAGGGGTAAGATGACACCCCATTCAGTTATAGAAGAGAACTTGGGTACAAGAATAAATGGTGAAATAAGTAGAGGACAGGAGACAGTACTGTGCCCAAATCGCTCCTTATCTCTGGTTCCCAGGACTTCACAGTCAGTCCTGAGGAGCTATATACCAAAAGTGGGGGATGCAGCGAGAGGTCTGCCCGGTTGGAAAGAATATTTTATCATTGATGTTGTTTAGAATTTTTGCTATATGGTGATAAAATGCAGATCAACTTTTAGTTTCATTATTGTTTCTAAATGCTCTATAGACAGTGCCCATGGGAAGTTGATCTAAGAAAGTGAAATGTAAAGGAAACATCCCTGTATTGAGAAGACCTGGGTTCTAATAAGAAGAAGAATCACTAAGCATCAGGTAGGCTGAATAGCGGTCTTCCAAAGATATCTGGTCCTAATCCATGGAACCTGCGCATGTTACCTTATATGACAAAAGGGACTTTGCAGGTATGATTAAATTAAGGATCTTGCGATAAGGAGATTGTCCTGGATTATCTTGAGATGGGCCCTAAAAGCCATCACAAATATCCTTAGAAGAGAGATGCAGAGGGAGATACTACGACAGAGGAGAGAAGGCGATGTGACAACTAAAGCAGAGGTTGAACTAATGTGGCCACAAGCCAAAGAATATCAACAACTACCAGAAGCTGGAAGAAACAAGGAATGAATTCTTCCCTGAAGCTTCTATAGGGAACCAGCCACACTGACATTTTGATTTTAGCCCTGTAAGACTCATTTCAGATTTCTGATTTCTCTAACTGTAAAATAATACATTTGCGTTGTTTAAGCCACTAACTTTGTGGTGATTGGTTACAACAGCCATAGGAAACGAAGACAGCATCTGCTGTATACCAGGTATTGCATCAGATGCTTAGCACAGATCATCTCATTTCATCTCCACATCAGCCCTGTAAAATACTCATCATACTCATTTCACAGATGAGGAAAGTGAGGCTCTCAGGGATCACTCAACCAATTAGTGGCACAGCCTGAATTGCAACTCAGATATGTCTAACTTCAGAATCTACTTTTTGCCACTACAACATGTGGTAAAAATAACCATAATTATGAGAGTTTACACTCATCCGAAGCCTTTGCTACTAACCTCACAGGTATGATTTCTGTTAATCCTTCCAATAATCTCAAAACACTGAGATTTAGGTTTAAAAAACATTTGATAGTTGGGTGATGATGGGAAAATTACTTATTCTCTGTGACTCAGTTTGTTCTCTGTGAAATGGAGCTGAAAATAGTATTACCAGCCTCATAGGTGTGTTGTGAACACCTCATAGGTGTTAACATTTATAAAGAGCTTATAACAGTGCTGGGAACATAGTAAGTACAAAACTTTAAACATAACCATGATGATATATTCTCTCAGGAATGTGGTCCTGCCTCATCTGCTAACTAACTGGGTGAGTTTGAGCTAGCTCCTTGACTAGATTAGAATGGCTTCAAACACTGATATTTTACGATTCGAGGCCTCTCCAGGCCTCAGTCTCCCCAAGTATGAAATGAGGGCTTTGGAAAATAATGAGCTCTGTCATTCTATGACTGCATGAGAACCCTGGTAGTCGCTAAGAGCCTCAGGGGTTACATAGCTGCTGCACTTCCCAAAAACTAAAACTATTTATCGTGTCCGTACATGGTGAGTTTGAGTAACACAGATTAATGAGAGCTCAAGGCAACTAGATCATTCCATGTCACAAAGTAGTTTATCTGTAGATGAAAGTCTCTCTCTGTCAAGTCCTTTTAGTCCAATTAGATGCTTTCTTCCTAAAATGAGGCAGATCATTAACTGGCTTTTGAAAAATGTAAAGGCTCTGGTATTTCAAAGCAATGTGCACTATGACACCCAACGCTATTTTTACCAATATGTGACCTTTTGTCATTTCTTTTGTCTCCTTATAACTGCTGGGAGATAGGCCTAATGTTCATGGATGTCAGGTACCTCATTTAGCATGACAGAAGCTTGGTAGGAAAGCAGTAAAAGCTCAAGGTAAAAAGACTCGTGCACAAACCAAAGTTTCTCCGGTACAGTCATGTCCCATGGCAATAAGAGGTCACAGTCCACCACCTATAGAGGCGCTGCTGGGTAGCAGAGGAGTGACATGTGTGGAAGGACAAGCATGGACATAAGACAAAGGGTCCCAGAATGGTGACCCTGGAGGAGAAAGCAAGCTGCTTCTACTCTCACCATAGCCGAGCCCAGTCCTGCTGGTATTTATCTTTTACCTGAGGAGCTAACTGCAGCAATGACTGGCTTCCACCTTTCTTTTCGGCAGACTTAAACTTTGTACACTGTGGTATCTTATAACTAGGTGTATGGACTAAATGTTTGTGTGTCCCCCCCACCAAAATTCTATGTTGGAATCTTAAACCCCCCACTGTGATGGTATTAGGAAATGGGGCTTCGGGAAAGTGATTAGTTCATGAGGATGGAGCTCTCACGAATGGGATTAATATGCTTATAAAAGGCCCACGGAGCTCTCTCACCTCTTCCACCACTGTGAGGGCACAGCAAGAAGAACCAGGGAACAGGCCCTCACCAAGAACCCCAACCATGCTGGCACCCTGATCTTAGACTTCCAGCTTCCAGAACCGTGAGAGACAAGTTTCTGTTGTTCATAAGCCACCCAGTCATGGTATTCTTTTATAGCAACCCAAACTGACTGCAACACTAGGTTAACAGTTTCTAGTTGTTTTCAGAAAATATGGGAACCCCTCTTTACCATCAAACATTTTCTCAGACCTCCACATGACAATAGCTATACTTCACTACTGATGGTTGAGAAAACATGGTGACAAATAGTAACTGAATCCCAGGATATATACATTCAATAAGGCTACATACATGTGCAAGTAATATATTTATCCAGTTTCATACAAGTATTTTCTGAAGTTCTTAAAATAATTTTATCCTTCCCTACTCCTGAGGCTGTTGTCAAGTGGGCATTTTGTCTCTGTTTTCCTCCTACTTCCTTGTCCTGATATGGCCACCAAGCCTCCCCCTCAAACATGGTTGCTATGTGACTGGAATTCAATGCTGTGACCAATCATATCTGCTATTACTTTGCTGCTGGTTTATCCAACTTCTCTCCCTTGCAGTACATGTGAAACCCAGCGCAAAATCTCCCTGTAAAACTCAAAGTCCATCTTCCAACTCTTCCCATACTATCCCATTTCAGTTCTCTCAACTCTTCCTTGGACCCTAGTTCTGATGCCCCATGTTCCCCATTCCATAGCCAACTTATCTGGTGGAAATGAGGGAAGTGTACCAACATGGTCTGAGGAGACAACCTTTGAGCTGGGTCTTGGGAGATGAGCAGGAGTTCCACAGGCAAGGATAAAGGAAAAAGCATTCCAAAATGAAGCAAAACTATATAAAGTGTTGAGCAGTAGTTAGAAAAGGAGCATGTGTTAAACGTGCAGATTTCTGGACCCTACCTCCAGAGATTCTGACTCATAAGTCTAGGGTAAGGTCCAGAAGTCTACATGTTCAACATATGCCCCATACAGTTCTGATAATGGTGGTTTATAGATCATACTTTAAGAAACACTGATCTAGAAACAGGTTTAGTAAGTCACATACAATTTGTTCATCTGTAGAGCTGTTCAGGGAAATCCCACTGAGGGTCAAGGGTAATAGTTTGGGTTCATCTGAAGAAACTGGCTCATGTACACACTGAGATACAATCCTGATCCCTTGGTATTGCTGAGTGATGGCATGCTGAACCAATCCGGCCTGAGATGGAGCTAGTTCTTCCTTTACCTATCTTTCTGACTTCATAAAAGCCAAATTTCCAAGTATAAAATGAGTATTATTTTTTTGTCCTGCAAATCACAAGACAGAAGATACTTCTTTTGTATACCTAACCACCCTTGTGTCAAAATTTTATGACACCTCACATTTTAAGAAGGCACTTCATGGTTTTTGGTCTCAGAGCTCTTGCCATCTGCATAAAGGTAGTTTCTGCACAAGACTCAAAATGCACTTGCAAATTGGCACTGGAGGAACAGGGTAAAGGGAATGTAATTTGCATATATGAGCAAGTTTGTAAGCCTGATGGTTAACTCAGTATGTTAAGGCATAAAGCTCATGAGGCCAAGGTTATGAGTTTAATCTACATATGAATTATATAGCTGTTCTCCATCACTTAACAGACTCTACCCTTCCCCCAGCTCACCAATGAGCAAATATAACTGGACTAGGCATCAGAGTGTGGCTAGCTCTGTGCAAGATATCCCATCTATGTGAATATAATGAAGATGTAGAGCACATGTTTTAATAAGAATGGGTAGGACTACTACCTTTTTTAAAAATAAAGTAAAACCAGACCTTTTACCTGAGACTATTCAAATATAATGGTGTTATGTGCCACCTTTTGTATCTTTAGATAAGTATGCTAAAGCATCCTTCTAACTGAGTCAAGTAGGGAGGAAAAGTGTGGTTAGTGGTGCTTTGTGGATGGATGTAAAATGGAGGAGAGCACTCTGCCAAGGTAGCTTCAAAATGCAAAAGTTGGATATACAATTTTATTTGTCAATCATACCTCAATAAAAACAAAATGCAATAGTTGTTTTTACTGTCTAAAGGGAAATATATTTTTCATATGATTCTTTGGACTTCTGAATTCTTCTCTGATTTCCACTAAAGAGCATAAAAGAAATTAAAAATCCCATCAAGAAAAAGGTCTAAGTAGCTGTCTTCTGTTTGAATCGTCACTGGCATAACTCAAGGAGGCTTAGGCCCAAGGCAGGCTGGGGCCTTGCCAAGAAGGCACCTTTGTGAATTGCAAAGATGATAAGACTAGTCTGTATAGAGACTGGGTAATTGGCCCCAAAGGCCAGTTTACGAGAGGGCAACTCAGTCTCCCATAGGATATGATGGTTTCTGTCCTAAACCTGAAAACATTGGTCTACTATCCAATAAGGTCGGTTACTAAGTCAGCAAATAATCCAAGAAGTAATCAAACACTTAGTCAGTAGTCAGGTTCTAACTGATTCTTCCATATATAACAAGTCCCCAAACAAGCAGCTAACCAAAAGACAGCCGTTTCTTACCTCTCAAGAAGGTACTGGCAAGATGTTTTAGAGTATTAGAGCCCTAGTTAACTGAGTCAGTGTTCCTGATAGGATCCTATCCTAGATGGTAATGATAATGATAAGATGGAGACAGACCTAGGCTAGACCTCTGAAACTACTGCCTCCAGATAAGTTAATACAAATAATGAACATAACACAGTGCTTGGCAGAATAAGTCCACAATAAGTGTTAGTTCTTATAATAATTACTTAGAAAACTGCAACACAACTGCTTGGTTACCCTTGCTTTCCACTAGGCCAACTCTGAAACCCATTTGTTTTCCTCAGCCTCTGTTCTTCTCTTGCTGTGACTTAAAGATCATGTAGGAGTTCAGAGTTCACAAGTATACCACATTTGGAGATAAACAATAAGACAATTTCAAATGGTCAGACTGAGGCTGACAAATGCCATATTGCATGACAGTTAAGATACTGAGCTCTGAGATCAAACCACCTGGATTAAAATCCTAGTTTGTCCAAACCAAATGTAACCTTAGGCAATTTGCTTAACTTTTCTGTGCCTCTATTTGACCCTCCACAAAATGAGCATGATAAAAATCTCACTGAGTTGTTCTACGAATTAAATTGATATAATACATGTAAAGTACTTAATAGGGTACCTAGCACACAATAAGCACTCAATAAATGTTAACAATTGTGATTATTACTTCTTTTCTCATTCAGGACTGGCTCAGGAGGCATGACCAAATCTGTACTTTTGGATATATATGGGCTCAGCTGGGAAAAGCTGAGGAAGAGGGATAATAAAGAAATAGGGCAAGAGCTGCTAATAAAATGGTAATGGCTGATAGTGACTTCGGGTGGCCCAAGAGGATACATTTAAAGTTTAATAAGGCCTTAGGTCCCTTAACCTGAAGCAGTGAAGGTTTCAAATACTGTGGCACATATAAGGGGGAAGACTTGATGGTAATCAAGGACTTCTAAGCACCCCCCCCTCACTTCACAGCAGGAGGGCAGCTATTTATTCCACCTAGGCACAGGGCCAGAGAGTGCTTTGGTCCAAAGGCCAGTGGAAAGTCAGGCCACAGAGACTGCCTATGGATCTCCTCATTTTGTAAGTTTCTCAAACTGGTTTGGTTAGGGAAGATTCTTTTTCATTTATGCTAGCAATTTTTCCATCATAGTGCTTTACACAACCGTAACCCCACACCCAGCCAAAATGGCAGTTATTACATTTGGCTTAATGAAAAGAAAACTAATGAATATAACTAAGGTGATTAGCCAAAATGAATCACCAATTTAAGGAGGAGTGCTGGCTCAGCAGGGGCACTGCTCACTTCCAGGTGTGGACTCCAAACTGCAGCTTCCAGCGCCAATAGAAAGGAGTTTATGGGGGAGGGGAAATCACCCCAGTGGCACCTAAATAACCACCCTTTCCTCTCCTATGCCCTCTCAAGCCCTGCCCTTTTCACTCTCAGGGTGACTTCCACAAAGAGTAGAATATTCACATTAGAGAAGGCAAAGAGCACCTAAGAGCCTGGGCTTTGGAGTCACACTAACTTGGGTATGAATCCTAGCTCTTCTATTACTAGCTGTGTGGGCTTGAGAGAGGTATTTAGCTTGGATGAGCTTCAGATTCTTCACCTAAAAATGTGGGTCAAATTGGTAACCATCCCATAGGTCTGTTATAAGGATATAATGAGATTATTTCATTCAACAAATGTTTAGGGAATGTCTATTTCATAGCTGGCTGAGACCGTGCTAGGTGCTACAGATACATCAGAGAAAAAGCTAGACATGGCTTCTGCCCTCATGGAACTTACAGTCACAAGGGGGAGACAACAGTGTCCCCTCTATGCTATAACTTGACTTCATGTTTACAGCAGGGCAGTAATAATTGATGGCTGGATGTGTTTTACAACTAGAAACTAGGCCTCTTGCCCACCTTTAACCACAATACTACCTGCCTGAGACCGTATTTCTGAAAAATTGCCCTCTCTCCAGGTTGCTTTCATTGCTGTGTGCTGCTTATTAGGACAACTTTGCTGTTTTTATTCACTCATTCAGCATTGTATATTGGTGGAACTGGAAAAAGGCAAGTGTGGCTTGAACAGTGAGGGAGATGGGAGAGTGGAGGGAGAACAAAGTGGACAGGTCTGTTAGGAGCAATATTGGGCCTTTCAGGATATATTAAAGATTATATATTTTATATCAAGTACAATTGAAAGCCATTGAAGAGTTTTAGGTACTACAACAAGATGCTTCTGTGTTTGCAAAAGATCCCCCTTTTCCAATATTTTATAATGAACATTTTCAAAGTTACCAAAATATTCAAAGAATTTTACAGTAAGCACCCACATACCACCCACTGAGTCTATAATTTACATTTATTAGACTTGTTTTATCACCTGTAGGTCCATCTAGTCATCCTTCTATGCATCCAGTCCACCTTATTTTCATATGCATTTCAAAGTAAGTTGCAGTCTTCAATACACTTCACCCTAAATACTTCACCATGCATATCATTAACTGGAGTTCAAGATTTGTTCATTTTTTTCTTTCCCCCAAATGATCACTTTTAGAAATCTGACTACAGAATAGCAGTTACCTCTAAGAGGAAGCTCAAAGCAGCTTTCTGGAGTGCTGGAAACAGTCTATTTTGATGTAGGGAATAGTTACATGAGTATATACATATGGAAATATTAATCAAGCTATACACTTGAGATTAATGCACTTTGTACATATCACTATATGTATGTCATACCTCATTTTAAAAAGTAAACAGAAAAAATCTGACCAAGGTATAGACGCAGATTAAAACGGAACAAGTATGTGAGCGGTGAGACCAGTTAGAAAGCTATTATAATCCGCAGAGAAAATGACAGTAGCTTCCACTATGATGGTGATATTGAAGAAGGAAAGAGACAGATTTATTATACATTTTGGGAGAAAAACTAACAGAATTTGTCAAGGTTCTGAATGTGGGATGCAACTGAATAGTTGGTGGTGCCATGTAGTGACAGGATACACAGAGGGAAAAGCAGAATGGAATTGAGGTGGCAGGCGCTGTAGGAGGCACAGTCCACTTTTGAAACATTTGGTTTCAGTTGCCTCTGAAATATCCAAACACCAATGTCAAATTTTCAGTTAGATATACAGGTCTAGAGCTCAGAAGAGCTACACAGGTCTAGCTCCTCATGTCTAGGAGTAAAGATAGGAATTTGGGGGTCATCAGCACATAGATGGCATAGATGGTATTTGAAGACAAGATAATGGATGAGAATACTTAGGGAGAGAATGTAGCACGCAGGGAAATGAGACTACAGATAATTTATGTAAAGCATTTAGCACATACACTGCATATAGTTAGAAATCAATGAACAGTAGTTGCTCTTATTATTATTCCTCCTCATCATCATCATTGGACCTAACACAAGAAAAAGGGCCAGAGCTTGATAGGTAGGAAAGATACTGAGCTTGGAGTTAACTTTAAGAGCTCAAAGATGCAGTCATCTCTTTCTGTTCACTCTGTCCCTGAATAACACAAAAGACAGATGCCTGAAAAAGCAGAATATTTCACTTTTAGACCATTTAGAAAACATATAATGAGTGCCTAATCTGGGCCTAGGCACTATGGATGCTAAAATTTATAATAATAGCATTTCCATTTAGGAAGCATCTACTGTATCTGGTACCCTATAAGCATTATCTCATTTAATCCCCACAAAGATTCTCTGCAGTAGGTTGGTATAATTATCCTCATTATACAATGATGAAACCAAGACTCACAAAGGTTAAACAAGTTGTCCAAGATCAGAGAGAGAGAGTTAGTAAGTACCTCAGCTAGGACCCAAACTCAGGCAGTTTGGATCCAGAATTCACACTTTTTCCATTATATTACATTACCCCAAGATCACTTAAGAAGATAAAGTAGAGCCATAAAATCCTAACCAAAAAATTAACTGTATGTTATAAACCACATTAGAATAATAACAATAATATCTAATAATTGCTGAGCAGGAGCTATTCTTTTTGCCAGGTAGTGTCCACAGTCTTTTACCTATATTAACCCATTTAATCCTCACAACAGCCAACTTGATAAAGTAGGCACTATTACCATTCTCACTTTATAGGTGAGAAAACCAAGGCACAGAGAGCTTAAGTAACTTGTCCAAGGTCACACTTCTTATAGTGATGAAGCTTGGATTTGAATCCAGATAGTCAGGTTCAGAGACCAAAAGAACACTGAGGAATTCACAGAAGACACCATGGAGATGGTAGGATTTGAGCTAGACCCTTAAAAACTGTAGGATTTAGAGAAGCTAGGAAGAAGGCATTCCCTTTGAAACAACTTGCATGAGCAGCAGCAGCAGCAGCAGCAGCTACCAGACTCTCCAGGGCAGAGCTGGAGAGGGTTAAGAAGTCTGAATGCATCTCCATCACTATCCCCCACACAAAGCTACCCACAACAAGATGCACAGTTTTTCAGAGAAGCACAAACATAGGAGAGACCAAAGGTAATATTTAGGGAGCTGCAGATTAGGATTATAGGACTCGAATGTCAACCTAAGAACTGTTATTTGTTTGGCTTCAGCTCATGTGTCTGGGGCTAGTAAGCAGAGCTTGACACTCCAAATGTTAGGCCCTCCAGTCCCTGCCCACTTGTTTTATTTTGTTGTTGTTTGTTTCTCTAATTCCTGCTGGATAGCTTAAAAACAATAAAGTGACTAAGAAAGCAACAGCCTAACCGAAAGGGGCAAACGGGTGACGATACAAGAAGGGTATGAAAAAGGAAAAAGAATCATAACATGTTAAAAGTATTTAAATGGGCAGGGGTTGCTACACGAAGCCAGGATATAACTGGTAATCATTCAAATGTCTTAACACCTCAGCCCAAAGGATGGTGGAGTTGCAGGCCCTGAGGCAAGTATGGAAGATCAGTTTGGTAAGAGGCATCTTTCAGAGTCTCTCAATTCATACCATGTAAGGTGGTAACGGGATGGTAATAAGCCCCACTTAAATTGTCTTTCTTTACAGTTTAAGTTTTAAAATTTAAAACAACGTTTCTTATTGCAAACTTTTTATATACACATTGACGAATACTTGAAAAATGTGTACACATATGTGCACACATGCAAACACACAGAAAAAAGAAAGCAAGCATCACTCCTAGTTACACTACTCATTCTTTCACTCAAGAAGTATTTACTGAGCACCTCCTAGAATTAGCAGAGCAGAATTTCTCACCCCTCATCCCTATCTACCTTCTTTCTTATTAGCATCTTTAGTGATGAGTGACAATTTTAGCAAAATAATGAGCCACCAATATTAATAAGAAAAATATCTGTCACATACACGTACCACTCAGAAGAAACTGAAAGATTTAAGCCTGCTTCCAAGAAAGACTTTAATCAACTATTCTACAAAATCATCCTCAATATTCCCTGAAAAAAGTCTCAAATGAAAGTCCATGGCTTTGATTATTAGATAAAGAGCCAGAACACTGGGGGAAGGCAAAAGATAGAAAATGGAAGCTGGAGGGTCATTAGGGAAAGATCGGACTCCTAGAGCATTCATGTAACTCAGAACTGTAAGTTGAACAACTGGAAAAAGTACAGAACTCTTTTTTGCACCATGCTAAAAATTCAGTGAATGTTCATAATTAGAGACTCACAAGATTGTGTTCTTTCTGGTGATGAGCTTCATCTCGAAGCCCTTCCAGACAATTCAGGGCATAAATGGCAGGGTTATTACAAGCCAGATGCTGGGGATGCATCACTGAACAAGAACAATAAACACAGTCCCTGACTTCGCAAAGCTTAGAGTCTAGTTTCCAGACAAACAAACAGGAGTTTTCAAATCTGTGTGATGTGCTATAATCAGGAAAGCACCGAAGGCTGTAAGAGCTGCAATTGAGGGGTCAGAGAAAGTTTCCTAGAGGAAATGATATATAAGAATAAAACTTTTTACTGATAAACTAAAAAAAAAAAAAGACAATGGAAGAAGAAAATAAAACCACACTGCAAATAACACAAAAGAGAATTAATACTGTTGAAAAGCTGGTAAGAAATATATGGTATACAGGATAAAAAAAGGTTAAAAAAATGGAAATGAACAAAAAGTTTAACAGGATTCAAAATAACACAACAGATATGTAAAAGATAGACAAAGGAGATCCAAAACAAATACAACTGAGGAGCATAAAAAATAAAACAAAACATGGACTAGAAAATATTTAAATCTCCCCAGAAACAAAAAACCCAAATATATAGATTGAAAAAAACATACCATGACCCTAGAAAAATTGACACAGAACACTCAGCACTAAAATATATCTTAGTAAAATAACTAGATTTCAAGAACAAAGAACCCTTTGGGTATCTAGACAAAAAAAGAGAAAGACACTGATAAGGAATATTATTAGGCTGGCCTCAGATGTCTCCA
The DNA here is from genome assembly GCF_059928025.1 of Delphinapterus leucas. Classification (NCBI taxonomy): domain Eukaryota; kingdom Metazoa; phylum Chordata; class Mammalia; order Artiodactyla; family Monodontidae; genus Delphinapterus; species Delphinapterus leucas. The sequence continues at coordinate 28,539,990 of NC_143150.1, forward strand.
GTGCAACAGTCAACACTACAAGAAAGTGAAGCAATGTCTGTCCACAAAATCTTCAGAAAAAGGAAAATGTCAGCCATAATCTGCTACATAGTCTTTCATGAACAAAAGTAACAAATGTGTTAGATTATACAAGAATTTATAGAATAACATTCCAGTAAGCGCACCTTGAAAAAACTGCTGCAGGACAAATGTCAGCCTATTCAAAAGATGGATGGAGACTCTCTAGCAAGAGCATTAACATTGAGCACGGAAACCACTTAACTACAGGACTAAGATTAAAATAACCCTGGAAATTATGGTTACAGAGTAAGATAGAAATCTTATAAATGAAAATGCAAAACATTATATAACTAAAAAAATAAAGATAGGGAGGGAGAGAAAAGGTAGGGTGTATTGATTTCTTCATACTTTAAAGTTGGTGACCAAAGGATATCATCTAAGACTGATAAATCAAATCAAATGTATAGGCATATTTAAAAGTGTAAAGCTAAACAAATAAGCAAGAAAATAATATAACTAACTACAATTAGGAGAAGAAAGAGTAGGATGGCAGAAAAAGGAGGTAGGAGTAAAATGACGTAGATTTATTTTGTCTTTACTCATGCAGAGTCAACAGACCAGTTTCAAAACATGGAGGATTAAGAAGATGTCTGTACCCATGACAATGACCATTATTCAAACTTTGAGAACTAAACTATAGGACTGCTTACATAGTTACTGATTATGATGTTATTCTACAATCCCAAGGCAGTGGGTCAAGATGAACTAGGCTGTCAGCATGTTTAAAGTAAACATGAAGATTTCTAATGTGTACCTGGTACCTGGTTTAGGGTCCACACTATGGCTAATCATGTGTCAATTATATCTCAATTTAAAAAAAGAACAGAGACTAAATTTTAACCAATTTTTGGTTACAACTAGAATAGAAATAGACCTCAAGCTATTAACTCTTACAATTTTTCCTATTAGCACCACTAATATCACATCTGGCTATACCAAAATATATACTGCTTTTTCCTCCTTTTAAAAGAAGTATACTTAAACCACTGAGGCTTTTCTACAATTCTATTATGGTTAACAAATTTACATACAACTAAAAAAAAGATGAGTTCTACTTTTTCCAGTTTTATTGAGATATAATTGACATATAACATTGTATAAGTTTTAGGTGTACAACATAACAATCTGATTTATGTATGTATTACAAAATGATTACCACAATAAGTTAACATTCATCACTTCACAGTTATAAATTTGCTTTCTTATGATGAGAAATTTTAAGATCTACTGTCTTAGCAGCTTTCAAATATACAGTATTGTTAACTATAGTCATCATGATGTACATTACATCCCAAGGATTTACTTATAGCTGTAAGTTTGTAACTTTTGATCATCTTCACCCAATTTCCCCGACTCCCCACCTCTCTGTTTCTATGAGTTTGGTTTTTCTAGATTCCACATTTCATAAGTGAGACCATACAGTATCTGTCTTTGACTTATTTCACTTAGTATAATGCCCTCAAGGTCCATCCAGGTTGTCACAAAAGGCAGATTTCCTTCTTTTTATGGCTGAATAATATTCCTCTGTGTGTGTGTATGTGTGTGTGTGTGTGTGCGCGCGCACTTCATGTTTTCTCTATCCATTCATCCATCGATGGACACTTAGGTTGTTTTTGTGTCTTGACTATTGTAAACAATGCTTCAATGAACACAGGTATGCAGATATCTCTTCAGGACAGTGATTTCTTTTCCTTCAGATTTGGTATTTAACCAAAAGTGGAGTTGCTGGATCATATGGTAGTTCTGATTTCAGTTTTTTGAGGAACCTCCATGCTGTTTTCCATAACAGCTGAACCATTACATTCCCACCAACAGTGTACAAGCACTCCCTTTTCTTTATATCTTCACCAACACTTATCTCTTGTCTTTTTCATAATAGCCATTCTAACAGGTGTGAGGCGATATCTCACTGAAGTTTTCATTTGCACTTCCCTGGTGATTAATGATGTTGAGCATGTTTTCCTGTACCTGTTGGCCATTTGAATAACTTCTTTTGAAAAATGTCTATTAAGTCCTTTGTCCATTTTTAATAGGATTGGTTTTTTGCTATTGAGCTGTATGAATTCCTTAATTATTTTGGATATTAACCCCTTATCATATGTGGTTTTCAAATATTTTCTCCCATTACATAAGTTGCTTTTTCATTTTGTTGATAATTTCCTCTGCTATATAGAAGTAGATGAGTTTTAACTTAGGGGTCCATAATAGAGGACTGCTTAAGTAAGTTATGGTACATCCATAAAATGGAATATTATGAAGCCATAACGAAAGAAAAACTAGTAGGGCATATCTACATATGGGTATAAAATGATCTCTAAATATTTTAAGTGATAAAAGCAAAGTGCAGAATGGTAGGTATGGTATAACTGTGTGTGTGCATGTGTGTGAAGAGATTATATATACACATTTGTACTTATGAAATTAGTACACTGACTGGAAATGTGTCTTCTGATCAAAATGCAATTTTTTCTCCCAACATCCCAATAAAATTTAATTCAATGAGAGGACTATTCCCTTGTTCATGGATAAAAACTCCAATAGGCCTATGACTTTTCAGCTCAATCATTTCCAGTAATAATGAAAAATCCCAACTTTACCTAAATTAAATCTCTCCTAGCTCGGGGTGTGAGGTTGCAATGTAGCAGCTCCTTCTGCTAGCATGTTTTCTCCCTGATCGTGCTCTCTCCTACACCCTTATAGTGGAAGCTCCAGGTCAAAGAGGTGGGGGCAGTTGAGGGATAGAATAGTTCTTACTTGACTAACACAGGGCTCTTTTGAGTCTGGGCCTAGAACCTGGCAGATAATTAAAGCGGACCATATCTCCTGGATTGCTTCAACGGGCCATCTCTTCTGTTGTTCCTATGACCCAGCAGATGCAGCTCTCGTTGCTCTAGGACCAGGAGTTTAGATTGCTAACTGGGACTCTATCTTCAACCCTTGGGCATCTGGCAGTAGACCTCCTGTGTATTTCTGCTTAGGTTTCCACATCCCTCTGTGCAGCTCCACTGTACAGGATCCAAGATGACACCATGACAACTCTCCCTCTTAATGCCCCAAATCCATCTGCAGAAACACTTATGCAATGCTAGCTCTGACAATCTCTGGAAGTATAGACCAATCTGGGAGCCAGGAGACAGGTGAAGGGGGAAATTTATTTTGTACTCTGTATACACTGCATTCTTTTTTTTTTGTACTGAGTATATGTATTATCTAAATTCATGAATAAAGTGTATTTTAAAAAGCAAGCCATAGGGGCTTCCCTGGTGGTGCAGTGGTTGAGAATCCGCCTGCTAATGCAGGGGACACAGGTTCGAGCCCTGGTCCAGGAAGATCCCACATGCTGCGGAGCAACTAAGCCCGTACGCCACAACTACTGAGCCTGTGCTCTAGAGCCCGTGAGCCACAACTACTGAGCCCGTGTGCCACAACTACTGAGCCCGTGTGCCACAACTACTGAAGCCCGCATGCCTAGAGCCCACAATGCAGTGGCTCTGCAACAAGAGAAGCCACTACAACGAGAAGCTCGTGCACCACAACGAAGAGCATCTCCCACTTGCCGCAACTAGAGAAAGCCCGCACAGCAACAAAGACCCAACGCAGCCAAAAATAAATACATAAAATAAATAAATAAATGTTTTAAAAAGCAAGCTATAGATTGGTAGAAAATATTTGCAATTCACATATCAGCCAAATGACTTTTGCCCAGAATATATGAAGAACTCTTATAAGTCAATGCTAGAATGACAAACAATAGAAAAATGGGCAATATATTTGAAAAGACACTTCATAAAGAAGATATATAAATGCCAAAAAAATACAAATGCTCAACCTCATTGATCATTATGGAAATGTAAATTAAAACCATGATGAGATAACACCAAATACCCGTTGTAATGTCGAAATATAAAAAGAATGGCAACACTGAGTTGGAGAAGCTGTGGAACAACTAAAACTTTCATATACTGCTAGTGGAAAATATACAGTACAACTGCTTTGTAACATAGTTTAAAAGTTTATTAAAATATTAAATATCTAATATGATATGCCACATTAACAAATTGAAGAATAAAAACCATATGATCATCAACATACAGAAGAGTCTTTTGACAAAATTCAACATCCTTTTATGATAAAAACTCTCTAGAAAGTGGGCATAGAGGGAACATACTCAACATAATAAAGGCCATATATGACAAACCCACTAACAACATACTCAATGGTGAAAAGCTGAAATCATTTCCTCTAAGATCAGGAATAAGACAAGTATGCCCACTCTCACCACTTTTATTCAACATAGTATTGGAAATCCTAATCAGACAAGAAAAATAAATAAAAGGAAACCAAATTGGAAGCAAAGAAGTAAAACTGTCACTGTTGGGCTTCCCTGGTGGTGCAGTGGTTGAGAGTCCGCCTGCCGATGCAGGGGACACAGGTTTGTGCCCCAGTCTGGGAGGTCCCACATGCCACGGAGCGGCTGGGCCCGTGAGCCATGGCCACTGGGCCTGCGCGTCCGGAGCCTGTGCTCCGCAGCAGGAGAGGCCACAACAGTGAGAGGCCCGCGTACCGCAAAAAAAAAAAAAAAAAAAACTGTCACTGTTTGCAGATGACATGATACTTACTATACATAAAAAATCCTAAAGATGCCACCAGAAAACTACTAGAGCTCACCAATGAATTCAGTAAAGTTGCAGAATATAAAATTAATATTCAGAAATCTGTTGCATTTCTATATACTAACAACAAACTATCAGAAAGAAAAATGAAAGAAACAATCCCATTTACCATTGCCTCCGAAAGAATAAAATACTTAGGAATAAACCTACCTAAGGAGGTAAAAGACTTGTACTCAGAAAACTATAAGACACTGATGAAAGAAACTGAAGACGACACAAACATATGGAAAGATATATGGTGTTCTTGGATTGGAAGAATCAATATTGTTAAAATGACCATACTACCTAAGGCAATGTGCAGATTCAATGCAATCCCTATCAAAATAACCATGACACTTTTCACAGAACTAGAACAAAGAATTCAGAAATTTGTATGGAAACACAAAAGACCCCGTATAGCCAAAACAACTTGAGAAAGAACAGAGCTGGAGGAATCATGCTCCCTGACTTCAGGCTATACTACAAAGCTACAGTAATCAAAACAGTGTGGTACTGGCACAAAAACAGACACATAGATCACTGGAACAGAATACAGAGCCCAGAAATAAATGCACATACTTATGGAGAACTAAATGGAAAGGCAACCTACTGAATGGTAGAAAATATTTGCAAATGATATGATCAATAAGGGGTTAATATCCAAAATATATAAACAGCTCATACAACTCAACATCAAAAAAAACAAACAACCCAATTTAAAAAATGGGCAGAACTGAATAGACATTTTTCCAAGGAGGAAATGCAGATGGCCAACAGATACATGAAAAGATGCTCAACACTAGTAATCATCAGAGAAATGTAAATTAATACCACAGTGGGATATCACCTCACATCAGTCAGAATGGCCATTGTCAAAAAGTCTACAAATAACAACTGTTGGCAAGGATGTGGAGAAAAGGGAATCGTCATACACTGTTGGTGGGAATGTAAATTGCTGCAGCCACTGTGGAAAACAGTATGGAGGTTTTGCAAAGAACTAAAAATAGAACTGCTGTATGACCAGCAATTCCACTCCTAGATATTTACCCACCCCCCCAAAAAAAACCTTATGTCCAAAACTTGTGCATAAATGATCATACTAGCTTTATTCATTATCCCTAAAAACTAGAAACAACCCAAAAGTATATCAACAGGTGAATGGATAAATGGAATACTACTCAGCAATACACTGGAATGAGTACTGATACACACACCAGGGATAAACCTCAAGATCATTTCACTGAGTAAAAAGAGACTGACAAAAAAGAAGAATAGATCATAAGATTAATTTAGAACTTCAAAAAGGCAAACTAACCTACAATGATAAAAAGGAGATCAATGGCTACCTGAGGGAAAGGGTAAAGAGAGAGATGAACCGTAAAGAGGTACAAGGAAACTCTGAGGTAATAGAAACATTCCGTATCCTTATTTCATAGATACATAAATATGTCAAAACTCAACACACTGTACACTTTAAATATATGCAGTTCACTGTATGTAAATTACTGCTCAATAACTTTTTTTATTGAACAAAGAAACACAAGATCCTCTTTGGGTAAAGAAAATCTAGTGGATAACCTGAATTGTAAAAGAAATTTACTGTGTATCAAATATATTTTCTAATCAATTTGTCACATTTTCTCTCACAAAGCTGAAAAAATGGGTAGGTTTTACCCCATTTTTTTAAATATGAGAAAATTAAGGTTTGGGGAAGAAAGTTATCTTCCCAGTGTACACATAAAGTAAGTAGGCTGAGATGTGGTTTGAATTCACTTCACAATGATCCCTAATTTAAGTAGGCCTTTATTAAGCAATGGATAAAAAGAGTACTTTCCATCACAATTCTAATTATTACCTATACAAATTCCACCCTCATCACAATCTGAACAAATCCATATCAAGGATACTGGGCCCCCAGACCTGTCTGCTTAGTTAAAATACACTCTTCTTGATTTCCATTGTTTTTAAACATCTAAATTGACAGGTTTGATGGATACATTCTATAAGTCTTTAGTTACTGATAATGTATCCACTGTCTGATGAAGAAAAGTTCTTTTCCTACATACTCAATATTTTATATCAATGAGCAAGATGCAGAACATTGTGCATTATGAAATATTATTTTTGTAAATGAAATATGTGTAAAAGTTTAAAAAGCAACCCAGATGTCCATCAATGGATAAATGGATTTTTTAAAATGTGGTACATGGAATATTATTCAACCTTAAAAAGGAAGAACATCCTGTCACATGGATGAACCTTGAAATGACATGCTAAGTGAAACAAGCCAGCCACAAAGAGACAAATCAGTATGATTCCACTCATATGAGGTACCTAAAGGAGTCTAATTCATAGAAACAAAAAGTAGAATCGTGGTTACCAGGGGCTGGGGCAGGGGGCAGTCATGGGGGGGTGGGGAAGGGAAACTATTGTTTAATGGGTACAGAGTTGCAGTTTTGCAAAATGAAAATGTTTTAGAGATTGGTTGCACAATCCTGTGACTAGACTTATGGTACTGAACTAAATAAACTTAGAAATGATTAGACTGGTAAATTTTAAGTTGTGTTTTTTAGCTAAATAAAAATAAGTGTTTAAAAATTAATGCTTAAAATAAAAATAAAGAATTAGGACACACTTCATCTGGAAAGTTATACCCATAGGTACTACCTCTTGCTTATCCCATCTGTAAGGCTTTCTACTTATTGAACAATTTTAGTAATTTATGTTTTGAAAAAAGTATCTATCACTGAGATCTTCAAATTAAAAGCATGAAGTTGTACATGACTTCCGTATAATTCTGGAACTCTCCTCCATATTTTCAGTTATATTCCATTTTTAATTTTGAGGATTTTTCCCCTCTTAGGTTTATTAGGCTAGGATTTTGTCCCCCCTACTTTTTTTTAAGAAAAAGTATTCAGATTTGCATGTGGTTTCACTGGATTTCTTTTTTTCTAGTTCATTAATATCTGCTTATAGCCCTATTAATTCCTTCCTCATATTTTCCCTTATATTTATGATGTTCTAACTTTGGAACTTTAACATTTAATAAAAGAAATTTTGTAGAGCTATGAATTTCCCTCTGATTAAAGCTTGTCAATCCCTCTTAGATTTGGACACATAGTATTCTCATTATTGTTATTTTTCTAAGTATTTTGATACTGTGGCTTCTGTTTTCCTTCTCAAACCAAGAAGTTTTTTGAAATCGTGTTTTGAATTTTCTATGTGGAAGGTTTCCATTTGTACATCTATTATTAATTGCAAATACTACTGAATGATGTACTATCTTTGATTTTTGGAGCTGAGGTTTACATTGTGGTCAATATGTGATTACATTTTTAATGTCACATGGTACTACAAAATAAGATATAGTTCTTTAGGAAAAAGAATTTTTTCATGAATTGATTACTTCAACTTTATTAATTAAAATAATCAGACCCTCTATATTATTATATACATTTTGCATTTTTATCTGTCATAGAAAAAAAGATACACATTCTGTCCCCTTTTACCACTGGCATTCTGTAAGTTTCTCCTTGTATCTGGCAGGATTAAATTATTACATTTGAATGGATCATATTTTGTGTATTAGGGTTCATAAATGTTACACTCTTAGTATACAGTGTACTCCTTACCAGTACTTTCTAACTGAACCGAGATGATGAAATCATGTCAGTGCTGTCCAATGTTCTGACTATTGAGCACTTAAACACATGTGGCTACTGAGCGTTTGAAATGTGTCTAGTATTACTGAGGAACAGGACGTTTTCAATTTAATTTTAATTATATTAAATTTAAATTCAAATAGCCACATTGTAGCTAGTGACTACCTTATTATAGCAATGCTAAATTAATAAATTAACTGCCTCATCTTATGAATGTGGTTGCTTTAGATTCCACTTTATTATATGCTTTCTTTCTATTTTGATTTGCTGATATATATATATATATTATACATATATATAATTTTTCTACCTTTCACCCTTAATAGTAACTTTTAGATGTGTCTTTCACAAACTACAGAAACTGTAGTTGAATATTGTTTCCTAAGTCCATCTGAGAATCTCTGTCCTACTCACACACATTTATTGGCATCGCTTGGTCTTACTTCTGCTGTTGTATTTGAATTATGCTTTCTTCCTATCTCCTTTTTTAATGTGGATCTTCTTTGATTTTTTTCTGCTTTAGCAATTTGAAAGTATACTTTCTGCTTTTAATTCTGCAAGAGGTTACCCTTAAAACTAAAATAATTTGAATCTATAGTTCTCCTTGAAACAGTATCTACTAATTCCTTCTGTACTTTCCTTCCCCATCCCCATTTCTTCCAGGTAATGGTGGCATAGTATGAGATTTTAGACTTAGTTTTGCATTTTCAATGTTTAAAATGTTGTCTGTTCTTTCAAGGATTATTAATGATTTCTGTATTCTGTTTGTTATCACCTTATCTACAAAATTTTTTACAATACTTCTATGTTTAAATGGAGTCAATGTATGCATCAATCTTTTTATAACATAGTCCACATTCTTAAAGTCTTTATTTTTCACTGTTTTCAGTTGCTTTGAATCTATTTTGAGTTGCCCCCTTCCTTTTCCAAGGATACAGAGGGTGCATTTTCTGAGCTCTTGCATTTCTGAAGGTACCTTCATGTTGCACTGTCAGGGTAGAGAACTCCTTGGTCAAAATATTTTTCTATAAAAAATGTAAATGTCACTCCATTGTCTTATGACATTTAATATCATGTTGAAATCTAGGGTTATCCTACTTTTTTTAATTTAGAGGTGACCTGTTTATTTTGGGGTTTTGTTGTTTCTTTTTGTTTTCTTTTTTTTTCTTAAGTGGGTTCCTGTAGATTTTCTTCTTCCGTCTTGAAATTCAGGACATTTACCAGGATTATTTAGATGTCAGTCACATCTTATTAGTTTGACTGGTACCTGGTGATCCCTTTTGATCTGCAGATTCAGTCATTATTTCGGAGATGTTTTCTTCTATTATTGCTTCTATTGCATTTATTCTTTATCTTCAGATATACAGATTAGCCACATGTTGGTTCTCCATTCTCTAGTCCATTATATTTATTATTTATTTTCTCATATTTTTATCTCCTTGTTCTTCTTCTCTGCATTAATTGATGATTTTATTTGCCACACTCTCAAACCTGATCCCTATTGCTTCTGAGTTATTTTTTTACATTCTAGTATTTTTTATTGATGGTTGGCTATTTTTGGTACACAAAAATAGCAATTTCATATGGTTTAAACTAATACAAGAATAGTTACTGCAGCACCAATGGTTACGGCAACAAACGAGAAATACAATGAATTAATATGGAAATGATCGAATAGACTGTGGTACATTCATATCATGAGCTACTGTGCTGTCACTGAGAATTGTGTAAAATTCACCAAATCCATTAGGTACTGATTAATAAATAAAAGATACAGAAAATGTATAACATACTAACCAGTTTTATAAAATAATGACCAAACAAACCTCTGTGTGTGTGTGTTTGAATGATATGAAATTAATCTAGAGAAATGTATAGAAGGATATATGTCAGGCTGTTAACTTTGGTCATCTTGGGGGAGTGTAACAAGAAGGAAGAGAAGAGGGTAAGGACAAGTCCCTGAAAAGATGTCCTTTTGGGGCTGCCCTGGTGGCGCAGTGGTTGCAAGTCCCCCTGCCGATGCAGGGGACACGGGTTCGTGCCCTGGTCCGGAAAGATCCCACGCGCCGCGGAGCGGCTAGGCCCGTGAGCCATGGCCGCTGAGCCTGCGCGTCCAGAGCCTGTGCTCCGCAATGGGAGAGGCCACAACAGTGAGAGGCCCGCGTATCGCAAAAAAATATATATATATATATATATATGTCCTTAAACAATAAAGCTTAGACTATTATACCATTTACAAAAAGTAACATACATATATATGTATACACATAATGAGCCACACAAAAGGATGGTCATTCTAAAACGGTTATCTTAGGATGGTAGGACTTTAGATGTGTCTTTCTTCCATTTTCCTCCATCCCCAAACACACACATATACACCATTTAGAAAACATAAATATGGGGGGGGATGAATTGGGAGATTGGGAAGGACATATATACACTAATATGTATGAAATAGATAACTAATAAGAACCTGCTGTATAAAAAATAAATAAATAAAATAAAACACCTACACATTGCAAACTTCAAAACAAAAAGAAAACATAAATATAACACTCACACTTCCAAACATACACAGCATAAGCTAGTTTCCAGTAATCTAAGAGCCTAAAGGTAAAGAAGAGGAAGCCAGAGCCACAAGCAATGCTGGCAAAGGAACTTTTTCTCTACTTCCTCTATTTAGTGAAATTTCTCCACCATGGCCAGACTCAGATCAGCCTCCTTCACAATATGATAGTCTCTACATCAGAGTCCTGCTACCTTCCCTTTTAGTTCTGGCTCTTCCAAATTAGGGAGAGACTGTGATGTCCAGGATTTTTTCAATGTCTTGAGAGGCTGGGATTCTCTTGCTGAGTGGGGAGTTACAGGATGTCTTCCAATGCTTTTCCTTGTTTTTTTTCTTGGTCCCACCTGCACTCTGTCTTGACTACTCCTTCCTTTTTTACATTTCAGGATAAGACAGGTTTTCTATATTTTTTAAATTTCCTCAGTCCTTCCAGAATATCCCTATTTCTTAAACCTACTTTTCTTTATTTCTAAGCTTCATTTATTTAAAGTCCACCTTACCTGTCTAGAATCCTAGCCTCCATTTTGCCTTTCTAGGCAGTGATTCTAGTGATTCTTGCTACAAGGATGTTGAAGACTCCATTTCACAGGACCTGAGATAACCAACCAATCTCAAAGCCTTGAGATTGCCATGGCCCTTGAACCACATTTAAACTAGTGACAAAGCTTTAAAAGCCTTTACTTATCTTTAATACAGCCCCCCTGAGCCCTCAGCATTACATTCTCCCACCCCATCAATATTTTATGGAATTTAAATTAAAGGCTGTTTTCAAACTCTTAATTGTAAAGCATTACTTTCAATTTTCATAATGACTAAGACCAAATTTAGCTTCTAGGCATTGCTTAGGCTGTCCCTAGTTAGAGAGAGACGAGGGCTGTTTAAACCTATAATCTTAGTTTCAATCCACACTCTATAATTTTCTGGAATGATGGCTCTGACAAGAAAATGCCTGGAAAGACACCAACCTCTGTTTCTCACAACTCTGCAAAAGGCACTTGTTGACAGACTTTCACAAAAGGGCCCCATTGAGTACACACTGGGGCAAGTTTCCATATGAATCAGACACCTTCCTGTTTGGCCCCAGCTTTTTCAAATGAGGGCTTCTGTACACTATCTAACCCTCACCTTTCACCTCATTGGCATAGGTCCCCCAGTCACACACATCAGCAGGCGATCAAACACTGTCCCAATTCAACTGTACCTGCGCAGTAGAGATCTGCTGCCTACTGGGCTTCAGCACAGGAGAACTATACTGAGAAACCTTCGGGAAGTGAACCAAATGAACTATAACTAGCTGGGATCAGTTCGAATCATTTCAAGCCAAACTGGCCATCACAAGGTATTGGCAGTCCTGAGCAATTTGTGACTCAGCACAGGGAGCAGCTACATAGGATGAACAAAGAGTTAAGTTGAGCCACATTACAAAGAAAGAGAATGAATAGTGAAGCCCTAAAAACCTCTCCTTCTCCCATCCCCAAATAAAAATCTGTTCCTCACAGTTCTGCCAAGAGTCTTAAAATTCCCACCACAGGAATTACTCTGTTAGGTTGAAGGTACTGAATGCCTTTGCTAAAATTTAACTGGGAAACCCAGAAAAGGTAACTCAAACCATTATAAAAAACCTTAGGGCCCTAAAGGGATTTGTTTGCCATATTAAGCAGTTCCCTAGAAAAAAACTAGTAATACCTCATAACTATAAAACACTTTATAAACTACACATTGTTACTTTATATGTTCATACCACTCAGATGACACAGGTAAGGAGGAAATATTATTATCCTTGTTATTTGGTAAGGAAATTGAGACCCAAAGAGGTAAGGTGACTCCATCCAGCTAGCAACTGACATCTGCACTAAGAATGGGTCAAAGGACAGTGAAAATTTCATAGGAGAGAAGGAATTTGGAAAGACCCTGAACACTGTGGGGCAGGCTAGGGTGGGGCCCCATGGTGGAAACTCTAAGTAACCTCAGAACACTGACTACCAAAGCTTCAGCTCAGATACAGGGGAAGGTGAATGTGTAGACATGGTTCTGTCCATGGCCTTACAGTATGCTCATCATCATTCAAGGATCTTTCAAAAAAGATAGCATGCCATTAGATCTGCCAGTATCCAAAAATAAAATAAAGTAACAAAAATCTACTCTACTGAGAATTAAACAACCTGGGTTCTGGTCTCAGCTCCACTAATTACTAGCTGCATGACCATTTGTGCATTTTTCCATCTATCTCTTTGAACACTGGCAAAAGAAGAGGAGCCATAAAGAATTTAAAAGACCACAGGATTTGGGACAAGAAGACTGAGGTTTCTTTCAACACTCAACAAAAGCATTCACTATATGCCATGCACTAATCTAGTCTCTGGGGAATATATAGGAGAACATGACAGATAAAAGCCCTGTTCATATTGAACTTACGTTCTAATGGCAGAGAAGACAGATAATGACCAAACGAATAAGCAAACAATATGAAAGATATATTCTAGTGATATGTGCTATGCAGAAAATAGGTTTTGAGTCTGACTGAAAAAACCTGGGGCAAGTGACGTCTCTGCACCTTAATCTCCTCATTTTTAAAAGCATGCTAATGACTCATGCCTAGCCTACTCCAAGGACTTGCTGTAAGGATCAAATGAAAGTAAGAATTTGGAAAGCTCATTGTATAATGCAAATTGTTTTACATAACCTTTACCAGAGAGGAAGAAAAATCTGACCACCTCACTGCTGAAAGCAAGCAAAAAAACTGAGCATGCCAGAGATTCTGTTGTTTCCAAAGACAAGGTGTAAAGGGGCACATTCGATAACAACATATAAAAGGAGACCAGTCAATATAGACCAAAATGTTCTTCTGAGTGGGTAACTAGAATTGGGAGTTGAAAGAAATTGAGACTCAAGCTAAATCAGAGAAAGTTCTCATTTCACATATTTGGTTTTTATTGCTGGAATTGATAAGACATAAAAAAGCTAAAATTGAGACAATATCAGTGAGTGGCCTCAAAGCCTCCAACTACAATAAAAGCCAAAGCCCTCTTGATTCTAAGCAAATTTTTATCATGCAGACACTCAAACTGAGTGTTCTCTACAATGGCTGGAAGCAGAGAACTGAGCCTGGGTAAGAGGAGGCACAGACAAGAGAGCCTAGATATATAGATGGAGGTTCACATCATAAGCACATGCTTTGTTAAGATAAGTTAGAACCCACAGTTGAGAAGTGCTAGGTGCCAAATGGAGAAAGGGAACACCAAAAACAAACTTCCAGGCCTACCCTACTAGGACAGTACTGGCCAGCAGCTTAGCAATGTGCTAGAAGACCAGTTATTTAAGTCTTATTTATCTCACTTCTATAAGTAACCCTCCTATAGCAGTGGTTCCTAACCTTAGCTGCACTTTAAAATCTGGGTTTTTAAATTATTTTTTTATTATTATTATTATTATTTTTTTTTTTTGCGGTACGTGGGCCTCTCACTGTTGTGGCCTCTCCCGTTGCGGAGCACAGGCTCCAGACGCACAGGCTCAGCGGCCATGGCTCACGGGCCCAGTCGCTCCATGGCATGTGGGATCTTCCTGGACTGGGGCACGAACCCGTGTCCCCTGCATCGGCAGGCGGACTCTCAACCACTGTGCCACCAGGGAAGCCCTAAAATCTGGTAATATTTTAAAAGAAACCAATACCCACACCCACCCTCAGAGGTTTGGATTTAATTACTCTATGGCACGATCTAGGCATTGTTAATCTTTTAAGCTACTGCCCAGGAGATTCTAATATGCAGCCAGGTTGAGAACAACTGTATCTGCAACTGGTTTTAATGGTCACCTCAAAGTTTGATTTGAATACCATCTCTCGCTACTTGTGTTCTTTCAGCTCTTCCAATTGCTAGTGGTATCCAATAGATCACAAGTGAGAGGGTAGAAAAAAGAGGGCATTTCACATTTACCCATCAGAAGTCCCTTAACCTCTCTCTGCTCCCTGTGACACTCCCCATTCCCCGTAGTATGCATCTCTCATTAAAACATGCATCCCATGTGTCATGTATCACTAGGAGGTGAACATGGCATTTCTCCACCCAAAACCAGGGAATGTAGCTTAGTGTCCCTGTCTCTCAAACTATGCCAACAGGGATCTTACCTGTACTTTCAGAGTTAGTGTTCACTGAATCATTCCCATCCCCACTGAACCCAACTGTTACCCTGTAGATGAGACAGTGCGACAAAGGGAGAAGGTAGGAGGAGAAGGAAAGAATATGAACAAAGAAAGAGGAAGAGAGAAAAGAAGATGAACATACAAAAATGAGTTGTTCCCATTCTGAAACACAAGTAAAGCCACCAGAAATAAATAACTTTTAGAGCTGTTAAAGACCCTAGAAATCACCTATCCAGTTTCTCAAGAGTGAACGTTAAAGCATATAGATCCCTTTGAGGTGCTTCTTAATATGAAGATTCCTGGGCCTTATCTAAATTTATTGAATCAAATGATAAAAATAGGAGGATGACCCCAATTCTGAATTTTTAAAACACTCCTTTGCATAGTTCTTATTGCATCTTAAAGTTTGAGAGAACTCCTAAATTCCCTCCTTTTTCAATAAGGAGACTAAGGCTCAGAGAAAAGAAGGGATTTACTTAAGGTACACACAAATCTAATTAGTGGCAGAGATGGGAATTGAACCTAGGTCTCCAACTCACAGTCTAGTGCTATTTCAACTATCCTCTGCAGGTGTTGCCATTGCTGCCAGTGCCAAGGAATATGAACACCAAGATGCATTCTGCTTGGTCCAGAAGAAGTCCCTATCCAGTATTACATTTCCTCAAATATCCTATAACTCTTTGCCAAAACACATCTCTGATTAAAAACAACAGCAGCAACAACAACAACCAAAAAAATAAAAACAACCCTTCATGCAGAGGCAGCAATGACTGGTAATGTTGCAAAGCACTGCCCTTCTCAGGACCATTTACATAACCAACTCAATTCCCCAGAGCAGCAATACCCCAACCATCCAAGTCATGACTCTAAAATGACAGAAATGCAGGCATCAAATGAACCATAGGTGAAAGGTTTGAGGAGCAGGAAGTTATCTTTCTTGGTTTCCCTCAATTCCTGTTATGCGTAAAGCCAGTCCTGACAAGCAATAATTTTAAAGAAAGCTAGTTTTAAATACATCAATATTTTTGTTGTTATTGTCTCCTGGGGACACTATGGATCACATATCTAAAATCTTCTTCAGAAGTATTGTGAATCGCTCACCGGTCATCTCAGAAGGACCTTACTATCCATTACACCTTTCCTGAAGTGGCCATCTGATACTGAGAAGGTATTTCTAGCTAGATTTATGGCTCTTGAACTCAGTTGATCCATCCAGCTGATTATAATTTTATATTATACAAGACTGGATGCTTTAGGGGCCTACTGGCCCAGGACTTTCTAATTGGCATCTGCTGAGATTGACATTCCATTACCTGCTGGAGCACATGTATCTGAATAACCTTCATGCATTAACATAAACTGGGAATCAAGGACTGGCTGTGGCATTTGGATACATTAAAAACATGCAGCGCTTGAGATTTTGTTCAGAGACCACAGCGAAGAATCAGGAGGCTCAGAAGCACATGTCTCCACCCCTACCCAACATATGAACAATGCAGTGAAACATTCCAATAACCTACAGAAACACAGTTTTGTAACCATCCAAAAGATTTAAAACATTAAGTAAATCAGTTATATAATTGTGAAACAAATTCTACCCTATTTGCTTCATAACTATATAAACAGAAAATTTTGTTATGATTGAAATTTGAAACAAAAGTAAACTATGAGTATCAAATCACAGAAAAGTCTATCACCAGGACAGAATGTACACCCCAAATGTGTTTAGGGGGAGTAAACTTCTGTTCAAAGGTGAATTGTCCTCTAGCTGGCAAAGAGATATTTATTGAGGGCTTACTATATGAAGAAATAAAAGTCTGGGCCCCTAGCCTAGAGCTATTTATAAACTACTTTGGAAGACACAATATACAAAATGAAATTGCATGAGAGAAAGCAATCAGCGTAACGTGACCTATAGACAATACTCAACTGTCCCCAACAAGATTACCAGATTATGTGCCTTGCCTGAGCATGGACAATTGAGTTATTCTCTCCTCTCTTCTCTCTCCCCTTCCCCGCATCTTCCCCACTTCGTCTCCCCACCTCATCATTTCCCCTCACTCCCCTCCCCACCCCACCCCTGCTTCCTCTCACCTCCCCACCGCTACACACACACACACACACACACACACACACACACACACAAAACCAGCTAAGGAAGCAATCCAAAAGAGCAAAGATTGAAACAGGCTATTTTGACAAATTATGCTTTGATACCATACAAAATTTTCTAAACATTTCCACACTGTCTTTCAAAGGCTATATGGTATATTTTGTGAAATCCTGGCAACATTCCCACACTGGCTTTTAATGGTGCCTGAAATTTCCGACATTAGTAAAACTTTAAGGCAATGATTCTCCTCTTATTTGAGGGCAAGGGATGTATTTAAATCTGTATGAGCAGAGGGCATGATACTAAAATCTACTGAAAAAAAATCCATCTGGTAGTGATGACGAGCATGAGCTCTGGAATATGGCTGCCTGAGTTTACAAGTCCAATGAATCCTTACCACTTCTTATCTGTGAGGATTCCCTGAAATCTGCTCCAGTCAAGCTTTCGCCATCACTACTTCACAAAACTGCTCTTGTCAAGGTCAAGTATGAGCTCCATGTTGCTAAATCGAATGGTAAATTTTCAGTCCTCACCTTATTTGACTTTCAGCAGTATTTACCATTATTTCTCTCCAACTTGAAGTATTCTTTGCCTGAATTTCAGGTCAACACACTCGCCCGGTTTTCCTCCTACCTCACTGACTTCTCCTTAGTTTCCCATTTTGGCTCTCTTCCTCTTCCCAATCTTTATATGCTTGAATATCTGAGGACTTGGTTCTGAAATTTCTTCTCTTTTTCTATACTCACTCTTGCTGATCTCATTCAGTCTCATTGCATCTAATCATTTATATCTCCCAAATTTATAATTCCAGCCAGTGCACCACCCCTGAACTCCAGATGTATATATGCAACCATTTCCGCAATACCTCCCACTTGGCTGTCTGAGAAGCCTCTAAAACCTAACACATCCAAAACCAAACTCCAGCTCTTCCCTCTCAAACCTGCTCCACCCACTGTATCTTCCATCTCAGCTGTTGGCAACTTCCCTCCAGTTGCTCAGGCCAAAAACTTCGTTGTCATTTTTAACTCCTATTTTTCTCTCATAGCCCAATCCATTTGGTTAGCAAATCCCACTGGCCTACCATAATAATATTTCCAAAATTCAACCACTTCTCAAGTCCTCTACACCACCACCCTGGTCTAAGCCACCATCATCTCTTACATGAATTATTTATAATAGCCTCCTAACATCTTTCTGCTTTTGTCACTGTCCCCCACAGTCTGTTTTCAACACAGCAGCTAGGGATCCTATTAAAATGTAAGTCAGATCATATCCCTCCTCAGCTCAAAATCCTCCGATGACTTTCTCACTCAGTGTAAAAGCTAAATCTTTACAAGGCCTGCAAAGAGCTCTCCTTCCCTCACTGTTACCTTCTGACTTTATCTCCTACTATTCTCCACCTGACTCACTCCACCCTAAGTATGGTGGCCTCCCTGCTCTTCCTTGAACAAACTAAGCAAGATTCCACCTCAGCTTTATACTTTTTGTTCACTCTACCTGGAAAACTCTGATTCCACATATTTACATAGATCCTTCCCTCAACTCTTTCAGGTTTTACACAAATATTCAATATAATTATCAGTGAGGCCTAACCTAGCCCTATTTAATACTGTAACTGTACCTTCCATCCCAGCCTTTGATATACCTTCCCTCAATTATTTTCCTCCACCATACTATAAATTTTATTTTTCTGTTTATTGTCTATCTCCAGATGTACACACCAGAATATAAGCTAAATTAGGGTATGAAGTACCATCTGCTTTGTTCACTGTCATATCCCCAGCACCTAGAATTGTTCCTGGAAGTTAAAAAGTGATCAGGGAATAATTGGTGAACAAATAAGTGATCTTAGGTAAGTTATATAAACTCTCTGTGCCATAGCTGACTCATCTGAAAAATGAGGAGACCACTGCTACGTACCTCATAAAGTTGCAGTGAAGATTAAGTGAGTAAATACATGTAAGGTCCTTGAAAAGTACCTCAATAAGCACTCAGTATTTATAGCTATTATTATTACTATGATTCACTAAGAGAATATAAATGAGTATAGGAAAGGAAGAAGAAAAGACATGGGTCAGGAACTTTGAAATCAAGGCCCCTAGTGTCTAATAAGGGGAGGTGAGATGGGATGGGGGACATAGTACAACTCAGTCCTCATTGAGACTTTAGGAAATGTATGAGATTTGCACAAAGAAAGTACATGTGATATGATATGATACAAACTGCCTTAAAGTGGCCCTGAGCCTATCCGCGGGCCCACTTTTCCTTTCAGGTTGTAGCAGCAAAAAGTTGTTGATTAAGTACCCTAGCTGTTCCTATGGCTGAGCTGACACCCAGGAAGCAAGCAAAGGGCTTTCTCTAGCTCCCTGTAAATCACCAAAGAAAAGCCACATGTTTTAATTTCCAAACAGAAATGGAGGAAATTTCTATAAGGAAAAGAGGCATAATTTTCAAATAGCAAAAAGTTATTAGAGGCCAGGAGTAGTAAAATTTTAAGAATTTAGAAACATGTAGTGATAGCCTTTTTGAGGCATTCTGCCTTCCTTAAGTTCAGAGTTTATATAGAGCCTTAAATTAAGCTTTGCAGATTTTGACAGTGCTAGTTGAGAATTTGGATATTTTCTTCCTGCCTTATTATGCTGGGAAAGGGGCCATGGGGCAGTTTTCTTTCAGCACCTAAAAACATTTCTATAAAAAATTCATCAACCATTAATTTGTTTAAATGACACATTTAGCTTTTCAATTCCAAGGCTGCAGCTGCTGCCATATTGTGAAGAAAACATGTTGAGGTTTCCTCTGCCTCCTAAAGGGCAAGCATGACCTGAGCTAACCACTGAGGCACCTCAACACAATTTTAAAAGGAGCAGAATACTCAGAAAGAGTACACAATGGTGAACACATTGAGACACACCAAAGACCCCCCTCAGGGGACAGGGTCTGGTCACCAGGTAAGCAACCAAGACAAGTAGGGGTGCTAACTGAGGTTGAGGGAAATCTAGAATTGACAATGGAAGAGGGAGGTGATGAGTATCAGTTGCAGCCCTGAGATCATCTGCAGTTGTGGGAGCTGTAATTTTCTCCACTAACCTTCCCTTCCTAAGTTCTCTCCAGGAAGAGAGGTCTATAGAATCCTGGAAAATTTGCACCCAAAATACATTTGAAGAATTGGATCTAAGCCAGCAAGGGACAAACACTATGACACACTGCTCAAATCCCCCTCCCATGAAGTATCTACTGTTCCAGCTGCTGGAGCAACTTTGGCAGACATCCTTTAGCTATCAGTCCCTTCAGAGATTACCTCAACTAGAGAGAGCCATCTTGCCCAAAGCCGTGATCCTTCTTGGGGCAGCCCACATCCAGTGACTGATTGATGAGGGGTATAAAGGCCTGGCCATTCTGGCCCAACTCAGGAAAACTCTGAAGGACATTTTTTAGCTCCAGATTTCCCTAGCTAAGGATTAGCTAAGGCTACTGTTATAAGCCTGTAGCTCAGATTCTCTATCTATCCATTCCTGCTTCTTTCCTTTCCCTTTCCATACATGTTGATCCCAAGGGGACTCCTAAATAAATATCCTATGATCTACATGCCATCTCAGAGTTGCTTCCTAGGGAACCCAACCCATGAAAACACAGGCAATGATGAAAGAAATGTCCAGTACATTCTAGTTCATTAAACACTCATTGAATCAATATTCATTAAGGACTTTTTCTAGGTATTGGGGATAGATCACTGTACAAGACAAAGTTCCTGTTCTCATGGAGCCTATATTTTAGTGAAGGGACACAGGTAATGGACAAATTAACAAATGAATAAACAATATTTCAAACAGTGATAAATATTATGAGAAAAAAATGATAAAGGGGCATGATAGAAGTTGAATTGGAGTTATGGCTAATTTAGATTGTGTGGTCACAAATGGCCTCAATGAGAAAGTGACGTATGAAACAGCCTGCCATATAAACATATACAGTAAGAGCATTCCAGGCAGATGGAACCTCAAATGCGAAGGTCTTACTGTGCAAATTAACTAGGCATGTTCTTGAAATTGAAAGAAGGTCAATGCGGCTAGAGTAAGAAGAAAGTAGTAAGAGACGAAGGTGAAGAGGTGGCCAGGGGCCAGATTATGGTAAGGAATCTGGGTTTCATTCTATGTATATTTGGAAATTATTTAGAGTATTTAATAAAGCAGGGCAGTGACATTATCTGATTCAGATTGTTACAATATGACTCTAACTACTGTGAAGAGAAAAGATTATAAAGATTATAAAGAAAAATGAAAATGAGAAAATCAGTTAGAAGGCTATTGCAGAAGTCCAGGGTTAGAGAGAATGGTGGCTTGGATTGGGTAGCAAGAATGGAAGTGAAGAAGGGTACAGAGATCCTAGATATATTTTAGAAGTACAGCACACAAGCTTGCTGATGAATTGGATAAAAGGAATAAGGGAGCGAGGCCTTATACAGGATTCCTGATTTTAACTTGAGACACCGAATTATAGTTCATTGGGTTTTTTTGGTTTTGTTTTTGTTTTTTTGCGGTACGCGGGCCTCTCACTGTTGTGGCCTCTCCCGTTGCGGAGCACAGGCTCCGGACGCGCAGGCTCAGCGGCCATGGTTCACGGGCCCAGCCGCTCCGCGGCATGTGGGATCTTCCTGGACTGGGGCATGAACCCGTGTTCCCTGCATCAGCAGGTGGACTCTCAACCACTGCGCCACCAGGGAAGCCCCCATTGGGTTTTTTTTTCCCCTCCACCCAAACACTATGCTGAGTGCTGAAGAGATCAAGTTGATGAATCATGTGTAGCCCCAAAAGTCAAAGAGTTGAGAGACAGGATATAGGAGATTTTACATATATATATATACACACACACATATGTATATACATACACATATACATATGTATACATATATATATGACTATAAAGTGAGGTAGGAAGTGGGAAATGCCAAAGAAATACAAATTTTTTATTGTTCTCTACTTGCTTCATGCATATTAACCTTCTTCCTCTAGCACATATGTGTACTTGCTATCGAGCCAGGCAATTATTTGGTGTTAAAGAGATACATATTAGTTGCTGGTTAATCCAGCAACTCTCCCCAGGATATTTATGAATGCCCTATTCTTTAAAAAATTGAAGCAATTAACTATTTTATATTTGCCATGAAATGGTTTAAGAATCTCAGTGCCAAATTTGTGTTCTGTCTAAAAGTGGGGGAAATGAATTGTTCTGTCTTAATTGACCAATAAGAGTCTACTCAGAAAAAAAAAAAAGCCACTAGTTCAGTTTATTATTGACCATGGCAGAGACTAGTTCTTCCCCAATATCCTTTCTCTACTTTCTTCTTAGAAATATAATTTCTAGTTTTTAGCTGGAGACATGGCTATAATGAGGAAAGACTGTATTTTCCAGACTCCCTTGTAGCTAGGTATGGCCACGTGACTTAAGTTCTCTCCACAGGATGAGAATAGAAATGTCTTCCCAACACTTTCTCTTTCCAAATGACTGCAAAGTGTCCATGATGTCTACAGCTAGAACAACTCTTTTGGACTATGAGGAAGAAGTAAAGTCCTGGACCTGATAGATTCATAGGTGAATTCTATCCAACATTTATAGAAGAATTAACACCAATCTTTCTCAAACTTTCAAAAATGAACTTAAGAGAAAGGGATACTTTGTAACTCATTCTATGAGGCAAACATTACTCTGATACAAAAGACAGATAAAACATCACAAGAAAAAAAATCACAAATCCATATACCAAATATAGATTCAAAAATCCCCAACAGAAGATTAGTAAATTGAACCCAACAGCATATTAAAAGGATTATTCACCATGACCAAGTGAAACTTATCCCAGGAATGCAAGAGTGTTTCAACAAAACAAAACCAGTGTAATACATCACATTAATAAAGGGGAAAAAAACCACATGATCATCTTAATTAATGCAGAAAAGGCATTTGACAAAATCCAACACCCTTTCATGTTAAAAACTCTCAGAAAACTAGAATATTTTACCACAACAAAAAAGGTTTGGGTTTGAATACTGGCTTCACCACTAAATGTATGCATTCGAACAAGTCATTCAATCTTTTAGCACCTCTTATAAAAGTATTGAGGTAGGGGTTTCCCTGGTGGCGCAGTGGTTGAGAGTCCACCTGCCGATGCAGGGGACACGGGTTCGTCCCCCGGTCCGGGAAGATCCCACATGCCGCGGAGTGGCTAGGCTCATGAGACATGGCCGCTGAGCCTGCGCGTCCGGAGCCTGTGCTCCGCAACGGGAGAGGCCACAACAGCGAGAGGCCCGTGTACCGCAAAAAAAAAAAAAAAAAAAAAAAAAAGTATTGAGGTAGTTAAGTTCTCGAAACTTTGATGCATGTGAGGAACTTCATAGAATATCTGAAACAGAGCAAGTCCTCAATAAAAGTTAGGTATTATTATTGTAAAGGAATATAATTTCTTACTCTAAGAAATAATGCATTCATAATCACAAAGGTCAGCAAATGAATGCTGTCTCAGCATGGATCCTTCTACGAAATATCAATACTATATAGCAGGGATTAGTAAAGTTTTTCTATAAAAAGCCAAAGAGTACCTATATATACTAAGCTTTGCAGGCCATACAGTTTCTGTTGCAACTACTTGACTCTGCTGTTATAGCATGAAAATTGCCATAGAAAATACCTAACCAAATGAGTGTGACTGTGTTCCAATGAAACTTTATTCACAAAAACAGGTGGTGGCCAAACTTGGCTCACAGACTGTACTTTGCCGACTCAGTGCTAGACACTTGGCTTGCATAAACTACTAACACATATGGATAAATTCAGACATACTTTTGTTTCCTTCTGAATGGACTGTTTTGAAGAACACTGAATCTCTACTTCCCTTAAAACAAATGGTAAGCTCTGACTAGAGAATTTACTGATTGCTTTTTTTCTTTGCTGAACACATTAACTGATGCTAATGCTCTACCAGATGTGTCCAAAGGGACAAAAGAGAATTTTGAAACCTACGTGTAGATACCCTTCGTGACATCTTACTGAGTGCTTCCTATCAATTAAAATAATAGTTACTTTCCTCTTTCATGGTACTGCTATGAAAATTAGTATCTACAAAATGCTTCAAAGTTATAAGGGTTAAGTATCATTATATAGTTATGCATCCAGGACTCCTTTATTAATTATGCAGTTTTTCTCATTACATAATTAGGTAAAATACAATAAATTTAATCTTATTTATCTTTCATTCTATCAGCGAGTTCATATTTAATATGGCCATGGAAACCAAAATGAAAACCTGAATTCCCCTACAATTATACAGGCTCTCAATTAAGGACTTGGCCCACAATTACCAAAGGTAGCCACCAAAATACATGGCTCCAGCAAAGAAGGGGGCGACTGTCCACAGTTTCACTAAAGGATGCCCCTTGGAATTTCCTACTAAACCAGGTCTTAAACACTCTCCTTCATCCAACACACTCTACTCAGGGACTCTGCACTGTATTTTTAAACACAAAATGCTTCATTGGCCTGACCTAATTGAATTACAATGAGAATCCCCACGGTATTTCTCAGAAATCCAGCACACCAAAAGTTACTTCACCTGCTATTTCTCATTAAGAAGAAAACAGACAAGCTCTACTGTTCACATTGCAGAGGAAAGACAGTCTCTCCTAGAACCTTGCTCTTCTTTCCTCCAAAGGCCCCTTAGCATTTATGACTGTAGTCTGAAATAAAGTTCAAACCCCACTGCAAAAATTGAGTAATTGTCCTGAGTTTGTATGCATTGATCTGCTCCACCTTAAGCTGTTCAAGAGACAAAAACTAAAACTTATGAAAATAACTCAATTGGGAGTTTATTTGCTTTATTATAAAAAGGATTAATCACAGGATTTTTATAATAGCTTCATAAGCACAAGTTGACAATAATTCAATTTACAAAAGCTGGTATGTACTAGTTAACTTCTCAGGAACATTTCTATTGTGTCCATCAAAATGCATCTGGAACGCAGATACATCATACAATGTACAAAAAAATATGAGATTGGCTAGGACTGGGAAGTCTCTAGGTATTCTCATGGTATTTCCTGCAGCAGGCCTCAGCTTCTTAGTGAAATCATTTTCATTTCTGTTTAAAGCATCCCTGAAAGGGTATTTAGCTTTAAGTGGTCACTGGACTTTTGTAAAGTAGAATTTGCAAGCCTAGAGAGAAATACTGTCATGCCAGTGTGGGGATTTGCTCTTGTCTATTGACAGGGTACAGTCAATGATGTTCTTTAATATTAAAGTGTATATGTGTATCCTGTTCCTATTAGACAATAATGTCCCCAATGACAACAATCTTTGACTCTAACACCTTTTAGGAAGCAACCAACCCTCTATGAACAGTCTCTATTCAATGACCTGACTGTGGAGGACCCTCAAACAGGGAACGGTAACTTCAGCATTCAGGTTGTTCCTGACACCAAAATAGAGCCCTAAGGCTTAATATGATCCTCAAGTGACAAAGAAAACTGAGCATGAGTGACACCTCTTGGCTTCAGACCACTGTTGTTCTATTTCCTTGCTGTATGGCCTTGGAAAATGTACTTAAGCTCTCTCAATTCCAGATTCCTCAACTGTATAATCAGAATTACATATACCACCTACCTTCCAGGGTAGTTATAAGGTAAACAATGACCCAGTTGGACCCCAATAAATAGTAGTTATTCAAACGTTTTGGAAATAATTTCAACCAAAAGAGAGAAAACAACATAATTTACAAGTAATCCTGAAAAATCACACTAATTGGAACCTTCCATGCTTTCCTTCTTCACACACCCCAGCATTCGGGTTAATAGAGGTTTCCTTATCACAGGTGCAGAAAAGAGTAAAAGTACTTCAGAAGCAGCTGGCTTCTCTCAACTGACTCATGTAAAAAATGGAATACCACTTCCAGCAGCTATTACAACGCCACCTCCTCTATTTTCCAAACCCCAGTATGCAACCAGTGATAAAAAAACAAAATCATCTCTCCCTTAAAGCAGCTCTCTGTGGACTCTTCAGTTATTTCTCATGTATTCAGGAGCGGCTTAAACAATCAGATATTAGTTGGGCTCCGGGCTACTTCTTCCCTGATCTGCTCTTTGCTTCCTTAGCCTCTAGACTAGGTGGCAAGCAGGAAAACAAAACGTGTGACCTCCAAGTAGAAAAACATGGGCTGCTGCTTAACAGTTCCATGTAAAGGTTTATAGTTTGGGTGAACCCTCAATAAAATGGAGTTTGCTTTGATAGATTAATTTCTCTTTATAAACCATGACTCATTAGTATGGTTAGTCAAAAAAAAATGATGACACATCTACTTCTCCTTTCTAATGTGAGTCTGGAGGGACGTAATATTTACCATGCATATTAGATAAGAAGAAACTATCTAACAAAAAACTGAGGATGCGTGAGGGAGAAGTTGGTTTGACTCTTAATAAAACAGAATCTACAATATACTGAAGGTTCCTCAACCAACAAACTACTGTATACTTCTAAGGGTGACTTCTCAAATTATTTAAAATCTCAATAGCTTCCAGTCTGACAAAGGATACCATCACTCGTTAAGCATTTCATCAAAGTGTTCTTCTATCTGTCAGGGGATACTGAAATTTGACAAATTATAAATTGAGGGAATATTTGATACTACACCAGGAGAGACAGAGGAAGCAGCATCTCTACCCTCAAATCTGTCTCAGCATTACCTTGAAAAAAATATTCTAAGAGCTCTTACTGAAGTCCACTCTCCTCACAGAAACAAGAGTTCTTTATTTAACAAAACTATGTGGAGAGACCTTCAAGATGTCAGAGGAGTAAGATGTGGAGATCACCTTCCTCCCCACATATACATCAAAAAAACATCTACATGTGGAACAACTCCTACAGAACACCTACTGAATGCTGGCAGAAGACCTCAGACTTCCCAAAAGGCAAGAAAATCCCCACATACCTGGGTAAGGCAAAAGAAAAAACCAGACACAAAAGAATAGGGATGGGACCTGCACCTCTGGGAGGGAGCTGTGAAGGAGGAAAAGTTTCCACACACTAGGAAGCCGCTTCACTGGTGGGGAGGCGGGGTGGGTGGTGGGGGAAGCTTCAGAGCCATGAAGGAGAGCACAGCAACAAGGGTGCAGAGGGCAAAGCAGAGAGATTCCTGCAGAGGACTGGTGCCGACCAGCACTCACCAACCTGAGAGGCCTGTCTGCTCACCCGCGGGGGTAGGTGGGAGGTGGAAGCTGAAGCTTGGACTTCGGAGGTCAGATCCCAGGGAGAGGACTGAGGCTGACTGCGTGAACACAGCCTGAAGGGGGCTAGTGCGCCACGGCTAGCTGGGAGAGATTCTGGGAAAAACTGTGGAACTGCCTAAGAGGCAAGAGGCCACTGTTTCGGGGTGCGTGAGGAGAGGGAATTCCTGCTCCATGTGCCCACAGAAGGCAGAGCACCACCTAACCGAGCCTCAGAGATGGGCATGAGCTGTGGCTATCAGCTTGGGCCCCAGAGACAGGCATGAACCGCTAACGCTGCTGCCTCTGCCACCAAGAATCCTGTGTGCAAGTGCAGGTCACTACCCACAACCCCCTGGGAGCCTGTGCAGCCCGGCACTGCCAGGATCCCATGATCCAGGGACGACTTCCCCGGGAGAACACACGGTGTGCCTCAAGCTGTTGCAATGTCACACCAGCCTCTACCACTGCAGGCTTGCCCTGCATTCCAATTATGACTACCATACCCCTACCTCTCCCTGGCCTGAGTCAGCAAGAGAGACCTAATCAGGTGCTGCTTTAACCCCTCCTGTCTGGGAGGGAAACGGACACCTGAGGCCTACATGCAAAGGTGGGCTCAAAACCAAAGCTGAACCCCAGAAGCTGTGCGAACAAAGAAGAGAAAGGGAAATTTCTCCATGCAGCCCCAGGAGCAACAGATTAAATCCCCACAATCATCTTGATAAACCCTGCATCTGTGGAGTACCTGAATAGACAATGAATGTTCCCAAAATTGAGGCAGTAGACTTTGGGAGCAACTGTAGACTTGGGGTTTGCTTTCTCCATCTGATTAGTTTTTGCTGTACAGTTCATCTTAGTTTACTTTTTAGTGCTTGTTATCATTGGTGGACTTGTTTATTGGTTTGGTTGCTCTCTTCCTTTTTTTATTTAATTTTTAAATTTTGTTTCCTTTTTTCTCTTTTTGTGAGTGTGTGTGTGCATGCTTCTTTGTGTGATTTTATGTATTTAGGTTTGCTTTTCCCATCTGTCCTAGGGTTCTCTCTGTTCGTTTTTTTGTTTATTTGCTTTCTTTTCTTTTCTTTTTTCTTCCTTTTCTTCCAAGCCAAGTGGCTGGCAGGGTCTTGGTGCTCGGACTGGGTGTCAGGCCTTAGCCTCCAAGGTGGGAGAGCTGAGTCCAGGACACTGGACCACCAGAGACCTCCCAGCGCCATGTAGTATGAATCGGGGAGAGCTCTCTCAGAGATCTCCGTCTCAACACTAAGACTCAGCTCCACTCAACATCCAGCAAGCTCCAATGCTGGACGCCCAATGCCAAACAACCAGCAAGACAAGAAAACAACCCCACCCATTAGCAGAGAGACTGCCTACAGTCACACTAAGTTCACACACACCCCAAAACACACCAACAGATGCGGTCCTGCACACCAAAAGTACAAGATCGAGCCCCACCCACCAGAGCACAGGAACCAGTCACTTCTACTAGGAAGCCTACACAAGCCACTTAAACAACCTCACCCACCGGGGGCAAACACCAAAAATAACAGGAACTACGAACCTGCAGCCTACAAAAAGGAGACCCCAAACACAGTAAGTTAAACAAAATGAGAGGACAGAAAAATATTCAGCAGATGAAGGATCAAACAAAAACCCACGAGACCAAACAAATGAAGAGGAAATAGGCAGTCTACCTGAAAAGGAATTCAGAGTAATGATAGTAAAGATGATCCAAAATCTTGGAACTAGAAAGGAGAAAATACAAAAAACGTTTAAGAAGCACGTAGAACAACTAAAGAGCAAACAAACAATGATGAACAACACAATAAATGAAATTAAGAATTCTCTGGAAGGAATCAATGGCAGAATAACTGACGCAGAAGAACAGATAAGTGACCTGGAAGATAGAATAGTGGAAATAACTGCCACAGAGCAGAATAAAGAAAAAAGAATGAACAGAATTGCGAACAGTCTCAGAGACATCTGGGGCAACATTAAATGCCCAAGCATTTGAATTACAGGGGTCCGAAAAGCAGAAGAGAAAAAGAAAGGGTCTGAGAAAATATTTGAAGAGATTATAGTAGAAAACTTCCCTAACATGGGAAAGGAAATAGTCAGTCAAGTCCAGGAAGCGCAAAGAGTGCCATACAGGATAAATCCAAGGAGAAACATGCCAAGACACATACTCATCAAAC
Source organism: Delphinapterus leucas (assembly GCF_059928025.1). NCBI lineage: Eukaryota > Metazoa > Chordata > Mammalia > Artiodactyla > Monodontidae > Delphinapterus > Delphinapterus leucas. Next base: position 28,569,614 of record NC_143150.1, read on the forward strand.
TATGAAAAATTAAATACAAAGGAAAAATATTAAAAGCAGCAAGGGAAAAGCAACAAATAACACATAAGGGAACACCCATAAGGAAAAGAGTTGATCTTTCAGCAGAAACTCTGCAAGCCAGAAGGAACTGGCAGGACATATTTAAACTGATAAACGGGAAAAACCTACAACCAAGATTACTCGACCCAGCAAAGATCTCATACAGATTCGACAGAGAAATTAAAACATTTACAGACAAGCAAAAGTTAAGAGAATTCAGCACCACCAAACCAGCTTTACAAAAAATGCTAAAGGAACTTTTCTAGGCAGGAAACACAAGAGGAGGAAAAGACCTACAATAACAAACCCAAAACAATTAAGAAAATAGTAATAGGAACATACATATCGATAATTACCTTAAAGATAAACGGATTAAATGCTCCCACCAAAAGACATAGACCGGCTGAATGAATACAAAAACAAGACCCGTATACATGCTGTCTACAAGAGACCCACTTCAGACCTAGGAACACATACAGACTGAAACTGAGGGCATGGAAAAAGATATCCCATGCAAATGGAAATCAAAAGAAAGCTGGAGTAGCAATTCACATATCAGACAAAATAGATGTTAAAATAAAGACTATTACAGGAGAAAAAGAAGGACACTACATAATGATCAAGGGATCAATCCAAGAAAAAGATATAAAAATTGTAAATATTTATGCACCCAACCTAGTAGCACCTCAATACACAAGGCAAATGCTAACAGCCATAAATGAGGGAATCGAAAGTAACACAATCACAGTAGGGAATTTAACACCCCACTTTCGCCAATGGACAGATCAACCAAAAATTAAACTAAATAAGGAAAAACAGCTTTAAATGACACATTAGACCAGATGGACTTAATGGATATTTATAGGACATTCCATCCAAAAACAACAGAATACACTTTCTTCTCAACCGTACACGGAACATTCTCCAGGATAGATCATATCTTGGGTCACAAATCAAGCCTTGGTAAATTTAAGAAAACTGAAATCATATCACGTATCTCGTCTGACCACAACGCTGTGAGACTAGATATCAACTGCAGGGAAAAAAAACTGTAAAAAATACAAACACATGGAGGCTAGACAATATGCTACTAAATAACCAAGAGATCACTGAAGAAATCAAGGAAGAAATAAAAAACTACCTAGAAATAAATGACAATGAAAACACGACAACCCAAAACCTACGGGATGCAGCAAAAGCAGTTCTAAGAGGGAAGTTTACAGCAATACAATCCTACCTCAGGAAACAAGAAACAACTCAAATAAACAATGTAACCTTACGCCTAAAGTAATTAGAGAAGGAAGAACAAGAAAATCCCAGAAGAAATCATAAAGATCAGATCAGAAATAAATGAAAAAGAAATGAAGCAAACAATAGCAAGATCGATACAACCAAAAGCTGGTTATCTGAGAAGGTGAACAAAAGTGATAAACCATTAGCCAGACTCATCAAAAAAAAAGGGAGAAGGCTCAAATCAATAGAATGAGAAATGAAACAGGAGAAGTAACAACTGATACTGCAGAAATAAAAAAGATCATGAGAGACTACTACAAGCCACTCTATGAGAATAAAATGGACAAACTGGAAGAAACGGACAAATTCGTAGAAAAGTACAATCTTCTGAGACTGAACAAGGAAGAAACAGAAAATATGAACAGACCAAACACAAGCACTGAAATTGAAACTGAAATTAAGAATCTTCCAACAAACAAAAGCCCAGACCAGATGGCTTCACAGGTGAATTCTATCAAACATTTAGATAAGAGCTAACACCTATCTTTCTCAAACTCTTCCAAAATATAGCAGAGGGAGGGACACTCCCAAACTCATTCTATGAGGCCACCATCTCCCTGGAACCAAAACCAGACAAACTTGTCACAAAACAAGAAAACTACAGGCCAATATCACTGATGAACACAGATGCAAAAATGTTCAACAAAATACTAGCAAACAGAATCCAACAGCACATGAAAAGGATCATACACCATGATCAAGTGGGGTTTATCCCAGGGAGGCAAGGATTCTTCAGTATACGCAAATCAATCAATGTGATACACCATATTAACAAACTGAAGGAGAAAACCCATATAATCAACTCAATAGAGGCAGAAAAAGCTTTTGACAAAATTCAACATCCATTTATGATAAAAACTCTCCAGAAATTGGGCATAGAGGGAACTTTCCTCAACATAATAAAGGCCATATATGACAAACCCACAGCCAACATTGTCCTCAATGGTGAAAAACTGAAACCATTTCCGCTAAGATCAGGAACAAGACAATATTGCCCAGGCTCATCACTATTATTCAACATAGTTTTGGAAGTTTTAGCAACAGCAATCAGAGGAGAAAAACAAATAAAAGAAATTCAAACTGGAAAAGAAGTAAAACTGTCACTGTTTGCAGATGACATGGTACTATACACAGAGAATCCTAAAGATGCTACCAGAAAACTACTAGAACTGATCAATGAATTTGGTAAAGTAGCAGCATACAAAATTAATGCACAGACATCTCTTGCATTCCTATACACGAATGACAAAATATCTGAAAGAGAAATTAAGGAGACACTCCCACTAACCACTGCAACAAAAAGAATAATATACCTAGAAATAAACCTACCTAAGGAGACAAAAGACCTGTATGCAGAAAACTATAAGACAAACATGAAAGAAATTAACGAAGATACAAATAGATGGAAAGATATACCATGTTCTTGGACTGGAAGAATCAACATTGTGAAAATGACTCTACTACCCAAAGCAATCTACAGATTCAATGCAATCCCCATCAAACTACCAATGGCATTTTTCACAGAACTAGAACAAAAAATTTCACCATTTGTATGGAAACACAAAAGACACTGAATAGCCAAAGCAATCTTGAGAAAGAAAAATGGAGTTGGAGGAATCAGGCTCCCAGACTTCACACTATACTACAAAGCTACAGTAATCAACACAGTATGGTACTGGCACAGAAAGAGAAATATAAATCAATGGAATAGGATAGAAACCCCAGAGACAGATTCCTGCACATATGGTCACCTTATGTTAGACAAAGGAGGCAAGAATATACAGCAGAGAAAAGACAGCCTCTTCAATAACTGGTGCTGGGAAAACTGGACACCTACATGTAAAAGAATGAAATTAGAACACTTCCTAACAGCACACACAAAAATAAACTCAAAATGGATTAAAGACCTAAATTAAGGCCAGACACTATCAAACTCTTCAAGGAAAACATAGGCAGAACACTCTATGACATAAATCACAGCAAGATCCCTTTTGGCCCACCTCCTAGAGAACTGAAAATAAAAACATAAATAAACAAATGGGACCTAATGAAACTTCAAAGGTTTTGCACAGCAAAGAAAATCATAAACAAAACGAAAAGACAACCTTCAGAATGGGAAAAAAATATTTGCAAACAAAGCAACTGACAAAGGATTAATCTCCAAAATATACAAGCAGCTCATGCAGCTCAATATCAAGAAAACAACCCAATCCAAAAATGGGCAGAAGACCTAAACAGACATTTTTCCAAACAAGACATCCAGATTGCCAACAAACACATGAAAGAATGCTCAGCATCACTAATCATTAGAGAAATGAAAATCAAAACTACAATGAGGTATCACCTCACACCGGTCAGAATGGCCATCATCAAAAAATCTACAAACAATAAACGCTGGAGAGGGTGTGGAGAAAAGGGAACCCTCTTGCACTGTTGGTGGGAATGTAAACTGATACAGCCACTATATCCTGGAGAACAGCAAGGAGGTTCCTCAAAAAACTAAAAATAGAACTACCATATGACCCAGCAATCCCACTACTAGGCATATACCCTAAGAAAACCATAATTCAAAGAGTCATGTACCACAATGTTCATTGCAGCACTATTTACAATAGCCAAGACATGGAAGCAACCTATGTGTCAATCAACAGATGAATGGAGAAAGAAGATGTGGCACATATATACAATGGAATGTTACTCAGCTATAAAAAGAAACAAAATTGAGTTATCTGTAGTGAGGTGGATGGACCTAGAGTCTGTCATACAGAGTGAAGTAAGTCAGAAAGAGAAAAACAAATACTGTATGCTAACACATATATATGGAATCTAAAACACAAAATGGTCCTGAAGAACCTAGGGGCAAGACCGGAATAAAGACACAGACCTACTAGAGAATGGACTTGAGGATATGGGGAGGGGGAAGGGTAAGCTGTGACAAAGTGAGAGAGTGGCATGGACATATATACACTGCCAGACGTAAAACAGATAGCTAGTGGGAAGCAGCCGCATAGCACAGGGAGACCAGCTCGGTGGTTTGTGACCACCTAGACCACCTAGAGGTGGTCTAGTGAGGGTGGGAGGGAGGGAGACACAAGAGGGAAGAGATATGGGAACATATGTATGTGTATAACTGATTCACTTTGTTATAAAGCGGAAACTAACACACCACTGTAAAGCAATTATACTCCAATAAAGACGTTAAAAAAAAATACTAGCAAACAGAATCCAACAGCACGTTAAAAGGGTCATACACCATAACCAAGTGGGGTTTATCCCAGGAATGCAAGGATTCTTCAGTATACCCAAATCAATCAATGTGATACATCATATTAAGAAACAGAAGGAGAAAAGCCATACGATCATCTCAGTAGAGGCAGAGAAAGCTTTTGACAAAATTCAGCACCCATTTATGATAAAACCCTCCAGAAAGCAGGCATAGAGGGAACTTTCCTCAACATAATAAAGGCCATATATAACAAACCCAGAGCCAACATCGTCCTCAATGGCGAAAAACTGAAACCATTTCCGCTAAGATCAGGAACAGGACAACACTGCCCACCCTCACCACTATTATTCAACACTGTTTTGGAAGTTTTAGCCACAACAGTCAGAGGAGAAAAAGGAATAAAAGAAATCCAAATTGGAAAAGAAGTAAAACTGTCACTGTTTGCAGATGACATGATAATATACTTAGAGAATCCTAAAGATGCTACCAGAAAACTACTAGAACGAATCAATGAATTTGGTAAAGTAGCAGCATACAAAATTAATGCACAGAAATTTCTTGCATTCCTATACACAAATGACAAAATATCTGAAAGAGAAATTAAGGAGACACTCCCACTAACCACTGCAACAAAAAGAATAAAGTACCTAGGAATAAACCTACCTAAGGAGACAAAAGACCTGTATGCAGAAAATTATAAGACACTGAAGAAAGAAATTAAAGATGATACAAATAGATGGAGAGATATAACATGTTCTTGGATTGGAAGAATCAACATTGTGAAAATGACTCTACTACCCAAAGCAATCTACAGATTCAATGCAATCCCTATTAAACTACCACTGGCATTTTTTACAGAACTAGAACAAAAAATTTCACCATTTGTATGGAAACACAAAAGACCCCGAATAGCCAAAGCAATCTTGAGAAAGAAAAACGGAGCTGGAGGAATCAGGCTCCTGGACTTCAGAGTTTACTACAAAGCTATAGTAATCAACACAGTAGGATAGATAGATGCCAGACGTAAAATAGATAGCTAATGGGAACGGGCCGCATAGCACAGGGAGATCAACTCTGTTTTGTGACCACCTAGAGGGGTGGTCTAGGGAGGGTGGGAGGGAGGGAGACGCAAGAGGGAAGAGATATGGGAACATGTGTATATGTATAACTGATTCATTTTGTTATAAAGCAGAAACTAACACACCATTGTAAAGCAATTATACTCCAATAAAGATGTTAAAAAAAAAAAAGCCAAGACAACCTTTTCTTCAAATACAGGCAACATAATGTGGTAGTTGAATACAGCCTAGGCTCAAATCCCAGTTCTACCACATACTAGTTGTTTAGCCTTGAGCAAATTACTTTAACTTGTCTGTGCTTTAAGTCCTTCTGTAAAATGAGGGTAATGTCTACTTCTTAGGTTGTTTTGAGGATTAAATGAAATAATATGTAGTATTGAGAACAATGTATGGCAAAAAGTAAGTACTATGTAAGTGTCTGCTATTATAATTCCAACAGAATTTTACCAGGAAGCTAAATGTAATGCAGGAAGTTATAAAAGAGGTCCTACTCAATTTGAATAAAACATGCTATAGTCCTAACTATACCACAACCCACCCCACGCCTTATTTCATTCAGGCTCAGAGCATCACAACTTGAAATCCACACTAAATTATTTTAGCTCTGGGAGTTAAAGAACAGGGTCATCAGAAACTCTAAGTCAAAAGTAAATTATCTACTACTAATACCCCAGAATTAGTTAATTCGTCTTGGAACTATCAGTCACCTTGGAAGGTAGCAAAGCCCTCTGAAAAGAAAGCACAGAATAAGGTTTGTTTTTGGTTTTGTTTTTTGTTTTTTAAATAAGGGAGCAAGGAAGAATTTATCTGAAGCATGGCCAATCAGCCAAACAGAGCAGGTCTGGAGAGAGGCACTGTGAGGAAATAATGCTGTGGTTGACAATGGCTATAGCTAACCATCATTGAGGGTTTACAATGTATTAAGCAAAAGTACTTTATATATGTTAACTTGTCAAGCCTCACAGCAAACCTATGGGATAGGGGTTGTTATCATCCCTTGTCAGCCCAATTTTACACATGCAGATAACGGACACAGAGATGTTAAGAAAAATAACTGGCCCAAAGTTATATAGCTAGTAAATGGCTGAGCTGAAATTCAAACCCAGACACTCCTTGACAAGTATCAGCCCAATATCAGCGAACATCCTAAAGGAAAGCAAGGCAAGAGGAGACACAAATCACTGGGAACACTCAATCTTGCTCAGTGTCACCCTGATTCTTGTACATCAAAGTCATCATAACAGTGTGAACTCTGGAGCCAAACAGATCTATGTTAAAATTCTTGTTTTCCTCCCTTACAAGCTGTGTGCTCTTGAGCAATATACTGAGTATCTTAAGGCCTCAAATTATTCAATGTTGTCTTGAGGAGTAAAAATCATGTGTGCAAGTCACCTAGCACCCCTGCACACAGCAAGCTTTCAACAAGTGATATCATTTTTGTCAATGCTCTTTGTATTTTCAAAACATGATATCCATAACTTTCACACCTCCTCTCAGTTTAGAAATTAACATCATTCCCAATAGCACAGAAAGGACACAGACAGAGTAAGTAATTTACACAGAACTGACAGTCGGTCAATCCGAAATTTCCTAGTGTCCAGCCCAATCATTTGCAACTTTCAGCCTCCTCTGCCAACTTCTTAAGTTTTTCCTCTTCCTAAGTCTGCATTTCTCACCCAAAGAAGAAAGTGAGCACTTGTAACCAATGCCAGATGAAAATTAGACAGATTTCCTGAGTGACAGGGTGATCCTCTTGCGTTTTCTGGGGAAGATTGGTTCTTGCCAACGAACTGGCAGAGAAAAAGGTGAATGCAAGCCACATGAGTGCAAGTATCAGTGAGTGGAGAAATGTCAGAAACCAAGAAAACTCTTTAAAATATCAAATGCAAACTCATTTACTGGTGGTCGCAGATAAGATGGAAGAGTTTACCATCGACAGGGACTGTGACATTGATGAATGAAACCATTCTGGAACTGTGAAGGAAAGTGGCCTCTGAGAAGTGGGGCAGGCATTTAAGGGGGAGCAGGAGGATGCTGTGGGTGGGGGAACAGGAAAAGAATAAGAGCTAGTTACATGTGGGCTGAGGCATTTTCAGTGGCAGAAAAATATAGAAATAATGTTGCTGCTGGCACTTAAAAAGGCCAGGCAGGCATCAATTCCCACCCACCCCTAGTCCTCCACACTCTAAAATGAGGAAAGGTATGGCTTCAAAGGAAGAATGAGGGGGAAGGGAAAATGGGTAAGATGCATTTGACAAGTGAAATTCTATAGGGTCAGTTATGAATCCAAAAAGAAAGAAAAGGATCCCATGGCAGGGCCAGTATATTGGCTGATGTAATCAGTGAATGCACAAACAGCTATCCCTCAGCACTTAAGAGCAACTGTTATCGAAGGACTAGGGAAGTTTGAAGTCATTGTTCCAAGTTCTTTTCACTCCCCTTTAAAAGATGACATGCTGCCAGAAATAAAGAAAGCCTGAGTCACAGTTTGGAATTGAAAGAAAGTGTTGAAAATGGAAGTTGAGTTATGGAAATGGGCTTGTTTCTCATAAAGGAAAATAAAGAATTTTGGCTCACTGCAATTCTCTAAAAGCTAATGGGAAGACAAAGAACTCTGAACGCTTCATTTTTAAGTACTTGACTATTTTAGTGACTATAAGCATGCATTTTAGGTTCACTTTCCCCTTTATCCCTCAACGTAGCTTTGGTATTTGTGTTTCTAAAGCAAAGCTCCATCATGTCCTCTGAAACCCTTCCATTCACTCTACAAGCATTTATCGTGCTCCTACTGGTGACAAGCATGGTGTCAGATGCTATAGGATTGCAGAGTGTAGAAAGAAATAAAAGACATAGCCCTCAAGGAATTTAGAGATGAACTAGGAAAACATCAACAGGCATGAAGCAGGTAAACCCCAATTCAAGGGTGAAGTCACCACCAATTCAAGGACAAGTTGATAACACACAACAGACCCCAAGGCTGGACAGCAAATGAAAGGGGCAACCAGGAAGTGAAGGAAGCTCTGAAAACCAAGAAAATCTTCAGTGGCTTGAGTGGTTCTGGAACACACATGAGAGGAGATGAGCCTTAAGGAATGGGTCAGATTTGTACAGGGAGGGAGAAAGGAGAAAGACCATTCCAAAATGGGAAGGTCCTTCTGCAACAAGTTTCTCTTCTTTGAGCTAAAAATTCCTAGCATGATGAATTAAAAGAAAAAAATCCAAAGGCCAAGTTTTCTAGATTTTTCAAAACTCCTTTTAATAGCCTTATGATTTACCTTTTTTAATTTTACCTTTTAAATTCAAAACTCCATTTCTTGGTTTTTAATCTTTTCCTACTTGAGTGGTCCTCACACCTGAGCAAGAATCTGAATTCATGTACCTGGAGAGTTTGTTTAACAGGCAGATCCCTAGTCTCTGGCTCAGCCCCATCTGGGGCAGGGCCCCAAATCTGATTTTTAACCTGATTCCTCCCCAGGTGAATTCTTTTACAAGTGGTCAAAGACAGTCATACTTTGAGGAAACACTGGTGCTACTGCAACCACAAATGTATCCCATAAGCCTCCTGATAGCACTAAGCCAGAAGGAACCTGGAGAATAAATGTACATATATTTCAGATGTGGCCCCATATCATCCTTACCACCACCCTCAACCTCCACCTGTTTTATTCCATGGGATACAGAAAAACTGAGTCACAAAACTGTCTGAAGAAACAAACATCAAAACTATACACACACATACATATGCACTCAAAAAACAAAGAATACCAAACTGATATCAAAAAAATGGCCCAGGTTTAACTCAAAACCTACAAAGTTCACATAGGTTCAAAGTCTGACAAAAAATATCTACCCTCCCATCCCAGCTGGGCTGTCTTGGCGTGAGCAGTGACCTCAGGGCCATCAATCGAATAGCAACTAATAAAAGAAAAATCTAGTTCTAAGTCTCCAAAACCCAATGCATCACATCTTGAATAGCAGAAGCTACAAATCCATTTCTATCGCCCCTGAGTTTAGAGAAAATAAACAGTTCAGTACTTAACCCATACTTCCTGGGCTGCCCAAACAATCCTCCTAATGCACAGCTCTGAGCAAGGTATTGGCTACTCCAAAACCTGCCACCAACAACCCATTGTCTGTAGAATAAAACACCTACCTCTTAATCTGACAGTCAAATGCTTCCTTCATCTGACCCCCAATCTATAAAACCCTATCTACTGTTATTTCTACACTCTATACTTGTATAAAACCAGACAATTCCCATTGTACAGGCCTATCCTGGACTTTTCCACCTCTACTGGCATTTAACATGCTAGTCCCTCTACCCAAAATGCCCACAATTTGTGCCCTTTCCCCTTCTCTTCACACGCCTCTGTGGAGACTTCCCTGACCCCAGCCAAAAGTAATATCCCTCTCATTGGTGCTTCCACCACATTTGGTAGCTCCCTTATGACAGTATATTTGGTCTGCTTTGTACATCATCATGTATATCTCTTGTCTCTCCTATTAAATTTTTAAGCCTCCTGAGGTGCCATGTCTTATCCCCACAGCACCCAATGCAGTGACTTACTAGATTAGTGAATTTTTTTATGCTAGTACAGAAGGGGTTAAACACTGACTGTTATAATAACCGACAGATGGTCTGAGAAATTCTTTTCTATCAGTAGAACTGGCATCTCTCCAATAAGGACAGACTGGATCTTGCTACTTAAAGCACATTTTCCTACAGATACTGTAAGATGTGATTCCTTCATTTTTTTCCATTTTTCAATGATAAGAATCATTTGAAATTTCTGAGAAATGAGTGTGATGAGAGCAGCCAAGTTTGATAGTCCAAGCTGTTTTCCATCTATCCTTCGCTTCCTTTGCACTAGCTTTTATTTAAGCCTTGGACTTCGTGAAGATAGCATTCTGGGATTTGAAGCACACGACACCCAACCTGGACTGAACCGTATTACAGTGTTACCTTTCACTCTGGTTTAGACATAATGCAAAAAGGGAAAGCCCCCATAAATCAGCAAGATTGGCCAGAATCCCCTCAGAGCCCTCCCCCATGTTATAGAGCCCTCTGGGAAACCCCAGACAAGTTGGAGACAGTCCCTTTACACAAGGAGCTCACACTCTAGCTAGAGCCCCAGAATCCATATGCCCACATTTTTTTAAAGAGACTAATTAACCAAGTGTTAACAGATCACTATGGTGATCTATCAGTGGGCACTGGACTCAGGGTTAACCCTAAACACAGGCTTAATGGACAGCTGCCTATACCATGTGGTACGAGGGCCAAGGAAAATAAGTCTCTACATTAGCCTGCCTTAGTACATGAAATTCCACTGTTCCCTAACGGTAAGGCACTAAGGACACCCATCTAAAATGCAAACATTTCCTAGAGCTAGGAGTTCTTGAATAATTGCAGGGACAACTTTTCACAAATATGTAAGCCAGTGAGAAAGCAGGCATCTGCTGATCAGGAAGGAAGCCCAAACCATGGCAGCTTCTGACAGGAAATTTAGACCACTGCCTTGGTCCTCTATATACCACTCTCCACCATCTGAAATATTTTGAGTGCCTTTAGCCCCATCTTTAAGAAGGTTGTAGTCTAGTGGGGAAGAGAGATATGTAAATAATTTCAGTATAATGGGGTACATGATGAGACAGAGGTACGCACAGGTGCCATGGAACTCAGAGGAGAAATACAGCCCCATCTGAAGGGGTTGGAGAATGCTTCTTAGAGGAGGTAATATCAGAGCTATGTCTTGAAGTATGAACAGGAACTAGTAAAGAATGTGGAAATGGTGTCGCAGGCAGAATGATTTGCAAGGGCAAGGACATGGTCCAGCCTTTTGTGTGTAAAGTGTGTAGTAGGGGAGCTGAGATAGAAAGATCTGTAAGTCATTCAATATTACTGTAGCATCAAGTGTGGGGCAGAAAGTAGGAAGAGGGGAGATGGATCACGACAAGAGACAGATTGTGAAGGACCTTGTACATCATGTCAGGGAGTGTGGACTTGATGTTCAGCTTAATAGAAAACATTGAAGGGTTTTAAGCAGGGGAATGAGACAATCAGATTTATGTTTAGGAAAATCAATGGTAGGGGTGTGTGGAGAATGGACTGAAGAGAGGCAGGACTAGGGGTAGAGAACACAATTAGCAGGTGGGCTCAAAAAGCCCGAATATTGTCCCCTTTGGCTTTCTCCTCTTCTCCTCCCTACTTCCTTTCCTCTCCTCCTGCCTTCACACCAGTCAGTGCCTGAGGCCTGCCCTCGGTCCCTGGTTAAACTGCAGGCGGCTCTCAGACTGGAGGGGAAGTTCCCAATGCTTGGTCTTTGTCCTCACGGAAAATATTCAACCAACTTGGCACCTAGATGCCCTCCACAGTGATAGCAACAGGGAGGGCTACAGAGGGAACAGCAAAATTACCAACTCACTAGGATGTGGCTCTTACCTGAAAATCTCCTAAAGACCCTCCTTGGATGTCTCCTTTATTCAGCCTGGCAAAAATAATTTGAGTTCAAATAACCTCTGCTATTTAACTAGAGCAATAGAGGAGTTTAAAACTGAGGCAAATCCATGTGCTTTGTTCATTTATCACAGAAGCCTTACTTTCGTTTCCCTCTCTATTTTGCAAAGCGCTGGTAAACATTTGATTTTTCCTTAATAATTCCTTACTGTCTCCCTCTCTGTTCCAGCAGGCTGCCTGCAAGCAGCTCACCACTTAACTTGGGCACTTTCCCATAACTGATTTTTCCCCTTAGATATCATCTTTAAATGCAAAATATCTGAGAAAAATAGCCCAGGGTGAAGATTAACACCTTCAGTCTGAGTGATGCCGCTACCCAATAGTGACTGATAGGAAAATCTTAAAGTGAAGCTAACCTTGATCTCAGCTCAGCCTGGCTGGAGGCACTGCAGTTCACACCCAATAAGAGGCCCCCAGTGGCTGTCCTTGAGGCTGACCAAACTGAATACAGTGTTTGCCTCAGGTAAAACGAGCCACAGGCACAGGGACACTCCAGGCAGAGAAGCCTTAGGGTGTATGGTAGCATTCTTTCATGTTCATCGGTCCTCACAGGTGGAACCCATTACATTGGTCACATTGGACATGTCTTACCAGATTGTATTAGTGAGGCAGCAAAGCTAGGTAAGAGAGTGGTTACCTGGACTCCTGTGGAGACAAAAAGTCAACTCCAAACAGTCTCTGGATAAGATGGTGAAGCCCAGAGCCCAGTCTTTACTCCCTTGAGTATTTAATTAGTATTTCCCAGGTGCTCAGTTCTCAGGTGACTACAAGCTAGGTGATCTAAGAGGCAACTCCCATCTATAACAAAAGAACTAGAACTCCATTGCCAATCAATTCAAAAGTGCCAAAGCTACGTGACATCAAAGCAGGCAATATGAGATGGGGTTCAAGAAAAAGCCTTCAAAGGTGTGATAGACTAGGAGAGACAGGAGAGGTTTCAGGGGGAGTACAAGTATTATACTTTATAACTTTTTAAAAACCTACCATTAATTGAATATTTACCATGTTTCAGGCATTATGCCTTCACATTATTCCTTTTAAGCAAGTATCAGTATAATGCCCCATTTTACAGACGAGGATCTAAGGATCAGAGTGTTTAAATTACTTGCCCAGGGCTTCCCTGGTGGCGCAGTGGTTGAGAGTCTGCCTGCCGCTGCAGGGGACGCGGGTTCGTGCCCCGGTCCGGGAAGATCCCACATGCCACGGAGCGGCTGGGCTCATGAGCCATGGCTGCTGAGCCTGCACGTCTGGAGCCTGTGCTCCGCAACGGGAGAGGCCACAACAGTGAGGGGCCCACATACGGAAAAAAAAAAAAATTACTTGCCCACAAGTTAAATAAGGTGATATGTAGCATGGCCAGAAGTAAAACCCAAATCAGCCTGACTTTAGAGCCCATGCTCTTAACTACACTCTTCCTCCAAAATGATCCTTTGCCCTGGGGCAAGATGGCTAAACTGAATGGAAAGACTGAGTTGGAAAAGATGTTGGAAGGGGATTCACACACCCATGTATATCTCTCTTCACCAGTATCAAGGGTTAATGCAAATCTGACTAAAAAGTCCTGAGTGCCCTCTTTCTCCTCTGAGTGCACAGGCTTCACTAATTGCCAGTAGAATGGAAAGCCATAAATCTCTCCCTCAGTTTTGATAAAGTGAGAACAAGTTTCAAACAACAAAAAAAGGAAAACAAATCTAAAAATTTTCAGTTCAAGCAACAATTCTGTTTCTATGGAAACACGTAAGGGCAAACTGTAGGAACTACAGCATAGGCAAGCTTCACCTCCACCCTATGAGCTGCAAAGCGTTTTTTTCCCTTTAAAATAAACTCTATGTAAACAAGCCATTATGGATGGGTGGCTGGTGGGTTATTGGGAAGGGATTTAACAACAATGGGATTAGAAGAACAGCTTGAATTCAACAGAGTTCCAGGTCCTTTGAAATATTTTAGTTAATTCAGTTAATTCTCCTTTGATAGATCAATTTTCTTTGGTGTATAAATATTAGCCTCCTCAATCTCCAGCAATAAACCACCATGAGATCTGGTTATTTTGTGGACAGTAAGGGGCTAATCTATGCCTGAGCGGAATCATCTGCAACCTCCTATGAAAGAGCCAAGTCTCAATTAACCAGAATCCAATTAAATGGAGCCCTCAACTAAATGCTTCCACCTTCTACAGAGAGTGCGCAATGATAAGAAAAAACATCACAGAAATTTAGTATAGTATATGGCAGAGGGTGGGGGGAAGGCGGGTATAGCGGTGTGACTTTGGGCAACTTCTTTATACTCTCTGTTCCTCCATTTCTTCATCTATAACACTAGGTTGTTAGCAGAATTAAATGAGATAGCTAATGTAGGGTGCTTCACACAACACCTGGAACTTAGTTAATAACTCAATAAATCTTAGCATATATTTATACTCTTTAGTCTATAAGGTCACCCCAAACCATCTCTCAGGGGACGTTTTGGTGTGAGTGCCCACCAACCTTCACCTTCTGCATCCCCATTTCCCGAAGTAGACAGTGATCTGTTACTCTGAACAATGTTCCCGATGCCTAGCAAGGACTTCCTTTATCAACAAAGAAGCTGTAACATTACTTTCTGAAGCAGGAAAGAGAGCTCAAACATAAATATTTGAGATGGCATAAAGCCAAAACAATATTCATGTTCCATTTCCCTTCATATTTTTAATCTCACTGTCCTCTACTGCCCCCAAATGACCTGATCTTTAACCTGTGTGTGATGCGGACCACACATTTTGTACTGGCTGACTTAACACTTCAGCATCCAACAATCCAGTCTCTGTAACAGTGTGTTAGGCTCAGTGCAGAAACGGATGATAGGTCTATGAAGTTCTCTAAGTACAGCACCATGCCCAATTAGGCACTTAATTGGGCACCATATCCTGATGATGATAATTATCATTATTATCCCCACTACCAGCCTGAGGCAAAATTGTCAAGTTGTTTTCTAGCCTCAAACAACCAATGGACACTTTTCTTTCCCAGTGTTTTCCCGCAGGTGGCCAGTGCCCAAAACCTTCTCTGACACCCATTCACACTGAGGTATAGAGGATCAGTGACAGTTAAAAGTGGATTTAAAGAAATAGATGGGATAGAGGGTCTTCACATGAGTTTGCAACATCACTAAAAGTGTTCCAGGAGATGGAAAAAGACCTCCAGGAACCCCTGACATCATACCACCTAGGCATGTGCTACTCCAAAGTAAGAGGAATCAGCCTCACAAACTGAAGCATAGCGCTACACAGGATACTCAGGATTTCTCAGTGAGTCACTACTACCAAGAAAATCTAGGACAAAACTAAAACAATATGTAGATGATGGCACCTATTTACCTGATTTCACATAAGGAATACCAAAATATCTATCCTAATGGTCATCAAGGGCAATTTCAAATAATAAGTTATGTGTTATGTTAAGTCATTCAGAGCCATGAAAAACACAGTTTCGGTTTTCCTATAGTAAGTTCCCCCCAAAATAAAATGCCCTGGTGAAATGATAAAACAGTTAGCTACATTTTGATTTGAAAGACTGGAAGAGAAGGGAAGTCAGGAACCGTCTGAAGTTGAGACCACACCTTTTGGGGGAGGTACTAGACTTGTCTGCCCTTCCTTCTTCCTGCCTTCAATCCTTCTAGCAGTGGGGAAAACAGGGCAAGACGACAATGAAAGAGGACTACTTCAGTTTGCTTAAGACCAGTCCTGCCTTGAACTCAGTTCTCCATTCTCCAATTAATGGTCTGCCAACATGCTTTCATTCTTTACAAATCCCCCAAATCCACTTAACAGAGTTAAAAATCTCCAGCTGGGTTTCCATCAGCACTCTCTATGTAAAGAAGATACCAAATGAAAGTGAAACTGTGCGTGTCTGGCCCCATGAAGGGTGAGATATTCAGATAACGTATTGGACATTTCAAATACCTTCCATTTTCTGCCGAGGCAGCTGACTTGCTGGGAATATGTTCTGTGAGAAGTAAAAAGTTAAGTGCTCTATTCCAAATCCTCAGTGGGGCAGTGAGCTTGACAGAACATCAACTAGAGGAAGCCAATTAGCATGGTTTTTACCATGACAACCAGTGCACCTTCCTAAGAAATCAGTGGGATTCACACACTGAAGTGGGGGGAGAAGGGAGAAGAATGTCAGAGAATGTGCTGACTTTGAAAGACCCCTTTTTGAAATGAGCCAATATTATTCATTTTCTCAAAATGTCTAGAAATGGAAAATTATTCCTGTCAATGACATGACATTCGTTTAGCTCATGCATGCACAGTTTCTGGATAGCGGAAAGAATCAGCAAGAGCAGGAGTCTGAGAAAGTGCCCCAATTATATGCACGGTTTATAATTCACCTGGAGTGGAGGGCATTAGGACAGGGCAGATCCAAACACATCTCTGCAAATATCACTCAGTTGAGGACATGCAGACATCACTGAACTTTTAAGCTATGAATTAAAAGACATTATCTTCACTCATTCATACATGAGTTATCATCTTTGCTAAATAAATTTCCCCATCTCAAAAGCTGTCCTCTCCCCTCCCAATCTAAAACTCAAGTTCTTATCCCTCTATGACGCCTCCTTTCTAAAATCATCCCAGGTTCCACTGATCAATCTTTTTTTCATACCTTCTATTAGAGTCCACACCACATAGCTGAGTTCTGGATTCTACATTATTTTATAATATCATTTAGTGTATTTATGTCATATTTCCCATTGTGACAGTAATTTCTTCCAGGGCATATTTCTTCTGTACCCCAAAGCACTACATAATTGGGGGTTAGAGTAAATGCCTGATAAAAATGTGCATGGTGCTTGATTGCTTAGAGAGTTCACGGACTTGTGTCTAATTTAAGGCTGACTACATGACCTTGAAGTTAGTGCCTCTATTATTGCAGCAGAAAATAAGAATGCCTTACTATGTTCTCCATAGAAAATAAAGGAGGAGGCACATCAGTAGGCAGGATTTTGCTACCATTGTGGATTTACTCTCTGCAAATTGCTAGGATGATGAAGAAGAAAAGGATGAGTCATCATTTGCAGTCCAGTCCCAGTAGGTATTTATAGCTGACTCTAGAAATAGCATTCTCACAACTGTATGCCTTAATTCTATGCTTCCTTCAAGGCTCAGCTTAGCTGTCACTTCCTCTATGATTCCTTCCTTGCTTCTTCATCCAGAAGTACTCCCATACTCTTTTCAACTACCAGAGCATTTTATCTATCCTCCTTTCATGACATACCACTTTCTGCCTTGTGTTGTATTTATTTATGTCTTTGCTTTCTCTCCCCTAGTAGACACACATAGTGACATATACTAGGTACACAATACTAGGAATAGCTAACACTTACTGGGCTTTATATATATTATGCTATTTAATCCTTAAAGCAACTAAGTTGAAGTAAATACTATTCACAATGTCTCAGTTTTACAAATGGGAAACTGAGGCTTTGCAAGATTAAGTAATTTGCTCAGGGTCATACAACTAATTAGTGTCATAGGTAGAATTTGATTTGAGAGTCAGTGGTCTTAATAACTATGCTATAATGACTTAATAAATGGTGAATGAAGGAATGTAATGAATGAATTAATTAATTAGTACTGTCTCAACTGATATAGGCTTTCCAGCCATCTGCACTTCCTTAGGCTGTGACTGATCAAGGGTTTGATGCTACCTACTTGTAAAAGAATAATCAGACCCAATGTCAAAAGCAAGAGATCAAATTATAGACTTTCAATATCACCTGTTATTCATTCAAGAAAAGAGTCCCGGTTTACATTTTCAGTCTCTCCCTGATCTGCAAACTACCCAAAGTTCATACCTGAAAATTCTGCATAACTGTCCACCAAGAATACACTAGCATTTTGGAACTACTCTCACACTTCAGGCTGGGTGATCAAGATCTGGGCAATGTGAGCCTATCAAGCTCAGCTAAAAGTACATTATTTTTCATGAAACTACTGACATAGAATGCACTATCAGTGTTTCACCCTAGATTCAGTGCTAAGATGGGTCCTGCCTGCACATATGCCACATAGAGTCTGTCAAATAGCAGTATTCATTGACTCAATCAGAAGTGCTTAGGGACCAAGAGGACACCCATAAATGTTCATATTTTCAAAAGTTAATTTAAAAAAGCTTTTTCTTAAACTATAATACTTTAGCCTTTATCTGAAGTCCTCTACATAGCAGGCCCACTGCTGGCCATGCACAACATTGCTCTGGATGGTCAATGTGGATAACTACAAAAGAATGCAAACAGTGTTTCTCCTAAAAAATTCTGTTGCCTGGCCATTCCGTTGTACAGGTATGAACTCTGGTTGTAGTGCAGCGTTTCAGAGTCTAGATTCTGATGCCAGCCAGCCTGGATTCATATACTGGCACAACAACTATCTTGAACAAATAATCACTCTGTGCCTCCGTTTCCTTATCTCTAAAATGAGATAATAAGAGTACCTACTTTCAGAATTGTTAGGATTACATGAGTTATACGTGCAAAACACTTGTTCCCGGCCGCAAACGTTATACAAGTATTGCTATTATTATTTTAATATATAAGTATTTTTTAATACTCAAGATCTGTATAGTGCTGTAGTTCTCAAACTGGGACAATTCTGCCTCTCAGGGGACATTTTGCAAAGTGTGGGGACATTTTTGATTGCCACCAATAAAGAGGGGAAGAGATGCTATTGGTATCTAGGAGGTAGAGTCCAGGGACAATGCTAAACATCCTACGATACACAAAACAGACCCCAACAACAATTATCTGGCCCAAAATATTAACAGGGCTGAGGCTGGGAAAACCTGGCATAGAGGAAACCTCCACTTTATGAGAACTAAGTGGAGCAAAACTCCAGGGACAAATGCCAAAAAATAACAGGTGATAATTCCTTTTCAAAAAGCTTTCACCAAAGGGTCCTTTCAATATCAGAACTCAATACATTTATAGGTGGCTTATAGATTAATTATACCTTCCTTCACATAATATATTTATAAATATATTCTTTATATTTTATACACATATATCAATGGAAATTTTATAAATTCAATACTAGTTAATACACTTAAGGCAAAATATGGGTAGAAATCTTGTCAATGATTTCATAATGCAAATAGGTATAGCCCCCTATTTCAATATTTTGTGGATTTAGGCCTTCTTAAAGAAGCCACCTGTATTTGACAGGAAAGTGAGCAAGATAAAAACTTAAAGCTAACATCTTATACATCAGTGCCAGGTGAAGACAAAGCACATCTGAACCAATAACCCAAGTTAAAGAGGAAAGAGAGGGTTTGCATCAACATCTACTTCTCAGGAATTGATCAACTTATCGAATGTGGCCCATCTATAAAGCCAACTTTAATTATCTAGATATTATCTTATCTACTCTATGATGGGTTATTACCTGAACAATTCAGCCAAACTAGTCAATGTACCTTTATGTGTTTGAGATCTGTCACTACAACATCAACTAGTCAATGAAGAGAAAAATCAACCAAATTACCCTTCTTGCACTGTCTAGATTTAGTTCCCTCACCTCACCTCAATTCTTTCCAGACAAACCCATACACAACAGTTCTTTGGATTGTTTTTACGTTTTATCCAGTTGTTCTGGGTTTAAGTAAACAAAGACTCCCTGTTCACGGAATCTCTACTTTTAGAACCACAGCTTGGCTTCTCTTTTCAACATGAATTGTCACTTCTCTCATTATTCAATAATTAATATATCAATTGTAATATAAATTTGGTGAGTTTAACTTTTTTAAAGGCTGCTAATCAATTGATTTGATGAACCTGGTTTTCCTCACAGGCTGGGATAGTAATGGCTGTCTGGGCTTTCATAATATGCAAATATATACCGCTACTAAGTAAGACAAAACTCAGAGCCACAACAAAAGATGAACTGTATGTCTTATATACCTACTATATGCTCATCACTGTATTAAAAAAAAAACACCTTAAGTCTAGAGGTAAAAGTCAAGCTTATTCATGCAAAACAATTAAAGGATAACCTGGAGAAGGGGGCGCCTTCAAGATGCCGGAGAAGTAAAGGGTGGAGATCACCTTCCTCCCCACAAACACATCAAAACTACATCTACACGTGGAACAACTCTTGACAGAACACCTACTAAACGCTGGCAGAAGACCTGAGACTTCCCAAAAGGGTCTTGGTGCTCTGGCTGGGTATCAGGCATGAGCCTTTGAGGTGAGAGAGCCAAGTTCAGGACATTGGTCCAACAGAGACCTCCCAGCCACACGTAATATCAAAAGGTAAAAGCTCTAGCAAAGATCTCCATCTCAACGCTAAGACCCAGCTCCACTCAACGACCAGCAAGCTCCAGTGCTGGACACCCTATGCCAAACAACTAGCAAGACAGGAACACAAACCCACCCATTAGCAGAGAGGCTGCCTAAAATCATAATAAGTTCACAGACACCCCAAAACACATCACCGGACATGGTCCTGCCCACCAGAAACACAAGATCCAGCCTCATCCACCAGAACACAGGACCAAGTCCCCTCCACCACGAAGCCAACACAACCCATTGAACAAACCTTACCCACTGGGAGCAGACACCAAAAGGAACAGGAACTATGAACCTGAAGACTGTGAAAAGGAGACTCCAAACACTTTAAGTTAGGCAAAATGAGAAGGCAAGGAAATACACAGCAGATGAAGAAGCAAGATGAAAACCCACCAGACCAAACAAAAGAAGAGGAAATAGGCAGTCTACCTGAAAAAGAATTCAGAGTAATGGTAGTAAAGATGAACCAAAATCTTGGAAGTAGAATGGAAAAAATACAAGAAACATTTAACAAGGACCTAAAAGAACTAAAGTACAAACAAACAATGATGAACAACACAATAAATGAAATTTAAAACTCTCTAGAAGGAAACAATAGCAGAATAACTGAGGCAGAAGAACGGATAAGTGACCTGGAATTTGAAATAGTGGAAATAACTACCACAGAGCATAATAAAGAAAAAAGAATGAAAAGAATCGAGGACAATCTCAGAGACCTCTGGGACAACATAAAACACATTAACATTCAAATTACAGGGGTTCCAGAAGAAGAAGAGAAAAAAAGGGACTGAGAAAATATTTGAAGAGATTACACTTGAAAAGTTCCCTCATACAGGTTAGGAAATAGTCAATCAAGTCCAGGAAGGGCAGAGAGTCCCATACAGGATAAATCCAAGGAGAAACACACCAAGACACATATTAATCAAACTATCAATAATAAAATACAAAGAAAAAATACTTAAAGCAGCAAGGGAAAAGCAACAATTAACATACAATGGAATTCCCATAAGGTCAACAGCTGATCTTTCAGCAGAAACTCTGCAAGCCAGAAGGGAGTGGGAGCACATATTTAAAGTGAGGAAAAGAAAGAACCTACAACCAAGATTACTGTACCCAGCAAGGATCTCATGCAGATTTCACAGAGAAATTAAAACCTTCACAGACAAGCTAAAGCTAAGAGAATTCAGCACGACCAAACCAGCTCTACAAAGACAGCTAAAGGAACTTCTCTAGGCAGGAAACACAAGAGAAGGAAAAGACCTACAACAACAAACCCAAAACAATTTAAAACATGGTAAGAGGAACATACATATCAAGAACAACCTTAAATGTAAATGGATTAAATGCTCCAACCAAAAGACATAGACTGGTTGAATGGATACAAAATCAAGATCCATACATATGCTGTCTACAAGAGACCCACTACAGACCAGGGACACATAAAGACTGAAAGTGAGGGGGTAGAAAAAGATATTCCATGCAAATGGAAATCAAAAGAAAGCTGAAGTAGCAATTCTCATATCAGACAAAATAGACTTTAAATAAAGACTATTACAAGAGACAAAGAAATACACTACATAATGATCAAAGGATCAATCCAAGAAGAAGATATAACAATTGTAAATATTTATGCACCAACATAGGAGCACCTCAATACATAAGGCAAATACTAACGGCCGTAAGAGGGGAAATCTACAGTAACTCGATCATGCAAGGGGACTTTAACACCCCACTTTCACCAATGGACAGATCATCCAAAATGAAAATAAGTA
The DNA here is from genome assembly GCF_059928025.1 of Delphinapterus leucas. Taxonomy (NCBI): domain Eukaryota; kingdom Metazoa; phylum Chordata; class Mammalia; order Artiodactyla; family Monodontidae; genus Delphinapterus; species Delphinapterus leucas. The sequence goes on from NC_143150.1 coordinate 28,591,856, forward strand.
AGGAAACACAAGCTTTAAATGATACATTAAACAAAATGGACTTAATTGATATTTATAGGGCATTCCATGCAAAAACAGCAGAATATACTTTCTTCTCAAGTACTCATGGAATATTCTCTTGGATAGATCATACCTTGGGTCACAAATCAAGCCTTGGTAAATTTAAGAAAATTGAAATTGTATCAAGTATCATTTCTGACCACAACACAACGAGACTAGATATCAATTACAAGAAAAAAACTGTAAAAAATACAAGCACATGGAGGCTAAACAATATGCTACTAAATAACCAAGAGAACACTGAACACATCAAAGAGGAAATCAAAAAATACCTAGAAACAAATGACAATGAAAACACGACCACCCAAAACCTATGGGTTGCAGCAAAAGCAGTTCTAAGAGGGAAGTTTATAGCAATACAATCCTACCGCAAGAAACAAGAAATATCTCAAATAAACAACCAAACCTTACACCTAAAGCAATTAGAGAAAGAAGAGCAAAAAAAAATCCCAAAGTTAGTAGAAGGAAAGAAATCATAAAGATCAGATCAGAAATAAATGCAAAAGAAATGAAGGAAATGATAGCAAAGATCAATAAAACTAAAAGCTGGTTCTTTGAAAAGATAAACAAAATTGATAAACCATTAGGCAGACTCATCAAGAAGAAAATGGAGATGACTCAAATCAATAGAACTAGAAATGAAAAAGGAGAAGTAACAACTGACACTGCAGATATACAAAGCATCATAAAAGATTACTACAAGCAACTATATGCCAATAAAATGGACAACCTAGAAGAAATGGACAAATTCTTAGAAAAGCACAACCTTCTGAGACTGAACCAGGAAAAAAGAGAAAATATAAACAGACCAATCACAAGCACTAAAATTGAGACTCTGATTAAAAATCTTCCAACAACAAAAGCCCAGGACCACATGGCTTCAGAGGTGAATTCTATCAAACATTTAGATAAGAGCTAACACCTATCCTTCTCAAACTCTTCCAAAATATAGCAGAGGGTGGAACACTTCCAAACTAATTCTACAAGGACACCATTACCCTGATACCAAAACTAAAGATGTCACAAAAAAAGAAAACTACAGCCCAATGTCACTGATAAACACAGATGCAAAAATATTCAACAAAATACTAGCAAACAGAATCCAACAGCACATTAAAAGGATCATACACCATGATCAAGTGGGGATTATCCCAGGAATGCAAGGATTCTTCAATATACACAAATCAATTAATGTGATAAACCATATTAAGCAACTGAAGGAGAAAAACCATATGATCATCTCAATAGATGCAGAAAAAGCTTCTGACAAAATTCAACACCCATTTATGATAAAAACCTTCCAGAAGGTAGGCACAGACGGAACTTAGCTCAACATAGTAAAGGCCATATATGACAAACCCAGAGCCAACATCATCCTCAATGGTGAAGAATTGAAACCATTTCCACTCAGATCAGGAAGAAGATAAGGGTGCCCACTCTCACCACTATTATTCAACATAGTTTTGGAAGTCCTAGCCACAGCAATCAGAGAAGAAAAAGAAATAAATGATTCCAAATTGGAAAAGAAGTAAAGCTGTCACTGTTTGCAGATGACATGATACTACACACAAAATCCTAAAGATGCTACCAGAACACTACTAGAGCTAATCAATGAATTTGGTAAAGTAGCAAGATACAAAATTAATGCACAGACATCTCTCGCATTCCTATACACTAACGATGAAAAATCTGAAAGAGAAATTCAGGAAACAGTCCCATTTACCACTGCAACAAACAGAATAAAATACCTAGGAATAAGCCTACCTAAGGAGACAAAAGACCAGTATGCAGAAAACTATAAGATACTGATGAAAGATATTAAAGATGATACAAACAGATGGAGAGATATACCTTGTTCTTGGACTGGAAGAATTAACATTGTGAAAATGACTACACTACCCAAAGCAATCTACAGATTCAATGCAATCCCTATCAAACTATGAATGGCATTTTTCACAGAACTAGAACAAAAATTTTCACAATTTGTATGGAAACACAAAAGACCCTGAATAGCCAAAGCAATCTTGAGAAAGAAAAACGGAGCTGGGGGAATCAGGCTCCCAGACTTGAGACTATACTACAAAGCTACAGTAATCAAGACAGTATGGTACTGGCACAAAAACAGAAAGATAGATCAATGCAACAGGATAGAAAGCCTGGAGATAAACCCACGCACATATGGTCACCTTATCTTAGATAAAGGAGGCAAAACTATACAATGGAGAAAAGACAGCATCTTCAATAAGTGGTGCTGGGAAAACTGGACAGCTACATGTAAAAGAATGAAATTAGGACACTCCCTAACACCACACAAAAATCAACTCAAAATGTATTAAAGACCTAAATGTAAGGCCAGACACTCTAAAACTCTTAGAGGAAAACATAGGCAGAACACTCTATGACATAAATTACAGCAAGATCCTTTTTGACCCACCCCCTAGAGAAATGGAAATAAAAAGATAACCCTCAAAATGGGAGAAAATATTTCCAAACGAAGTAACTTACAAAGGATTAACCTCCAAAATATACAAGCAGCTCATGCAGCTCAATATCAAAAAACAAACAACCCAATCCAAAAATGGGCAGAATACCTAAACAGACATTTCTACAAATAAGATATACAGATTGCCAACAAACACATGAAAGGATGCTCGACGTCACTAATCGTTAGAGAAATGCAAATCAAAACTACAATGAGATATCATTTCACACCAGTCAGAATGGCCATGATCAAAAAATCTACAATCAATCAATACTAGAGAGGGTGTGGAGAAAAGGGAAACCTCTTGCACTGTTGGTGGGAATGTAAATTGATACAGCCACTATGCAGAACAGTGTGGAGGTTCCTCATAAAACTAAAAATAGAACTACCATACAACCCAGCAACCCCACTGCTGGGCATATCCCTGAGAAAACCATAGTTCAAAAAGAGTCATGTACCACAATGTTCATTGCAGCTCTATTTACAATAGCCAGGACATGGAAGCAACCTAAGTGTCCATCGACAGACGAATGGATATAGAAGCTGTGGCACATATATACAATGCAATATTACTCAGCCATAAAAAGAAACTAAATTGAGTTATTGGTAGTGAGGTGGTTGGACCTAGAGACTGTCATACAGAGTGAAGTAAGTCAGAAAGAGAAAAACTAATACCATATGCTAACACATATATATGGAATCTAAAAAATAAAAAAATGGTTCTGACGAACCTAGGGGCAGGACAGGAATAAAAATGCAGGCATAGAGAATGGACTTGAGGACACGGGGAAGGGGAAGGGAAAGCTGGGACGAGGTGAGAGAGTAGCACGGACATATATACACTACAAAATGTAAAATAGATAGCTAGTGGGAAGCAGCCACATAGCACAGGGAGATCAGCTTTGTGCTTTGTGACCACCTAGAGGGGTGGGATACGAGGGTGGGAGGAAGATGTAAGAGGGAGGGGATATGGGAATATATGTATATGTATAGCTGATTCACTTTGTTATACAGCCGAAACTAACACACCATTGTAAAGCAATTATACTCCAATAAAGATTTAAAAAAAAAAAAAGGATAACCTGTGAGAGTGTACAGTCAAGCCTTGAACAACGCCAGGGTTAGGGGTACAGACCCTCCACACAGTTGAAAACCCACGTGTAACTGCAGTCAGCCCCTGTGTCTGCGGTTCCGCATCCAGATTAAACCAACCAAGGATCATGTAGTAGTATTACCATAGTACATATTTATTGAAAAATAATCTGTGTATAAGTGCACCTGCTCAGTTCAAACCTGTGTTGTTCAAGGTTCAACAGTTTATTCAAGTTTTAGATTCAGTAGTTCAGACTGTGCGTATGTATTTCAGATTATTAGCCAATTTATTGAACTAGAGTTGTAAAGGTAGATTTAATGAGCTGTAGCTAGAGGACGGTATGTAAAGTGGCCTCCAGGATAATACTTACATGAGTTCAAATCCTAGCTCCACTGTTTCTTAGTTACTTAACTTTGAGCAAGTTACTTAACCTTTCTGAACCTCAGTATCCCCATCTGTTTTAAAATGAAGATTAAGAATACTATCTTCCTCATTGGGTTGTTGGGAGGATTAATCAAGATAATGAAGATTAAAGAAAACATCACAGTGCTTGTCGTATTCTATATAGGGTAGCCACAAGTTCCTGTGCATTCCAGTTAGACATTATCTGCATACTCCCCTCCACTGCACAAATTTAATTCTTTTTCAGTCTTCTGGAATATTCCTTCTTGTTAATGGCTGAAAATCATTTCAGTAGTACCTGAGAGTTATTTTGGGTCTTCAACTATTGTTATACAGACTCCTTATGCATGAGATTATAAAACTTTTTCCTCAAAAGAGAGATCATTCAGGGAGCTTCTATTTAGCACGTATAGGGACTTTGTTGCAATTCTTTAAGTAACCATTAATTGCAAGCCATTGCTTTTTATTATCATTGGTGTTTTGTGGTTATTCAGAGGAGAAGGAGAGGTAGGAGGAAAAAGGGAAAGAGGAAGAGGAGGTTGAGGAGAAAAAAAGAGGAAAAGGAGGAAATAGAGAAAGGCGAAGCCTTACTTATACAGGAATAGGAAAGGTAATCCAGGCAAGGAGTATAGCATAAACAAAGATACAAAGGCAAGCATGAGCAGGCAGAGCAAAAACTGACCAGTCTGATTGGATCACAAGGAATATGTTGGGTGTAATGAGACACCTTTTGATACACAAGGAGAATAGCAATAGTTACTTGCTACCAAGTAACTACTTTCCTGTTAAGGAGTCAAAACTTTGAAATACCACATGCCTACTCTTCTGTAATTCCAACAGTTTTCCCTCTTGGTGCCTTTGAAAAAGGCAAATGCCCACTGATTTTGGAAAACACATTCAAGACATGACAGGCTCACCACCAATCTTGATCAGTGAATTGATTGCCCCCAGGTACTTCTCCTTGGACTAGAGGGCATAAGTTTCCCACTACCCTAAACACTATCTGCAATTTCAAGTCACAGTAGGTTGGCCCAATCTTACTTGAAATATATTACAGACAGATGAAGTCCCCAGCATCCTGGGTAAAAAGCAAGAGGCTAGAATCTTTATAAACTTTTAGGTAACCCATAATATCCACCACCTCCAAATCAGCCAAAGCTGGCACAAGTGTGTGAGTGATCTCCCCATAATTCAGCACTTCCTTTGAGTTTCAGGGATTTTTTTAAAGTCTAACATAATTACCTTTGTATTTTTGTTCACTTCCATTCAAATTCCACCAAACAGAATAAATTACCGCAAAAGATTTTCAACAGATTTATTGCTGAGGGAGAAAGAGAGAGGGAGAAGGGGAGAGAGAAAGGGGGGAGGAAGGAGTGGGAGACAGAGAAGGAGAGAAGAAGAACAAATTTCATGCATGAATCAACCTGAAGTTTTATCTTAGAGAAACAAACAGATAATCCAAAATTAAACTATTTCCCTCAGCTTAAAATCCTATGTAAGCACTAACTCCAGCACCCTGACCAGTCTGCACAGAGCAGTAGTGAATAACAGAGAACCACCTCCCAGCACAGACAACTGATGGCTGCCCACCTTCAGTGCCCTGTCTGTTCTCAGTGCTTACTGAGCCACAGATTTCTCAGAGATGGACAGCCTGACTCTTCTGGTTACAGCATAACTTCAGATTCAAAGGGCAACAGAGCTGGTATTTGGCAAACATGTCAGGCAATGGACTCTATCTTTAGTATCCATACCACCTCCCTAACCCATCTGTGCCCCCCGAATTGCCACCCCACTGCCACCTATGCAGTACTCTCTCATATGATGAAAGTATGGGGGTTCTGGAATCAACAATATGAGTTTGTCACCCCTTAGTATGTGATCTTAGTCATGTTGCTAATCTCTCTGAGCCTCAGTTTAGTAATCTGTAAAAAGGAGATAATACTACCTGCTTTATAACATCATTATGCCAATTAGAAAAAAGTTCTTACAATGCTTAGGACAAGGCTTGACACAGAATACTCAAATAATAAATTGTAGCTATGGTGGCTATTACTATTACTGTCCAAGACCATCCCCCTCCCAACAGCAGATATGCCTTCACTGCAAAGGGCTCCATTATTCATTCATTCATTGGGAATGTACTGAAAACCTACTCTGTGCCAAGAAATATCCTGGATATCAGAAGTATAGCAATGAACAAAACAAGGTGTCAAGAAGCTCATACTCTCAACTGAGAATTATAATCCAATCTTGTGATAGAGAGCCACAGCCAGAACCCTGAGCATACAAGAAGCATTATCCAACGCCAAGAAGGTGGAGAAGGGGAATTGGCAAGAAGCAGTCAGGGTTATCTTAAGTTCAGAACAGAAAGAGTTAGCAGGAAGGCTATGGTTCCTTAAACACCCAGGGGCCCTAAGGCGTGGCCTACACACACACACACACAAATTACCAGGTCCAGGTTTGGGGATGTAAAAGAAATTACGCTCCAGTTGGTGACACAGATCCTGCAGTGGTCAGTTTAGATGCTGGGCTGGGCAGGCTGAACTCACAAGTTTACTGTACGTCAGTTCTAGAGAGGTTGCATAAAAGTAGGGTCTAACAATATGTAAATAAACAGGACTCGATGATATAAGGCCTATAAATACATACAAAGTGGTATATGAGCCAGAATCGTTAGTCAGTAAATATTATTGAACACCTATTATAAGTCAGGCACTATGCTGGGTGCCTTGGTTTACAAAGAAGACACACCTTTGCCTTCACAGTGCCCACAGTACAGTGGAGGAGACAGACGTCAATCACATGGATAAATATTTACAGACAAGAAAAATTCCATCCACTGGACCTCCCAAACTGCCACCCAAATTCACCCATTCCACGTAATATATCTGATTCCCAGAAAAATCTAAGTGGGTAGAAGAAATAGGGATCATTTAGAAGGGCTACTTCTCTCAGATAATATATGTAACATTTTAGGAGTGGCCATCTGGAGACAGTATTCACCCTAAAGGGATGGCTGTGATGGCGGCATACCAGATAATGTGGCACACTAGTGGAAACTGTATTGTTTAGGCCCTCTTTTAGCAAACCTCATAGCATGGTGAGGCCATCTGTTCCTGCCCTAATGTTTCCTAAAGGCCTAACAGTGGAGAGATCTCAGTCATGCATGTCAAGTGAAAACCATGAACATATTTTCCTGCCCTACTCCCTTCACAAAAGATAGCAGTTCTCTGGTATGGAGAGAACAATTTGATTTTGCCGTTCATTCATTTATTTATGCATTCACATATTCAACAAATAATCAGTGAGTGCCAAGCACTGCTAGGCACCAGGGGAAAATAAAGACATTGTCCCTGCCCTCAGGCAGCTCATGATCTATCAGGAAGATGAACACATAGTTACAGGAGAGTATGATAAATCTTGGAATGGAATAATCACAAAGTGCTGAAGACACACAAGGGTAAAACATTTGATTAAGTCCAGAGGAAAGGAGGAGGCTGACAAGGCTTCCCAGAGCAGGAAACATTTGAACGATTAGTAAGAGTGGGCTTAGACAAAGGAGAAATGGCATTTCAGGCAGAAGACACAGCATGGGCAAAGGTGTGGATATGAGAGACAACACATCACACATGTATGTGTAGGAAGACCATACCTCCCAGTATCCAAGACACTCCCAATTACTCCTGTTATCCAGGCATAGTTATAAATAGCAGCCCCTTTCATTCTCAGAATTGTCCCAGTTTGGACAAAACATTTATGCAATAACCCTGCATATATGAGGAACTACAAGTAGTTTGAGAGGCAGCATAATAAAGAAGCAGTTGCACAGACTCTGGAGTCAGAATGGTGCCCGTAAGTCTGAACCAAGACAAGAGAAGATAGTTACTAGACTACTTTGAGACTTGATTTTCCATTTTAAAAATTCTAATTGCAAAGTCATATTTCCAACCCTGGCATACTATATTCCTACTCAAGTCTGGGCCATTAGGTTCTATTACATTCCTAGGACCAGCTCTGCCATTTTCTAACTGTATGACTCAGGGCAAGTTGATTAAACACTCTAAGTCTCAGCTTTCTATCTGTAACATGAGGATTCATTCAAACATTCAGCAAATATTTATAGATTGATTATAATATTCTATGCTAGGAATATCCCTAGTCATGATTCCTGCCCTCATGGAGCTTATAACTTAATGAGGGAGACAGATATAAAACAAGAAATTGAAGAATATTAAATAAATTTACCATTTTATGAGAGCAGCACAATTCTGATATAACAGCTGATAAAGACAGCACATACATGCATGTGCACACGCACACATAAGCACATACAAAAGATAGTGACCCATCTCATTTATGAATATAGGTCTAAAAATGCTAAATAAAATACTAATCAAATATAGCAGTATATTAAAATACCATGACACCATACAATTAAGTCCTCAAATTCCTTTAATATTAGAAATCTACAACCATAATACATCCCATATCAACAGAGCAATGAAAAATTATCTATATGACCATCTTAATATATATTAAAGGTATTTATTGAATTCTATGTTGCATTCCTAATAAAATCTCTTAGTAAACTTGAAATAGGATAATCATTTAACATGATAAAGAATATTTTTATCTCAAACCAGTAGCCAGGATCCTAATTAACAGTGAAGCTATATCAGTGATTCTATAATACCTAAATAGAAAAATTGTTTTGAGAATTAAAGATATTTACAGAGCTAGTATATTGAAGATGGTTAATAATTGGTAACTGCTAGTAATATTTGGGATGATTATGGTTTTTATTATCATAATTATTGTTAAAGCTACAGTACAAGGAGGATGAATATTGAGGCATGGCTGAAAATTATAGGGATAAAGTAAGATCATGGAGGGTCTTGTATGTTATATTAAAAAGATGGCATTTTATGCTGTGTATAAAAGAGTAGTTAAAAGCAGAGCAGTTACAGGAGCATATCTATATTTAACATTTAACAGATTACTCTAACTGTTGTGTGGAGATGGATTGAAGGAAGACAAGAATGGAATCAGGAAAACCAGTTAGTCACCTAAAAAACGAACATGAAGTAAAGAAAAAATGGTGGCTTGAAATGGGGTAATGATACTAGAGATGGAGATCTATAGATACATTCACAATGTATTTAGAAGGCAAAATATTCATGACTGTCAGTGGACAGGACATGGGGAAAAAAGCAAAAAGAAAGTATAGAGGTGGGCAGACTATTCACAGTTTGCAGGCTATGGTAAGATCATTTATATTTAATCTAACAGCAATGGGAGGCCATTAAATAGATTTAAGCAGGAATTTGCTGTGATAAGATTTGTACTTTAGAAAGCTCTTTCAACTACTGAGTAGAGAATAGTTGGGAGAGGAACTGAAGAGGAAACAAGAACAACAGTTAGGAGGCTGTTTAAATAGTTGAGGAAATGACTGAGATTGATTACTGTATTTCTGGAGGTAGGTGGTCATCTACCAAAAGAACAAATTCTGAAAGAATACAGGTTTCAGAGGGAGCATTATGACTTTCATTTTAAAGACACTGTATTTGAAATATCCAAAAGAAGGTATAGGTATAGGTATGTCAGTAGCTCAGCCCAAAAACCTAGGCTGGAGATAGAGATCAGGGAGTCAAATCACAATGGCTACAAGGAAGAGGATGACTTGTAGAGTGCAAAGACTGGGGCCAAGGAGATCAGTTTGCTTTTTGTTGGCAGAAAAATAAAAGTGTTATATCCTAGATATACATTAAAATGTTTTAAGGGTTTTTAGTTTAGCTAATTCCCCTTAAAAAGACAGGGGATATACAAGAAAGCCCAAGGCTTTCCCAAGGCTTCCAGGTTAAATTACAGTAGTCTTTGTACTCTCCTCACTAGGAACAAAGGGTAAAATTGGGTTTCTGATGCTCTTAGAAATTTCTGAAGGTGAGAGGCAGGGCTGCAGCATGGTGTATTGCAGAGCTGGGAATATGATAATTGCAAATTTCCATCCCATCCAGAGTAGCAGCCACAGAGCATTTCTAATTGATTAGGCTGAAAAAACTGAGGCTTTTGTAGAAGCCATTCTCTCCTTCTGCCAAGATTTCCATTAGAATTAACAGCCTAGTGTCTATCCAAATGCTAGAATCACAATAAGCATGAAAAATTTAGGGTACTGTGTGGCACTCATGAAAATCATATAAGATAAGAGGTTTCTACTGACAATGAAAAACCAAAACAGTAAAGGGGAGATAGGTCAAATTTTCAAGAGCACAGTCATTGTCTATTAAAACATATTATATAGCTTCAATAATTAAAACTTTTTGGTAATAAAGAAGAAACAGATACATAGATCACTGAATAAGATTAGACAGAATGAAAATAGACCTAACCAAATATAGAAATAGTTTGAGATAAAAGTGGCATTTCAAGTTGGTGAGGAAAAGAGAGATTATTCAATAAATAAGTTTGTGTAGACTGGCTAATCATGTGAAATATAAGAAAGGCTGCCACCCTACGCCATTCCTTAAATAAAAATAAAATCAGTTGGATTGAAATATTTAAAACACAAAAAATAAGAGAGATCAGGTATTGTGGAAAGAAGATGATTTTAGCTTTGAAGTGCCTGTGGGACATCCAAGTTAATCTACTGGGGAGGCACCTAAGATGGGTGTGACACTCAGGAAAGAGACAGGAGCTGAAGATAGAGATTTCAAAATCATCTGCATGCATTTAGTAACTTAAACCATCAGGATGGATAAGATTGAGAAATTATGTGGAGTGAGAAGGGGGCCTAGAAGAGAACCCTGAAAAACACCTACATTTAAGAGACGGACAGAAGAGGCAGCAACAAGGAGAAAGAGTTCCTAGAAGTAGAAGTAAGCAAAGGAAGATTTCAGTCACAGGAAAAGAAATTTAAGAAGGGAGTGGCCAGCAATGTCAAATGTTTCTAGGAGGGCAAATAAGATAAAAAACAGAAGTTTCAACTGGACACTGTACAAGGAGGCTAGTAAAAGTAGCTTTAGAGGAGTGTTGATAATAGGCACTTATTTAAGTGCAATGAGGCGTGAAAGCATAGACAGTGAGTACAGATAACTCATTCAGCAAGTACAGAAATAAGAGATGGAGAATGATACAGGGCAATTGTTAGCACATGTTACAGGTTGACTTGTGTCCCCAAAAAAGATAAGTCCTAATCCTCAGTACCTCAGAATGTGACCTTATTTGGAAATAGTCATTGCAGGTGTAATTACAGTTGAACACCTTGAGCAGTACAAGGATTAGGCATGCCAACACTCCACGCAGTTGAAGATCTGCATACAGCTTATAGTCAGCCCTTCATATCCATGGTTCCTCTGCATCCACAGTTCTGCACCCAAGGATTCAACCAACTGCAGATCGTGTAGTACTGTAGTATTTAGTTTTGAAAAAAAAATGCATGTATACATGGACCCAAACAGTTTATACCCGTGTTGTTGAAGGGTCAAAAACCATAAATGTGCAGAGGGGGAGTAAAAATGAAGGGTTGTTAAGTAAAATGCATTTCAACTTAAGAAACCTACAACTTAAAACAATCATGTATATATAGAGATATAGAGATAGCTATAGATAGATATATAGATATATAAAGATTGCCATATATAAACCTCATGGTAACAAACAAAAAATCTTCAACAGAAAACGAAAAATCTTCAACAGATACAAAAAAAGAGAAAGGAATCCAAACTTAACACTAAAGATAGTCATCAAATCACAAAGGAAGATAGCAAAAGAAGAAAGGAACAAAAACGAGCTATGAAACAACCCAAAAATGATTAACAAAATGGCAATAAGTAAATATCTATCAATAATTACTTTAAAAGTAGATGGACTAGGGCTTCCCTGGTGGCGCAGTGGTTGAGAGTCCACCTGCTGATGCAGGGGACACGGGTTTGTGCCCCGGTCCGGGAAGATCCCACATGCCGCGGAGCGGCTGTGCCCGTGAGCCGTGGCCGCTGAGCCTGCGCATCCGGAGCCTGTTGCTCGGCAACGGGACAGGCCACAACAGTGAGAGGCCCACGTACTGCAAAAAAAAAAAAAAAAAAAAAAGTAGATGGACTAAATGATACAATCAACAGAGTGGCTGAATGGACACAAAAGCAAAACCCATCTATGTCTGCTTATAAGTCACTCACTGCAGACCTAAAGATACATACAAACTGCAAGTGAGAGGATGGAAAAAGGTATTCTATGCAAATGGAAATACAAAGAAAGCTGGGGTAGCAATACTTACACCAGACAATATAGAATTTAAAACAAAGACTGTAACAAAAGACAAAAAAGGTGATCAAGGGATCAATTGGAGAAGATAAAACAATTGTAAATATACTGTATATGCACCCAACATAGGAGCACCTAAATATGTAAAGCAAATATTAACAGACATAAAGGGAGAAATTTACAGTAACACAATAATGAAAGTGAACTTTAACACCCCACTTTCATCAACAGACAGATGATCCACACAGGAAATCAATAAGGAAACAGTGGACTTAAATAACACATTAGACCAAATGGAGTTAATAAACATATATAAAACATTCTATTCAGAAGCAGCTGAATACACATTTTTTTCAAGTGCACATGGAACATCCTCCAGGACAGATCTCACGCTAGGCCACAGAACAAGTCTCAGTAAATTTAACAAGAGGGATATCACATCAAGCATCCTCTCCAAACACAAAACTATGAGACTAGAAATCAACTATAAAAAAAAAAAAAACCTGCAGAAAACACAAACACGAAGAGGTTAAACAATATTCTATTGGGTTGGCCAAAAAATTCATTCGGGTTTTTCAAGTTACAGAAAAACCCGAATGAACTTTTTGGCCAGCCCAATACTAACCGACCAATGGGCTACTGAAGAAATCAAAGTGAAAGGTGACAGAGAAAATCAAAAAAATACCTGGAGACAAATGAAAATGAAAACACAATGATCCAAAATCTATAGGACACAGCAAAAGCATTTCAAAGGAGAAATTTTATAGTTATACAAGCCTACCTCAGTAAACAAAATAAATCTCAAACAACCTACACTTACATCTAAAAGAACTAGAAAAAGAAGAACAAATGAAACCCAAACTTAATAGAAGGAAAGAAATCATAAAGATAAGAGTAGAAATAAATGAGATAAATGAGACTAAAAAAATAGAAAAGATTAATGAAACTATGGGCTGGTTCCTTGAAAAGAAAAACAAAATTGATACACATTTAGCTAAATTCATCAAGAACAAACAAGAGGCCCCAAATCAATAAAATCAGAAATGAAAAAGAAGAAGTTACAACCAACACCACAGAAATACAAAGGGTCACAGGAGAGTACTACAAACAATTATATGCCAATAAAATGGACAACCTTGAAGAAATGAAAAAATTCTGAAAGAAATGAAAATATTCCAAGACCAAATCAGGAAGAAATACAAAATATGAACAGACCAATTACCAGTAATGAAACTGAATCAGTAATTTAAAAAAAAATCCCAACAATCACAAGTCCAGTTTAACATGTGAATTCTACCAAACATTTAGAGAAGAGCCAACACCCTTCTTTCCCAAACTATTCCAAAAAACTGAAGAGGAAGGAATGCTTCTGAACTCATTCTATGAGTCCAGCAACACCCTGATACCAAAACCAGACAAAGGTATTAAAAAAAAAAGGAAAGAAAATTAGAGGCCAGTATCACTGATGAACACAGATGTAAAAATCCTCAACAAAACATTAGCAAACCAAATTCAAGAATACATTAAAACGATCATACACACCATGATCGAGTGGGATTTATCCCAGGGATGCAAAAATGATTCAATATCCACAATTCAATCAATATAATACATGACATTAACAAATTGAAGAATAAAAATCATATGACTATCTCAACAGATGCAGAAAAGGTTTTTGACAAAATTCAAACTCCATTTATGATAAAAGCTCTCAACAAAGTGGGTATAGAAGCATACCTGAACATAATAAAGGCTGCATATGATAAGCCAGCATCACAGTCAATGAACAGCTGAAATCATTTTCTCTAAGATAAGGAACAAGACAAGGATGCCCACTCTTACCACTTTTATTCAACATAGTATTGGAAGTCCTAGCCATAGCAGTCAGAGAAGAAATAAAAGGAATCCAAATTGGAAAGGAATAAGTAAAATTGTCACTGCTTGCCAATGACATGATCCCATACATAGAAAATCCTGAAGACACCACCAAAAAACTACTAGAAATCTTCAATGAATTCAATAAAATTGCAGGATACAAAATGAATATATAGAAATCTGTTGTGGTTCTATTCACTAATAAGGAACTATCAGAAAGTGAAATTTAAAAAACAGTCCCATTTAAAATCACATCAAAAAAAATAAAATAAAATAAAATAACTGGGAATAAATTTAACTAAGGACATAAAAGACCTGTAATAGGAAAACTATAAAACACTGAAAAAAGAAATTGAAGATGACAAAAAAATGGAAAAAAATACCATGTTCTTGGATTAGAAGAATTAATATTGTTAAAATGACCATACTACCTAGGCAATCTACAGATTCAATGCAAGCCCCATCAAAATACCCATGACATTTTTCACAGAACTAGAATAAAGAATTCAAAAATTTGTATGGAAACACAAAAGACCCTGAATAGCCAAAACAACCTTAAAAAAGAAGAACAAAGCTGGAGGTCTCATGCTCCCATGAGCATGATTGCAAAATATACCATCAATACAAAGCTACAGTAATCAAAACAGTATGGGACTGGTACAAAAACAGACATATAGAGCAATGGAACAGAAGACAGAGCCCAGAAATGAGCCCACACTTATGTGGGTAATTAATCAAAAAGTGGCAAGAATACACATGGGAAAAAGACAACCTCTTCAATAAATGGTGTTGGGAAAACTGGACAGCCACATGCAAAATAATCAAACTGGACAACTCTCTCATTCCATGCACAAAAATTAATTAAAGATGGATTAAAGACTTAAATGTAAGGCATGAAACCATAAAACTGCTAGAAGAAAACATAGGCAGTATATTCTTTGGCAACAGTCCTAGTAATATTTTTTGAATATGTCTCCACAGGCAAGGGAAACAAAAGAAAACATAAACAAATGGGACTACATCAAACTAAAAAGCTTTTACACAGTGAAGGAAACCATCAGCAAAATGAAAAGGCTGCCTACTTAATGGGAGAAGATATTTGCAAATAATATATCCAACAAGAGGTTAATATCCAAACTATACAAAGGACTCATACAACTCGACATCAAAAAAAATCTGATTTTAAGATGGGCAGAGGATCTGAATAGATATTTTTCCAAAGAAGACATACAGATGGCCAAAAGGAACATGAAAAGATGCTTACCATCACTAATCATCAGGAAAATGCAAATCAAAACCAAAATGAGATATGACCTCACACCTGTCAGAATGGCTATTAAAAAGACAACAAAAAATAAGTGTTGGCAAGGATATGGAGAAAAGGGAACCCCTGTGCACTGTTGGTGGGAATATAAATTGCTGCAGCCGCTATGAAAAGCAGTATGGAGAGTCCTCAAATGATTAAAAACAGAACTACCATATGACCCAGCAATTCCACTTCTGGTTATTTATCCGAATAAAATGAAAACACTAATTAGAAAAGATATATGCACCCCTATGTTAGCAGCAGCATTATTCACAATAGCCAAGATATGAAAGCAAGCTAAGTGCCCATCAATATATGAGTGGATAAAGAAGACATGGTATATTTATAGAGTGGAATATTACTCAGCCATAAAAAAAGAATGAAATCTTGCTATTTGTAACTACATGGATGGACCTAGAAGGTATTATGCTAAGTGAAATAAGTCAGAGAAAGATAAATGCTGTATGATTTCACATATAAGTGGAATCTAGAAAACAAAAGAAATGAACACATATAACAAAACAGAAACAGAGTTATAGATACAGAGAACAAACAGGTGGTTGACAGAGCATCAGGGAGTTGGAGGGAAGAAAGAAATAGGTGAGGGAGATTAAGAGGTACAAACTTACAGTTAAAAATAAATGAGTATGAAATGTACAGTGTGGGAAATGTTGTCAGTAACTATAATATTTTTGTATGCTGACATATCATAACTAGACTTATAGTGATCATTTTGAAATGTACAGAAATATCAAATCACTATGCTGTGTAACAGGAACTAACACTGTTGCAGGTCAGTTATACTTCAAAACAAAGAAACTCATAGAAAATTGTTACCAGAGGTGGAGGGGGGTGGGAGGGTGGGTAGGGGGAATGAAGGTGGTCAAAAAGTACAACCAGTTATAAGATAAAAAAAGCACTAGCGGTGTAATGTACAACATGATAAATATAATTAACACTGCTGTGTGTTATATATGAAAGTTATTAAGAGAGTAAATCCTAAGAGTTCTCATCACAAGGAAAAATTTTTTTTTCTATTTCTTTAATTTTGTATCTATAATGTGATGGATGGTCACTAAACTTATTGTGATAATCATTTCATGATGTATGTAAGTCAAACCATTATGCTGTGTACCTTAAACTTACACAGTGCTGTATGTTAATTATATCTCAAAACTGAAAGGAAAAAAAATAAAACTCCAAAAAATACTACTACTACATGTAAATGCTTTGGTTAAAACAAAATTTGAAAAATGGCTTCTTAAGACATAATTCAACCTCAGCTACTTAAAGGTACACACAATTGCCAACCCATAAAGAGACTCCAGTCCTTGGTGGAAACACTTTTCTTTTGAGCGGATATTTGCATGTGGAATATTCGTTGTTTTACCAAAGGAAAAATCGATTATGAAGTAAACAGTCATTTTATAAGCTACATTTTAACACTCTGAAAATTTGAACTTACAAAATAAATTACAGTGGAGATGAGAAGCTAGGGAAAACCCAACACTCTCCAAGAGTTAAAAAAAAAAAAAAGTCTTTGCCCCTTCTTGAATGATCTTCTAAATAAATAGTTCCTACTATTTAACATCAGGAGACACATTACAGTTAAAGGAGCCCAATACCTGCAATGAACTGATAACAAACATCTCTATAACTTAGGGAAAAAAGTAATAAGTATGACTGTGGAGCCTTATTTCCACCGTCTCTTCTGGGGAAGATAACTTTTTATGCAAACTCATTTTTCATTTCCATCACATTGTCTTCCTTTTCTAAACAGGATATAAAATGATTTCACAGGCACCTCTGGAAATGAGCACTGAGAAAAGCTTCCCCTCACACAAAAGCCTACCCACCTCTTGAAAGACTCTAAAATTAGAAAGGCATTCTCTTTCACAAAAATGGAAGCAATGCTGCTAACCTACTTTGCACAATTCTTCAAGGCAGGCATAACTACCTTTCCTCAGCTTCCTTGAGCTATGACATTCTGAAGAATACTTCAGGCCACCAAGCCTCTAATTGGCCCCTTGGAAAGACCGTTTTCTCACTATTAATGTTAGGCCTTAGAATGTTTCTGTCCTTTCAGGAGTTCCTTATCAGAAGGTAGCGGATTCTGTTCCCTCAGCGTGTTTGCAAGCACAATGCCAGCTGTATCTTGGGAAATTAAGAATTATCTTTGCCTCTTCCAAGGGGGTCATTTTTAATTTCTCTAGGCTGCATTTCAGTTACACCCAAGAATTTGACTGAAGAGGCAGTGCTGCGCAGTGGGAAAAGGGCTGAGCTAGGAGTTGCAGACTGGAGTTCTAGTCCCAAGTCCTCTATTTACTAACCATATAGTCATGCATAGTGGTTCAATACTTCTGAGCTTCCTCTAATGTAAATAAAGACAATGGAAACAACAAAAAACAGTATTGGGTCTACCTCACAAGGTAATTTTAAGGATCAAGTGAGATCATGTGACAATAATAATGCTACATTTGCAAAAAGCGTTTACAATTTACAGAAAGCTCTTTCACATGCATTAGTTCATTTAATTTTGTAGGAGCACTTTGAAAATGATAAGTGGCTATGTTAGGCATCGTGACAATCACATGCATTAAATTTCTCTCAAATCAGCCAGGCTCAAAAGGCATAGCAAACCTCTTTAAATGTTCACGGCATTCGTTCCAATTAATATATAACCCATTTGCTGTGCTTTCACTTCTTCCATTTTTTTTTTCTTCTAATATATTTCGGTAAGCTAAAAACCATACACTTCTATGAGAAGAAAACTACATAAAAATATTCCAGCTTAAACAGCTCAGATTCTAACTTATTTATTTATTGTTTTTATTAATTGTAGCATATAAGCAGCCTTTAGAGTATGACTTATAAGAGAGGTTGTTCAAAAAAATGTAAACATGAACCCACCTTCACTGCTTCTTAGGTAAGAACAGTGTTCATAGTCATAATAATAATAGTTTTATATCAATAAGTACATTAGAAAAATGTGGTGTTCATTACTGCTGCTCACCAAATGTTCACTTTTCTCCTCCTTTCCACCACATAATGGGATTGCTTTCCCTATACACAAACACTGGGTACAGCCATCTGACTGGTTCTGGTCAACGATGCATGAGTGGAAGTGATATGTGTCACTTCTGGGTGGATGCTTTAAGAGCCAGTGCATAATGCATCACACACTCTTTCCCTCTGTCAAGGTGACCAACAATGCTAGAGATGACAGTTACTCCGTCAAGCTGGGTCCTACAAAGATGATGACATGAATCAGACCCTTAAGCAACCAAAAATATGAAGCGAAAATAATGAAAGAACTTTTGTGATTTTAAGCCATAAGATTCAGCGTTGGTTGTTCCTGCAACACGATGATCCATACTAAATAGTACAGACTTAATGATCACAAATTTGGGCTCTGAAATCAAAAAGATCAAATTCCATTTCAGATGTAAAATCTTAAATAAATTATGGAAACTCACTGAGCTTAATTTCCTCATTTGTAAACTGGGCAAAAACAATACTTACCTCACTGGGTTCTTTAGAGAATTAAATGAACTAATACATATACGTCTATGAAAAGTGTCGAGCACAAAGCAGGTGCTCAAAGTTTATCATATGATTTTCATAATAAACCTGTAAGGTGAAAAGGACTTACTGTGCCCATTTTGAAGATGAGAAGATAGAGACCAAGACTCTTAGAAGAGGGCGGAGTAGAAGGACGTGCTCTCACTCCCTCTTGCAAGAGAACCGGAATCACAACTGACTGCTGAACAATCATCGACAGGAAGACACTGGAACTCACCAAAAACGATACCCCACATCTACAGACAAAGGAGAAGCCACAATGAGATGGTAGGAGGGGAGCAATCACAATAAAATCAAGTCCCATAACTGCTGGGTGGGTGACTCACAAACTGGAGAACACTTATACCACAGAAGGCCACCCACTGGGGTGAAGGTTCTGAGCCACACATCAGGCTTCCCAACCTGGGGGTCCAGCAACAGAAGGAGGAATTCGTAGAGAATCAGACTTTGAAGGCTAGCGGGATTTGCTTGCAGAACTTCAACAGGACTGGGGGAAACAGAGACTCCACTATTGGAGGGCACACACAAAGCAGTGTGCACAATGGACCCAGGGGAAGGAGCAGTGACCCCATAGGAGACTGAACCAGACATACATGCTAGTGTTGGAGGGTCTCCTGCAGAGGTGGGGGGTGGCTGTGGCTCACCGTGAGGACAAGGACACTGTTAGCAGAAGTTTTGGGAAGTACTCCTTGGTGTGAGCCCTCCCAGAGTACACCATTAGCCCCACCAAAGAGCCCGGGTAGGCTCCAGTGTTCGGTCACCTCAAGCCAAACAACCAACAGGGAGGGAACCCAGCCCCACCCATCAGCAGACAAGTGGATTAAAGGTTTACTGAGCTCTGCCCACCAAGCAACAGCCAGCTCTACCCATCACCAGTCCCATCACCAGTCCATCAGGAAACTTGCAAAAGCCTGTTAGATAGCCTCATCCACCAAACGGCAGACAGCAGAAGCAAGGAGAACTACAGGCCTGCAGCCTGTGGAACAAACACCACATCCACAGAAAGATAGACAAGATGAAAAGGCAGAGGGCTATGTACCAGATGAATGAACAAAGTAAAACCCCAGAAAAACAACAAAATGAAGTGGAGATACGCAAACTTCCAGAAAAATAATTCAGAAAAATGATAGTGAAGATGATCCAGGACCTCGGAAAAAGAATGCAGGCAAAGATTGAGAAGATGCAACAAATGTTTAACAAAGACCTAGAAGAATTAAAGGACAAACACAGATGAACAATACAATAACTGAAATGAAAACTACACTAGAAGGAATCAATAGCAGAATAACTGAGGCAGAAGGATGGATAAGTGACCTGGAAGACAGAATGGTGGAATTCACTGCTGCGGGACAGAATAAAGAAAAAAGAATGAAAAGAAATGAACACAGCCTAAGAGACCTCTGCAACAACATTAAACGCAATGACATTCACATTATAGGGGTCCCAGAAGGAGAAGAGAGAGAGAAAGGAACAGAGAAAATATTTCAAGAGATTATAGTCGAAAACTTCCCTAATATGGGAAAGAATACAGCCACCCAACTCCAAGAAGCGCAGAGAGTCCCATACAGAATAAACCCAAGGAGAAACATGCCGAGACACACAGTAATCAAATTGGCAAAAATTAAAGACAAAGAAAAATTACTGAAAGCAGCAAGGGAAAAACGACAAATAACATAAAAGGGAACTCCCATAAGGTTAACAGCTGATTTCTCAGTGGTAACTCTACAGGCCAGAATGGAGTGGCATGACATATTTAAAGTGAAGAAAGGGAAGAACCTACAACCAAGATTACTCTACCCGGCAAGGATCTCATTCAGATTCAATGGAGAAATCAAAAGCTTTACAGACAAGAAAAAGCTAAGAGAAATCAGCACCACCAAACCAGCTCTACAACAAATGCTAAAGGAACTTCTCTAAGTGGAAAACACAAGACAACAAAAAGACCTACAAAACCAAACGCAAAACAATTAAGAAAATGGTAACAGGAACATACATATCGATAATTACCTAAAATGTGAATGGATTATGTGTTCCAACCAAAAGACACAGGCTCGCGGAATGGGTAAAAAAACAAGACCCGTATATATGCTGTCTACAAGAGACCCAATTCAGACCTAGGGACACATACAGACTGAAAGTGAGGGGATGGAGAAAGATATTCCATGCAAACGGAAATTTAAAAAAAGCTGGAGTAGCAATACTCATAATCAGGTAGAAAAGACTTTAAAATAAAGAATGTTATAAGACACAAGAAAGGACACTACATAATGATCAAGGGATCAATCCAAGAAGAAGATAGAACAATTATAAATATATATGCACCCAACACAGGAGCACCTCAATACATGAGGCAAATGCTAACAGGTATAAAAGAGGAAATCGACAGTAACACAAAAATAGTGGGGGACTTAAGCACTTCACACGAATGGACAGATCCAAACAGAAAATTAATAAAGAAACACAAGCTTTAAATGACACAATAGATCAGAGAGATTTAATTGATATTTATAGGACATTCCATCCACAAACAGCAGATTACACTTTCTTCTCAAGTGCACATGGAACATTCTTCAGGATAGATCACATCTTGGGTCACAAATCAAGCCTCAGTAAATTTAAGAAAATTGAAATTATATCAAGCATCTTTTCTGACCACAACACTATGAGATTAGAAATCAATTAGAGGGAAAAAAACGTAAAAAACACAAACACATGGAGGATAAACAGTACGTTACTAAATAACCAAGAGATAACTGAAGAAATCAAAGAGGAAATCAAAAAATACCTAGAGACAAATGAAAATGAGAATACAATGATCCAAAACCTATGAGATGCAGCAAAAGCAGTTCTAAGAAGGAAATTTATAGCAGTACAATCCTACCTCAAGAAACTACAGACATCTCAAATAAACAACCTAACCTTTCACCTAAAGGAACTAAAGAAAGAAGAACAAACACAACCCAAAGTTAGAGAAGAAAAGAAATCATAAAGATCAGAGCAGAAATAAATGAAATAGACACAAAGAAGAGCAAAAATCAAAAGAACTAAAAGCTCGTTCTTTGAGAAGATAAAATTGATAAACCATTAGTCAGACTCATCAAGAAAAACAGGGAGAGGACTCAAATCAACAAAATTAGAAATGAAAAAGGAGAAGTTACAATAGACACTGCAGAAATACAAAGCATCCTAAGAGACTACTACAAGCAACTCTATGCCAATAAAATGGACAACCTGGAAGAAATGGACAAATTCTTAGAAAGGTATAACCTTCCAAGACTGAACCAGGAAGAAATAGAAAATATGAACAGACCAATCACAAGTAATGAAATTGAAACTGTGATTAAAAATCTTCCAACAAACAAAAGTCCAGGACCAGATGGCTTCACAGGTGAATTCTATGAAACATTTAGAGAAGAGCTAACACCCATCCTTCTCAAACTCTTCCAAAAGTTTGCAGAGGAAGGAACACTCTCAAACTCATTCTACGAGGCCACTATCACCCTGATACCAAAACCAGACAATGATACTACAAAAAAAGAAAATTACAGACCAATATCACTGATGAATATAGATGCAAATATCCTCAACAAACTACTAGCAAACAGAATCCAACAACACATTAAAAGGATCATACACCATGATCAAGTGGGATTTATCCCAGGGAAGCAGGATTCTTCAATATACACAAATAAATCAATGTCATACACCATATTAACAAACTGAAGAAGAAAAACCATATGATCATCTCAATAGATGCAGAAAAAGCTTTTGACAATATTCAACACCCATTTATGATAAAAACTCTCAAGAAAGTGGGCATAGAGGGAACCTACCCCAACATAATAAAGACCATATACGACAAACCCACAGCAAACATCATTCACAATACTGAAAACCTGAAAGCATTTCCTCTAAGATCAGGAACAAGACAAGGACGTCCACTCTCACCACTATTATTCAACATAGTTTTGGAAGTCTTAGCCACAGCAATCAGAGAAGAAAAAGAAATAAAAGGAATACACATTGGAAAAGAAGGAGTAAAACTGTCACCGTTTGCAGATGACATGATACTATACATAGAGAATCCTAAAAATGCCACCAGAAAACTATTAGAGCAAATCAATGAATTTGGTAAAGTTGCAGAATACAAAATTAAGGCACAGAAATCTCTTGCATTCCTATACACTAATGATGAAAAATCTGAAAGAGAAATTATTGAAACACTGCCATTTACCACCGCAACAACAACAAAAAAATAACTAGGAATAAACCTACCTAGGGAGACAAAAGACCTGTATGCGAAAACTATAAGACACAGCTGAAAGAAATTAAAGATGACACAAGCAGATGGAGAGATATACCATGTTCTTGGATTGGAAGAATCAATATTGTCAAAATGACTCTACTACCCAAAGCAATCTACAGATTCAGTGCAATCCCTATCAAATTACCAATGGCATTTTTTTACAGAATTAGAACAAAAAACCTTAAAATTTGTATGGAGACAGAAAAGACCCCGAATAGCCAAAGCAGTCTTGAGGGAAAAAACAGAACTAGAGAAATCAGACTCCCTGACTTCAGACTATACTACAAAGCTACAGTATTCAAGACAATATGGTACTGGCACAAAAACAGAAATACAGATCAATGGAACAGGATAGAAAACCGAGAGGTAAAGCCACACACCTATGGTCAACTATTCTATGACAAAGGAGGCAAGGATATACAATGGAGGAAAGACAGTCTCTTCAATAAGTGGTGTGGGGAAAACTGGACAGCTTCATATAAAAGAATGAAATTAGAATACTCCCTAACACCATACACAAAAATGAACTCAAAGTGGATTAGAGACCTAAATGTAAGACCGGACACTATAAAACTCTTAGAGGAAAACATAGGAAGAACACTCTTTGACATAAATCACAGCAAGATCTCTTTCGATCCATCTCCTAGAGTAATGGAAATAAAAACAAAAATAAACCAATGGGACCTAATGAAACGTAAAAGCTTTTGCAACGCAAAGGAAACTACAAACAAGACGAAAAAACAACCCTCAGAATGGGAGAAAATATTTGCAAATGAATCAACGGACAAAGCATTACTCTCCAAAATATATAAACAGCTCATGCAGCTGTATATTAAAAAAACAAACAACCCAATCCAAAAATGGGCAGAAGACCTAAATAGACATTTCTCCAAAGAAGACATACAGATGGCCAAGAAGCACATGAAAAGCTGCTCAATATCACTAATTATTAGAGAAATGCAAATCAAAATTACAATGAGGTACCACCGCACACCAGTTAGAATGGGCATCATCAGAAAATCTACCAACAACAAATGCTGGAGAGGATGTGGAGAAAAGGGAACCCCCTTGCACTGTTGGTGGGAATGTAAATTGATACAGACACTATGTAGAACACTATGGAGATTCCTTAAAAAACTAAAAATAGAACTACCATATTACCCAGCAATCCCACTACTTGGTGTGTACCCAGGGAAAACCATAATTCAAAAAGACACATATACCTCAATGTTCATTGCAGCACTATTTACAAGAGCCAGGACATGGAAGCAACCTAAATGCCCATCAACAGACAAATGGATAAAGAAGATGTGGTACATATATACAATGGAATATTACTCAGCCATAAAAAGGAACGAAATTGAGTCATTTGTAGAGATGTGGATGGATCTAGAGACTGTCCTATAGAGTGAAGTAATCAGAAAGAGAAAAACAAATATCATATATTAACGCATATATGTGGAACCCAGAAAAACGGTACAGATGAACCAGTTTGCAGGGCAGAAATTGACACACACACGTACAGAATAAACATATGGACACCAAGGGGGGAAAGTGGTGGGGGGGTTGGGTGGTGGTAGTGGGATGAATTGGGAGATTGGGATTGACATGTATACACTAATATGTATAAAATGGATAACTAATAAGAACCTGCTGTTTAAAAATAAAATTAAATTTTAAAAATAAGATCAAGAGGAAATAGGAAAAAAAAGAAAATAGAGGCCAACAAAAAAATATATTTATCTTGAACAAGGTCAAAGCATTCATTATTGACACAACTATACCTAGAATAGAAATCTCCTAATGCGTAGGCCAACTGTTGGATTTTAAAATGTAAATTATGTCCTGAATTTAGAATAATTTTTTTAAGGCAGTGGTTCACATCTAGGGACTCCTAACACCCAGGGGTCCATAACAGTAGTAATAAAAATCTGTGATCTCTTTTACTACTTCCAACAGCCTGATACATATCATAATTTCCCCTACAAAAAGACTATTCAAATTTACAAAAACATCAATTTTCTTATCTTCAACAGCAGTTATATCAGCTCAGCTTGGAAACAAAGTAAAATGAAGGCGAAGGTAGCACAAAACTTTTACAAACACAAAAATATATAACAGAAGGTTCTATATAATTATCAAAAGTAGGTCACAAATGTGGATTTTGTGAGTTTATGAGTGATACATGTTAAGTTATAAACTTATACTATCCATATGACAACTGCATATCATTTACCCAGAAGAAATAAAGGCTTTCCCTGCTACTAAAGATAGAAAAAAATACCCCTGTAGATTTTAAGAAAGAGACACTACATAGTATAGTAAAACTTCCCAAACCACTATTCCATGGACTTGTTTCATCAAAATCATCATGAGTGCTTGTTAACAATACATATTCCCAGGCAGTACTTCAGATCGGTAGTTTACAGACACCTCAGATGATTCTTTTGTGCAATCAGGCCTTGGAATCACCTGGGTAGTGTATAATATTCTCAGTAGTATCCAGCAGTAAATGCAATGAATTTCAACAGCTGCTTTTCACAGTGCCCTTCAACGCAAGTAAATGAGACACAAAACTAAAGCATGCTCTGTGAAACAATTTATCCAAAGCTTGGGAACTAAGTACACTGCTTTCCAACGATCTGGCCTGATCCAGTAGTAAAACATACAACAAAACCCAGAAAAATATTTATTCACAAAAACTCAAAATTTTGCATAAAATTTCAATGCGTGCACCAACTTCCTGCAGGCCAGCCCCTGTTGAGCTTCAGGTAAGGACTCCTGCTCTAAACTACTGCTTCTCAAACTTTAACGTGCATACAAAACACCTAAGGAATCCTGTTAAAATGCAGATTCTGATGCCGTGGGTTTGGAATGGGTCCTGAGATTCTCCATTTTTTTTCCCAAGCTCTCAACTGATGCTGATGCTGTTGGACCTCCAAATTTTTTAGAGGGACTGATCCTGAGGAACTTTGTATCTTTCAAACAATCCTCCATGAACACATGGTAGTACCATTAAGCTTTCACAAAAAGGTGGAGTTATATTCTCAGGCAAAAAGCTGGAATGCAGCTATACTGTGTTTCCATCCCAAATCAAATGTTTGGGTTCACTTTTTGTGACTGTCTACATAGCAGAAAAAAGCTTTCAGAGCAAGAGAATTTTTAAAATATATACTGAACAGGCTGGAATTCCACAGTTTCTCCTTCCCTCAGCCAAAGCAGCTATGGGCACTTAAGTACTTAATACACCCCTGCATTTACACAGCCAGCCATTCCTTCACAAAGAGTGGTCCTGTAGGGTTCTCAGAGCATTTTCATTGCCTACCTGTTATCATGTATATTTTAGCCACTATCTAATCAGATAGCAGTGTACACTTTAGCTTCGTTTCTCTGTACTTTTTTTTTTTTTTTGCGGTACGCGGGCCTCACTGTTGTGGCCTCTCCCGTTGCGGAGCACAGGCTCCGGACGCGCAGGTTCAGCGGCCATGGCTCACAGGCCCAGCCACTCCGCGGCATGTGGGATCTTCCCGGACCAGGGCACGAACCCGTGTCCCCTGCACCGGCAGGCGGACTCTCAACCACTGCGCCACCAGGGAAGCCCTGTAGTTACTTTTTTTTTAAGTAGTTACTATTTTTTTTTTTAGTAGCTTCCAATGGATTTTTTCAAAGCTGAAGTAAAATATGTGGAGGATAGTTAATTCCATATTTATTTCGCCAGCCAACAACCTGGTGGAAATAGTCTACAAAAATGTACTTATTGCTTAATCCTACTAGTTTGGGGTTCATTTGTTTGGATTATCTCAGATGCACAAAAATGGGTCCTTAATCACAACACAATATCATGGTTGGTCCACACATGGTACTCTTTTATTTACTTATTAATTCATTATTTTAATAATATTATAAGCCCACAATCCCACTAACCCAATTTAGGAACTAGAACATTGCCAATAACCTATACCTATGTGCTCCTCCCCATTCCACTCTCCTGTCTCACCCTCAGAGATAACCACCATACTAAATTTTAGGATTATGTTTACTGTGTTGGTTTTTTTCTTTAATTTTATCATGTGTGTGTATGTGTGTGTGTGTGTAATACACCTAAGCCATATGATATTTGATTTTGCTTGGATTTGCACTTTATACAAAGGGGACGATACTGTATAGAGTATCTGTGGAACTTACATCTTTTAGTCCAATTTATGCTATTAAGATTTATCCAGGCTAATGCATGTTGTAGTTCATTCATTTTCAAAGCTTTATAATATTCCATTATGTCAATATATCACAATTTACCCAGTCTCCTGTTGATGAGGATTTGGATGACCTCTAGTTTTTTACTATTATAATAAATGCTGCTATGAATATTTGTGGCCATGACTCCTGGTTTACAGTTGCTAATGTTTCTCTTGGGAATATACCTAGGAGTGGAACTGCTAGGTCATAGTGAATGTGAATATTCAACTTTACAAGATAATGACAAGTTGTTTTCCAAAGTAGTTGTACCAATTTATAATTCCAGAATCAACATACAGATGATATTGTTTATCCTCCTCTCCTTTAATATTTGGCATTGTCAAACTTCTTAATCATTTTCAAATGAGTGGTAAAAAAATATTATCTCATGTCTTGATTTGGATTTTCCTAATCATCAGTGAGGTTGAGTACTTCATATATTATTAACTGTATTTATTTCTTCATCTATAATATTCATGTCTTTTGTCCACTTTTCTATTAGGCTATCTTTTATGAGTTCTTTCCATATTCTTGACACCAACATTGCATTGATTTTGTATTACAAATAACTTCTCAGAGCCTGTAGCTTGTCTTTTCACTTTTGGTAAGTGGTATTTTCATTAACAAAAATTTGTAATTGAATGTGATTTATTTTACCAGGCTTATTAGTTTTTTCTGATTGTACTTTATGTCTTTTTAAGAAATAGTTTGCTACCCCAAGATCAAAAAGATGTTCACCTATGTTTTTTACTTAAGCATGTAGTTTTGCTTTTGACATTTAACTTATTAATTCTTCTGAAGTTAACATTTATATATAATGTGAGAGGTTAAAAACCCATATTGTTTCCATACTGAGTAACCAATGTTTCCTGCTTCTTTTATTTAATAGCCTCTCCTTAACCCAGTGATCTCCACTCCAACTCTGTCATACATCAAAGTTCCATATATGTGAGTTTGTTTCTGGACTCTGTTTTCTGTTCCGTAGGTCTATTTCTCCCTTCCTGACCAATACCACTCCATGTTTCACAGAAGCCCATAAGACTTTATAAACCTTGATATTTAATAGCATATGTTCTCTAACTACTCTTTTACAAGGTTTTTAAAGTACTTTATGGTATTTGTATTTCCACATAAATTTTAGAAAAAGCTTATCAATTTCCATGTAAAAAAGCTGAGGTAGTGATTAGATTTTCACTCAACCTATAGATAGATATAGGAAAAACTGACATCTTAAAACACTGAGAATTCTAAAATGTATTCTATAGTCAAATGGACCTCAACTGATCAACATGATATACAAGCAAACCAAGAGATCCAAACCAAGTTTTCTGGATTGTATAAAAGGGCTGCGAAGATAGAATATCTCAGGAGCATTCCATTCACTTCATCATCAGACCAAAGTTCCCTCACACTTCCAAGCTGATCTCTGTACAGGGTTATGATGACCAGAAATTATTGGTATAGGACAGCGTGTGTCCGCATGTGTATCAGTGTCCATGACTTAAGTGTTGAGATGAATAGGATTAGAATTCAGAGTCCACCTGCAATTTGCCCTAAGCTTCACTCCCTATGGAGTCTCTCATGTAAAAACTATAAAATCTCCATTTATATTTGATATAAGAGATGAGAATGGAAGCATACGTTGAACTCAGGCAGCAAGATAACCAAGACATGGAGGGTAGCAGAGAACCCCATCTTGGGAAAGAGGTCCATATCTGAGGTTCGTAACTCTCCAGGTCATACATCTGCTGGTCATCATCCAGTGGTCCCCATGTCCACCAGGTCACCAGGATGCTGGGTACTGTATTCCCAGGAGTTCTGGGATGGGCCAGGTGCCCCACTGGTAGGGACATGAGGCCGCCATGATGGAGTGTGGGAATCATCAGGCCTGGTTGGAGCAAGGAGAAGGGAGCAGGAGCAGGGGGGCCTATCTGGGCCCAAGGCCCATGTAGGCGGGGGAAGAACCAGAATGAAGAGGAGGGGCAGGGGTAATGGAGGGGTGTGGGAGAAGAAGCAACCAAGTCAGAAGGGGTGCCCAATGGAAGGGAGAGAAAGAGGAGGAAGGCAAGTAGTAGGAAGAGCAGACAGGACAGGCAAGGGTAGAAGTGACCCAGGCAGGGAGGTGGGAAGGGGTGAAACTGATAAGAAGAGGGAGACGGTCTGGGCATGAGGTAAGAAGAGGACCAGGTTGGTCTGAGTAACTGGTGACTGAGGCAGGCACAGAATGAAGAGACAGGGAAGTCATAGGGACAGGAGGCAGAACAGAAGGAAGGGAGGGAGCCGAAAGCCAAGCTAGGGCAGAGGGGAAAGTATGATGAAGAGGAGGTTGAGCGGGAAAGAGACAGGGCAGCTTCTTCTGCATGACTCTCAGATGAAATGCTGGGTTCAGTGTTCTGCATTCTTTTTTTGCTTGATTCCATTATGACTTAGATTCCAGTAAAAAAGAGTCCAAGATTCCATGACATTTTGACTTGGAAGATAACTTTGACATCTATGAGTGCAGCTTTCTCCATCTTGTAAATTAAGAAACAAAAGTCCAAAGGGCTGTCCGAAGTTACCCAACAGCTAGGGGCGCAGTTTAGAGACAATCCAATCCAGAACTCATAAAAACAATCCCAGATGACCAGGCAGTGGATCAAAGTGCAGGCCTCTCCAGAGACTGGAGGGGGCCCCTCTGGCCATTAGGGCCCACCCTAGATAGAGGAAATGGCAGTAGCCACTCTCTATCCTTGAAAGGCACATTCTATCCCTGTCTTTAAAAAATTGAGACTTCTAAACCATAAATATATTATGCCTCCCACTTACTTCTTTTCTTTCCAAAATTTATAGCTTCTGTTTAGAAGACTTGATCATCTTTCATTAGATAATTCCTAGGTCGATCAATTCCTAACCTTGGACGTAGACAACGGCCCATAATGAACAAGAATTTGCTACATCCTCAGGGCATCATGCTTAGACTGCTGCCTACTCTTCTGGAGACAGAGTCCTTTAGATGAGGCAGTCCTGTCACCACCCCTGCATCCCAGGCATATTCCCCTCTCCCTGCAAGTTACCACTGAGGTTTCAGTATAGACTTAACAGAGGGGGATTCTAGATTCCCCAGGGGAGAAAAGTAAGAGAGAAGTGGGAAAAACCAATAGAAAGGTAGGAAATTAGATATATTTTTCCAAGTTCACAGTTGGCCTAGGGCCAACTATTTCAGCCCATTTTTGTTTAACAATCCCCTCCCCCAAATTGAGACATGGAATATCCTACCTCAATCTACCCTATCATCTAGGAAAATCTTTGAAAAAGTGAAACACTGGGTGAAGCAATTGGGTTTGATACTGGATGCAACATTTCTGCAGGCCACAGCTCCGACAAATCTGTTCTATGCAAAAAATTATTATTTCCTCTGCTTAGCATATCCTGTCCTCTGCCCTTCTTGCAAAACATGTTTCAGATGCTGTTTGCTCCATAATGTTCCACTGAGAAACAAGGCCTACATCATGCCCTCAACAATAGCTCCCAGAGCATATAGTCGCCTGCATCAGAACCCATCATAGAGAAGAGAAAAAAATTTCCATCTCCTGCCCCCTCATGATCAAACTAGGGCTTCAGCCCACACAGATCTGTCACTCTGAGAAGGCTCCTCAGTCACAGCATCATCTTTGCCAAGGAAGAACAGAGAAAATTGCATCTAGGAGCTATACAAAGTTAACTTTTCTATTCTAGCCTGTATTTTAGCAGCACTGTCTCCTTAGAACAATTATCTCAAAAGTACAAACTCAGTTTTCACCTAGAGTGGAAGGAAACCTGACTTGGGAAAGGAGTCTCCTGGACTAAGTTTATACCAGAGCCTAAAATCATATTTCGAAAGAACCAAACTGTAAAATTGGGGAACTCAGAGTGTAAGATTTGGCATCGTGGGGAAAAAAAATTTTCTTTGACAGGCCCCTTCCTGAACTTGTCACCTGAGATGCAGAGAGATACTCTTTGATAAAAAATTAAATATAGGGTTTCTATCACGCCATTCTACCATTCCAGAATATCAGCACCAACACTAACTTAACACACGCTGCAATCAAAACCTTATCCATTCTCTCAGCATCAGTTCAAATGTCATCTCTTTTAGGAAGCTTTTTTAAGTAGCCTGGTGCATATCTCACTTTCTGTCCCAATCTTCCTAGCATACGTTTATAATTGTGTGTTGCTCAGTCACGGTGGAAAAAATGTAAGGCCTACCCAACTAGATGGTAGGCTCAAGAGCAAGGAGTCTGTTTATAACACCCGTTACACAGTAGGTGTTTCACAAGTACTTGCTGCTCAACTATAAAACGCTGAAGTGCTAAGGAAGCTTAAGCAACACTGGCCCCCACTGAGTCCACAGACTCATGTACCAAGAGGGCCACCCATTAAAAACAATTTCAGCATTGAGAAGAATTTATACAATTTCTACCAACAATTTATACACTCCTGAGAGCTGTTTGTTGCTACCATATTTATGAAAAATGGTCCAAAATGCGCAGTACCAAACATTTGAGTCTGGAGATTCACATACTCACAGGGAGACAGAGGCTCAGGCAATGTAGCCCATTGAAACCCTTAAAGGAGATCTGTGTTGGAGGAAGCAGGATGTGGTTTGGAAAACCTGCCTCACTTATTATGTCTTCTTTCACTGCTCATATCCACAAATTTAACATTTTGCAAGTAACAGAGTCCAAAGGCCAATATTTCCTCAAGTCAGGTTTCCTTCCAACAGACTGAAAGTGGGTGTTCCTCTATGTTCTTGGGAAGAAAAGTTCTAGTGCCACAAATCCATCTGCAAGTCCTGCTGCGTCAATGCCAGGACTGTGGTACAAGGAATACAGGGATAGGGCAAGATGCCTGGACTGGGAAAGCCAAAGCAAGAGATGTATGTATACAGGGCAAGGTATAGGTCTGAGCAAGGGAGGTAAACTGAAAGCAGGAGGTCACAGTGGACTTGTACTGGAGGTCATAACATGGCAGAGGGTAGAAATCAGACAGGCCATGAGGAGTCTGGAAGCACATGGGTACCAGAGAGCAAGGCAAGAATCGAATTGTACAATTAAAGTACAATGAATGTGGAGGCAGAGTCCCAGTTATACCACTTACCAGATCTGTGATGTTTGATAGGTCACATCTCTGCCACCTAAACTCCTTTATCTATGAAACAGGGACAGTTAAACCTACTTCACTCCCTACCTCACATGTAGTAATAGGGATCAAAGGAGATAAAGTATATCTGAACATGCCTTCTAAACTCCAAATCACTGTTCAAATGTAAGTGATTACTATTATTAAATCATTGTGTGGACAAAGATCAGAAGTATGTAGCACTAACAAGAACAGCAAGCCGAGCAGTGAGTCCAGAACCTGCACCAGAGACCACAGAAATACAAAAATAGATCATAGCAGCAGAGAGGAGAGTCATAGAGTAGCAACAACAAAGAGGCCATGAAACTAAGATGCCGTCCACGGCAGGAAGTATCTTACATAAGCTAAGGCAGGACACAAAGAAAAGGCAAGACTTTCTCTTCTCTCTTAACAGAATAAAATTAAATAAATATCATGCATTTTTGAGCACCTATTGGGACCCATATGGGATTGCAGAGGGAAGGAGAGATCAATGAGGGAGTGGGCTTACTTCTGTTTCCTGCCTCAGTGAGTGTCACCATGACTTACCCAATGATCCAAACCAGAAACCTGAGAGTCCTTCTACACTTCTCCTCCCTGCCTCTGGCCCTTCTCATCCAATCAATCACTGCGTCCTAACAATTTTGCTCCCTAACACCTCTAAAATCTATGCTTACTCTCAATTCCTATTGCCATGGTATTCGCTCCATCAGTCCCCCATTATCTCAACCTCCTAATCAGCCTCCATGCCATCAGAGTAATCTATTTTAATCAATAATCAGGCCATGTAACTACTCCACACAAAATTCTACAATGGCTTGCCACCACTGCATGCAACCTAAAGTTCAACGGATAGTAGAAGACAGTAATAATAAGCACATGTTAAATTGTATATTGCAGACAATAGGTGCCATAGGAGAAGAGAAAAAACAACGCAGGTTCCCTTACTGGAGAAGAGTACATGGAGAGGATGAGACTTAAACTGAGCCTCAAAGAACTGATAGAACTTGAAAAGTTGGAAGTACGTATGTATGTCTGTGTTTGAGAAGATGTGTGGGGGTGGGGGGTGGGAGAGATGCAGAGATTTTTAAGAAGGAGAATTAAACCTCAGGAACAAGATGAGCCTCCTAAGATTCAGGGGGATGTCAGCCCCCACACGGCACCAAATAAGCACATTCCCAGTTAATAAGGTAGCCTGCTCTTTGCTTTCCGAAAATGGAGAAATTAAATTATCTGGTTTGAAAGGCTGCCTCAGAAGCACTTGGCACACAGACTGAATATGGAGCCACCATCCTGGCAGAAGATAAATCAAATATAGAATAGCTCTGACAAAGCTCAGAACATGCAATGAAAACTGAAAGAGACAGGACCTGGATTCCAGCCACATCCAGTGAGTCAAGGTCTCTGAGGGCAGCTGCAAGCAGGAAGCTAAATCAAAGAGGAAGAAGCAGTATTTTTTAAAGAGACTATCATCTACAGAACCAGCACCCCCTCCGAAAAATAGTAGCAATGGGATGCATTAAAAAAGCACTGTAAGATGGAAGTGAAACAAACAGCAGGCAGACGTGCAAAGGCTGACATAGTTGTTTCTGGGGTTTAAAAATTGGGAAGCATTTGGAGAACTGAGCCATTCCAATTCCCAGTACTGGGACACCCATATGATACTAATATGGTTGGCTGAGAGTTGAGACGTTCATAGAATCTACCTGATTTTTTGCCCATTTCTATGATACCAATAGACAGTTTTTATTGGTGGTTTTTACTGACATAATCAATTGTGGTGATATCATGTTATCTATCAAGTCAAATTCATCTTTTGGAGACTTTGTTTTCTGTCTCTGCAAAGTAGATACAAAATATTCCTAGTTCATGATGTTGACATTGGAGAGAACAGCCTGGCCCTCCCACATCTCGTTCCATGGGGCCCTGGTCAAAGAAAGAATCTGGGCCTGAGTGGAACACACAAAAAGGAGGGATTTAGGATTTGTATAGCATTGAAGACTCTGCTTGAGACTCCTGGAGAACAGATATATAACAGATCATAATGATAGGTGACAGAGATAGATAACACACATAAATGATCAGATATAGATAGATGATGATGGAGACAGACTGCAATCACATTCCATTCTAATTAATTTGAAGATAGAGCAAATGCCACAAGGTTGCACCTTAGCTAGCTTGTAAACCCTAACTGAACTTCCTGCCTGTAGATGTGTGGGTGTCTAAATACCCTTCACCTCTCCAGTTGCAGGCTAGAGAGGCTCATGGAGCATGTAGCTCCTGACCCAGCACATGCACCCAAGCACAAACACCTTCTCCCCTGCTAGGATACACTCTGAATCATATCACTGTTCTATCAAACAATATTGACAGCCAGGCTTGGATCTCCCCACAGTATTTCAAAGAAAGCTATATAACTGTTTTACAAAGCACCAAAAATGAATGCAGGACCTCACCTGCAGTAATTCATGGCCTCAGATTCTGCTATCCTGACTTTAACGGGCACAGATGTGAGATAGTTCTGTACCTTCCTCTATTCTGCTTTCTCTTGCTTGGCCAAGGTTGGGTCCATTGAAGGCAGAAGACAGATGCCTTTATACCCTGGACAAGTTGAACAAATCCACCCCACTGCTGTCATTCCCTGAAAGTTACCTTACTTCACAGCAGGGAGTATCTGTGGAAGGCTCCTCACCTGGCAATACTGGCTTAGTTATTTCAGACTGAAAGCTCAGCTCAAATGTCACTTTACTCAGGAAAGCCTCCCAGACTAGATCACCCATTAAATAATTCTTAAACACCTCATCTGTCTTCTTTCTCACTCAAAACAATCGTTATTAATTCTCTAAGTGTTGTCCAATAGAAATTTTGAAGATAATGGAAAATAAATGTTCCATATCTGAGCTGCCCAATACAGGGGTCACTAGGTGCATTTGGCTATTGAGCACTTGAAATGTTGTTAATGTAACTGAGACACTGCGTTTTTAACTATTTAATTTTAAATAACTTAAATTTAAATTGCTACACATAGCTAGTGGCTATCATTGTGGACAGCGCCTGCAATTAGATTCTGTGTGTCAAGAGAGCAAGGATAATTCTGGTGTTTCAGTAACACTGTATCCCCACTGCCCACACACAGTAAGCATTCAATTAACACATAATGACTTGAACGGTTAATCAGTCTACCATTACTGGACTTCCCTGGTGGTGCAGTTGCTAAGAATCCACCTGCCAATGCAGGAGACACGGGTGCGAGCCCTGGTCCAGGAAGATCCCACATGCCACAGAGCACCTAAGCCCGTGAGCCACAACTACTGAGCCTGCACTCTAGAACCCACGAGCCACAAGTACAGAGCCTATGCTCTACAGCCAACGAGCCACAATTACTGAGCCCACATGCCACACCTACTGAAGCTCAGGGGCCCAGAGCCCGTGCTCTGCAACAAGAGAAGCCACCACAATGAGAAGCCCGTGCACCACAACAAAGAGTAGCCCCCACTCACTGCAACTAGAGAAAGCCCGCACGCAGCAATGAAAACCCAACACAGCCAAAAAAATAAATAAATGAAAAATAAATTATGGTGGAGCTAATGGCAGACACTAGGAGGGCTCACACCAAGGAGTACTTCCAAGAATTTCTGCTGCCAGTTTCCTTGTCCCCACAGAGAGCCACAGCCACCCCCACCTCTGCAGGAGACCCTCAAACACTAGCAGCCATGTGGCTGACAAGGTGATGGTATTCCAGCTGGGGGTCAGGCCTGAGACTCTGAGGTGGGAGAGCCGAGTTCAGGACATTGGACCATCAGACACCTCCAGACCCCATGTAATATCAAACGGGGAAAGTTCCCCCAGAGATCTCCATCTCAATGCAAAGACCCAGCTCCACTCAATGACCAGCCAATTCCAGCGCTGGACAACCCATGCCAAACAACAAGCAAGACAGGAACTCAAGCACACCCATCAGCAGAGAGGCTGCGTAAAATCATAAAAAGTTCACAGACACCCCAAAACACACCGCTGGATGTGGTCCTGCCACCAGAAAGACAAGATTCAGCTTCAACCACCAGAACAGAGGCACCAGTCCTTTCCACCAGGAAGCCTACACAACCCACTGAAACAAGCTTACCCACTAGGGGAAGATATCAAAAACAAGGGGAACTACCAACCTGCAGCCTGCGAAAAGGAAACCCCAAACGCAGTAAGTTAAGCAAAAGGAGAAGACAAAGAAATACATAGCAGATGAAGAAGCAAGGTAAAAGCCCACCAGACCAAACAAATGAAGAGGAAACAGGCAGTCTACCTGCAAAAGAATTCACAGTAATGATAGCAAACATGATCCAAAATCTTAGAAATAGAATGAAGAAAATACAAGAAACGTTTAACAAGGACCTAGAAGAACTAAAGATGAAACAAACAACGATGAACAACAATAAATGAAATGAAAAATACTCTAGATGGGATCAATAGCAGAATAACTGAGGCGACAGAAGAACAGATAAGTGACTCAGAAGATAAAATAGTGGAAATAACTACCACAGAGCAGAATAAAGCAAAAAGAATTAAGGACAGTCTCAGACACCTCTGGGACAACATTAAACACACAAACATTTGAATTATAGGGATCCCAGAAGAAGAAAAAAAGGAAGGGACTGAGAAAATATTTGAAGAGATTATAGTTGAAAACTTCCCTAATATGGGAAAGTAAATAGTCAATCAACTCCAGGAAGCACAGAGAGTCTCATATAGGATAAATGGAAAGAGAAACACGCCAAGACATATTAATCAAACTATCAATAATTAAATGCAAAGAAAAATTATTAAAAGCAGCAAGGGAAAAGCAACAAATAACATACAAGGGAATCCCCATAATGTTAACAGCTGATTTCTCAGCACAAATTCTGCAAGCCAATAGGGAGTGGCAGGACATATTTAAAGTGATGAAGGGAAAAACCTACAACGAAGACTACTCTACCCAGCATGGATCTCATTCAGATTTGACGGAGAAATTAAAACCTTTACAGACAAGCAAAAGCTAAGAGAATTCAGCACCACCAAACCAGCTTTACAACAAAGGCTAAATGAATTTCTCTAGGAAGGAAACACAAGAGAATAAAAAGATCTACAATAAAAAAACCAAAACAATTAAGAACATGGTAACAGGAATATACATACTGATAATTATCTTAAATGTAAATGGATTAAATGCTCCAACAAAAAGACACAGACTGGAAGAATGTATACAAAAACAACACCCGTATATATGCTGCTTACAAGAGACCCACTTCAGACCTAGGGACACATACAGATGGAAAGTGAGGGGATGCAAAAAGATATTCCATGCAAATGGAAATCCAAAGAAAGCTGGAGTAGCAACTCTCATACCAGACAAAATAGACTTTAAAATAAAGACTATTACAATAGACAAAGAAGGACACTACATAATGATCAAGGGATCAATCCAAGAAGATACAACAACTGTAAATATTTATGCACCCAACATAGGAGAACCTCATTACATAAGGCAAATGCTAACAACCATAAAAGGGGAAATAGACAGTAACACAATAATAGTAGGGGACTTTAACACCCCACTTTCACCTAAGGACAGGTAAACCAAAATGAAAATGAATAAGAAAACACAAGCTTTAAAAGATACATTAAACAAGACGGACTTGATATTTTTTGGACATTCCATCCAAAAAACCCAGAATACACTTTCTTCTCAAGGGCTCATGGAATATTCTCCAGTATATAACATATCCTGGGTCACAAACCAAGCCTTGATAAATTTAAGAAAATTGAAATCGTACCAAATACTTTCCTGACCACAACGCTATGAGACTTGATACCAATTACAGGAAAAAATCTGTAAAAAATACAAACTCATGGAGGCTAAACAATACACTACTAAATAACCAAGAGATCACTAAGAAATCAAAGAGGAAATCAAAAATTACCTAGAAACAAATGACAATGAAAACATGATGGGGCTTCCCTGGTGGTGCAGTGGTTGAGAATCTGCCTGCCAATGCAGGGGACACGGGTTCGAGCCCTGGTCTGGGAAGATCCCACAGGCCACGGGGCAACTGGGCCCATGAGCCACAACTACTGAGCCTGCACGTCTGGAGCCTGTGCTCCGCAACAAGAGAGGCCACGACAGTGAGAGGCCCGCGCATCACGATGAAGAGTGGCCCCCGCTCACAGCAACTACAGAAAGCCCTCGCACAGAAACGAAGACCCAACACAACCAAAACTAAGTAAATAAATTTATTTAAAAAAACAAAAAAAAAAACACATGATGACCCAAAACCTATGGGATGCAGCAAAAGGATTTTTAAGAGGGAAGTTTATAGCAATACAATCCTACCTCAAGAAACAAAAAACATCTCAAATAAACAACCTAACCTTATACCTAAAACAATTACAGAAAGAAGAACAACAACAACAAAACACAAAGTCAGCAGAAGGAAAGAAAAAATAAAGATCAGATCGGCAATAAATGAAAAAGAAATGAAGGAAACAATACCAAACATCAATAAAACTAAAAGCTGGTTCCTTGAGAAGATAAACAAAATTGATAAGCCAGTGGCCAGATTCATAAAGGAAAAAAAGGGAGAAGACTCAAATCAATAGAATTAGAAATGAAAAAGGAGAAGTAACAACTGACACTACAGAAATATAAAGGATCAGGAGAAATTACTACAAGCAACTATATGCCAATAAAATGGACAACCTGGAAGAAATGGACAAATTCTTAGAAAAGCACACCTTACAAGACTGAACCAGGAAGAAACAGAAAATATAAACAGACCAATCACAAGTACTCAAATTGAGACTGTGATTAAAAATCTTCCAACAAACAAAAGCCCAGAAACAGATGGCTCCACAGGTGAAATATATTAAATATTTTTTAACATCTTTATTGGAGTATAACTGCTTTACAATGGTGTTAGTTTCTGCTTTATAACCAAGTGAATCAGCTATACATATACATATATCCCCATATCTCCTCCCTCTTGCGTCTCCCTCCTACCATCCGTACCTCACCCCTCTAGGTGGTCACAAAGCATTAAGTTGATCTCCCTGTGCTATGCAGCTGCTTCCCACGACCTATCTATTTTACATTCGGTAGTGCATATATGTCCATGCTACTCCCTGACTTGGTCCCAGCTAACCCTTCCCACTCCCCGTGTAAAGTCGATTCTCTACGTCTGCGTCTTTATTCCTGTCCTGCTCCTAGGTTCTTCAGAACCATTTTTTTTTTAGATTCCATATATATGCGTTAGCATATGGTATTTGTTTTACTCTTTCTGACTTACTTCACTCCGTATGACAGACTCTAGGTCCATCCACTTCACTACAAATAACTCAGTTCCATTTACTTTTATGGCTGAATAATATTCCATTGTATATATGTGCCACATCTTCTTTATCTATTCATCTGTTGATGGACACCTAGGTTGCTTCCATGTCCTGGCTACTGTAAATAGAGCTGCAATGAACACTGTGGTACATGATTCTTTTTGAATTATGGCTTTCTCAGGGTACATGCCCAGTAGTGGGATTGCTGGGTCATATGGTAGTTCTATTTTTAGTTTCTTGAGGAACCTCCATACTGTACTCCATAGTAGCTGTATCAATTAAAATTCCCACCAACAGTGCAAGGGGGTTCCCTTTTCTCCACACCCTCTGCAGCATTTATTGTTCGTAGATTTTTTTGATGATGGCCCTTCTGACTGATGTGAGATGATACCTCATTGTAGTTTTGATTTGCATTTCTCTAATGATTAGCGACGTTGAGCATCCTTTCATGTGTTTGTTGGCAATCTGTGTATCTTCTTTGGAGAATTGTCTACTTAGGTCTTCTGCCCATTTTTGGATTGGGTTGTTTAATTTTTGATATTGAGCTCCATGAGCTGCTTGTATATTTTGGAGATTAATTCTTTATCATTGTTTCATTTGCAAATATTTTCTCCCATTCTGAGGGTTCTCTTTTCATCTTGTTTATGGTTTCCTTTGCTGTACAGAAGGTTTTAAGTGGGCTTCCCTGGTGGCACAGTGGCTGAGTCCGCCTGTTGATGCAGGGGACATGGGTTCATGCCCCGGTCCGGGAAGATCCCACATGCCGCGAAGTGGCTGGGCTCGTGAGCCATGGCCACTGAGCCTGCACGTCCAGAGCCTGTGCACCGCAACGGGAGAAGCCACAACAGTGAGAGGCCCATGTACCGCAAAAAAAAAAAAAAGGTTTTAAGTTTCATTAGGTCCCATTTGCTTATTTTTGTTTTCATTTCCATTTCTCAGGGAGGTGGGTCAAAAAGAATCTTGCTGTGATTTATGTCATAGAGTGTTCTGCCTATGTTTTCCTCTGGGAGTTTGACAGTGTCTGCCCTTACATTTAGGTCTTTAATCCATTTTGAGTTTACTTTTGTGTATGGTGTTAGGAAGTACTCTAATTTCATTCTTTTACATGTAGCTGTCCAGTTTTCACAGCACCAGTTATTGAAGAGGCTGTCTTTCTCCATTGTATATTCTTCCCTCCTTTATCAAAAATATGGTGGCCATAAGTGTGTGAGTTTACTGCTGGGCTTGCTATCCTGTTCCACTGATCTATATTTCTGTTTTTGTACCAGTACCATGCTGTCTTGATTACTGTAGCTTTGTAGTATAGTCTGAAGCCTGGGAGCCTGATTCCTCCAGCTCTGTTTTTCTTTCTCAAGATTGCTTTAGCTGTTCAGGATCTTTTGTGTCTCCCCACAAATTTTTAGATTTTTTGCTCTAGTTCTGTAAAAAATGCTACTTGTAATTTGATAGGGATTGCACTGAATCTGCAGATTCCTTTGGGTAATACAGTCATTTTCACCATATTGATTCTGCCAATCCAAGAACATGGTATATTTCTCCATCTGTTTGTGTCATCTTTGATTTCTTTCCTTAGTGTCTTACAGTTTTCTGAGTACAGGTCTTTTACCTCCTTAGGTAGGTTTATTCCTAGGTATTTTATTATTTTTGTTGCAATGGTGAATGGGATTGTTTCCTTAATTTCTCTTTCTGATCTTTCGTTGTTAGTGTATACAAATGCAAGACATTTCTGTGCATTAATTTTGTATCCTGCAACTTTAGCAACGTCACTGATTAGCTCTAACAGTTTTCTGGTGGCATCTTTACGACTTTCTATATACAGTATCATGTCACCTGCAAACAGTGACAATTTTACCTCTTCTTTTCTGATTTGGATTCCTTTTCTTTCTTTTTCTTCTCTGATTGCTGTGGCTAGGACTTCCAAAACTATGTTGAGAATTAGTGGCAAGAGTGGATATCCTTGTCTTGTTCCTGATCTTAGAGGAAATCCTTTCAGTTTTTCACCATTGAGAATGTTTGCTGTGGGTCTGTCGTACATAGCCTTTACTATGTTGAGGTAGCTTCCCTCTATGCCCACTTTCTGGAGAGTTTTTATCATAAATGGGTGTTGAATTTTGTTGAAAGCTTTCTCTGCATCTACTGAGATGATCATATGGTTTTTATTCTTCAGTTTGTTAATATGGTGTATCACATTGATTGATTTCCGTGTACTGCAGAATCCTTGCATCCCTGGGATAAACCCCACTTGATCATGGTGTATGATCCTTTTAATGTGCTGTTGAATTCTGTTCACTATTATTTGGTTCAGGATTTTTGCATCTATGTTCATCAGTGATATTGGCCTGTAGTTTTGTTTGTGACAGCTTTGGTTTTCGTAGCAGGGTGATGGTGGCCTCGTAAAATGAGTTGGGGAGTGTTCCTCCCTTGGCTATATTCTGGAAGAGTTTGAGAAGGATAGGTGTTAGCTCTTCTCTAAATATTTGATAGAATTCGCCTGTGATGCCATGTGGTCCTGGGCTTTTGTTTGTTGGAAGATTTTTAATCACAGTCTCAATTTTAGTGCTTGTGATGGCTCTCTTTATATTTTCTATTTCTTCCTGGTTCAGTCTCAGAAGGTTGTGCTTTTCTAAGAATTTGTCCATTTCTTCCAGGCTGTCCATTTTATTGGCATATACTTGCTTGTAGTAATCTCTCATGATCCTTTGCATTTCTGCAGTGTTACTTGTTACTTCTCCTTTTTCATTTCTAAATCTGTTCATATGAGTCTTTTCCCTTTTTTTCCTGGTGAATCTGGCTAATGGTTTACCAATTTTGTTTATCTTCTCAAAGAACCAGCTTTTAGTTTTATTGATCTTTGCTGTTTTCTTTGTTTCCAAATTATTTATCTCTACTCTGATCTTTATGCTTTCTTTCCTTCTGCTAACTTTGGGGTTTTTTTGTTCTTCTTTCTCTAATTGTTTTAGGTGTAAGGCTAGGTTGTTTATTTGAGATGTTTCTTGATTCTTAAGATAGGATTCTATTGCTATAAACTTCCCTCTTAGAACTGCTTTGCTGCATCCAGTAGGTTTCATTCGTTATGTTTTCATTGTCATTTGTTTCTAGGTATTTTTTGATTTCCTCTTTGATTTCTTCAGTGATCTCTTGGTTATGTAGCAGTGTATTGTTTAACCTTCAACTGTTTGTATTTTTTACAGATTCTTTCCTGTAATTGATATCTAGTCTCATAGCATTGTGGTCAGAAAAGATACTTGATACGATTTCAATATTATATTTTTTTCTTTCTTTTTTGCGGTATGCGGGCCTCTCACTGCTGTGGCCTCTCCCATTGCGGAGCACAGGCTCCAGATGCGCAGGCTCAGTGGCCATGGCTCACAGGCCCAGCCGCTCCGCGGCATGTGGGATCTTCCCGGACTGGGGCACGAACCCGTGTTCCCTGCATCGGCAGGCAGACTCTCAACCACTGCGCCACCAGGGAAGCCCTCAATATTCTTAAATTTACCAAGGCTTGCTTTGTGACCCAAGATATGATCTATCCTGGAGAATATTCCATGAGCACTTGAGAAGAAATTGTATTCTGTTGTTTTTGGATGAAATGTCCTATAAATATCACTTAAGTACATTTTGTTTAATGTATCATTCAAAGCTTGTGTTTCCTTATTTATTTTCATTTTGGATGATCAGTCTACTGGTGAAAATGAGGTGTTAATATCCCCTAATATGACTGTCTTACTGTCGATTTCTCATTTTATGGCTGTTAGCATTTGCCTTGTGTATTGAGATTCTCCTAAGTTGGGTGCATAAATATTTACAATTGTCGTATCTTCTTCTTGGATGGATCCCTTGATCATTATGTAGTATCCTTCTTTGTCTCTTGTAATAGTCTTTATTTTAAAGTCTCTTTTGTCTGATATACGAATTTCTACTCCAGCTTTATTTCCTTTCCATTTGCATGGAATATCTTTTTCTATCCCCTCACTTTCAGTCTGTATGTGTCCCTAGGTCTGAAGTGGGTCTCTTGTAGACATCACATATACAGGCCTTCCTTTGGTATCCATTCAGCCAGTCTATGTCTTTTGGTTGGAGCATTTAATCCATTTACATTTAATATAATTATCAGTATGCATATTCCTGTTACCATGTTTGTAATTGTTTGGGGTTTGTTATTGTAGGTCTTTTCCATCTCTTGTATTTCCTGCCTAGAGAAGTTCCTTTAGCATTTGTTGTAAAGTTGGTTTGGTGCTGCTGAATTTTCTTAGCTTTCGCTTGTCTGTAAAGGTTTTAATGTCTCTGTTGAATCTGAATGAGATCTTTGCTGGCTAGAGTAATCTTTTGGTAGGTTTCTCCCTTTAATCATTTTAAGTATGTCCTGTCTCTCCCTTTTGACTTGCAGAGTTTCTACTGAAAGATCAGCTGTTAACCTTATGGGGATTCCCCTGTATGTTATTTGTTTTTTTTCCTTTGCTGCTTTTAATATTTTTTCTTTGTATTTAATTTTTGATACTTTGATTAATATGGGTCTTTCGTGTTTCTCCTTGGATTTATCCTGTATGGGACTCTCTGCGCTTCCTGGACTTGATTGACTATTTCCTTTCCCATATTAGGGAAGTTTTCAACTACAATCTCTTCAAACATTTTCTCAGTCCCTTTCTTTTTCTCTTCTTCTTCTGAGACCCTTTTTATTTCAATGTAGGTGCGTTTAATGTTGTCCGAGAGGTCTCTGAGACTGT
Source organism: Delphinapterus leucas (assembly GCF_059928025.1). Lineage (NCBI taxonomy): Eukaryota > Metazoa > Chordata > Mammalia > Artiodactyla > Monodontidae > Delphinapterus > Delphinapterus leucas. The sequence continues at coordinate 28,636,673 of NC_143150.1, forward strand.
CCTCAATGCTTTTCATTCTTTTTTCTTTATTCTGCCCAATTTATCTTCCAGGTCACTTAACCATTCTTCTGCCTCAGTTATTCTGCTAATGATTCCTTCTAGAGAATTTTTAATTTCATTTAGTGTTTTGTTCATCATTGTTTGTTTGCTCTTCAATTCTTCTCGATCCTTGTTAAATGTTTCTTGTATTTTCTCCATTCTATTTCCACGATTTTGCATCATATTTACCATTATTACGCTGCATTCTTTTTCAGGTAGACTGCCTATTTCCTCTTCATTTGTTTGTTCTGGTGGGTTTTTACCTTGCTCCTTCATCTACTGTGTGTTTCTGTCTTCTCATTTTGCTTAACTTACTGTGTTTGGGGTCTCCTTTTCGCAGGCTGCAGTTTCACAGTTCCCATTGTTTTTGGTGTCTGCTCCTAGTGGATAAGGTTGGTTCAGTGGGTTTGGTAGGCTTCCTGGTGGAGGGGATTTGTGCCTGTGTTCTCGTGGATGAGACTTGATCTTGTCTTCCTAGTGGGCAGGACCACATCTGGTGGTGTGTTTTGGGGTGTGTGACCTTATTATGGCTTTAGGCAGCCTCTCTGCTAATGGGTGGGGTTGTGTTCCTGTCTTGCTAGTTGTTTGGCATAGGGTGTCCAGCCCTGTAGCTTGCTGGTCGTTCAGTGGAGCTGGGTCTTACAATTGAGATGGAGATCTCTGGGAGAGCTTTCACCATTGGATATTACGTGGGGCCTGGAGGTCTCTAGTGGACCACTATACTGAACTTGGCTCTCCCACCTCAGAGGCACAGGTTTAACACCCCACCGGACCACCAAGACCCTCTCAGCCACACAGCCAGCTACATGGGGAGTTTCTTGCCTTTTGGTTAGTCTGAGGATTCTGCCAGAGTTCAGTAGCTGTGCTTTAGGAGTTGTTCCACATGTAGATGTATTTCTGATGTATCTGTGGGGAAGAAAGTGATCTCCATGTCTTACTCCTCCACCATCTTGAAGGTCTCCCCTATCAAACATTTAGAGAAGAGCTAACCCCTATCCTTCTCAAACTCTTCCAAAATATAGCAGAGGGAGGAACACTCCCAAACTCATTCTACGAGGCCACCATCACCCTGATACCAAAACCAGACAAGGATGTCACAAAGAAAGAAAACTACAGGCCAATATCACTGATGAAAATAGACGCAAAAATCCTCAACAAAATACTAGTGAACAGAATTCAGCAGCACATTAAAGGATCATGCACCATGATCAAGTGGGGTTTATCCCAGGAATGCAAGTATTCTTGAATATATGCCAGTCAATCAATGTGATAAACTATGTTAACAAACTGAAGGAGAAAAACATATGATCGTCTCAGGATATGGAGAAAAAGCTTTTGACAAAATTCAACACCCGACTGTGGTACCAGGGCAGCCTGCAAAGTGAGCTGTCAGAAGGGCAGACAGAATGAAAGGAACCAAGATGGTGGAGTAGAAGGACAGTTTCTCACTCCCTCTCGTGAGAACACCAGAATCACAACTAGCTGCTGGACAATCATCGAAAGGAACACACTGGAACTCACCAAAAAAGATACCCCACATCCAAAGACAAAAGAGAAGCCACAATGAGACAGTAGGAGGGGCGCAATCACAGTAAAATCAAATCCCGTAAGTGCTGGGTGGGTGACGCACAGACTGGAGAACACTTATACCACAGAAGTCCACCCACTAGAGTGAAGGTTCTGAGCTCCACATAATGCTTCCCAACCTGGGGGTCCAGCAACGGGAGGAGGAATTACTAGAGAATCAGACTTTGAAGCCTAGTGGGATTTGATTGCAGGACTTCGACAGGGCTGGGGGAAAGAGAGACTCCACTCTTGGAGGGCAAACACAAAGTAGTGTGTGCATCGGGACCCAGGGGAAGGAGCAGTGACCCCAGGGGAGACTGAACCATGCTTACCTTCCACTGTTGGAGGGTCTCCTGCAGAGGCGGAGGGGGTCTGTGGCTCACTGTGGAGACAAGGACACTGGCAGCAGAACTTCTGGGTAGTACTCCATGGCATGAGCCCCCCCAGAGTCTGTCATTAGCCCCACCAAAGAACCCAGGTAGGCTCCAGTGTTGGGTTGCCTCAGGCCAAACAACCAACAGGGAGGGAATCCAGCCCCACCCATCAACAGTCAAGTAGATTAAAGTTTTACTGAGCTCTGCCCACCAGACCAACAGTCAGCTCTACCCAACACCAGTCCCTCCCATCAGGAAACTTACACAAGCCTCTTAGATAGCCTTATCCACCAGAGGGCAGACAGCAGAAGCAAGAAGAACTACAATCCTGAAGCCTATGGAACAAAAACCACATTCACAGAAATACAGACAAGATGAAAAGGCAGAGGACAATGTACCAGATGAATGAAAAAGATAAAACCGCCAAAAAACAACTAAATTAAGTGGAGATACGGAGCCTTCCATAAAAAGAATTCAGAATAATGATAGCGAAGATGATCCAGGACCTAGGAAAAATAATGCAGGCAAAGATGGAGAAGATGCAAGAAATATTTAACAAACACCTAGAAGAATTAAAGGACAAACAAACAGAGATGAACAATACAATAACTGAAATGAAAACTACACTAGAAGGAATCAAGGAATACTAGGCAGAAGAACAGATAAGTGACCTGGAAGACAGAATGGTGGAATTCACTGCTGCAGGACAGAATAAAGAAAAAAGAATGAAAAGAAATGAACACAGCCTAAGAGACCTCTGGGACAACATTAAACACAACAACATTCGCATTATAGGGGTCCCAGAAGGAGAAGAGAGAGAGAAAGGAACAGAGAAAATATTTCAAGAGATTATAGTCGAAAACTTCCCTAATATGGGAAAGGAAATAGCCACCCAAGTCCAGGAAGTGCAGTGAGTCACATACAGGACAAACCCAAGGAGAAACACGCCGAGACACACAGTAATCAAATTGGCAAAAATTAAACACAAAGAAAAATTATTGAAAGCAGCAAGGGAAAAATGACAAATAACATAAAAGGGAACTCCCATAAGGTTAACAGCTGATTTCTCAGCAGGAACTCTACAAGCCAGACGGAAGTGGCATAATATACTTAAAGTGATGAAAGGGAAGAACCTACAACCAAGATTACTCTTCCCAGCAAGGATCTCATTCAGATTTGATGGAGAAATCAAAAGCTTTACAGACAAGGAAACGCTAACAGAATTGAGCACCACCAAACCAGCTCTACAACAAATGCTACAGGAAGTTCTCTAAGTGGGAAACACAAGAGAAGAAAAGGACCTACAAAAACAAACCCAAAACAATTAAGAAAATGGTCATAGGAACATACATATTGATAATTACCTTAAACGTGAATGGATTAAATGCACCAACAAAAACACACAGGCTTGCTGAATGTATACAAAAACAAGACCCATATATATGCTGTCTACAAGAGACCCACTTCAGACCTAGGGACACATACAGACTGAAAGTGAAGGGATGGTAAAAGTATTCCATGAAAATGGAAATCAATAGAAAGCTGGAGTAGCTATACTCATATCAGATAAAATGGACTTGAAAATAAAGAACGTTACAAGAGACAAGGAAGGACACTACATAATGATCAAGGGATCAATCCAAGAAGAAGATAGAACAATTATAAATATGTATGCACCTAACAAAAGAGCACCTCAATACATAAGGCAACGGCTAACAGCTCTAAAATAGGAAATCGACAGTAACACAATAATAGTGGGGGACTTTAACACCTCACTTACACCAATGGACACATCATCCAAAATGAAAATAAATAAGGAAACAGAAGTTTTAAATGACACAATAGACCGGATAGATTTAATTGATATTTATTGGCCATTCCATCCACAAACAGCAGATTACTTTCTTCTCAAGTGCACACGGAACATTCTCCAGGATAGATCACATCTTGGGTCACAAATCAAGCCTCAGTAAATTTAAGAAAACTGAAATCATATCAAGCATCTTTTCTGACCACAACACCATGAGATTAGAAATGAATTGCAGGGAAAAAAACGTAAAAAACACAAACACATGGAGGATAAACAATACGTTACTGAATAAGCAAGAGATCACTGAAGAAATCAAAGAGGAAATCAAACAATACCTAGAGACAAATGTCAATGAAAACAGGACAATCCAAAACCTATGGGATGCAGCAAAAGCAGTTCTAAGAGGGAAGTTTATAGATATGCAAGCTTACCTCAAGGAACAAGAAGAATCTCAATAAACAATCTAACCTTACACGTAAAGGAAGTAGAGAAAAGAACAAACAAAACCCAAAGTTAGCAGAAGGAGAGACATCATAAAGATCACAGCAGAAATAAATGAAATAGAAGCAAAACAAAATAGCAAAGATCAGTAAAACTGAAAGCTGGTTCTTTGAAAACATAAACAAATCTGATAAACCATTAGCCAGACTCAACAAGAAAAAGAGGGAGAGGACTCAAATCAATAAAATCAGAAATGAAAAATGAGAAGTTACAACAGACACCACAGAAATACAAAGCATCGTAAGAGACTAGTACAAACACCTCTGTGCCAACAAAATGGGGAACCAGGAAGAAATGTAAAAATTCTTAGAAAGGTATAACCCTCCAAGACTGAACCAGGAAGAAATAGAAAATATGAACAGACCAATCACAAGTAATGAAATTGAAACTATGATTAAAAATCTTCCAACAAACAAAGTCCAGGACCAGATGGCTTAAGAGTTGAATTCTATCAAACATTTAGAGAAGAGCAAACACCTATCCTTCTCAAACTCTTCCAAAACACTGCAGAGGAAGGAACACTTCCAAACTATTCTATGAGGCCACCATCACCCTGATACCAAAACCAGACAAAGACACTACAAAAAATAAAATTGCAGCCAATATCACTGATGAAAAAACCTCAACAAAATACAAGCAAAAAGAATTCAACAACACATTAAAAGGATCATACATCATGATCAAGTGGGATTTATCCCAGGGATGCTAGGATTCTTCAATATACACAAATCAATCAATGTGATACACCATATTAACAAATTGAAGAAGAAAAACCATATGATCATTTCAATAGATGCAGAAAAAGCTTTTGACAAAATTCAACACCCATTTATGATAAAAACTCTCCAGAAAGTGGGCACAGACGGAACCTACCTCAACATAATAAAGGCCATATATGTCAAACCCACAGCAAACATCATTCTCAATGGTGAAAAACTGAAAGCACTTCCTCTAAGATCAGGAACAAGACAAGAATGTCCATTCTCATCACTAATATTCAACAAAGTTTTGGAAGTCCTAGCCATGACAGTCAGAGAAGAAAAAGAAAAAAAAGGAATACAAATTGGAAAAGAGGAAGTAAAACTGTCACTGCTTGCAGACGACATGATACTATACATAGAGAATCCTAAAAATGCCACCAGAAAACAAGAGCTAATCAGTGAATTTGGTAAACTTACAGGATACAAAATTAATGCACAGAAATCTCTGTCATTCCTATACATTAATGTTGAAAACTCTGAAAGAGAAATTAAGGAAACACTCCAATTTACCACTGCAAAAAAAACAATAAAATACCTAGGAATACGCCGACCTAGGAAGACAAAAGACCTGTATGCAGAAAACTATAAGACACTGATGAAAGAAGTTAAAGATGATACCAACAGATGGAGAGATATACCATGTTCTTGGATTGGAAGAAACAATATTGTGAAAATGACTGCACAACCGAAAGCAATCTACAGATTCAATGCAATCCCTATCAAATTACCAATGGCATTTTTAACGGAACTAGAACAAAAAAATCTTAAAATTTGTATGGAGACACAAAAGACCCCGAATAGCCAAAGCAGTCTTGAGGGAAAAAAATGGAGCTGGAGGAATCAGACTCTCTGTCTTCAGACTATACTACAAAGCTATAGTAATCAAGACAATATGGTACTGGAACAAAAACAGATAGATTGATTAATGGAACAAGATAGAAAGCCCAGAGATAAACCTACACACCTATGGTTAACTAATCTATGACAAAGGAGGCAAGGATATACAATGGAGAAAAGACAGTCTCTTCAGTAAGTGGTGCTGGGAAAACTGGACAGCTACATGTAAAAGAATGAAATTAGAACACTCCCTAACACCATACACAAAAATAAACGAAAAATGGATTCGAGACCTAAATGTAAGACCAGACACTATAAAACTCTTAGAGGAAAACATAGGAAGAACACTCCCTGACACAAATCACAGCAAGATCTTTTTTGATCCACCTCCTATAGTAATGAAAATTTTAAAAAAATAAACAAATGGGACCTAATGAAACTTAAAAGCTTTTGCACAGCAAAGGAAACCATAAACAAGACGAAAAGATAACCCTCAGAATGCGAGAAAATATTTGCAAACGAATCAACGGACAAAGGATTAATCTCTAAAATATATAAATAGCTCATGCAGCTCAATATTAAAGAAACAAACAACCCAATCCAAAAATGGGCAGAAGACCTAAATAGACATTTCTCCAAAGAACACATTCAGATGGCCAAGAAACACATGAAAACCTGCTCAACATCAGTAATTATTAGAGAAATCCAAATCAAAACTACAATGAGGTGTCACCTCACACCAGTCAGAATAGGCATCATCAGAAAATCTACCAACAACAAATGCTGGAGAGGGTGTGGAGAAAAGGCAACCCTCTTTCACTGTTGGTGGGAATATAAACTGATACAGCCACTACAGAGAACAGTATGGAGTTTCCTTAAAAAACTAAAAATAGAATTATCATATGATCCAGCAATCCCACTGCTGAGCATATACCCAGAGGAAACCATAATTCAAAAAGACACATCCACCCCAATGTACATTGCAGCACTATTTACAATAGCCAGGTCATGGAAGCAACCTAAATGTCCATCGACAAACAAATGGATAAAGAATATCTGGTACATATATACAATGGAATATTATTCAGCCATAAAAAGGAATGAAATTGAGTCGTTTGTTGAGACGTGGATGGATATAGAGACTGCCATACAGAGTGAAGTAAGTCAGAAAGAGAAAAACAAATATCGTATATTAACGCATGTGTGTGGAACGTAGAAAAATGGTACAGATGAACCGGCTTGCAGGGCAGAAGTTGAGAAACAGATGTAGAGAACAAATGTATGGACACCAAGGGGGGAAAGCCACGGCAGGGTGGGGATGGTGGTGTTCTGACCTGGGTGATTGGGATGGACATGTATACACTGATGTGTATAAAATTGATGACTAATAAGAACCTACTGTATAAAAAAATAAATATAATTAAAAAATTAAAAAAAAAAGAAATTCAACACTCATTTTTGATAAAAACCCTCCACAAAGTAGGCACAGAGGGAACTTACCTCAACATAATAAAGGTCATGTATGAGAAACGCACAGCAAGCATCATTCTCAATGGTGAAGAATTGAAACCATTTCCACTAAGATCAGGAACAAGACAAGGTTGCCCACTCTCACTACTATTATTCAACATAGTTTTGGAAGTTTTAGCTATAGCAACCAAAGAAGAAAAAGAAATAAAAGGAATCCAAATCGGAAGAAGAAGTGAAACTGTCACTGTCTGCACATCACATGATACTATACATAAGAGAACCCTAAAGATGCTACCAGAAAACCACTAGAGCTAATCAATGAATTTGATAAAGTAGCGGGATACAAAATTAATGCACAGAAATCTCCTGTATTCTTATACACTAGTGATGAAAGAGAAATTAAGGAAACACTCCCATTTACCATTGCAAAAATAAGAATAAAATACCTAGGAATAAACCTATCTAAGGAGACAAAAGACCTATACGCAGAAAACTATAAGACACTGATGGAAGAAATTAAAGATGATACACACTGATGGAGAGACATACCATGTTCTTGGACTGGAAGAATCAACACTGTGAAAGTGACTGTACTACCCAAAGTAATCTACAGATTCAATGCAATCCCTATCAAACTACCAATGGCATTTTTCACAGAACTAGAACAACATATTTCACAATTTGTATGGAAACACAAAACACCCCAAACTACCAAAGCAATCCTGAGGATGAAAAATGGAGCTGGGGGAACCAGGCTCCCTGACTTCAGACTCTACTACAAAGCTACAGTAATCAATACAGTATGGTACTGGCACAAAAACATAAATAGAGATCGATGGAACAGGATACAAAGCCCAGAGATAACGTGACCATATGTGTGGGTTTATCTTAGATAAAGGAGGCAAGAGCGCTTCCCTGGTGGCACAGTGGTTGGGAGTCCGCCTGCCGATGCAGGGGACACGGGTTCTTGCCCCGGTCCAGGAGGATCCCACATGCCACAGAGCAGCTAGGACCGTAAGCCATGGCCGCTGAGCCTGCGCATCCGGAGCCTGTGCTCCACAATGGGAGAGGCCACAACAGTGAGAGGCCCACGTACCACAAAAAAAAAAAAAAAAGGAGGCAAGACTATACAATGGGGAAAAGACAGCATCTTCGATAAGTGGTGCTGGGAAAACTGGACAGGTACATGTAAAAGAAGGAAATTAGAACACTCCCTAACACCATACACAAAAATAAACTCAAAATGGATTAAAGACTTAAATGAAAGACTAGACACTATAAAACTCTTAGAGGAAAACATAGGCAGAACACTCTGTGACATAAATCACAGCAAGATTCTTTTTGACCCACCTCCCTGAGAAATGGAAATGAAAACAAAAATAAACAAATGGGACCTAATGAAACTTCAAAGTTTTTTCACAGCAAAGGAAACCATAAACAAGATGAAAAGACAACCCTCAGAATGGAAGAAAATATTTGCAAATGAAGGAACTGGCAAAGGATTAATCTCCAAAATTTACAAGTAGCTCATGCAGCTCAATATCAAAAAAACAACCCAATCCAAAAATGGGCAGAAGACCTAAATAGACATTTCTCCAAAGAAGATGTACAGATTGCCAACAAACACTTGAAAGGATGCTCAACATCACTAATCATTAGAGATATGCAAATCAAAACTACAATGAGGTATCACCTCACACTGGTCAGAAGGGCCATCATCAAAAAATCTACAAACAATAAATCCTGGAGAGGGTGTGGAGAAAAGGGAACCCTCTTGCACTGTTGGTGGGAATGTAAATTGATACAGACACTATGGAGAACAGTATGGAGGTTCCTTAGAAAACTAAAAATAGAACTACCATATGACCCAGCAATCCCACTACTGGGCATATACCCTGAGAAAACCATAATTTAAAAAGAGTTATGTACCACAATGTTCGCTGCAGCTCTATTTACAATAGCCAGGACATGGAAGCAACCTAAGTGTCCATCGACAGATGAATGGATTAAGAAAATGTGGCCCATGTATACAGTGGAATATTACTCAGCCATAAAAAGAAACAAAATTGAGTTATTTTTAGTGAGGTGGATGGACCTAGAGTCTGTCATACAGAGTGAAGTCAGAAAGCGAAAAACAAATACCACATGCTAACACATATATATGGAATCTATATTTTAAAAAATGGTTCTGAAGAACCTAGGGGCAGGATAGGAGCAAAGACGCATACGTAGAGAATGGACCTGAGGACACGGGGAAGGGAAAAGTTAAGCTGGGACGAAGTGAGTGAGTGGCATGGACTTACATATACTACCAAATGTAAAATAGATAGTTTGTGGGAGCAGCTGCCTAGCACAGGGAGATCAGCTTGGTGCTTTGCGTCTACCTAGAGGGGTAGGATAGGGAGGGTGGGAGGGAGACTCAAGAGGGTGGGGATATGGTGATATATGTATAGCTGATTCACTTTGTTATACAGCAGAAACTTACACACCATTATAAAGGAATTATACTCCAATAAAGATGTTAAAAATTAATTTTTAAAAAATAGTCTAATATTATTTATTTATTTAGCTCACTGGTATTAACTCTCTTGGAACCTATTTCACAAATGATTACAAGGTGATCACTAGATATTCAGGCTGAGCAGGGACAGTGAAAACAATGTAGGAAAAGGGGAAGGGAGCAGGAAGGAAGAGAAGAGGGCTACCTGAGTTTACATTCTGGTTCATATACCTAATAGCTATATGACATTGGGCAAGTCATTTAACCTCATTGAGTTTCCTCATCTGTAAAATTTGGACAATATTATCTATCTAGCTAGCTAGGTAGGGTTGCTGTGATGGTGAAATAAAATAATGCATACAAAGCACTATAAATATAAGTGGTATCTATTACAACTACTTTTGGGTGGAAGAGGGTTAGCCAGACAGTGATAGCATAACCCAAGTAACCAAATTCTATACAAAAAGCATAAGCCCTAGCATTTCTCCTGAAAAATTTCTCTTATTTCTCTATTTTCAACCAAATCCAAATAGGATCCTATATGCCACCCTCCTACCTCCTCTTCTTCGTGTGGGTAATGACCTAGCCAATACGTAGCCACCAAACCCATGATTCAATAGCATCTTATATAGGGACATTTTTTTCACCACATACAGGCTTCCTAAAACCACATAATCTCCTCTATATTGGCCTCTGTTGGTGATGCAGCCTGCTCTGAGTATTTATCATGCCAACGGGTACCTCTGTCTTTGGCCCTCCCTCCCGTACCAGTACAGCCACTGGGAGAGATGGCAGCATTTCAGGCCATGATGCTCAGTGTGAGAAACAGCATTCACAGTTTGGAACTGATAGCTAAAGTTAAGGATATGAGACTTGCTGATCTGAACATCCCATATACAGCTTCTTATAACCAAGGGCAAGGTTGTCATATAACTCATTAACATTGCAAGGACCATCGAGCCTTCCCATTTCAAAGCAAAGTTGAAAGTAATTTAAAAATTGGAAAATAAAATGAAATTTGAAGTAAATTAATCCTACTTTTTAAAAAATTCTGAACCCCATGTATCTAAAATCTAGTCACTCTCCAATATACAAATAAATAAAATGCGCATAACTTATCAACTTCAGGGGCCAGACAATAAGAAAACAAGATCTATATCTTAATGAGGTCCCACCTTAGTTAAGCAAAGCATACTATAGCTTCCAGTTTTACTTGTCAAGTGGAGTAAGGAGAGGTCACAGAACATATTGCCTGTGCCCAAAAAGCCTTTAGAAACCATTTGATCCAGGCTTCCTTTTTTACAGATATGGAACTGAAATGCAGAGAGGGAACATGACTTTTCCAAGGGCACACAAAACTGTTAGTAGAAAGTTGGACCCAGGACTCCAGATTCAGAGGCATATGGTGATATAATGAAAATTACATAAAGTTAAGACTCAGACCTAAATTTAAATACTGGATCTTCCTTTTACTAGCTGAAGTTACTTAACCTCTCCAATCACTATTTTTCTCACTCATAATATGGGACTAGTAATGATCCACCTCACATGTTTACTGTGAGGACTAAATAAGAAAACATATAAAACACCTACTTTGTGCTGGACATATAGGACAAGTTCAGTAAAACTTATTTTTCTTCTCTTGACCATCTGGTACAGTATTCTTATCATTTAGCTATCCTATATGTTTATCTGCTCCATGGCAATAACAGCAATAATTATACTTTTGTAAAACGAAATGGAGACAAATTTGGTCACTAGAATTTCTCTCGAGAATAACATTGCCTTGGATTGGAAGACTGCCTTGGTAAGTGCTTAAAGCAGAAGGATAGAAAGTGACCCTCCTCACAACTCCCCCACCCACCCAAAAACAAGCAACCTGGATAAGCAGGTACCACCAAGTCTTAGGATGGGGAAGTACGTGCTATGAATGGAATGGGGAAGGAATTCTGTTATCTTAGAGTATGAGAGAACATGAAAGAAATTGGCCAGCTAGAAAGAGACTGGGTTCAGAGGACGTGTTAGTGTAACTCCACAGGGGTGTGGTAGCTAACAGTGTCTGTTGTACATGTTAAAGTCATTTGTAAATTACTCTCCATATCCTCTACAAAATTTCAGTAAATTCTATACTGGTATTACTTTATGTAAGTGGATTATCTGGAGGAAACTTGAATTTCTAGGGGTCCAGGGGAAGGTTTTGGACTTCCACAGACCATGGAATTGGCAGGGATTCAGGCTAATTACAACTAGGTCTGACACTGAGGTTACACCTAACTTCTAAGCCATGAACATCTCAAGCTTTATAGAATAGGATGTTTATTGAATCCATGTCTTTTAGGTGCCCTGTCCCTAATCTAGCTTCCACTGAGATGGGATTCAAGCTCTGGGGACTAAGTACATCTACATTAGAGGCAGGTGCTCAAGAGACAAAGAATTGAAAGCCAAAGCTTCTTAAGTGCCCCAAAGGAAATTGGCAAAGCATTATTTCCAAGTATCAGTCACTAGCTCCAGAGGAGGAAGAAGGGGAGAAGTGGCCAGATGTCAAGTCTAGTTTTTTTTTTTTAAGATCTTTATTGGAGTATAATTGCTTTACAGTGGAGTGTTAGTTTCTGCTGTATAACAAAGTGAATCAGCTATACATATACATATATCCCCATATCTCCTCCCTCCTGCGTCTCTCTCCCACCCTCCCTATCCCACCGCTCTAGGTGGTCACAAAGCACCAAGCTAATATCCCTGTGCTATGCGGCTGCTTCCCACTAGCTATCTATTTTACATTTGGTAGTGTATATATGTCCATGCTGCTCTGACCTTCCCAATGACCTTTTTAAGGAATCAGTTCTAGATTAGTCTTGATACTAACTTTTCCCTAAAATGATATATTACTCTCTTTCTTGATTCATCTTGAACATATAGTCCCCATAGCCTCCAGGCTTTCTAGAATCTTCATTGACAACTCCAGATATCCCAAAGATAGCTGGGATATTCAATCCCTGTTTTCTGCTAACACCTAGGTAGAAAGTCCCTGAAGAGAGAACAAAAGCTTGACATGATAAAAGATATGTGAAAAAAAAAAAAGCCGCCCTTTTAGTGCTCTGAGGTCCTTATTTCAGCAATTCTCAAATTTAATGTATATAGGAATCACCTAAGCAAAACATAAGGCTTCCTTGAGCCCCACCAGAAAAATTCTGATTCAGTTTGGGATAACATTCAGGAAACTGCATTTGTAACAGTATCTCTAACTGCTTCTTCTACAGATAGTATATTAGTCTGCTAGGGCTAATCTAACAAATAACCACCGACTGGGTAGCTTAAACAACAGAAATTTCTCACAGTTCTGAATGGGGGGAGTCCAATAGCAGGGTGTTGGCAGGTTTGGTTTCTCCTGAGGCCTCTCTCTTTGGCTTGCAGATGGTGGTGTCATTTCTGCATCCTCAACGTGGCCTTTTCTCTGTGCATGTGCATACCTTGTGTCTCTCCCCCTTCATATAATAACACCAGTTCTATTGTACTAGAGCCCCTCATCATGACTTCATTTAATGTTAATTATCTCCTTAAAGGCCCTATCTCCAAAAACAGTCAAATTGAGGGTTAGGACTTCAACATATGAATGGGGGGTGAGGACCAACTCAGTTCATAACAGATAGTCTATAAACTTTACTTGGAGAAATAATGATGGCTGAAATGTGAAATATAGAGTACAGTTAGTCAGAGACAGCTACCCAGAACCCATGGTGTACAGATTCTAGGGTACTTACAGGAGAAACTACAAAAGTAATTAAAATGCCCCTGTCTTCATGAAAATCTAAGGTAAAAGAGGAATTTTATAAATACACTCAAGACATTTACAAGTGCCAAATAAATACAGTGACAATATAATTTACCATCTAAATAAGGACACTTGAGCATAAAACAAGTCAACAGGCATAAACTGGAATATCCAGGGTAAACCATACCCTCTGGTCATCCTATATTTTCTTCTTAAATGTTCAGGGACAAAGCCAACTTTAAAAGGTAGGCAGCAGCCTAATCCATTTACTTTTACTGCACACCTAATAAAATGATTTCCTTCCAGGTGAATTCATCTTATAAATTGTACTTGAGAGGGTATGGGGGTTAGAGGGAAGGGAGTAGTGATGCATGAAACCATTATCACTTATTAATGCCTTAGCTTGAATTACTTTTCCATATTAACTTGAGGTCTCAGTTGAGGCCTGTTAAAAAGGATACAGAACGGGTATGCTTCGATAAAGGAAGGAGGAAAAGGCCACGGATGAGGAAATGGAGGCTCCAAGAAGTTAAGTGATTTGTTACACAGCTCATAAGCGGAGAGAGGCTGTCTTCCAACCCTGGCCTTCTGCCTCCTATTCTGGTGTTCCTGTCTATCCGTTATAATCCAAGATCTCTAGGAAATAATAGCCTTACATGAGTGTCAGGGATTCTGGGCAGCCAACGAATAGCAGAGAAGCCTGGAGCACTTGACATGTGTGGTAGCAGAATAACACACACCCCAACCCTGGCAAAGATGTCCACATCCCAATCCCCATAATCTGAGAACATGCTAGGCTATATGGAAAAAGGGAACTAAGGCTGAAGATGGAATTAAGGTTACTGATCAGCTGACTTTTAAGTAGAGATTATCCTGGATCACCTGGGTGGGTCCATTATAATCAAAAAGGTCCTTAACAGTTGGAGAGGGAGACAGAAGGGTAGGTCAGAGCAATCCCACATGAGAAAGAGTTGACTGGTCATTGCTGGTTTAAAGATGGAGGATGGAGCCACAAGCCAAGCAAATGTAGCCTCTAGAAGCTAGAAAAGGAAAGGAAAGAGATTCTCCCCTAGAGCCTCCAGGAAGGAATTCAGCCCTGCCAACAACTTGGTTTTTAGCCCAGTGAGATTCATTTTAGACTTCTGGACTTCTTCAACCTCCAGAATTGTAAGATAATAAATTTGTATTATCTGAGTCACTAAGTCTGCGGTAATTTGTTATAGCAGCAATGAAAAACTAATACAACACAGCAGGAAGACTGATAAGGTGAGACAGTGGCGGCGGGGGGGGGGCGATGGTGTGCACTGTGTGTGTGTGTGTGTGTGTGTGTGTGTGTGTGTGTGAGAAACAGACACACACAGAGACCCAACAGAGCTGAGGTAATTTATCTGCCAAGGCAAACTTCATCTACTTTGCTATTCTGCCCAACAGATAAAATGAGTAGACACTTTAGATAATAGTTTTTAATATATGTAAACTTGGAGTTTTCTAGTATTCAAAATCTGCATGAATAAATCACTCATTTGATAATACTGCAATAGCTCATTTGATCCCTAGGACAGGTGCAAAGTCCCCTCTCTTCCCAGTACATCTCTCTTCAAAGAATCAGCATTTTAAAACTAGAACTTCAAATAGAGTAAATTAAGAGAAGGAAGATTAAAATAAAATGTTTCCCTTCCAAATTTTCCTCTGAACAGAACATGTCTTCCTGCATGACCCAAGGATGATTTTGCCAATGACTTGCACAAGCATGAAATTCTATTTACTCTGCATTTATTTTTCTATTACTTGATTCCATGGGAAAAAAAGTGTTAACCAATTATAGAGGAAGCTGACTCTAAAAGTGCTTTTCCCAATTGACAACCAGATTTTCAGGGCCAGGGTTTCAGCTGTGAATATATTACACTGTCTCAGAGAAGGTCCCTGGCTGGGCTCTCACACGGTACCAACTCTGACAATGTCAGAATTCTAATAGCTCTACAATTTTTACTACCTTGAGCACTGTATCAAGAGTAATGCCCTATCAATCTTTAAACCAACAGTCTAAAAAAGGATTTCTCTTCAACTGAATGTTAAACAATTGGATGACTGGCTCATTGGGCTTAAGATTTTCATCAGTCTCTCACCAAGAAGAATTCAATTCTTTCCAAGAGCTCAGCAGTTAATATCCACAGCAGGGAAAACAATTAGCCAATTCATAAAGTTGGGTTCAGTTGATACTTCCATTGGAAAGAGAAATTGTTTTTTAGCTTATGTAAGAATCTATAACTTGATTTCAGGCAAGACTAGCCTTACACAGAGTGTTCACCCTTGGACAGACATTCCTTTTGTCTTAGGGCATCGTGACTCTATGAATATTCCAACCAGTGCCATTGGCACCATCACAACAGGATTAAACTTACAAAGTCCACTTCTGTAGTGGATTGTGATATCATCTACCCAGCATAATATTCCTTTCCCCTTTCTTCTTATAACCAAACCTAGGGGAAACTCATTCCATAACATTTAAGTGAGATCATCATAATCTCCACCCTCCAGACCACTTGAATTGGCAGGTGACCCAGCCTACCCCATGTATCTGGCCACCATGATTAGTTCAGAGACAGGTGCCTGAAGCAAGCTAGAACAAGCAGAGTCTCCCCCTAAGAGTTGATATGTAAACTATGAGAGTGAACATTTTTTGTGTGTGTGTGTTTCTCAAGGACTGTAAGCCATGAGGGTCATATAAACCTAGAGCTGTTCTGGCCATATTTCCAGTCATATGGAGAAAGCTCACCCAAGAATGTAACAATACAGAGGAAAGTAGAGTCAAGAGATGTAAAAAGAGAGTACCATCCTTGATTGCACTGTTTAAGCCCCTAAATGCAGAGATGTCTGAAATCAGACAACCCCTGGACATCTTAAGTGAACCAATAAATTCCTTTTTGCTTAAGCCATTTTGGGTATGTGTAAGTTGTAACCAAAACAGTCCTAGTACAGCTTCCCAAAACCTGTTTTATCCTCTCCACCACAAGGTTCTCAACCTGGGCAGCACATCAGATTCACCTGGGAAGATTTTAAATCCCAATGCCCAGGCCACACCTCAGATCAATTATAAGTCTCAGGAGGGAGGTGGGAACCCAGTCATCAGCATTTTTAAAGTTCCCCAGGTAGTTCCAGTTGTAGCAAAGGTTGAGAATCATGGTCCTAGAGAGCAAATGTCACTAGGTGACCTTTGGTATTAAATCACTATTTCTCAAACTTGACTGGGCATCAGAATTCCCTGGGGAAGATTTTTAAAAACATAGGCTCCCAAGTTCCAGCCATGGAGGTTCTAATTTAATAGACCTGAGCACAAGAATCTAACTGCTCTCTGACTATCCCAAGGTGATCCTAATGCTCAACCCAAGTTTGAGAACAAACAGAAAAGAGTAGTGGTATCAAAAGTGGTTTGCAGTTACCACCCCATGAATACTGTCAATCAATCAATCCACTGGGGTTTGGTAAGAGAATGTTAAAACTTCCACATAAATAACCTATTTATTTCTATTTCTATATATTTTATTAATGTTTATAATATATTAAATCAATTTTGTATGTAATACTTTGCAAATAAATGCACATCTATCGGGATGCATACGTTTTTTGACAAAGGTGGGTGATCAAGTACATTTGGAGAGAACTGGATTAAAGTCCTGTAAGCCTCATAAACACACTTTGGCCTTAAGCATAGTTAGCTGAGACTCCAAGCATCTAGTACATATTTCCAGACATGATCATGCTTTTTCCTACAGAAACAGAACTTCATATAAAATAGTGATACCTATTAATGACACATTCTTATAAAAAAAAAAAGAACCCAAGAAATATAGTAATAGATTAAGGTTAATCCTGAAGAGGAAAAAGAAACTCTGTGGCAGCATGTAGTATCCTTTAATTTTTAACTGGAAATAAACAGCTTCTCTATTGGTTTCCTTTGTATCCTCCTATAGGAAACTTTTGAATTGTTTTCTATCCCTTTTAACAGAGTTTTTTTTTTTTTTCTGATCTCCTGACTGTGACCTGTTCACAGCCATTTGCAAACTGCTTGCCCTGGTAGAAAAAGGAATCAAAGTCCATTGGAATTTTGATTTTTCCTGTTTCCTCCTGTTTTCCCTGTGGTAATTATATCTTTCAACCCTATCCCAATCTTAATGCTTAAGTAATTAACAGAAAAATAATTTAACTCTGCATTTTCTACAATCCTTACCTGCTTCCCAGAGCAATTTCAAAATTACTAATCTTTAAAGGGATCAATTTTTTTGTTCCTACCGAAAAGTCTAAACATTGCCTTTCTTAGAGGCAATGTTTTCCACATTGTCTTTGAGAGTGCCCTACTAAAAAGTAAAAGCCCTTGAGAGAAATAAGAGATTAGTAACTTAGTGAAGGGAAGTTTGAAAGTACATCAAACCACTTTTTAAAATGCCAGCTAGGTGAAAGCTGGGTCCCAAAAGCAGGAGACTCAGAGTAGATAAATTTGGACAGAAGGGTCAGTAGATGGAATGATTTAGATCCAAGAGTATAGAACAATGGGTCTCAAATCTGACTGCTTAAGTCACCAAGTGCCAGGTGCCTGTTAAACATGCAAATTCCTGAGCTCCATCCCCAGAGATTCCAAATCAGTAGTTCTGGGATAGAACCCAGGAAACTGCAGTATTTAAAATAAAAAAAAAAAACTCCCGCAGATGAACCAGGGACATAATCAGATCTGAAGTGACTAGCAGAGAGTATTGCCTAGAGAAAGTAGGCATTCAGGGGAGAGAATAAAAGTTCTGGGCACAGGTTGGCAGTGAATAAAGAGCTGGGTCCTCATAGAGGCCAAAGACAAATTATTCACTTGCAGTTGCACTGAGCCCAGACCAGACTACAGATGTCAGTGAATTAAAGTATCATTGATTTATTCTTATGTGCTACAAAGTTTCCTGATTTAATCAGTTTCAATCCAATGATTATTTATTCAGCACAGACTAGTTATAAGGCCCTAGGATGGACAAGAATGACAAATATATTATCGCTTATATGTGGAATCTAAAAAATAAGATACAAATGAACTTATTTTCAAAACAGAAATAGACCCACAGACGTAGAAAACAAACTTATGGTCACCAAAGGGGAAAGGGTGGGTTGACAAATTAGGAGGTTGACATTAACATATACACTAATGTATGTAAAGTAGATAACCAACAAGGACTTACTGTACAGCACAGGGAACTATATTCAATATTTTGTAATAACCTATAAGGGAAAAGAATTTGAAAAAGAATTGATATATATATATGTATGTATAACTGAATCACAGTGCTGTACACCTGAAACTTATACAACATTGTAAATCAACTATACTTCAATTAAAAAAAAGAAAATATACTAAATGGGGGGACCCGGAAAAAAAAATGCCCTGGGATGGATGCTATGATGAAAATGAAGAAAAATAAGGCAGTAAGTACCTGCGCTCCAAGGACTCATGAGGTATTTTTTCAAGTAAACCAGAGTCTGGTAAGTGCTCTAGTACAAGTGCAACCAACATGCTATGGGAAAATAAGGGACAAAGGAATTTATTCCAATTGGAGGCCCCTTGGGAGGCCTTATGGAGTAGTTATTATTTGAGAAATGTCTTTGAAGGCAGGCAAAACAGGGAATTCCTGGAAAAGAAGATAGAATAAGCAAGTGTGCCAAGATGGGACAGAGCTGGACCTGTACAAGAAAGGGAGAGTTGTCTCATTTAGTTTGAGTCTAAGAGCACCTTAAAATACTGCCATTTGTGGATTATAATTCTGTGGATGGTTGGGATTCTGTTATGTAAAATAAAGTGAGAAATATAAGCAGAGGTCAGATTGTAGGCACAAAGGAGGCCGGAAATTATTCTATATTTAAGGGGGAACCATTCTGAGAGGCAAAATGACACACTCAGATCTTTTTTTTTTCCTGAAAGTTACTCTGGACCTAATGTGAAGGATAGAAAAAACAAAGACCAGTTAGGAGTGGGGTATAATAAAGGAAATAAGGGCCTCAGCCTGAGTCATGGCACTGAGATTGAGAAGATAAGACACCAAAAAGGGAAAAGTCATATGTCTTCTGAATTAACTGTAGTGTTGGGAAAGAGTGGATGATGGTTAAAAACATAACCCTAATTTTTTTTCTCAGAACTTTTAGCCCTCCATAGGTTACAGTGCCAAGTAAATTAGGAGAGGGGAGAGTGGGGAAGTCCACTAAAACTCCTCTTTATAAAAATTCTAAACCACAGAAATGCTAAAACCACAGGGGGGAGAAAAAGGTTGGTTACTTTACTACCCTACCACATCTTTTTTGAAGAGGGGGTTGTGAGGAATTAGCCAGCTTGATGGCCAACCTTATTGATTTAAGTTACTCACCACTCTCTTTGGGCTGTTTTTAAATATCAAGTCCACTTTCAAAAGACAAAGATTCAATTTCCACTTGCAGCCAAAATGGAGTAACAGGGACTGGATTATCCTCTCACCTGAAACAACCCAAAAATCAGAGACAATAAAAAATAAGGGTTTTCAAGACACAGGACACCAAGCAACAAAGAACAGTGATCCCTGAAACAAACAATTGTGCCAGTTTACTGCCTGGAAAGAGTTTCCAGGACACATGCAGGGTGCAGGGAGAGAGAATGGAGAAGAAGCCTAATGGATTTCTTGAGTTAGAGTGTAAGGAGCTGAGAGTACATGAAGAGCAAGGAAACTAGAGTTTGTAGCACAGATGATCAGAGAGGAGAGAGTAGCAGACAGAACCCTGGAAATCAAGAGAATGTCCCCCCAGAGTATTCAGCAGAGTATTGATCAGAACATATATGTGAGGAAACTAACCAAGGGAGGGGAAAGAACCACCTGGAAGGACTGCAGGGAACAGTAGCCAGCACTCACACAGGGCTAGGAATAAAGCCTGTTCCTATGAGGTAGACTGAAAAACCTGGGGTACCGTACTTGTCAAAAACTGTGAAGGGTCTGGGATTTCACCCTACTTGTAATCTAAAAAGATAAAACATACTGTTTCATGGATACTGAAAGATGAAAGACTCCTGGGTCAGAGACAGAGTACTTTATTGCTCACAGAACAGCAAGTAGCATGATCATCTGGCATATTTATTCGTGTTGGTTGTCTGTTATGGACTGAATGTTTATGTCCTCTCAAAATTCTTATGTTGAAGTGCTAACCTCCAATGTAATGGTAGTGGAATCTTTGAGAGGTAACTAGGTTTAGATGAGGTAATGAGGGTGGGCTCCCACAATAGGGTTAGTGTCCGTAAACGAAGAGACACCAGAAAGCTTGCTTCATTTTCTTCCCTCTGCCATGCAAGGATACAGTGAGAAGGCAGCTGTCTGCAACTTAGGAAGAGGGTTCTCACCAGAATCTGACCATGCCTGCACCTTGACCTTGGACTTCCCTGCCCCCAGAACTGTGAGAAATAAATGTCTGTCATATAAAAGCCACCCAGTCTGTGGTATTTGTTACAGCAGCCTGAGCAGATTAAGACAGTTCCCCTTGTCCATGAGTCCCATGGAGGTGATTTGATATAGGCCTAGGTAAATGTTATAGATGCAGTGAATTCCCATCACAGCTGAGGAACACCAAGCTTGGGTAAGTCTACGTTTTCATAATTAAGCAGTAAGCCCATGGGTCCCTAAGAGAATGCTAACAATTCAGGAAAGCTAACATAGGAAATCATTAGCACCCATCAATCACCTGGACCATAGGTCTGGGAAGATAATGAGGATAGGGAAGGAAGGGCCAGAGCATGGTTCAAAGGTACCTGGCTCATGGGCAAGAGATGACTCTTAAATAAAGAAAGAAGACGTGGCATGGTATAATGGAAAATCATCTCACCTGTAAAATAAGGATACTAATATTTACTTTGCAAGAAAATATTAGTGTCTGGCATATACAGTGCCTGGCATATAGCAGATGTTCAAATGGTAGCTCCCTGAAGGACCAGAAAAGGAAGCATATATGGTACCAACAGAAAACAAGAATGCTTGAAAAGCACTGAGGCAAGTGCTCTGTGGAAAGACAGAGAGTGCTTTGCATTCAGGGAAACCTGGGCTTGAACCATTTGCTGTGTAACCTGGGGCATGTTATCGCCCCTCTCCGCTCATCAGTTTCCTCATGTACAAAGTAGAGATGAAAATATCAATGCTGCAATATTTAGAAATAATGTATAAATTGTAACTGTCACCTGCTATGCCTTGATAACTAATAGCTATTATTTTATTATTATTAATATGATTGTTAAATTTGTCTTGAACTAGCCTTAGGCAAGTGCCACAGTGTGGAAGACTGCTCTATCAACCCTTCAGCCCTATTTTCTGAAAGTACAGAAAATAGCACTACTGCTGATATCCATTTGTCTTTCATTGATGGCAGGAGTAACAAGAGGCCAGGAAGCACCATCCAGAGTTACAAGGCATTCAAATTACAAGAAAGAAGTGTCACTAGCTACATTAACAACAGAATAGAACATTCTGCTGTAAGGTTCTTCCTTAGCCTTCTTACCAAATATTAGCAGAATGTCTATGTTCAAACATACTCCAAGTTCCTATTAATGGCTACTTGAGCCACCTTCATCTTTTTTTTTTTTGCTATTACTTTTTTCATGAAAAACACTCAAATCTGTTCCTCATTTAAGGCACTAAGAAAATGAAATCTCACACACACAATCAGAGACTAGATCCAATTTATCTTCTTTCCATTAAGGGTAAGTCAAATGCTCTTAGCCAAATTTCCCAGTAAATCAAAGAAATCAATAACAAGGAAGAGCACACTGAATATTAGCTCTCAAAGGTTCATGAGAAAAAGAAACTGACACAGAAAGTCCCATCTGACTCATTCACCAAGGTGATCCATAGGTACCAAATTTTTCTAAACCAAAATCAAGACACATAGTATGGAAATTATGAGCATACTTATGAGGGCAAATGGTTAAATATCTAAAATCACTGCTATCCATTCACTTTTCTACCCAGACCTGGGATAAGTCAATAGCCCTAGACTTAGAACATTTTAACTGATTACCTCTGGGTACTGATTTTGCACACTATATAATTGCTTGGGTTAAGGGGAAGTAAACAAATGTAATTTCTACCAACAGAAAAGAAAATGAGCCAACAGAGATTCTAAAGGAAAGAACTCTAGTTGGAATGATGCATCAGGAGAGTACAGGAAGCAGTGTCCAAGACCAAAATGAATGCCTGGGTATTCTCAGTCAGAGGAGAAGGTGGTAGGCAAAGAGAATTTTGCTACAGATGAAACCAAATAGACTGAGTTCACAACAAGTATGAAAGTGGCCTCACAGCCTGGTAACACCTATTGTTATAATGAGGATAAGTGGTCATATGGCTTTTGACTACTCAGGGACAGCCCTCTGGAAAATAAGGCATCATGAAAGAAATTCATTTACCAATAATCTGAAATTAAAATACAGATGACTTTGCCAACACTGACCTGTACTCAGAACCTTTCTAGCTAGCCATGAGGAAAATTTGGTATAGTGGAAAAAGCCTTCCATTAGCAGTTAGTTGACTTGATTTTTGATACTTCCTCTATCTTGACTATTATTCTGTGGCTTTGTGTAATGTGATCCACGCCCAGATAGAATTCAGTCGCTCTGGGACTGCTTGTGACCTGTTTTTGCTCATTCAAATTAACAAGATATTGATTATCACACATAGTGGGGATGACATAGGTGAAAATGATGGAGTAAGGGGTCCCAAGGGCCCATCCCTCCCCAAAAACACCAAAAAGAAATAAAAACTGATGAAAACTATCCGAATCAAATTTATCAGAACTACAGAAAACAGTCAGAGCAAATACTTCAATAAGAAAAAGGTGACTAAAACCCAGTAACAGAGCTTTGTGGCATTTTAGCTTACTCCTGCTGCATCCACACCTTTTAAGCTTAGTGTGGGTCTTGAAAACATCAATCCACATTCCCAGAATCGGTTCCTGGTATGAGAGAGAGAGCAGACTGGACCTCGTTCTCAAAGAATTCTGACTGTTGGGTTTGATCTGGCTGGTGGTTCCCTGAAGGGCTAACACAAAAAGATTGCCTTTATTTTGCCTAAACTGGAACTCTCTCAGGGTACAAAAGTGAGTGCACAGAAGGCAGCATTTATCAAAAAAATTTTAAAGGCAAATGAACTAGCATCTTCCACCTGAGACAATGGATATCAGTTGGGGGAAACAAAAGACACAATGAAAAGCCAAAGGAAAGGCTGAGTAAGATGCTTTGGGGAATAAAAGTTCCCACATACTCCTGGAAACTTAAAACGCCATGCATATGCCCAACATAAGAAGCATGCTCAAAAACAAATGAAGAAGTCCCTAAGCCCTCTCCTCTGGCTGACATTCAAGCTCTGCACAAGCAGGAAGTGAGGGCAAAGGTAGACTTGTAAAATGCCTGAGTGTAGAAGGCCTGACCCAACACATATAGAAAGCCCAGCTACAAAGACAGAGAGCTTTTTTTTTGATCCAGGAGTTTAAGGAGATATTTGTCCAATCACTAGATAAACACTAAGCTAATGGAACAGACACTTCAGTGACCATTCAGGACAAATATACTGTCTTTACAAAATACACTAGATAAGTCACTAAACAAACAAAAAACTACAACCCATGACAAACAGAAATGAACCAACCCCATGAGGAGGGGGTAAATCTGATATTCAGTGTTACCGCATTTTAATTTTCAAAATGTCCAGTTTTCAACAACAAGAAGTTATTGAGGCATGCAAAGACATAAGAATGTATGGCCTATGTACAAGTGAAAAAACTAAATTAAAGGAGACCATCATTGAGGAAGCCCAAACATTGGACTTACTAGAGAAAAAGTTTAAATCAACTGTCTTAAATATGCTGAAAGAGCTTAAGGAAACAATGGACAAAGAACTAAAGAAAGTCAGAAGAACAATGTCTTGCCAAATAGAGCACATCAATAAAGAAACAGAAATTTAAAAATGGAAAAAAACAAATTCTGGTGCTAAAAAGTACAATAGCTGAAGAAATATTCACTAGAGGTTGAACAGTTAAACACCAAAGAACCCGAATAGCCAGGAAAATCTTGAGAGAAGAACAAAGCAGGAGTTATCATGCTCCCTGATTTCGAGCTATACTACAAAGCTACAGTAATCAAAACAGTATGGGACTGGCACAAAAACAGGCACATAGAGCAATGGAACAAAAGACAGAGCCTGGAAATGAGCACACACTTATACCGTCAATTAATCTACAACACAGGAGACAAGAATACACAATGGGGAAAAAACAGCCTCTTCAATAAATGGTGCTGGGAAACCTGGGCAGCTACATGCAAAAGAATCAAACTGGACTACTTTCTCACACCATATACAAAAATAAACTCAAAATGGATTAAAGACAAATGTAAAATCTGAAACCATAAAACTTCTAGATGAAAACATAGGCAATATGCTCTTTGACATCAGTCTTAGCAATACTTCTTTGAACATGTCTTCTCAGGCAAGAGAAGCAAGTGCAGAAATAAGTGAGTTGGACTACATCAAACTAAAAAGCCTTTGCACAGCGAAGGAAATCATCGACAAAACAGAAAGGCTGCCCTACTGAATGGGAGAAGATATTTGCAAACAATATATTTCGTAAGGGGTTAACATCAAATATATACAAAGAACTCATACAACTCAACATGAATAAAGCAAACAACCCAATTTAAAAAAGCAGAGGACCTGAATAGACATTTTTTCAAAGAAGACATATAGATGGCCAACAGGAACATGAAAAGATGCTGAATATCACTAATCATCAGGGAAATACAA
Organism: Delphinapterus leucas; assembly: GCF_059928025.1. Classification (NCBI taxonomy): domain Eukaryota; kingdom Metazoa; phylum Chordata; class Mammalia; order Artiodactyla; family Monodontidae; genus Delphinapterus; species Delphinapterus leucas. Next base: position 28,662,125 of record NC_143150.1, read on the forward strand.
ATCAAAACCAAAATGAGCTATCAACTCATTTTGATCAACACCTGTCAGAATGTCATTTATCAAAAAGACAACAAATAACATGTGTTGGCAAGTATGTGGATAAAAGGCAAACTGTGGGTGGGAATGTAAATTGATGCAGCCACTATGGAGAAGAGTATGGAGTTCCTCAAAAAATTAAAAACAGAACTATCATATGACCCGGAAATTCCACTCCTTCTTATTTATCTGAAGAAAACACTAATTAGAAAAGATATATGCACCCTTATATTCACTGTAATATTATTTATAATAGCCAAGATATGGAACAACCTAAGTGCCTATCAATAGATGAATGGATAAAGAAGATGCATGTGTGTGTGTGTGTGTGTATAATGGAGTATTAGTCATAAAAATTAATGAAATCTTGCCATTTGACACAACATGGATGGACCTAGTGCGTATTATGTTAAGTAAAATAAGTCAGACATAGCAAGACAAACATTATGATTTCACTTACATGTGGAATCTAAAAAACAAATGAACAAACATAACCAAACAGAAACAGAGTCATAGATACAGGGAACAAACAGATGTCTGCCACAGGGCAGGGAATGGGAAGAGGAAAGAAATAGGTGAGGGAGATAAGAGGTACAAACTTCCAGTTACAATAAAATGAGTCACGGGTAGGAAATGTACAGCATGGGAAATATAGTCAATAATTATGTAATATCTTTGTATGGTGACAAATGCTAACTAGACTTACCATGATCATTTTGAAATGTATAGAAATATTGAATCACTATATTGCACACCGGGACCTAACAGTGTTATAAGTCAATTATACTTCAAAAACAAACTCAGAAAAAGAGATCAGATTTGTGGTAACCAAAGGTGGGGTGCAGGGGAGGGGGATTGGATGAAAGAGATCAAAAGGTACAAACTTCCAGTTATAAGATAAATAAGTACTAGGGATGTAATGTACAACATGACAAATATAATTAGCACTGCTGTATATTATATATGAAAGTTGTTGAGAGTAAATCCTAAGAGTTCTCATCACAAGGAAAACAATTTTTTTCTATTTCTTTAATTGTGTAACTACATGAGGTGATGGATGCTCACTAAACTTATGGTGGTAATCATTTCATGATGTATGTAAGTCAAATCAGTATGCTATATACCTTAACTTATACAGTGCTGTATGTCAATTATATCTCAATAAAACCAGAGGGGGAAAAGTACCAAGAATATGAAAGTCAAGGAAACACTAAGGAACTGTTCTAGACTAAAGAGACATTACCATTAAATGCAGCACATGATTATGCACTGGACCCTTTTGACATTATTGGAACGATTTGTGAAACTTGAACAGAGTCTATGAATTGAATGGTAGTAATATATTAATGTTATTTTCATGAATTGGATGGTTGTTTTCTGGGTACGTAGAAAAATGTCTTTGTTTATAAGACTAAAAAAAAACATGAAATTTGTGACATAACATAGAGGAAGAAGAATGGAGCTTACAGGAGGATAGTTTGTATACTATAAATGCTAAGTTGGTATTACTTTAAACTAGATCGCTATAAAGATGTTATTTGAAATTCCAAGGATATACACCAAGAAAATAACTTTAAAATATATAGAAAGGAAAATGAGAAGGGAATACAAATGGTACACTAGAAAAAACATCAACTGAACACAAAAGATGGCAGTAATGAAATGATAGAGGAACAAAATAGATGCATAAGATACATAGAAAATAACAAAATGGCAGAGTCCTTGTATATCAGTAATACTTTTAAAATAAATAGATTAAACTCTACAATTAAAAAGTAGAGAGTGGCACAATGGATATAAAAACATAATCTAATTATATGCTGTATACATGAGACTCAGTTTAGATCCAAAGACACAAATATGTTAAAAGGGAAAGAATGGGAAAAGATAGCAAATACTAACCAAAGACAACTGGAATTCTATACTAACATCAGACAAAATAGACTTTTAAGGCAAAATTGTTACAAGAGGAAAGAAGAATACATAACAATAAAAGGATCTATCCACCCAGCAGATGTAACAATTATAAACATATCTGTACCTAAAAACAGAGCCCTAGAAACATGAAGCAAACACTGACAGAAAGGAAGGGAGAAACAGGCAGTTCTACAATGTAGTTGGAGACTTCAATGTCCTGCTTTCAATAACAGATGGAACAATTAGAAGAACAAAAAAAAAAAATAGGGAATTTGAGAACAAATAAACAACTAGACCTAACTGACATATGCAAAGACAAGATACACATTCTTTACACATACACATGGAATATCTTCCACTACAGACAACATGTTAGGCCACAAAACAATTTTCAATAAACTTTAAAATATTGAAATTGTACAACATATCTTCTCTGATAATAGAATAAAGCTAGAACTCAACAAAAGGGAAACTGAAAAATTAAAAAAAGTAGAAATTAAACAATATACTCTTAACCAATGGGTCAAATAAGAAGTCACATGGGAAATTAGAAAATATTTTCAGATGGATGAAAAAGAAAATACATCATACCAAAACTTATGGGATGGCATTAAAAGTCATACTCAGATGGACATTTATAGCTATAACTGCCTACATTTTAAAAAAGGAGAAAGATCTCAAGTCAATAATCTAATTTTATACCTTAAACAATAAAAAAGAAGGGCAAACTAAATACAAAATTTGGAGTGGGAAGGAAATAAGAAAATTTAGATCAGGGATACAAGATAAAGAAAACAGAAAAACAATTAGAGAGAATCAACAAAACCAAAAGTTGATTATCCGGGGGAAAATAAAAATCAACAAACATTTAGATAAACTTACCAAGAATAAAAAAAGAAGATGCAAATAACTAAAATCAGAAATGCAATTGGGGACATTTCTACCAACCTTACAAAAACAAAAAATACAAGACATTACTATGAGCAATTATATGTCAATCAATTTGATAACCTAAATGAATGGAAAAATTTCTAGAGACATACAAGCTACCAAAACTGACTCAAGAATAAACAGAAAATCTGAATAGGCCTATTATAATTAAGAAAATTAACTCAATAATCAAAAATCTCCCCCAAAAGAAAAGCCCAGGACAAGCTGGATTCATTGGTAAATTCTACCAAACATTTAAAGAAAAATTACACCAATCCTTTTCAAACTCCCCCTAATATTTGAAATGATAGGAATACATCCTAACTCACTCTATGAGGCTTAAACTGAGGGTAGTCATCAGTTAGATTCATTAAACTATAACTTACTTAATAAATAATGAGCTGTAACCTGCCTTCACTGACTGAGCTTTTTTTTTTTTTTAAATACAAAGACTTACATGTCCTCCAAGTGTCATGTAGTCTAAACAATAAGTTGTTTGCCCAAGTTGTTTTTCAGGATCTTGGGGTCAGCTGTGTCCAGTTAGGGCTTGAGCATGATAAGACTGGTTGGGACCACTGACCCTCCAACTGGGCATGCACAAGTGTCTGATCAGTGACCGTTTGATGTCAGAGGGCCAAAAACTCTACCCTCAGAACATGCTAACACCGCCATTTTCATCCCATGAGGAAGCTTATAGCTTAGCTGTGTTTGCTGTGCCTGTGAAGAATGATGATTACCTCACCTTTTTCTTATGTTTAGTCACCTTTCCCCATGCTCCCCATGCCTCAGCTTCATCCCATAAATATCCAGAGCCCCTTGCCTTGGTAGAGGCAGATTTGAGATTTCTTCTCCCATATTCTTGCTTGGTTTCCTTGTGAGTAAACCTTTTCTCTGCTACAAACCTCAGCGTCTCAGCGTCTGCTTGCTGTGCATCAGACAGATGAATCTGGTTCGGTAACAAGGCCAACATTTATCTAACACTGAAGCCAGACAAGTATGCTACAAAAAACTACAGAACAGTATCTTTTATGAATATAGATACAAAATCCTCAATAAACTATAGTAAACTGAATCCAGCAGCATATAAAAAGGATTATACACCATGACCAGGTGGGATTTATCCTAGGAATACAAGAGTTGTTCAACACACAAAAAATAATCAATACAGTACATCTCATTAATAGAATTAAGAGGAAAAAACACATGACCATCTTGATGCAGAAGAAGAATCTGACAAAATCCTATACCTTCACATTATATAAAGATTCAGCAAACTAGGAAGAGAAGGGAACTTCCTCAACATGATAAAAGCCATAAACGAAAAACCCACAGCTTACATCATACTCAATGGTGAAAGACTAAAAAGCTTTCCCAATAAGATCAGGAACAAGACAAGGATGCCCACTTTTGCCAGTTCTACTCAATAAAGTACTATAAGTTCTAATCAGAGCAACTAGGAAATAAAGAGAAATAAAAGTCATCCAAATGAGAGAGGAAGAAGTCAAATTATCACTGTTCACAGATGGCATGATCTTATGTGTAGAAAACCTTAAATATTCCAATGTTACAGCTAATAAACAAACTCAATGTTGCTGAATACAAAAATCAATACGCAAAAATCATTTGCATTTCTATACACTACCAATGAAACATCCAAAAAGAAAATTAAGGAAACAATTCCAGTTATTATAGCATCAAAAAGAATAAAATACTTACAAATAAATTTAACCAAAGAGGAAAAGACTTTTACACTGAAAACTACAAAACATTGCTGAAGAAATTAAAGAAAGCATAAATCAATGGAAAGGTATCCTGTGTTCATGGATTGGAAAACTTAATATTGTTAACATGACAATTCTACCCAAAGTGATCACAATTTCAATGCAATCTCTATGAACATCCCAATGACTTTTTTACAGAAATGAAAAAAACCCATCCTAAAAATCATATGGAATTTCAAGGGACCCTTAATAGCCAAAACAATCTTGAAAAAGAAGAACAATATACAGGACTCACACTTCCTGATTTCAAAACTTACTATAAACCTACAGTAATCAAAACAGTGCGATACTAGCATAAGTAAAGGCATATGGACCAATGGAATTGAACTGACAGCCTGGAACTAAACCTTCACATCTATGGTCAACTGACTTTCAACAAGGATGCTGATACCATGTAATGAGGAAAGAACAGTCTTTTCAACAAATACTGCTGGGAAAACTAGATAACCACATGCAAAAGAATGAAGTTGGGCCTTTACCTTACATCATATACAAAACTTAACACAAATGAATCAAAGATCTAAACTTAAGAGCTAAAACCATAGAACTCTTAGAAGAAAACATACAAGCAAATCTGTATGACCTTGGATTTTACAATGGTTTCTCAAATATGACACCAAAAGGACAGGCAACAAAAGAAAATATAGACTTCATTAAAATTAAAACTTTTGTGCAAAGGACACTATCAAGGGAGTAAAAAAACAATCCACAGAATGGGAGAACATATTTGCAAATCATATAGCTGACAAGGGTTTAGTGTCCAGAATATATAAAGAACCCTTGAAACTCAACAAAAAGACAAAAAAAATTTTTTTAATGGGGAAAGGACATTAATAGGCATCTCTTCAAAGAACATATACACATGCCCAATAAGCATATGAAAAGATGCTTAGTATCATTAGTCATTAGGGAAATGCAAATAAAACCATCTCATTGGAGATCACATTTACTGAGATGGCTGTGATTTTTAAAATAGGGAAAATAACAAGTGTTGGTGAAAGTATCAAGAAATTGGAGCCCTCATACATTGCTGGTGAGAATGTAAAATTGGGGAATTCCCTGGCGGTCCAGTGGATAGGACTCCACACTTTCACTGCAGAGGGCATGGGTCAGGGAATTAAGATCCCACAAGCCGTGGGGTGCAGCCAAAAGAAAAAAAGAAGAAGAAGAAGAATGTAAAATTGTACACCCACTGCGGAAAACAGTTTAGTGGTTCCCCAGAAAGTTAAACACATAATTTTCATATAACCCAGCAATTCCACTCCTATATATACACACACACACACACACACATACCCAAAAGAAACAAAATTAGAGATTCAAACAGATACTTTCACACCAATGTTCATAGCAGCATTACTCACAATAGTCAAAAGGTAGAAAAAATCCATGTGTCCATCAAAAGATGAATGGGTAAGCAAAATGTGGTATAGTCTAGTCTTTTTATTCATGGTTATTATAAGGTTGCTGTGAACACCAAATTAGCAAATCCTAAACCATTGTTCCTAGGGGAACTTCAGGTTCAGGTTGCTCAAGCCTCTGATCACAATATTTTCATCATCCAATCAATACACAACCTTGCCTTATGTGTGTTTTTTATTTAATATATATTGTTGATTTATTAACATTGAATTCACAGCCAACAGCACTATAACTCATACCTGAACAAAGCTAATCTAATAATATATTTTCTCCATAAGGCACATTAGAGCTTTCCTGTGCTTAGAAACACTAGATAGCATTTCAACACTATATTCAGTGTCAATTTTAAGCAGAAAAATCACCCCAAAAGGAAAAAAAAAAAACAGCTAAAACCACAGCACTAACTACACTTCAAAGAAGACACTTATTTATGAAAGCTAAAACAAGAAGGCAGAGCATCACCTCATTCAACCTTAACTGGGAACATGTACATCAGGAGATTCAAACTTTTTGTCACTCTACAAAAAATTTGCTCTGCAAATGACTACAAAAATGCCATTAGTATTAACTTAGGGATTACAAATAAATCTTAGTGAGTAGGTGAATTCTCAAATACAGAATCCATGAATAATCAAAATCAACTGTACTTACATACAATGGAATATTAGTCATTAAAGGAAATGAAGTTCTGATACATGCTACAATATGGTTGAACCTTGAAAACATGATGCTAAGTGAAATAAGCCAGACACAAAATGACAAATACTGTATGAGTCCACCTATATGAAATACCGAAATAGGAAATTCATAGAAACAGAAAGTAGATTAGAGGTTACCAGGGGTTGGGTAAAGGGTAGTATGAGAAGTTATTGCTTAATGGGTGTAGAGTTTCTGTTTGGGGTGATGAAAATCTTTGGAAATGAGACAGTGGTGATGGTTGCACAACACTGTGGATATAACTAATGCCATCAAATTGTACACTTAAAAATAGTTACAATGGTAAATTTTATGTTATATATATTTTACCACAATAAACACTAAACAAAAAATACACATGATATCTACCCAAATGAAATTTTGTTTTCATGTTACAGAAAATACAAACGTTTGAGTATTCACAGTCATACCCTACCTCACCCCCACCTCAAAGGATGCAGCTATGTTTAACAACTTGCCTCTTGAACTTCTGATTTGGCGAAGACATTAAACTGGAGAAGTCAAAGGACAGATTTGATTTTGGAAGGGGAAGTCACTCACTCATAGAGGTAAAACTAGATCTGGGAAGGCATAGAGAGAGAACAAGGTATGGAAAAGCCAGCACAGACAGCCAGATCTTGGGGAATTTCAGAGAGTAGACAAGAGATGGAGGGCAACTGCCATACAGTGTGAGCTACCGGAAGAGAGATGGGAAATGAGGATTCTAAGAGGTTTCACTTTGGACTATAATTTTCATCCCTTTCTGGTACCTTATCAAAAAACATTACTAAAAACAATACTTCCGAAGTTTTCCTTAGGGTGGGGATTTGTGTTTTCTTTTGGATGTAACACTTTATTGAGACTGGCCAGCTTTATTCAGATTACATTAAACAATGGTTAGAGGGGCTGTTTAACTCAGAACTTTATGAAAATGAACAAAAGAATGTGTTAAGAATGACTATATCAAATATCCGTAATGAGAACAATATACAATTAATTCTCATGCCTAGATATACGGAACTACAAAGAATGCAAATGATTCTGATTTCAGTCACTAGCTCTTTCTAACTGGTATCAACCATGTTCTTTGCTTTGTAACAAACTACCCCCAAAATCTAGTGACTTAAAACAATAACCATTTAGTTATATCTCATGATTTTACAGGTTATGAATTCCAGCAGAGCTTGACTGGGTGGTTCTTCTGTTCCACATGACCAACTGGGATCACTTAGTGGTATTCAACTGGTGGCTTCACTCATATTCCTGGTGCCCTGTTGAGGACGGCTGGAAGACCCATCTCAATGGGACACCTTTCTCTTTCTATGGAGTCTCAAGGCTTCTCCACATGTCCTCTCAGCAGGATATTGAGACCTTTTACATGATATCTCAGTGCTCCAGAAAACCAAAGGGGAAGCTGCCAGTACTCTCACTGGCGAGGCCCAGAACTGACTTAGCATCATTTCTACATATTTCATTACCCAGAAGAGGGACTAGCCAGCCCAGATTCAAGTATAGGGGAGACAGGTATCAACACTTGGTGGGAGAAATGCCAAAGAATTTGAAGCCATCTTTAATTTCCCACAAACACTTAACCAAAAGGGCTGGGGGCCATCTATTCCAATTCAGATCATCTCCTGTCCTACACTGCTTATTCCACACAGTCAATTTTGTCTCTGGGGTGGTTGTTTTATACTTTATGATGCCTATTAATAATGGAAATGAAGTGTATGGCATGAAACTTAGGCTTTAAGATCTTTTTTGAAATCTCTGATGAATAAAAGAGGTGGACAGAAGTTTCAGTCATTTCAAGGACTGCAAGGAGTTCTCTCTCTCTAGAGATGAAGCCTTCATTTTATTCTTGGGGAAAATTGTGTAGTCACTATTAAGGTCCATGCAAAGTCTACAGATGGAAATTTCAACTCTACCACTGAATAAATTGGGTATATCTTTAGCTGGAGTTAAGAATATTTTTAATACAAATTTATATTGGATTGTCTCTGAAAATTATTTTTTGTTCATAGAAATTCTAAGTAGGTCTTTTTGTCCAAATATTTGCTCCCAGGAAATGGGGAGAACAAAACCATGCCAACAAGAGTATGTAGATCTAATCGTTTCTTCATCTCATAATGGAATAAAGGCTGTGAAAAGAAAATGAACTGAATGTACATTAAGTGTTCTGGTTTTGCAGTATAAATTGTTCATGGTTGAGCAAGGACTATTTCTGAAGCTTTATGCAACCTAAGGGTGAGTAGAAAAATGTTGCTAGACTATGTATGAACTGAAATAGTATTACACCTGAACAGTTACTTGTGACTAAAGAAATAAACATGGACTTTGTTTTTTGTTTAGTTTTTTTGTTTTGTTTTTGTTAAGAGATGATGTTATGAGACTTTGTGTGCAGCAATGTAGCTTTGGTTGCCTAGGGGACAAAATTTCATATATAGCTAGAGAGACAGACATTCTCCCTACTTACACAAAGAGCCCTACATTCCTCTGACAGCCCAAGGAGAGGTACCTCTGGAAGATGGCACCTTAGGCACAGATGCTGACTATCATCTGAAGGATAACCCCAATACAAGCTACAGTGAGGCATCCTAAAATGCTTCAGGGGAAGTGGCTATTGGCTGGAGGGGAAGGTGGAACACAAGGAAAATATCACAGCAGTTGTGATGTGGTAGAGGGCAGACAGATTTGTGAAAACATTCACTGGATACTTTCAGGAACTCCCAGATATGTGGAGAGGAGAATGGGTGCTAAGGTCAAGATATCAAGCCAATAGGAGTTCAAGCTATGGTAATCTGATCATTAAATGTTAGTGTGTCAGGGAAGGATTTCTTAAACAAGACTCAAAAAGCTTAAATCATAAAGGAAGGCTGATAAATATGAGCACACTAACTCAAGAAATTCTAATGATCAAAAGTCACTATGAAGAAAGTAAAACAAGCCACAACCTGGAGAAAGATATCTGTAACACATATAACAAAAGTATTAGTACGGAGATTATATTAATAACTCCTAAAAATAAATTTTAAAGCAATATCCAATATAAAAATGGGCAAAAGACACAAACAAGCATATCACAGAAGATGAAACCTGAATGGCCAATAACCATATGAAAAAGTGCGCAAACTCATTAGTAACCAAAGAAAAGCAAAATCACAAAGAGTTAATACAATACACTCACTAAAGAAAATAAGAGTTTTGTAATACCTAGCATTGCCTAAGAATCTGGTACACCAAAATTCTCATACATTGCTTGAAATATAAATATGTTCAGTGAATTTGGAATTTAAAAAGGTTTTGCATTATTTGGAAAAGTAGAAGACATGCATATCCTACTGTATAGCAATTCTATTCCTAGGTATTTATCCTGGAGAACTTCTCACACTTCCAACAATATTCATATACAGGATTCCAATACAGCAACATGCTAAATGTTCGTTGGCACAATAGACAAATTGTTACATAGTTATATGATGGAATATTATACATCAGTGAAAATGAATCAACTATAGATACATGCAACAACATAGAACAACCCTTGAATATAAAGTAAAAAATCATGCCCCAGAAAAATATATACAGCATGATACAATTTTTATGAAGCTCAAAATTTAGCAAAAATAAGCAATAAATTGTTTAAGAATATCTACATATATGGGAAAGCTCTAAAGAAATTCAAAGGAATACTAAAATACTAACTTCAGGACAGTAGTTACCTCTGAGACACAGCAGCGATATGATATCAGGGAAGAACACACAAGAATTTCAACAGTATTTGTCATTTGCTAGTTCTGTGATAAAGTGGTGGTTTAGAGTTGTTTTATTATTATGACCAATAACTTTCATATATGTTACATGTATCCTTTTGTGTGGATCAAATATTTCATACAAAAATTATGGAAACTTTTTCCATTGGAAAAAAGTTAATGTGATCACATTTTACCATAGGCTTGTGATGAAGCATAAACACGTACCTTAGGCAGACAAAGCTTGGCTAAGAGACTGTTAGAAGCCCTATCATTTAAAAAAATAAAAGCATACTCATTTTCAGTTACATAGCATGCCATTACGAACAATGCCTACAGGCTGGCTCCTAAGAGGCCCCGCCGGGAAGGTGCTCATTACTTTGGTGAATTAACCATAGTCCTGAGTTTGGCCCTCTGCCTTGCAACCTCTGAAGTCAGATACTGTCAGCTCACTGAGAGCACATCCACCTCTCAACAATGCATGCACGCTAAATATGCTCCTTAGACTAAGACAGACACCAAAATGCCAATTCATTTACTGACAAAGTAAAATATAATTCTCACATGGACTGCAATAATCAAGGCAGGATGATGAGAGAATTCTCTCCCAGTAATCACACCACATGGATGGCCAAATCACAATAAAAGGTTATTTTTTAAAATTTACATTGAGAATTAACTGTCACAGGCACCAGATTATTCATAGTTTATATGAAGAGTGTATTTTTCTCCTTGTAGTTATGGTTCATGGAAAGCCACATCATACTCAGAAAGTTATCTGATGAGCTTGAAATTGTAACAAAGAGGATAAAGTTAATCAAATGCTTAAAATCATCAGGGTAGCTTGATGAATCCATCTCATTGGGATGCTGTCAATAATAAGTCAAAGTACTAGATGTAAATTGGCTCAGGCTCTCTCTTGCACTGAGCATGCTTGGGTAGACACAGCTACCATGTAGCTTCTTGAGTCTCCTTTTTCTATGCTTATGGAATTGATCACATCCTCTTATTGATATAGGTCTTTATTTAGACATATTATTACAATATTACAGTAATTCTGGTCTTAGACATCTTCTTTTGGGTGACAGTATAGATCTACCCTGACCTACGTGTTGATTTCAAAGGGCAATGTGTCCCCTTCATTTTTCCATATTCTTGGGGACACCTCATTAAAGCTCCCCCCAAGTACTTATACTTCCTATTTCCTAATGAATGTAAAGTACCGTGAGTAAAATACGAATAACCACAAAATAGTTCAATAAAGATCAGACAGAAACTAGATACCATTAAAAAGAAAGGGACTTATAGCTGTACCAGAAACTAAAGATGAGATCATTACTATTATTGAGTTTTCAATACAGCAATGCATATCCTGACAGCCAAGTCAGAAAGGAAAGGCAAAAACAAGCTGCACTTCCCAAAAGAGGATATAAATATTATTTGGGAAGACCTCATGTAGAGTCTGTCTGGTATATTATTTAAGTTGCCTCTTTGTTAACTTTGTAGAAAATATCACTGCTCTTCCTAGACAAAGAGGTCATAACTGACCCAAGATCAGTAGACTGAAGTATTTTTTGTAGCTTGATCGGAGCCAGCCATCTTTCCCTGACTCTGGAAAATAATCATTTGTGACCAAGGTTGCAAGTACCATCTGAAGCTTTTGAAGACAAGTTACCTAACTGTCCCTTCACAAAAATAAAACTTTAGCCATGGCTTCCTTAGCCCCAAACTGAGCAAATCACTGAGTTGGCTGGCCACTAATTTCCCTAAGCCCTATAGTAGTGAGTCTTGGGTATATATAGGACCCAAGCAGACTTTACCATTCTTAGGAGCCCACAGACAGTGAAAGGCAAGAAAGGCCCAGAGTTAAATTTAAGAGTCAATAGATAAATACCAATGTCACAGCCTTATTCACATAACAAATGTGCCTGAGGAAACAACATACCCATATTTCTTCTAGGAAATATTTTCCAAAGATGCAAACACATTCCCGTAATGAGGTACATTTTTCTCATACTGAATTAATCAGGGTCTCCCCTCAGGAAAAAGATGGCACACTCAAAAGGATAATTTAATAAAGGGACTATTTATTATGCTGTAAAAAAAATTTAAGGTAAATCAACAAGGGAAGCTGAAGCATTTCAAGGTTAGCAACAGAGACAAGAAGGCTTTACCACCACCCTTATCAAAGGGTGCAATGGAGGAAGGAGTAACCAGAACCTGTAGAGAACTTCAAGGGAGAGCTACCAGATAGGAACTGAGGTATTCAGTAGAGGAACAAAGTTAAATCCAAACCATCTCAGGAAGGGAGTCTGGAATAGACATCTCAATCTCTCTTTTCTCCTCCTCTCCAACTTCCTGTTGGTACCACCGCTTCACTAAACCCAAATCAAAAGGCAGAGGGAAAGGGAGCCCATTAATGCAGTCCATTAAGACCGGCCTCCCAGGGCACAAAGTAGGTGTAGGGGAGGAAAAATAATTTTCCCTCGTTGACTTAAAAAAAATGCACAACATGAGAGTTAAGAGTTAAGTTTTATTGGGGGCAAAATGAGGACTGTGGCCCTGGAGACAGCATTTCAGATAGCTCTGAGAAACTGCTCCAAAGAGGTAGAGGGGGAAGGTCAGTATATATGTGATTTTGGTGAAGGGGGAGTACATGCAATCGAGCACATATTTTTTGCAGAAGGTTTCTGCTAGTCACGAGGAGCAGACATCACCATGAAGGATTTTACTGTTTTTCTATATATGAGGAGGTACAAGAATTGGGCTCATAAAATCGGCTCCTGAAAATATCTAACTATCTGAAGACCTGTTCTGACAGTTTTTCCCAGAGCACAGAGTGCCTCATTCCTGATCTCCTTCCAGGGGTGTGTTAAAAATCAACAGCTGTAGCAGCACATGATTTAATCCTTGTAGAGGTAGATGACAAGTGCCAGTGATGAGTGCCAACTGTGGTTGACACTCTACCCTTCTAGGGTCTTGGCTGGAACTGCCCCCCAGCCCCGTGATAAAAGACAGATTAACACAAGAAAAACAAACAGAAATTCAATAACATGTATACCTTCCAGACATATGTGAGATACCCAGGAAAACTGAGTAGCTCTCCGAAATAGCCCAAGCCACCACTTTATATGCCATACTCATCTAAAGGCAAAAACAGACTGGGGGTTGAGATGAAGCTGTAGGAGGTTATCAGGCAAAGCACAGTAAACCAGGGTATGGTTGTTACGCAGATTTAAGTCAATGCCTTCTCCATTGGTAAGTGTTTCTATAAGTTTAATCATTTTCCTTTTTCTGGTACAGAAAGGGAGACACCCTTACAAACGGACATCTCCCTTATAAAACGGTAATTTCTATTCAGTTTTCAGAGCTTTTCCGATGTCTGCTGTTTCTTAAAAATAACCAGCTCAAGATAATTTTTATGCCAAAAAGATGTATTTCGCAGTGACTTATTCTGCACTTCTTCACAGATAAGAAAATTCTGCCTCAGAGAGATGAATTGCCTAAGGTCACACAGGTACTAAATGGCAGAGGCAAAACCTGAACGAAAGATCTCTGATTCCTCTTTTTTTTTTTTTTAACATCTTTATTGGGGTATAATTGCTTTACAATGGTGTGTTAGTTTCTGCTTTATAACAAAGTGAATCAGTTATACATACACATATGTTCCCATATCTCTTCCCTCTTGCATCTCCCTCCCACCCTCCCTATCCCACCCCTCCAGGTGGTCACAAAGCACCGAGCTGATCTCCCTGTGCTATGCGGCTGCTTCCCACTAGCTATCTACCTTACGTTTGGTACTGTATATATGTCCATGACTCTCTCTTGCTTTGTCACAGCTCACCCTTCCCCCTCCCCATATCCTCAAATCCATTCTCTAGTAGGTCTGTGGCTTTATTCCTGTCTTACCCCTAGGTTCTTCATGACATTTTTTTTTCTTAAATTCCATATATATGTGTTAGCATACGGTATTTGTCTTTCTCTTTTTGACTTACTTCACTCTGTATGACAGACTCTAGGTCTATCCACCTCATTACAAATAGCTCAATTTCGTTTCTTTTTATGGCTGAGTAATATTCCATTGTATATATGTGCCACATCTTCTTTATCCATTCATCCGATGATGGACACTTAGGTTGTTTCCATCTCCAGGCTATTGTAAATAGAGCTGCAGTGAACATTTTGGTACATGACTCTTTTTGAATTATGGTTTTCTCAGGGTATATGCCCACTAGTGGAATTGCTGGGTCATACTGTAGTTCTATTTGTAGTTTTTTAAGGAGCCTCCATACTGTTCTCCATAGTGGCTGTACCAATTCACATTCCCACCAGCAGTGCAAGAGTGTTCCCTTTTCTCCACACCCTCCTCCAGCATTTATTGTTTCTAGATTTTTTGATGATGGCCATTCTGACTGGTGTGACATGATATCTCATTGTAGTTTTGATTTGCATTTCTCTAATGATTAATGATGTTGAGCATTCTTTCATGTGTTTGTTGGCAGTCTGTATATCTTTGGAGAAATGTCTATTTAGGTCTTCTGCCCATTTTTGAAGAGAAGAATTAGAGTGAACTTTACAGCCCTGACCATTTTCCCCACCTCGTTTGTTGCTTGGTGCAGAGAGGAAATGAGAACAAAAGAGTAGGAGAAAAGAAGCAAAGAGAGCTAGGGGAAGGTACTGAGGTTATCAGCAATTAATAAACATGCAATCCAGCACTCAGACCAAATGATAACACAAAATGTATTTATATTGACAAAGCACCATAGCCAAAGGTTTACACACATGAATAAGAATATGTAACATACTGGGATGTTTTCTCAAATACGCCAAGATTTATGAAGTCTGGCAACAATCCTTTTGGTTTTTCTTATAACAGTTGCTAATTCCCTCTGTGACTTCTAACAGCCCAATTTTCTAAATGTTGGATCGGTGTAAATGTAGAAGATACTCTATTGCAAAAAATACAGTTCAAAAATGAAGTTACCCTTGGGTTAAATCTGTCCAGGCCAGAAAGATGCCCTGTTTCTATTTTTTCTGCATTCCCTCTAGAAAGAGAGACTCACCAGTCCATACTAGGTTTTAGCCTCAGCTCTGAAATAACTTGCTATCTGAACTAGGGCAAGCTACTCTCCCTTTTTAACTCTTGGATTCCTCCTATGTAAAGTGGGTGTACAGGACTAGATGATTTCTAAAATTCAACCTTAATGTTGCCATTATTTGTTCTATAGTTCTAATGTTTAATAATTACCTAAGGCTATGAATTTACACAATTCTGTAATATAAATCAAAAGGAGCCAGAAAGCCAGTTTTATTTCCTAATGGACCCTTAGTTGGAAAGGATTTGACTTAAAAGACATTTTATCAGAAGCAAAAAATATCTTACCCCCTCCCCTAGCTGGTCACAGTCTGACTGAAATAACTGAAAGGACTTTTTAAAAGAATAAAACTTTATCAAGACATAAACTGACAATCTGTAAGGAATTCTTGGAATGTAAAAGTCAAATGGTACTGGATTGATGGATAAGCAGAGAAGATGAAACCTCATCCCAGGACGGTAAAAGGAAGTGTAGTTTTTCTAAAAAGAGCCACAAATGAAAATGTAAACAGGAGAAAATAAAACCATAGGCAGAGATTGGGCCCAGGAGCAATCATCAGTTTACTTCATTTAATAAATTACATTCAAAACACCTGAATCAAGGGGATTCCACCCCCACCTCTCAGATATAAGAAGAGCAACTGGCAACAGCAGCTTTTGCTTCTTGGACAGCTATTCTCAAACTTGAGCATGTATCAGAATCTCTTGAAGAACTTGTTAAAACACAAGTTTCTGGGATTTATCCCCCCAAATTTCTTATTCAATATGTCTGGGATGGGGCCTAAGAATTTGTATTTCTGCTAAGATTTCAGATGATGCTCATGATACTGGTTTAGGGACCTTACTTTGAGAACCACTGCCCTAGAATAAAGCCCCCAAATCCTATCTTTTAAAAAGTACTCAGTCAACATAGGGATCATTCCTAATATTGGGTGTTAGACCCTATCAGCAAAACAGCTTAGAGACTGTAGTAACACAATTGATAAAGGAAGGGAGAATAAAGGAAAACTATTTCTACTCAGGAATAATAATCATTAAATCGTTTAAACCACACTCCCAGTAAATCTCAATTTACTTTGGAAATTGTGGGTAGCCATTGTGAATCCATCTGCCTGACCCTTGAACCCATGTGCTATAGGAAGATCTGCCCATCAATACTCCATATACACTTAAAAGAATCAAATCAGCCATCCCTTTCAAAGTAGTTTACTGATAAATCTGTATAACAAAGGGGGAAAACTTACTTGTACTAATCAATATAATCCTTTTATTTGTAGATCTGAATGGACAACTAATGATAGCCAGACATCTGGAAAAAAAAAAAAAAAGCATCAAAGAAAAGGATCAAGAACAACAAAAAGGAACACCATAGAGGAGAAAGTAATAAGAGAAAGGAAAACTGAGATAAAGACATAATTCAAAGAATAAAAACAACTTTAAAAATTCTAATTATAATCCTCATAGATATTTTAAAAGATATGACATCCATAAAAGAGCACACTCTGATATGTAAAAAGAAAAACAAAAGAGTTCTTGTACATTAAAACTATTATTACCCTAGAAATTTTTTCATCTCAACAGATAAGATGAAACCACTCAATCTAAAAAATGAAGTCAAGGAAATCTTCAAGGACATAGAGAAAAAAGAGAGAAAGATGGAAATTATGAGAAAAGAGTTAAGATAATTGAAGGACAGATTGAGGATGTTGAACAAGTATTTAAAATGAGTCCAGAATAAAAGAATAGAGGCAATGAAAGAAAAAATATAGAAGAAAACTTCCCTGAACTTAAAACAAAACTTTATATCTTTTTTTTAATTTTTGAACTTTATTCTATTTATTTTTTTATACAGCAGGTTCTTATTAGTTATCCATTTTGTATATATCAGTGTATACATGTCAATCCCAATCTCCCAATTCAGCACACCACCACCAACACCTACCCCCGCGGCTTTCCTCCCTTGGTGTCCATACGTTTGTTCTCTACCTCTGTGTCTCCCATTCTGAGGCTTGTCTTTCCATCTTCTTTATGTTTTCCTTTGCTGTACATTCTTCCCTGATTGCTGTGGCTAAAACTTCCAAAACTACGCTGAATAATAGTGGCAAGAGTGGACATCCTTGTCTTGTTCCTGATCTTACGGGAAATGCTTTCACTTTTTAACCACCAAGAATGATGTTTCCTGTAGGTTTGCCGTATATGGCCTTTATTATGTTGAGGTAAGTTCCCCCTATGCCCACTTTCTGGAGAGTTTTTTATCATAAATGGGTGTTGAATTTTGACAAAAGCTTTTCCTGCATCTATTGAGATGATCATATGGTTTTTATTCTTCAATTTGTTAATATGGTGTATCACATTGATTGATTTGCATATACTGAAGAATACTTGCATACCTGGGATAAATCCCAATTGATCATGGTGTATGATCCTTTTAATGTGTTGTTGGATTCTGTTTGCGAGTATTTCATTGAGGAATTTTGCATCTATATTCAGTGATATTGGTGTGTAATTTTCTTTTTTTGTAGTATCTTTGTCTGGTTTTGGTATCAGGGTGATAGTGGCCTCGTAGAATGAGTTTGAGAGTGTTCCTTCCTCTGCAAACTTTTGGAAGAGTTTGAGAAGGATGGGTGTTAGCTCTTCTCTAAATGTTTTGTAGAATTCACCTGTGAAGCCATCTGGTCCTGGACTTTGGTTTGCTGGAAAATTTTTAATCACAGTTTCAATTTCATTACTTGTGATTGGTCTGTTCATATTTTCTATTTCTTCCTGGTTCAGTCTTGGAAGGTTATACCTTTCTAAGAATTTGTCCATTTCTTTCAGGTTCTCCATTTTGTTGGCATACAGTTGCCTGCAGTAGTCTCTTAGGATGCTTTATATTTCTGCAGTGTCTGTTGTAACTACACCTTTTACATTTCTAATTCTACTGATTTAAGTCCTCTCCCTCTTTTTCTTGATGAGTCTGGATAATGGTTTATCAATTTTGTTTATCTTCTCAAAGAACCAGCTTTTAGTTTTATTGATCTTTGCTATTGTTTTCTTTGTGTCTATTTCATTTATTTCTGCTCTGATCTTTATGATTTCTTTCCTTCTACTAACTTTGGGTTTTGTTTGTTCTTCTTTCCCTAGCTCTTTTAGGTGTAAGGTTAGATTGTTTGAGATTTTTCTTGTTTCTTGAGGTAGGCCGGTATTGCTATAAACTTCCCTCTTAGAACTGCTTTTGCTGCATCCCACAGGTTTTGGATCATCGTGTTTTCGTTGTCATTTGTCTCTAGGTATTTTTGATTTCCTCTTTGATTCCTCAGTGATCTCTTGGCTATTTAGTATCGTATTGTTTAGCCTCCATGGGGTTGTGTTTTTTACGTTTTTCTCCCTGTAACTAATTTCTAATCTCATAGTGTTGTGCTCAAACAAGATGCTTTATATGATTCAAATTTCTTAAATTTACTGAAGCTTGATTTGTGACCCAAGATGTGATCTATCCTGGAAAATGTTCCATGTGAACTTGAGAAGAAACTGTAATCTGCTGTTTGTGGATGGAATGTCCTATAAATATCAATTAAATCTACCTGGTCTATTGTGTCATTTAAAGCTTCTGTTTCCTGGGGGGCTTCTGGGAAGATGGTGGACGAGTAAGACGCAGAGATCACCTTCCTCCCCACAGATACACCAGGAATACATCTACACGTGGAACAACTACAGAACTCCTACTGAACGCTGGCAGAAGACCTCAGACCTCCCAAAAGGCAAGAAACTCCCCACGTACCTGGGAAGGGGAAAAGAAAAAAGAATAAACAGAGACTAAAGAATAGGGACAGGACCTGCACCAGTGGGAGGGAGCTGTGAAGGAGGAAAGTTTCCACACACTAGGAAGCCCCTTCGCAGGCAGAGTATGCGGGTGGCGGAGGTGGGGAGCTTCAGAGCCATAGAGGAGAGCGCAGCAACAGGGGTGCGGGGGGCAAAGCGGAGAGATTCCCGCAGAGAGGATTGGTGCCGACCGGCACTCACCAGCCCAAGAGGCTTGTCTGCTCACCCGCCGGGGCTGGGAGCTGAGGCTCGGGATACGGTCAGAGTGCAGGGAGAGGACTGGGGTTGGCAGCGTAAACACAGCCTGCAAGAGGTTAGTGCACAACGGCTAGCCAGGAGAGAGTCAGGGTAAAAGTCTGGACCTGCCGAAGAGGCAAGAGACTTTTTCTTCCCTCTTTGTTTCCTGGTGCGCGAGGAGAGGGGTTAAAGAGCGCTGCTTAAAGGAGCTCCAGAGAGGGGCGCGAGCCGCAGATAAGAGCGTGGACCCCAGAGATGGGCATGAGATGCTAAGGCTGCTGCTGCCACCACCAAGAAGCCTGTGTGCAAGCACAGGTCACTCTCCACACCCCCCTTCCAGGGAGCCTGTGCAGCCCGCCACTGCCAGGGTCCCGGGATCCAGGGACAACTCCCCCGGGAGAACACAAGGCGCACCTTAGGCTGGTGCAATGTCACGCCGGCCTCTGCCACCGCAGGCCTGCCCCGCACTCCGTGCCCCTCCCTCCCCCCGTCCTGAGTGAGGCAGAGCCCCCAAATCAGCGGCTCCTTTAACCCCGTCCTTTCTGAGCAAAGAACAGATGCCCTCCGGAGACGTACATGCAGAGGCGGGGCCAAATCCAAAGCTGAGCCCCTGGGAGCTGTGAGAACAAAGAAGAGAAAGGGAAATCTCTCCCAGCAGCCTCAGAAGCAGCAGATTAAAGCTCCACAATCAACTTGATGTACCCTGCATCTGTGGAATACATGAATAGACAACAAATCATCCCAAATTAAGGAGGTGGACTTTGAGAGCAACATTTATGACTTTTTCCCCTTTTCCTCTTTTTGTGAGTGTGTATGTGTATGCTTCTGTGTGTGATTTTGTCTGTATACCTTTGTTTCCACCATTTGTCCTAGGGTTCTATCCGTCTGTTTTTTTGTTTGTTTGTTTTGGGTTTTTATTTATTTTTTTATAACTATTTTTTATTTTAATAACTTTATTTTATTTTACATTATCTTCTTTCTTTCTTTCCTTCCTTCCCTCCTTTAGACAATGAATCATCCCAAATAGAGGAGGTGGATTTTGAGAGCAAGATTTATGATTTTTTTCCCCTTTCCCTCTTTTTGTGAGTGTGTATGTACATGCTTCTGTGTGAGATTTTCTCTGTATAGCTTTGCTTCCACCATTTGTCCTACGGCTCTATCCATCCATTTTTTTGTTTGTTTCTGTTTTGTGTTTTCTTTTTAATTTTTTTTCTTTTTTTTCTCTTAATTATTTTTTTATTTTAATAACTTTACTATATTGTATCCTACTTTATTTTATCTTCTTTCTTTTTTTCCTTCCTTCCATCCTTCCTCCCTCCCTCCCTCCTTTCTTTCTTTCTTTTTCTTCTTCTACTAATTTTTTCTTTCTACTTTTTCTCCCTTTAATTCTGAGTCATGTGGATGAAAGGCTCTTGGTGCTGCAGCCAGGAGTCACTACTGTGCCTCTGACATGGGAGAGCCAACTTCAGGACACTGGTCCACAAGAGACCTCCCAGCTCCACATAATATCAAACGGTGAAAATCTCCCACAGATATCCATCTCAAAACCAGCACCCGGCTTGACTCAACAACCAGAAAGCTACAGTGCTGGACATCCTACGCCAAACAACTAGTAAGACAGGAACACAAACCCACCCATTAGAAGAGAGGCTGCGTAAAATCATAATAAGCCCACAGACACCCCAAAACACACCACCAGACGTGGACCTGCCCACCAGAAAGACAAGATTCAACCTCATCCACCAGAACACAGGCACTAGTCCCCTCCACCAGGAAGCGTACAAAACCCACTGTACCAACCTTAGCCACTAGAGACAGACACGAAAAACAATGGGAACTACAAACCTGCAGCCTGCAAAAGGGAGACCCCAAACACAGCAAGATAAGCAAAATGAGAAGACAGAAAAACACACAGCAGATGAAGGAGCAAGATAAAAACCCACCAGACCTAACAAATAAAGAGGAAATAATCAGTCTACCTGAAAAAGAATTCACAATAATGATAGTAAAGATGATCCAAAATCTTGGAAATAGAATAGACAAAATGAAAGAAACATTTACCAAGGACATAGAAGAACTGAAGATGAAACAAACAACGATGAACAACACAATAAATGGAATTAAAACTACGCTAGATGGGATCAATAGCAGAATAACTGAGGCAGAAGAACGGTTAAGTGACCTGGAAGATAAAATAGTGGAAATAACTACTACAGAGCAGAATAAAGTAAAAAGAATAAAAAGAACTGAGGACAGCCTCAGAGACCTATGGGACAACATTAAATGCATCAACATTCAAATTATAGGGGTTCCAGAAGAAGAAGAGAAAAAGAAACGGACTGAGAAAATATTTGAAGAGATTACAGTTGAAAACTTCCCTAACATGGGAAAGGAAATAGTTAATCAGTCCGAGAAGCACAGAGAGTCCCATAAAGGATAAATCCAAGGAGAAATACGCCAAGACATATATTAATCAAACTGTCAAAAATTAAATACAAAGAAAACATATTAAAAGCAGCAAGGGGGCTTCCCTGGTGGCGCAGTGGTTGAGAGTCCGCCTGCTGATGCAGGGGACACGGGTTCGTGCCCCGGTCCGGGAGGATCCCACATTCTGCGGAGCGGCTAGGCCCATGAGCCATGGCTGCTGAGTCTGCGCGTCCGGAGCCTGTGCTCCGCAACGGGAGAGGCCACAACAGTGAGAGGCCCGCGTACCGCAAAAAAAAAAAAAAAGAAAAAAAAAAGCAGCAAGGGAAAAACAACACATAACACAAAAGGGAATCCCCAAAAGGTTAACAGCTGATCTTTCAGCAGAAACTCTGCAAGCCAGAAGGGACTGGCAGGACATGTTTAAAGTGATGAAGGAGAAAAACCTGCAACCAAGATTACTCTACCCAGCAAGGATCCCATTCAGATTTGATGGAGAAATTAAAACCTTTACACACAAGGAAAAGCTGAGAGAGTTCAGCACCATAAAACCAGCTTTACAACAAATGCCAAAGGAACTTCTCTAGGCAAGAAACACAAGAGAAGGAAAAGACCTACAATAATGAACCCAAAACAATTAGGAAAATGGGAATAGGAACATACATATTGATAATAACCTTAAATGTAAAAGGATTAAATGCTCCCACCAAAATACACAGATTGGCTGAATGGATACAAAAACAAGACCCATATATTTGCTGTCTACAAGAGACCCACTTCAGACCTAGAGACACATACAGATTGAAAGTAAGGGGATGGAAAAAGATATTTCACGCAAATGGAAACCAAAAGAAAGCTGGAGTAGCAATTCTCATTTCAGACAACACAGACTTAAAGACTATTAGAAGAAACAAAGAAGGACACTACATAATGATCAAGGGATCGATCCAAGAAGAAGATATAACAATTGTAAATATTGATGAACCCAACATACGAGCACCTCAATATATAAGACAAATAATAACAGCCATAAAAGGGAAAATCGACAGTAACACATTCAGAGTAGGGGACTTTAACA
Organism: Delphinapterus leucas; assembly: GCF_059928025.1. Classification (NCBI taxonomy): domain Eukaryota; kingdom Metazoa; phylum Chordata; class Mammalia; order Artiodactyla; family Monodontidae; genus Delphinapterus; species Delphinapterus leucas. Next base: position 28,685,291 of record NC_143150.1, read on the forward strand.
CCCCACTTTCACCAATGGACAAATGATCCAAAATGAAAATAAATAAGGAAACACAAGCTTTAAATGATACATTAAACAAGATGGACTTAATTGATATTTATAGGACATTTCATCCAAAAACAGCAGAATACACATTTTCTCAAGTGCTCATGGAACATTCTCCAGGATACATCATATCTTGGGTCACAAATCAAGCCTTGGTCAATTTAAGAAAATTGAAATAATATCAAGTATCTTTTCCAACCACAACGCTATGAGACTAGCTATCAATAACAGGAAAAGATCTGTAAAAAGTACCAACACATGGAGGCTAAACAATACACTACTTAATAACGAAGTGATCACTGAAGAAATCAAAGAGGAAATTAAAAAATACCTAGAAACAAATGACAATGGAGACGCGACGACCCAAAATCTATGGGATGCAGGAAAAGCAGTTCTAAGAGGGAAGTTTACAGCAATACAATTCTACCTTAAGAAACAGGAAGCATCTCGAATAAACAACCTAACCTTACACCTAAAGCAATTAAGAGAAAGAAGAACAAAAAAAACCCAAAGTTAGCAGACGGAAAGAAATCATAAAAATCAGATCAGAAATATATGAATAAGAAATGAAGGAAATGATAGCAAAGATCAATAAAACTAAAAGCTGGTTCTTTGAGAAGGTAAACAAAACTGATAAACCATTAGCCAGACTCATCAAGCAAAAAAAGGAGAAGAAGCAAATCAACAGAATTAGAAATGAAAAAGGAAAAGTAACAACTGACAATGCAGAAATACAAAAGATCATGAGAGATTACTACAAGCAACTCTATGCCAATAAAATGGACAACCTGGAAGAAATGGACAAATTCTAAGAAATGCACAACGTGCCAAGACTGAATCAGGAAGAAATAGTAAATATGAACAGACCAAACACAAGCAACTATGATTAAAAATCTTCCAACAAACAAAAGCCCAGGACCAGGTGGCTTCACAGGCGAATTCTATCAAACATTTAGAGAAGAGCTAACACCTATCACTCTCAAACTCTTCCAAAATACAGCAGAGGGAGGAACACTCCCAAACTCATACTACAAGGCCACTATCACCGTGATACCAAAACCAGACAAGGATGTCACAAAGAAAGAAAACTACAGGCCAATATCACTGATGAACATACATGCAAAAATCCTCAACAAAATACTAGCAAACAAAATCCAACAGCACATTAAACCGATCATACAACATGATCAAGTGGGGTTTATTCCAGGAATGCAAGGATTCTTCAATATACGCAAATCAATCAACGTGATACACCATATTAACAAATTGAAGGAGAAAAACCATATGATCATTTCAATAGATGCAGAGAAAGCTTTCGACAAAATTCAACACCCATTTATGATAAAATCCCTCCAGAAAGTAGGCATAAAGGGAACTTTCCTCAACATAATAAAGGCCATATATGACAAACCCACAGCCAACATCATCCTCAATGGTGAAAAACTGAAAGCATTTCCACTAAGATCAGGAACAAGACAAGGTTGCCCACTCTCGCCACTCTTATTCAACATAGTTTTGGAATTTTTAGCCACAGCAATCAGAGAAAAAAAGGAAATAAAAGGAATCCAAATCGGAGAAGAAGTACAGCGGTCACTGTTTGCAGATGACATGATACTATACATAGAGAATCCTAAAGATGCTACCAGAAAACTACTAGAGCTAATCAATGAATTTGGTAAAGTAGCAGGATACAAAATTAATGCACAGAATACTCTGGCATTCCTATACACTAATGATGAAAATCTGAAAGTGAAATCAAGAAAACACTCCCATTTACCACTGCAACAAAAAGAATAAAATATCTAGGAATAAACCTACCTAAAGAGACAAAAGACCTGTATGCAGAAAATTATAAGACACTGATGAAAGAAATTAAGGATGATACAAATAGATGGAAAGATATACCATGTTCTTGGATTGGAAGAATCAACATTGTGAAAATGACTCTACTACCCAAAGCAATCTACAAATTCAATGCAATCCCTATCAAACTACCACTGGCATTTTTCACAAAACTAGAACAAAAAATTTCACAATTTGTATGGAAACACAAAAGACCCCGAATAGCCAAAGCAATCTTGAGAACGAAAAACTGAGCTGGAGGAATCAGGCTCCCTGACTTCAGACTATACTACAAAGCTACAGTAATCAAGACAGTATGGTAGTGGCACAAAAACAGAAAGGATAGATCAATGGAACAGGATAGAAAGCCCAGAGATAAACCCACGCACATATGGTCACCTTATCTTTCATAAAGGAGGCAGGAATGTACAGTGGAGAAAGGACAGCCTCTTCAATAAGTGATTCTGGGAAAACTGGACAGCTACACGTAAAAGTATGAGATTAGATCACTCCCTAACACCATACACAAAAATAAGCTCAAAATGGATTGAAGTCCTAAAAGTAAGGCCAGACACTATAAAACTCTTAGAGGAAAACATAGGCAGAACACTTTATGACATAAATCACAGCAAGATCCTTTTTGACCCACCTCCTAGAGAAATGGAAACAAAAACAAAAATAAACAAATGGGACCTAATGAAACTTCAAAGGTTTTGCACAGCAAAGGAAACCATAAACAAGACCAAAAGACAACCCTCAGCATGGGAAAAAATATTTGCAAATGAAGCAACTGACAAAGGATTAATCTCCAAAATTTACAAGCAGCTCATGCAGCTCAATAACAAAAAAACAAACAACCCAATCCAAAAATGGGCAGAAGACCTAAATAGACATTTCTCCAAAGAAGATATACAGACTGCCAACAAACACATGAAAGGATGCTCAACATCACTAATCATTAGAGAATTGCAAATCAAAACTCCAATGAGGTATCATTTCACACCAGTCAGAATGGCCATCATCAAAAAATCTACAAACCATAAATGCTGGAGAGGGCGTGGAGAAAAGGGAACCCTCTTGCCCTGTTGGTCGGAATGTAAATTGATACAGCCACTGTGGAGAACAGTATAGAGGTTCCTTAAAAAACTACAAACAGAACTACCATATGACCCAGCAATCCCACTACTGGGCATATACCCTGAGAAAACCATAATTCAAAAAGAGTCATGTTCCACAATGTTCACTGCAGCTCTATTTACAATAGCCAGGAGATGGAAACAACCTAATTGTCCATCATCAGATGAATGGATAAAGAAGATGTGGCACATATATACAATGGAATATTACTCAGCAATAAAAAGGAATGAAATTGAGATATTTGTAATGAGGTGGATAGAGTGAGAGTCTGTCATACAGAGTGAAGTAAGTCAAAAAGAGAAAGACAAATACCTTATGCTAACACATATATATGGAATTTAAGAAAAAAAGAATGCCATGAAGAACCTAGGCATAAGACAGGAATAAAGACAGAGACCTACTAGAGAATGGACTTGAGGATATGCAGAGGGGGAAGGGTGAACTGTGACAAAGCAAGCGAGAGACATGGACATATATACACTACCAAACGTAAGGTAGATAGCAAGTGGGAATCAGCCGCATAGCACAGGGAGATCAGCTCGGTGCTTTGTGACCGCCTGGGGGGTGGGATAGGGAGGGTTGGAGGGAGGGAGACACAAGAGGGAAGAGATATGGGAACATATGTATATGTATAACTGATTCATTTTGTTATAAAGCAGAAACTAACACACCATTTTAAAGCAATTATACTCCAATAAAGATGTAAAAAATTAAATAAATATATAAAGCTTCTGTTTCCTTATTAACTTTCAGTTAAGATGATCTGTCCGTTGGTGTAAGTGAGGTGCTAAAGTCCCCCACTATTATTGTGTTACTGTCTATTTCCTCTTTTATAGCTGTTAGCAGTTGCCTTATGTATTGAGGTGCTCATATGTTGGGTGCATATATTTTTATAATTTATAATTCTTATACCTTCTTCTTGGATTGATCCCTTGATCATTATGTAGCGTTCTTCCTTTTCTCTTGCAACATTCTTTATTTTAAAGTCTATCTTATCTGATATGAGGATTGCTACTCTGGCTTTCTTTTGATTTCTTCTTGCATGCAATACCTTTCTCCATCCCCTCACTTTCAGTCTGTATGTGTCTCTAGGTCTGAAGTGGGGTCTTGTACACAGCATATATATGAGTCTTGTTTTTGTATCCATTCAGCAAGCCTGTGTCTTTTGTTTGGAGCATTTAATCCATTCACGTCTAAGGTAATTATCAATATGTATGCTCCTATCACCATTTTCTTAATTGCGATGGGTTTGTTTTTGTAGGTCCTTTTCTTCTCTTGTGTTTCCCTCTTAGAGAAGTTCCTTTAGCATTTGTTGTAGAGCTGGGTTGGTGGTGCTGAATTCTCTTAGCTTTTGCTTGTCTGTAAAGCTTTTGGTTTCTCCATCGAACCTGAATGAGATCCTTGCCAGGCAGAGTAATCTTGGTTGTAGGTTCTTCCCTTTCATCACTTGAAATATGTCATGCCACTCCCTTCTGGCTTGTAGAGTTTCTGCTGAGAAATCAGCTGTTAACCTTATAGGAGTTCCCTTGTATGTTGTCTTTTATCCCTTGCTGCTTTCAATAATTTTTCTTTGTCTTTAATTTTTGCCAATTTGATTACTATGTGTCTTGGTGTGTTTCTCCTTGGTTTTATCCTGCCTGGGACTCTCTGCGCTTCCTGGACCTGAGTGGCTATCTTCCTTCCCATGTTACGGAAGTTTTCGACTATAATCTCTTCAAATATTGTCTCGGGTCCTTTCTCTCTCTCTTCTCCTTCTGGGACCCCTATAATGCGAATGTTGTTGCGTTTAATGTTGTCCCAGAGGTCTCTTAGGCTGCCTTCATTTCTTCTCATTGTTCTTTCTTTGTTCTGTTCTGCAGCAGTGAATTCTACCATTCTGTCTTCCAGGTCACTTACCCGTTCTTCTGCCTCAGTTATTCTGCTATTGATTCCTTCTACTGCATTTTTCATTTCAGTTATCGTACTGTTCATCTCTGTTTGTTAATTCTTCTAGGTGTTTGTTCTTTAATTCTTCTTGGTCTTTGGTAAACATTTCTTGCATCTTCTCCATCTTTGCCTCCATTCTTTTTCCAAGGTACTGGATCATCTTCACTATCATTATTCTGAATTCTTTTTCTGGAAGTTTGCCTATCTCCACTTCATTTAGTTGTTTTTCTGGGGTTTTATCTTCTTCATTCATCTGGTACATAGACCTCTTCCTTTTCATCTTGTCTCTCTTTCTATGAATGTGGTTTTTGTTCCACAGGCTGCAGGACTGTAGTTCTTTTTGCTTCTGCTGTCTGCCCTCTGGTGGATGAGGCTATCTAAGAGGCTTGCACAAGTTTCCTGATGGGAGGTACTGGTGGTAGATAGAGCTGGTTGTTGCTTGGTGGGCAGAGCTCAGTAAAACTTTAATCTGCTTGTCTGATGATGGGTGGGGGTGGGATACCTCCCTGTTGGTTGTTTGGCCTGAGGTGACCCAACACTGGAGCCTACCAGGCTCTTTCCTGGGGCTAATGGTGGACTCTGGGAGGGCTCACGCCAAGGAGTACTTCCCAGAACTTCTGCTGCCAGTGTCCTTGTCCTCACGGTGAGCCACAGCCACCCCCCACCTCTGCAGGAGACCCTCCAACACTAGCAGGTAGGTCTGGTTCAGTCTCCTATGGGGTCACTGCTCCTTCCCCTGGGTCCTGATGTGCACACTACTTTGTGTGTGCCCTGCAAAAGTGGAGTCTCTGTTTCCCCCAGTCCTGTTGAAGTCCCGCAGTCAAATTCCGGTAGCTTTCAAAGTGTAATTCTCTAGGAATTCCTCCTGCCATTGCTGGACACCTGGGTTGGAAAGCCTGACGTAGGGCTCAGAACCTTCACTCCAGTGCGTGGACTTCTGTGGTATAAGTGTTCTCCAGTTTGTGAATCACCCACCCAGTAGTTATGGGATTTGATTTTATTGTAATTGCGCCCCTCTTACTGTCTCACTGTGGCTTCTCCTTTGTCTTTGGATGTGGAGGTATCTTTTTTTTTTTTTTTTGGCTGCATTGGGTCTTCATTGCTGTGCGTGGGCTTTCTCTAGCTGCAGCGAGCAGGGGCTACTCTTCGTTGCGGTGCACAGGCTTCACTGTGGTGGCTTCTTTTGTTGTGGAGCATGGGCTCTAGGCGTGAGGGCTTCAGTAGTTGTGGCACACAGGCTCAGTAGTTGTGGCTCACAGGCTCTAGAGCGCAGGCTCAGTAGTTGTGGTGCACAGGCTTAGCTGCTCCGCAGCGTGTGGGATCCTCCCGCACCAGGGTTCAAACCCGTGTCCCCTGCATTGGCAGGCAGACTCCCAACCACTGCACCACCAGGGAAGCCTTCGGCTATCTTTTTTTTTTTTTTTTTGCGGTACGCGGGCCTCTCACTGCTGTGGCCTCTCCCGCTGCGGAGCACAGGCTCCAGACGCGCAGGCCCAGCCGCCATGGGTCACGGGCCCAGCCGCTCCGCGGCATGGGGGATCTTCCCGGACCAGGGCACGAACCCACGTCCCCTGCATCAGCAGGCGGACTCCCAACAACTGCGCCACCAGGGAAGCCCCTTGGGCTATCTTTTTTGGTGAGTTCCAGTGTTCCTGTTGATGACTGTTCAGCAGTTAGTTGTGATTCCAGTTCTCTCGCAAGAGGGAGTCAAAACAACACTTTATATTGAAAGGAGTCACCAAATACCAACTAATGGGATAAAAATGGACAAGTATACATAGGCTCTTGACATTTCAGAAAGCCAAAACCAAAGAGAGAAAAAAAAAAAGAAAGTTACTGACAGAGAAATAAGATTCAGAGCAACAGGTGCAAAGGTCTTGTGTCCTTGTACATCCTAATTAGAAGTATGATTTTTCACGTACTTTAAAGACCAAAACCCAAACTCAATGTAATGAATAGATCAATTCTTTTCAATCTATTCAATAGGTTACATGCAATCCCAATTAAAAAAAACACAAATGGTTTCATGACGGTGTGAGGGTTAGACTGTTGCCAGAGCTGCTCCAAGTCTTTGCTCAAAACCTGCCAACACCCACCTTTAGCAGGGGTCAACATAAATCTTTAAGTTAAAGGTTCCAGAGATAAGAAAGGAAACTACAAACAAACAAATAAACAAAAAACAGCTGGAACCAGCTGGGTCCAAGATGGCGATGAATCTGGCCTCCAACAGACACTGAGTCTCATTATATTTTGATTTAATATTAGCATTTTGAATGACACAGCTACCAGCAGCCATGACCAGACATTAAGCACCAAAAAAGGATAAAAAGGCCATGACACCACACTCCCTTGAAAAAGTACTGCCCCCTTCCCCAGTAGACTAGTGCATATGCCTCCCCATCATTAGCCTCACTCCTCCTCCCTTTGTTTTTACTCTTTAAAATTAGATCTCTCGCTGGGTAGGCAAGAAGTTGATCTGTGAACTTAGTTCCCACTTCTCCATTCTTTGGCCACTGAACAAAACTTGTGTTGATCTCAGCTTCGGTTTCATTACTGGCTGCTCACGCCCAAACAGAAAAAGAACCCACACACACACCAAGGCAGAGAGCCCATATGGCCCGAGCAGGGTCCATATGACTTAATTTGGTAACAAGAGCATGTGTGTATCTGTGGAATTTAATTTTCTGATAATAAAATGTATTAATATAACAATATTATTATATTAATGTATTGGGAATTCCCCAGCAGTCCAGTGGTTAGGACTCCACACTTGCACTGCTGGGGGCCAGGGTTCAATCCCTGGTCGGGGAACTAAGATCCCACAAGCCGTGCAACATAGCCAAAAATTATATATATATGTATACATATATATATATATAATTACTGTACATACATTATATGTACCATAAATATTAATATCCATACTATGTAATATTAATTCATAATTATATAATATTAACAAATAATTGTAGGGGATCAGATATACCACCCCAAAATATGTCTCTTTGGCATAAGGATTAATTTAGGCTGATTATTTTTAAGAAACTGCAGACACAGCAGAAGCTCTGAAAATTGAGTAGAAATCACCCTTTCTTAAGAAACATTCACATTTATAAGGGGAATCTCCACTTGTAAGGATGTCTCCCTCACTGTGCCAGGAAGAAGAAGATCTCTAGAACCTGTTATCAATGGAGAAGGCAATCACTTAAATCTGCATAACAAGCATACCCTGTTTACTGTGCTTTTCCTGGTAACCTCCCATAACTGACTCCTCACTCCCAACATCATCTTTCATCTTTAGCTAAAACTGGTATTTAAGGTGATGGCTTGGGCCATTTTGGAGAGTTACTCAGTTTTCCTGGGTCTCTCCCATGTGTACGTGAGATATACATGTCATTAAATGTGTTTTTCTCCTGTTAATCTGTCTTATATCAACTTAATTATTAGACTAGCCAAAGAACCTAGAAGTGTAAAGGAAAAATATTTCCTCTGCAACAGCTGATGTAGTAGTCAGCAGGATAAACTTCCCTGGCTGGACTCTGCTCCCTCCAAGGCTACTGTAGCTGAGAAATCCTGGGACCTCTGACAAAGAGCCCTTTGCCCGCAGGGTCTGATGTAAGCAAGAGTAGTGACAGTCCCTTTATTTTTCTAAATTTAGATTAGCTGAAGAAAATATTTGTGGAACTAATTTCTCAGGTATAGCAACTTTGGTAAAAATTTGTTATGAGTACTCTTGTTTTCTATTGATCCCTTTCCTCCCATAGATGGTCACTGTTTTCTCTTGTCTGTTGTCTATGTTCTGAGAGCTTGGCTTTATGGTCAGTGAGAATAGTCTCTCTGGTCTCTGGCAACTGGTGGATGTATGTACTGGCATGCATCTGGCAGACAATTGAGTAAGCTGTGGAACTACTAATCTAGTTGGTCAGAAGCAGAGGTAACAACCTGGGCATGTGACTGATATCTCAGCATTCTCTTTGTGCCAGCTCTCAGGAGAGTTTGTCATACGGGGTCCCAGTCCATAAGGGGCCTTTTTCATGTCAACTTTGTCTCATTAGTGCTGGAAAAGTCCCATTCCAGTAGGGCCTGCCCAGTGTCACATTAGTGGGTCTATACCTGGAGGTGTCTCCCATTCTCACGGGAAAGTGGAGACATCATTTGCCCTATACCAGTCTTAATGCCTGTGACAACAGTCTTTGCTTTCTTAGACTAACTGGGAGCGAACTTTCTGAATATTGTGAGGCCTGCATCTTTTGCACTCTCCTTTAGGGATGCCCCTTGCATACTTGGTTAAGCCATGAAAAGGCTTATTGGTTTGAGTCACTATTGAGATTAATATAAAATCCTTCTCATTAATGGCCAGATGATGAATCCTTTGAACTGGCTATATTTAAAAGAAAAAACTTTTTCTTAGAGAACTCTCAACCTAAACAACTGTCTCATTAGTACCTATGAAAACATCAAATTAAGAAGAGGACACAAAGAAGTATAACAGTTAGCCTTAGGGACCCCCTTAATAAGATTAAAAAAAACAGAAATTGGATTTAGAACAAAAAATAATGTCTACATCCAACGTAAATTCGCTCTCAAAATACAGTCCCATCACCTCATCAAATTTCTTCAGATCCCAAAACTCCTCGAACTTCCCCAGAAAAATCCCTTAAACACCCAACTGCCTCTTTTGACTTCCCTCTCTTTATAAGATTTACAGACAGCACTTCAGCCTAATCTCAAGGCCCAGAGTATACAGGTTACTCATGTAAATACTGAAAGCCAGGAAATGAATTTAGTAGAAGCACTCAAGATGGGTAGCAGGGGATATACATCGCTATCCCTTACAATTCTTCCTACTTTCCAGGGCTCCATAATCAGGCTCTATCAGCTTCAGGCCTTTTTATGTAATGTCCTTTGTGGATATATCCTGAACCCCCACTGTAAAGAGTTCATGTCCCTTGGACAGCATCAGATCTTCAAGAAACCATTGAAACCAAAGGGTATAATGTGAAGGAGTTATTTCATTTTGTAAATCAGAATCATCAGCTTCTCCAGGAACTTTTACTGAAACAGATTATGAAGAATGACTATTTGGGGGGCTGTGTCTTCGGTTTTGAGTGTTGCAGAGTGGAAGAGCATGTTTGGGTTGATACAGTCCCTAGAGTTTACTATCCAGATCATGGTAAATGCTGGGATTAAGGGTCCCCCTTACCCACTGGACAACCCATATAAACTTATTGCTGAAAACTGGATTAAAAAAAGAAGTTCAGGGGGCTTCCCTGGTGGCACAGTGGTTGAGAGTCCGCCTGCCAATGCAGGGGAAACAGGTTTGTGCCCTGGTATGGGAAGATCCCACATGCCGCGGAGCAGCTGGGTCCGTGAGCCATGGCCGCTGAGCCTGCGCGTCCGGAGCCTGTGCTCCACAATGGGAGAGGCCACAACAGTGAGAGGCACGCGTACCGCAAAAAAAAAAAAAAAAAAATTCAGGAAGCCTTAACAAATTTTCTGTCTCAGCTTCCCCCCATGGGTCTTAAAACTGCCAATAATTACATGATGTTAATTAACAAGAGAATGGGAAGGGGCCTAGGGAAGTGTCAAAGGGACTCTTACCAGCACTATCAAGGGCTGGGTGGGCCAAAAGGGAACCCCCACGTCAGTCCCCCAACATGAAAGGGCTAATTTAAGTCTGTTGGTTAAATTAAAATAGATATGTCTTTAGAGTTATCAACACTGAATATAATGCAGACGTCCAACTTTTATTCTACCTGAATTTATTAGTCAAATAAATTCATGTTATCTCTGTCACAAAATTTGTCACCAAGAAAAATAGCTCGGGATGATACCTGACTTTGTCTAATGTCTCATGCAGTTTTCACAGGTAATCAAAACATAACTGTTAGGAACAAGGGATTTAGATAGATTTAAGTGAGAAAAGAATTTTAGGTGAATTTTGGTAACTTGAGACTTTACAGCTTTGATAAGTTAAGTTAAACGACGGAAATTTACTGAATACCTAGATCATCCACAAATAAGATAAAATAATTAAAATATTAATTACTAAATATAGGTTTATCCTCTGTGGCTTCCTCTTACAGAAAAACTAAAGACATTTGGGTATATTGTAAAAGAGAAGAAAAATATCTGACTCCATGTTGAATCTGTTTCTTTCACTTTGACCTTTGCTTTCCATTGCTTTTGTTCTGTCTACAGGTATAATCATACACAATGGCCTACCTCAGGGAACCCTGTCCCTCTGCCTGAATGTTAAACTAAAGTGCCTTTCTTCAGCTCACAGGGAAACACCCTGACCCTGCCCACCTGTGAATGGCTGCAAAAAAGAAAAAATTAACACAGCCCCTTCCTGAGGCTGGCCAAAACCAGTAGATATTCTGCAAGACTTATGGCCTTTTTGGGACTTCCCCAGTGGCACAGTGGTTAGGAATCTGCCTGCCAGTTCAGCGGACACGGGTTCAATCCCTGGTCCGGCAAGATACCACATGCCGCAGAGCAACTAAGCCCGTGCACCACAACTACTCAGCCTGCGCCCTACATCCCACACACCACAACTACTGAGCCCGCAAGCCACAAGTAATGAAGCCCACCCACCTAGAGCCCATGCTCTGCAATGAGAAGCACGCATGCCGCAACAAAGAGTAGCCCCCACTCACCACAATTAGAGAAAGCCCATGCACAGCAACAAAGACCTACACAGCCATAAATAAATAAATAAAATTTAAAGAAAAAAAAGACTTATGGCCTTTTTACTATACTTCCTCACCTCCTCCCCCTCTCTTTTCTATAAAAGAAACTAGTAACCAACCCCAATAAGATGGTACTCTAGGATGTAATCCACCATCTTCTCAGATGCCCAGCTTTCAAAATAAAGTTGCCACATCTTCCTTAGCCATTCATCGCTTGATGGACACTTAGGTTGCTTCCATGTCCTGGCTATTGTGCATAGAGCTGCAATGAACCTTTTGGTACATGACTCTTTTTGAATTATGGTTTTCTCAGGGTATATGCCCACTAGTGGGATTGCTGGGTCGTATGGTAGTTTATTTTTAGTTTTTTAAAAACCCTCCATACTGTTCTCCATAGTGGCTGCATCAATTTACATTCCCACCAACAGTACAAGAGGGTTCCCTTTTCTTCACACCCTCTCCAGCATTTATTGTTTGCAGATTTTTTGATGATGGCCATTCTAACTGGTGTGAGGTGATACTTCACTGTAGTTTTGATTTGCAATTCTCTAATGATTAGTGATGTTGAGCATTCTTTCATGTGTTTGTTGACGACCTGTATATCTTCTTTGGAGAAATGTCTATATAGGTCTTCTGTCCATTTTGGATTGGGTTGCTTGTTTTTTTCATATTGAGCTGCATGAGCTACTTGTAAATTTTGGAGATTAATCCTTTGTCACTTGCTTCACTTGCAAATATTTTCTCCCATTCTGAGGGTTGTCTTTCCGTCTTGCTTATGTTTTGCTTTGCTATACAAAAGCTTTTAGGATTCATTAGGTCTCATTTGTTTATTTTTGCTTTTATTTCCATTTCACTAGGAGGTGGGTCAAAAAGGATCTTGCTGTGATGTATGTCTTAGAGTGTTCTGCCTATGTTTCCCTCCAAGAGTTATGGGGTCTGGCCTTACATTTAGGTCTTTAATCCATTTTGAGCTTAATTTTGTGTGTGGTGTTAGGGTGTGCTCTAATTTCATTCTTTTACATGTAGCTGTCCAGTTTTCCCAGCACCACTTATTGAAGAGACTTTCTTTTCTCCATTGTATATTCTTGCCTCCTTTATGAAAGATAAGGTGACCATAAGTGTGGGTTTATCTCTGGGCTTTCAATCCTGTTGCATTGATTTATATCTCTGTTTTTGTGCCAGTACCATACTCTCTTGATTACTGTAGCTTTGCAGTATAGTCTGAAGTCAGGGAGCCTGATTCCTCCAGCTCAGTTTTTCATTCTCAAGATTGCTTTGGCTATTCGGGGTCTTTTGTGTTTCCAGACAAATTATGAAATTTTTTTGTGCTAGTTCTGTGAAAAATGCCATTGGTAGTTTGATAGGGATTGCACTGAATGTGTAGATTGCTTTGGGTAGTAGAGTCATTTTCACAATGTTGATTCTTCCAATCCAAGAACATGGTATATCTCTCCATCTGTTGGTATCATCATTAATTTCTTTCATCAATGTCTCATAGCTGTCTGCATACAGGTATTTTGCCTCCTTAGGTAGTTTTATTCCTAGATATTTTATTCTTTTTGTTTCAATGCTTAATGGAAGTGTTTCCTTAATTTCTCTTTCAGATTTTTCATCATTAGTGTATAGGAATGCCAGAGATTTCTGTGCATTAATTTTGTATCCTGCTACTTTACCAAATTCATTGATTAGCTCTAGTAGTTTTCTGGTAGCACCTTGGATTCCCTATATATAGTATCATGTCATCTGCAAACAGTGACAGCTTTACTTCTTTTCCGATTTGGATTCCTTTTATTTCTTTTTCTTCTCTGACTGCTGTGGCTAAAACTTCCAAAACTATGTTGAATAATAGTGGTGAGAGTGGGCAACCTTGTCTTGCTCCTGATCTTAGTGGAAATGGTTTCATTTTTTTCAGCATTCAGAAGGATGTTGGCTGTGGATTTGTCATATATGGCCTTTATTATATTGATCCCTCTATGCCTACTTTCTGGAGGGTTATCATAAATGGGTGTTGAATTTTGTCAAAAGCTTTTTCTGCATCTACTGGGATGATCATATGGTTTTTATCCTTCAGTTTGTTAATATGGTGTATCACATTGATTGATTTGTGTATATTGAAGAATCCTTGCATTCCTGGGATAAAGCCCACCTGGATCATGGTGTATGATCCTTTTAATGTGCTGTTGGAGTCTGTTTGCTAGTATTTTGTTGAGGATTTTTGTATATATTCATCAGTGATATTGGTCTGTAATTTTCTTTTTTTGTAGTATCTTTGTCTGCTTTTGGTATCGCAGTGTAGGTGGCCTCATAGAATGAATTTGGGAGTGTTCCTTCCTCTGCAGCTTTTTGGAAGAGTTACAGAAAGACAGGTGTTAGCGCTTCTCTAAATGTTTGATAGAATTCACCTGTGAAGCCATCTGGTCCTGGGCTTTTGTTTGCTGGAAGATTTTTAATCACAGTCTCAGTGTCACTGCTTGTGATTGGTCTGTTTATATTTTCTGTTTCTTCCTGGTTCAGTCTCAGAAGGTGGTGCTTTTCTAAGAATTTATCCATTTCTTCCAGGTTGTCCACTTTATTGGCATATAATTGCTTGTAGTAATCTCTCATGATCCTTTGTATTTCTGCAGTGTCAGTTGTTACTTCTCCTTTTGCATTTCTAATTGTACTGGTTTGAGTCTTCTCCCTTTTTTTCTTGATAAGTCTAGCTAATGGTTTATGAATTTTGTCTTCTCAAAGAACCAACTTTTGGTTTTACTGATCTTTGCTACTGTTTCCTTCATTTCTTTTTCATTTACTTCTGATCTGATCTTCATGATTTCTTCCTTTCTGCAAAGTTTGGGGATTTTTTGTACTGCTTTACCTTTTAAAATAAACTGCCTAAAAAAACAAGGATTCTGTATTTTGTCAAAATAATTTCCTGTGTTCAAAAAACTGAAACTTTGCTATTAAAACAGCTAAGGTTTTTTGGTATTTTACAACTCTTTACTTTTCTATATTTGCCTTTAACATCTTCTATTGTCGATTTGGTTAAATGAATAGCTAAGCATTGTTTCACAGTGACCCAAGATCCTTTTTGACTAAGTGTTTTATAAACTTTTTGTTATTTTTGACAAACTTTCCAAAGTCAAAATCTAAATGAAGGGAGGGGAAGATGGTGGAAGTGTAAGACGCGGAGATCACCTTCCTCCCCACAAATATATCAGAAATACATCTACACGTGGAAGAAGTCCTACAGAACACCCACTGAACGCTGGCAGAAGACCTCAGACCTCCCAAAAGCCAAGAAACTCGCAACGTACCCGGGTAGGGCAAAAGAAAAAAGAATAAAGAGAAACAAAAATAGGGACGGGACCTACACCAGTGGGAGGGAGCCGTGAAGGAGGAAACGTTTCCACACACTAGGAAGCTCCATCGTGGGCAGAGACTGCAGGTAGCGATGGGGAGAAGCTTCAGGAGCCACGGAGGAGAGCACAGCCACAGGGGTGCAGAGGGCAAAGCGGAGAGATTCCCGCACGGAGGACTGGTGCCAACCGGCACTCACCAGCCCGAGAGACTTGTCTGCTCACCTGCCGGGGAGGGCGGGGCTGGGAGCTGAGGCTTGGGCTTCCGTTGGATCACAGGGAGAGGACTGGCAGCGTAAACACAGCCTGAAGGGGTTAGTGCACCATGGCTAGCCGGGAGGGAGTCCGGGAAAAAGTCTGGACCTGCCGAAGAGGCAAGAGACACAAGAGACGTTTTTCTACCTCTTTGTTTCCTGGTGCACTAGGAGAGGGGATTAAGAGTGCTGCTTAAAGGAGCTTCAGAGACAGGCACAAGCTGCAGCTAACAGCACCGACCCCAGAGGCAGTCATGGGACGCTAAGGCCAGCGCTGCCGCCACCAAGAAGCCTGTGTGCGAGCACAGGTCACTATCCACATCTGACCTCCCAGGAACCTGTGCAGCCCGCAACTGCCAGGGTCCCGGGATCCAGGGACAACTACCCCGGGAGAGCACACAGCGCACCTCAGACTGGTGTCCCACTGACCTCTGCCGCCACAGGCTCGCCCCACATCTGCACCCCTCCCACCCCCTGGCCTCAGTGAGCCAGAGCCCCCGAATCAGCTGATCGTTTAACCACATGCTGTCTCAGCGAAGAACAGATGCACTCCGGACACCTACACACAGAGGCGGGGCCAAATCCAAAGATGAACCCCGGGAGCTGTGCAAACAAAGAAAAGAAAGGGAAATCTCTCCCAGCAGCCTCAGAAGCAGCGGACTGAATCTCCACAACCAACTTGATGTACCCTGCATCAGTGGAATACCTGAATAGACAACGAATCATCCCAAATTGAGGAGCCTGACTTTGAGAGCAAGATATATTATTTTTTCCCCTTTTCCTCTTTTTGTGAGTATGTATGTATATGCTTCTGTGTGAGATTTTGTCTGTATAGCTTTGCTTTCGCCATTTATCCTAGGGTTCTGTCCGTCCTTTGTTGTTTTTTTTTTTTACTTTAAACAAAATTGTTTTTTCTTAATAAATACTTTTCATTTTTTATTTTAATAACTTTATTTTATTTTATCTTACTTTATTTTATTTTATCCTCATTCTTTCTTTCTTTCTTTCTACTTTTTCTCCCTTTTATTCTGAGCCATGTGGATGAAAGTCTCTTGGTGCTGGAGCCAGGAGTCAGTGCTGTGCCTCTGAGGTGGGAGAGCCAACTTCAGGACACTGGTCCACAAGAGACCTCCCAGCTCCACATAATATCAAACGACGAAAATCTCCCAGAGATCTCTATCTCAACACCAACACCCAGCTTCACTTAACGACCAGCAAGCTACAGTGCTAGACACCCGATGCCAAACAACTACCAAGACAGGAACACAACCCCACCCATTAGAAGAGAGGCTGCCTAAAATCATAATAAGGCCACAGACACCCCAAAACACACCACCAGACGTGGACCTGCCCACCAGAAAGACAAGATCCAGCCTCATCCACCTGAACACAGGCACTAGTCCCCTCCACCAGGAAGCCTACACAACCCACTGAACCAACTTTAGCCACTGGGGACAGACACCAAAAACAATGGAAACTACGAACCTGCAGCCTACAAAAAGGAGACCCCAAATCCAATAAGACAAGCAAAATGAGAAGGCAGAAAAACACACAGCAGATGAAGGAGGAAGATAAAAACCCACCAGACCTAACAAATGAAGAGGAAATAAGCAGTCTACCTGAAAAAGAATTCACAATAATGATAGTAAAGATGATCCAAAACCTTGGAAATAGAATAGAGAAAATGCAATAAACATTTAACAAGGACCTAGAAGAACTAAAGAGGAAACAAGAAATGATGAACAACACAATAAATGAAATGAAAAATACTCTAGAAGGGATCAATAGCAGAGTAACTGAAGCAGAAGAACGGATAAGTGACCTGGAAGATAAAATAGTGGAAATAACTACTGCAGAGCAGAATAAAGAAAAACGAATGGAAAGAACTGAGGACAGTTTCAGAGACCACTGGGACAACATTAAACACACCAACATTCGAATTATAGGGGTCCCAGAAGAAGAAGAGAAAAAGAAAGGGACTGAGAAAATATTTGAAGAGATTATAGTTGAAAACTTCCCTAATATGGGAAAGGAAACAGATAATCAAGTCCAGGAAACACAGAGAGTCCCATACAGGATAAATCCAAGGAGAAACACACCCAGACACATATATATCAAACTATCAAAAATTAAATACAAAGAAAACATATTAAAAGCAGCAAGGGAAAAACAACAAATAACACACAAGGGAATCTCCATAAGGTTAACAGCTGATCTTTCAGGAGAAACTCTGCAAGCCAGAAGGGAGTGGCAGGACATATTTAAAGTGATGACGGAGAAAAACCTACAACCAAGATTACTCTACCCAGCAAGGATCTCATTCAGATTTGATGAAGAAATTAAAACCTTTACAGACAAGGAAAAGCTGAGAGAGTTCAGCACCACCAAACCAGCGTTACAACAAATGCTAAAGGAACTTCTCTAGGCAGGAAACACAAGAGAAGGAAAAGACCTACTATAACACACCCAAAACAATTAGGAAAATGGGAATAGGAACATACATATCAATAATTACCTTAAATGTAAATGGATTAAATGCTTCCACCAAAAGACACAGACTGGCTCAATGGATACAAAAACAAGACCCATATATATGCTGTCTACAAGAGACCCACTTCAGACCTAGGGACACATACAGGCTAAAAGTGAGGGGATGGAAAAAGATATTCCATGCAAATGGAAATCCAAAGACAGCTGGAGTAGCAATTCTCATATCAGACAAAACAGACTTTAAAATAAAGACTATTACAAGAGACAAAGAAGGACACTACATAATGATCAAGGGATCGATCCAAGAAGAAGATATAACAATTGTAAATATTGATGAACCCAACATACGAGCACCTCAATACATAAGGCAAATACTAACAGCCATAAAAGGGGAAATCGACAGTAACACACTCATAGTAGGGGGCTTTAACACCCCACTTTCACCAATGGACAGGTCACCCAAAATGAAAATAAATAAGGAAACACAAGCTTTAAATGATACATTAAACAAGATGGACTTAATTGATATTTATAGGACATTTCATCCAAAAACAACAGAATACATATTTTTCTCAAGTGCTCATGGAACATTCTCCAGGATACATCATATCTTGGGTCACAAATCAAGCCTTGGTCAATTTAAGAAAATTGAAATAATATCAAGTATCTTTTCCGACCACAACGCTATGAGACTAGCTATCAATTACAGGAAAAGATCTGTAAAAAATACCAACACATGGAGGCTAAACAATACACTACTTAATAAACAAGTGATCACTGAAGAAATCAAAGAGGAAATCAAAAAATACCTAGAAACAAATGACATAGGAGACACGACAACCGAAAACCTATGGGATGCAGCAAAGGCAGTTCTAAGACAGAAGTTTATAGCAATACAATCCTACCTTAAGA
The DNA here is from genome assembly GCF_059928025.1 of Delphinapterus leucas. Classification (NCBI taxonomy): domain Eukaryota; kingdom Metazoa; phylum Chordata; class Mammalia; order Artiodactyla; family Monodontidae; genus Delphinapterus; species Delphinapterus leucas. Next base: position 28,703,927 of record NC_143150.1, read on the forward strand.
AACAGGAAACATCTCGAATAAACAGCCTAACCTTGCACCTAAAGCAATTAGAGAAAGAAGAACAAAAAAAACCCCAAAGTTAACAGAAGGAAAGAAATCACAAAGATTAGATCTGAAATAAATGAAAAAGAAATGAAGGAAACGGTAGCAAAGATCAATAAAACTAAAAGCTGGTTCATTGAGAAGATAAACAAAACTGATAAACCATTAGCCAGACTCATCAAGAAAAAAAGGTAGACAACTCAAATCAACAGAATGAAAAAGGAGAAGTAACAACTGACACTGCAGAAATACAAAAGATCATGAGAGATCACTACAAGCAACTCTATGCCAATAAAATGGACAACCTGGAAGAAATGAACAAATTCTTAGAAATACACAACCTACCAAGACTGAATCAGGAAGAAATAGAAAATGTGAACAGACCAATCACAAGCACTGAAATTGAAACTGTGATTAAAAATCTTCCAGCACGGCTTACCTGGTGAAACAGTGGTTGAGAGTCCGCCTGCCGATGCAGGGGACACGGGTTCGTGCCCCGGTCCGGGAAGATCCCACATGCCGTGGAGTGGCTGGGCCCGTGAGCCATGGCCGCTGAGCCTGCGTATCCGGAGCCCGTGCTCTGCAACGGGAGAGGCCATAACAGTGAGAGGCCCACGTTCTGCAAAAAAAAAAAAAAAAAAATCTTCCAATAAACAAAAACTCCAGACCAGTTGGCTTCACAGGCGAATTCTATCAAACATTTAGAGAAGAGCTAACACCTATCCTTCTCAAACTCTTCCAAAATATAGCAGAGGGAGGAACACCCTCAAACTCATTCTACGAGGCCACCGTCACCCTGATACCAAAACCAGAAAAACATGTCACAAAGAAAGAAAACTACAGGCCAATATCACTGATGAACATAGATGCAAAAATCCTCAACAAAATACTAGCAAACAGAATCCAACAGCACATTAAAAGGATCATACACCATGATCAAGTGGGGTTTATTCCAGGAATGCAAGGATTCTTCAATATACGCAAATCAATCAACGTGATACACCATATTAACAAATTGAAGGAGAAAAACCATATGATCATCTCAACAGACGCAGAGAAAGCTTTCGACAAAATTCAACACCCATTTATGATAAAAACCATGCAGAAAGTAGGCATAGAAGGAACTTCTCTCAACATAATAAAGGCCAGATATGACAAACCCACAGCCAACATCGTCCTCAATGGTGAAAAACTGAAAGCATTTCCACTAAGATCAGGAACAAGACAAGGTTGTCCACTCTCACCACTCTTATTCAACGTAGTTTTGGATGTTTTAGCCAGAGAAATCGGAGAAGAAAAGAAAATAAAAGGAATCCAAATCGGAAAAGAAGAAGTAAAGCTGTCACTGTTTGCAGATGACATGATACAATGCACAGAGATTCCTAAAGATGCTACCAGAAAACTACTAGAGCTAATCAATGAATTTGGTAAAGTAGCAGGATACAAAATTAATGCACAGAAATCTCTGGCATTCCTATACACTAATGATGAAAAGTCTAAAAGTGAAATTAAGAAAACACTCCCATTTACCACTGCAACAAAAAGAATAAAATATCTAGGAATAAACTTACCTAAGGAGACAAAAGAACTGTGCGCAGAAAATTATAAGACACTGATGAAAGAAATTAAAGATGATACAAATAGATGGAGAGATATACCATGTTCTTGGATTGGAAGAATCAACATTGTGAAAATGACTCTACTACCCAAAGCAATCTACAGATTCAGTGCAATCCCTATCAAACTACCACTGGCATTTTTCACAGAACTAGAAAAAAAAATTTCACAATTTGTATGGAAACACAAAAGACCCCGAATAGCCAAAGCAATCTTGAGAACGAAAAATGCAGCTGGAGGAATCAGGCTCCCTGACTTCAGACTATACTACAAAGATACAGTAATCAAGACAGCATGGTACTGGCACAAAAACAGAAACATAGATCAATGGAACAGGATAGAAAGCCCAGATATAAACCCACGCACATATGGTCACCTTATCTTTATTAAAGGAGGCAGGAATGTACAGTGGAGAAAGGACAGCCTCTTCAATAAGTGGTGCTGGGAAAACTGGACAGGTACCTGTAAAAGTATATTAGATCACTCCCTAACACCATACACAAAAATAAGCTCAAAATGGGTTAAAGACTTAAATGTAAGGCCAGAAACTATAAAACTCTTAGAGGAAAACATAGGCAGAACACTCTATGACATAAATCACAGCAAGAGACCCACAGCAAAAGACCCACGTCCTAGAGAAATGGAAATAAAAACAAAAATCAACAAATTGGACCTAATGAAAGTTAAAAGCTTTTGCACAGGAAAGGAAACCATAACCAAGAACAAAAAGACAACCCTCAGAATGGGAGAAAATATTTGCAAATGAAGCAAGTGACAAAGGATTGATCTCCAAAATTTACAAGCAGCTCATGCAGCTCAATAACAAAAAAACAAACAACCCAATCCAAAAATGGGCAGAAGACCTAAACAGACATTTCTCCAAAGAAGATATACAGATTGGCAACAAACACATGAAAGAATGCTCAACGTCATTAATCATTAGAGAAATGCTAATCAAAACTACAATGAGATATCATCTCACACCGGTGAGAGTGGCCATCATCAAAAAATCTAGAAACAATAAATGCTGGAGAGGGTGTGGAGAAAAGCGAACACTCTTGCACTGTTGCTGGCAATGTGAATTGGTACAGCTACTATGGAGCACAGTATGGAGGTTCCTTAAAAAACTAAAAATAGAACTACCATATGAGCCAGCAATCCCACTACTGGGCATATACCCTGAGAAAACCATAATTCAAAAAGAGTCATGTACCAAAAGGTTCATTGCAGCTCTATTTTCAATAGCCAGGACATTGAAGCCTCCTAAGTGTCCATCATCGGATGCATGGATAAAGAAGATGTGGCACATATATACAATGCAATATTACTCAGCCATAAAAAGAAATGAAATTGAGTTATTTGTAGTGAGTTGGGTGGGCCTAGAGTCTGTCATACAGAGTGAAGTAAGTCAGAAAGAGAAAGACAAATACCATATGCTAAAACATATATATGGAATCTAAGAAAAAAAAATGTCATGAAGAACCTAGCGGTAAGACGGGAATAAAGACACAGACCTACTAGAGAATGGACTTGAGGATATGGGGAGGGGGAAGGGTAAGATGTGACAAAGTGAGAGAGTGGCATGGACATATATACACTACCAAACGTAAAATAGATAGCTAGTGGGAAGCAGCCGCATAGCACAGGGAGATCAGCTCGGTGCTTTGTGACCACCTAGAGGTTTGGGATAGGGAGGGTGGGATAGGGAGGGTGGGAGGGAGGGAGACTCAAGAGGGAAGAGATATGGGAACATATGTATATGTATAACTGATTCACTTTGTTATAAAGCAGAAACTAACACACCATTGTAAAGCATTTATATTAAAACAACTATGTTTTTAAAAATAAATAAATAAATATAAAAAAAGAAAAATTAAAAAAAATCTATATGAAGTGTTTTTTTGTTTTGTTTTATTTTTTAACCTCAAACTAACTTTGAAATTCCCCAGAGGGTCCTGGAACATTTCCAAAGATTTGTTCTCTCTCCTTATAAAAAAGGAAGATGTTACACTAATTAGGCTTATTTGATATGTTAAACTACATGGGAAGCATTGTCAAATAAGAAACAGTACTAGGTATTCTTTATGTTGTGTATGTGTAAGTCAGTAAGTATTCCAGAAATTGTGTGATATACCTAGAAATCTGATAAGTCCTAATGTAATATTATCAGTCATAACTCTGGTTATTATCTTAAAATGTTATATGTTACAGAAATAACCATTTCCCTGCAATTTCCATTATAATGAACTCTCATCAGATATTTAACCATCAGCATTTTAGTCTTTTGTCATTTACAGAGTTATTGTTTTACTCTGATGCTTTTACAAAAGCTTCCTGCAAAAGTGCTTCATCCTGAAAGAGACTGAATGCAAAGCCTTTTGAGGAGTACAGCTTTCTGATAACTTTAACATCATACAATTGAACTTGGTAAGAATTTCCAGAACTACTGGAAAAATGATACAAGCAGAACAAATATTAATTACATGGGACTAAATGGGCTGAGAAGTTTGATTATATATTTTTATGACTTCTTGTTTGAAATATTGCTGATTTTTTTAAAGTATTGCTGATTTTTAAAATGTTTTGTTTTTCCAGATTTAAGGAAACCTTTTTCTCTTAAGCTACCTCTGACTTAGAGCACTTTGGTAAAATACATCTTTGTGAAAAAAGATGAAACATTTATCTTTTTCTTCATACCTGATCCCTCCCAGAATTCACAGACTCTAAGTTAGTATTCTTATTTTCATGGCAATATAGTTATTTGCATACGTTCACTAAGAATCTGTTCACTTTGTAACAGGACAGAATTGGAAACACTGGGTATACTACCAAGGCTTTAAGTGGAATATCATACTTGGGAGAGGTGTGCCTAGACTTGGATATGACCAAACAGCTTTAAGTAACCAAGGTTGACTTTATAGAGCCAATAAAGCCCCTTGGAAAACCAGTCTGGTACCTTGCTAACAGGGTCCCCAGAACCCTTACCAGGTGAGTAAGAAGGGTCAATTCCTGCCAAGTACAGGAACCTTCATATATTTGAGGGACCTCGAGAAGAGAGGAATTAAATCTATAGGTACTGCAGGCAAAGTCTGATGACAATCCCTTGTTTTGACTTCCTGGCTTTGAGGGTTTTAAAAGTCCAATCTGAGATTCCTTATGAAAAGTTCCAGCAAAGCAGATTTTTAAAAAGCCTGTATGGTCAATGATTGTTCTTGCTTCACTTATGCAAATAATCAGGCAAAGTTTGATGAGACTAGACTTATTTTGCAAACAAATTAGTATTAATTTGGCTATCTTAGGTGAGAATGAGGGTGATTTTAGAGAAAAAAATTATGCTTCAGTAACACTTTTGTGAATATTAGATCTAGTTCTGTTTGTCTTTGAGTGTTTGTTTTCGCCTATAAAGTGGACTGGATTGTAAGGTCTAGTTTCCTCCAATGTCCGGTTACAACTCTCCAAATGAATGTTTCCAATTTTCTCCCATCCTTTTGGCTTGGAATCACGGAGAACTAAATCTGCCCTTTTTCCTGAAACCCTGCAAACTGAATGTGAACGACTTGATATAAACTTCAGAGAAATTGCCACAACAGCTCATGTTTAGACATTCTTCTTTGTGCCTTTTCCTGAATGGGCCACTCAAAAAGTTTACAAGTACACCCAATGACATCATGAGAGACATTCAAACTGCAAACCAGGAAAATATGTCAGATTGCCACTGCCTGCCCTCAACCTATCTGAAGATGTTTTGAGCTTGACATCCACCTAGAAATCTTCTCAACTAGCAACATTCAGGACTCATACAATGGGTTTACAATTTTCCCCAAAAATTAACCTTTGTTTTCCTTTTGTTTCCATCAAAATTCCTCTTGTTAAATACCTGACTTCTTGCACAATATAGTCCTAACTTTGGGGACCCAGGTGCATCACTCACCTCCTGAAATGCTATATCTACATAACAACCATACCCTTGTTTACTGTGCTTTTCCAGGTAACCTCCCATAACTGACTCCCCACCCCCAACATCTTTTGTCTTTAGCAGAAGATGGTATTTAAAGCAATGCCTATGGCCATTTTGAAGAGTTACTCAGTTTTCCTAGCTCTCACCCATGTATACAGGAAGTATACATGTTACTAAACTTTTGTTTGTTTTTCCTCTTGTTAACCTTTCTTATATCAATTTATTAGACCAGCCAAAGACACTAGAAGAACAGAGGAAAATTTTTTCCTCACCAATATAATACTAGCTTATTAAAGATGGACAAAGGAACAATTAATAGGTCAATGGAACACACTAGAGACCCCAGAAATAGGCCTAGGCAAATACAGTCACTTGATACTCTACAAAGGAAGAATAACAGAGGATTAAAGAAAAGAGGATCTCTTCAATAAATGGTGCTGGAACAACCGAGTGTCCATATAGAAAAAAAAAAAGTGATGACACTGAATCTAATGTATACCAGACACAGAAATCAGTTCCAATAGAAGAAAATCAGTTCCATTATAATAAAACATAAAAGAATATTATTACACTCAAGTTAAGGAAAGATATCTTACAACACAAGCACTAACCATAGGAGAAAAGATTAATACACTGGATATTAAAATTAAGAAATTCTGTTCATTAAAAGACACAAGGAGGGAGTCTGGATCAAGATGGCAGAATAGGACATGGAGCTCACCTCCTCCCACAAATACATCAAAAATACATCTACAGGGCTTCCCTGGTTGAGAGTCCACCTGCCGATGCAGGGGACATGGGTTCGAGCCCCGGTCTGGGAAGATTCCACGTGCCGCGGAGCGGCTGGGCCCGTGAGCCATGGCCGCTGAGCCTGTGCGTCCGGAGCCTGTGCTCCGCAACGGGAGAGGCCACAACAGTGAGAGGCCCGCGTACTGCAAAAAAAAAAAAAAAAAAAAAAAAACACAAAAATACATCTACATGTGGAACAATTCTCACAGAATACCTGCTGAGTGCTGGCAGAAGATCTCATAAAAGCAAAATTGTAAGAAAGATCACCATGTAACAAAGTAAGATGAAACAAACAAACAAACAAACAGAATCAGGATGGAACCTGCACCTCTGGAAGGGAGCTATGAAAGGGGAAATGTTCCCTCAGCTGGGAAGCCCCTTCACCAGCAGGGAGATCAGCTGGGACAGAAAGGGAGCTTCAGAGGCTCAGAGGAGAGTGCAGCAGTCAGCTTGCAGCAGGCAGAACAGAGAGAGACCAGCACAAAGGGTCCTGGCCACCTCCCTGCACTCCCCACCCCATAACTCACATCTGCTGGTGCATGCAGGGGCTGGGTGCTGAAACATGGGCTTCAAAGGACAGACCCAGGGAGAGGACTGGGGTTGGCTGCACAGAGACAGCCTGAAGGGGTTGGAGTGTGATCCAAGCCGCAACCAGGGGTGTACAAAGTAAGGGGCCCAGGTCCTCCACTGAATCCCCATTGTTAAGGTGTGCACCCAAAGGGAGGGGTGGGGCCCACTATAGTGGCCTCATTCTCAGTGAGTGTTGCTCTGCCTCTATTAGCTTTGGGAGCTAATAAGTAATACTTAGGAAAAAACCTGACCAAGGAGGTGAAAGACTTATATGCTGAGAACTATAAAACATTGATAAAGGAAACTGAAGATAATTCAAAGAAATGGAAAGATAGTCCATGCTCCTGGATTGAAAGAATACTGTTAAAATGGACATACTACCCAAAGCAATCTACATATTTAATGCGATCCCTATCAAATTACCCCTGACATTTTTCACAGAACAAGAACAAATTATCCTAAAACTTATATGGAACCACAAAGCCCCAGGATTGCCAAGTCAATTCTGAGGTAGAAGAAAAAGGCTGGATGATTCACCCTCCCAGATTTCAAACAATACCACAAAGCTACAGTAATCAAAACAGCTTGGTATTAACACAAAAACATATGGATCAATGGAACAGAATTGAGAGCCCAGAAATAAAGAACTGAGAGCCCATCCACCTGACATAAATTAATCTTTGACAAAGGAGGCAAGAATATACAACAGAGAAGAGACAGTCTCTTCAGCAAGTGGTGTTGGGAAAGCTGGACAACCACATGTAGATCAATGAAATTAGAACACTCCCTCACATCATACACAAAAATAAACTCAAAATGGATTAAAGACTTAACTATAAGAAGTGACACCATAAAACTCCTAGAAGAGAACATAGGCAAAACACTCTTACATAAATTGTAGCAGTGTTTTCTTAGGTCAGTCTCCCAAGGCAACAGAAATAAAAGCAAAAATAAATAAATGGGACCTGATCAAACTTATAAGCTTTTGCACAGCAAAGGAAACCATAAACAAACCAAAAAAACAATCTACAGACTGGAAGAAAATATTTCCAAACGATGCAACCTATAAAGGCTTAATCTCCAAAATATACAAACAGCTCATACAACTCAGTAACAAAAAAAATCAAACAACCCAATCAAAAATTGAGCAGAAGATCAAAATAGACATATCTCCAAAGAAGACTTACAAATGGCCAATAAGCACATGAAAAGATGCTCAACATCACTAATTATTAGAGAAATGCAAATCAAACCTACAGTGCGGTACCACATCACACTGGTCAGAATGCCTGTCATTAAAAAGTCTACAAATAACAAATACTGGAGAGGGTGTGGAGAAAAGGAAACCCTCCTACACTGTTGGTGGGAATGTAAATTGGTGCAGCCACTATGGAAAACAGTATGGAGGTTCCTCAAAAAATGAAAAATAGAGTTTTCTTATGATCCAGCGATCCCACTCCTGGGCATATATCCAGAGAAAACTAATTCGAAAAGATACATGCACCCCAATGTTCATAGCAGCACTATTTACAATAGCCAAGACATGGAAGCAATGTAAATGTCCATGGACAGATGAATGGATAAAGAAGATGTGGTGTACATATATACAGTGGAATACTCAGCTATAAAGAAAGAATGAAACAATGACATTTGCAGCAACATGGATGGACTTAGAGATTATCATACTAAGTGAAGTCAGAGAGAGAAAGACAAATATCACTTATATCTGGAATCCAAAATATGACACAAATGAACGTATCTATGAAACAGAAACAGACTCACAGACATAGAGAACAAACTTATGGCTACCAAAGGGGAAAGGGGATGGAGGAGGGATAAATTCGAAGTTCGGCATTAGCAGGTACAAACTACTCTATATAAAATAGATAAACAAGGTCCTACTGTATAGCACAGGGAACTATAATCAATATTCTATAAAAAACCATAATGGAAAAGTAGACGCACACACACCTGAATCACTGCACTGTACACCAGAAATACAACACTGGAAATCAACTATACTTCAATTAAAAAACAGACAAGGAAAGTGGGCCAATGGAAGAATATATGTGCATCTTATATAAAGAAATAATATCCAGAAAATATAAAGAACTCCTACAAGTCAATATGAAAGCTCATGAACAGGCATTTCACAGAAACATAAATTTTGAATAAGCAGAGGGAAAGATTCTTAACTCCACTGGGAATCAGGGAATTGTAAATTAAAACCCAATGAGATACTATTTTAAACCCTCGAAATAAGCACAACTTTACAAGTCTGATAGTTCCACATGTTGGCAATGATGCAGATGAATAGGAACTTTCACCTACTGCAAGGGAAATGTAAACTTGAAGAACCACTTCAGAAAACAATTTAGTATTATCTTTTAAAATTGGAAATTTGCTCACCCTTGACCAACAATTTCACTCTTAGGTATATACTCTAGAGAAACTTTGCAGAGGCATACAGAGAGATATGTTGAGGAATCTTCATGGTAACACTGTAATAGCAGAAAAATGGAAATAACCACAATGTCTAGTGAAAAGAATTGATAAATTATACTTACAATAGAATATTACATATCAATAAAATTGAGTTTGCTACAGATACACAAACAAAAGCATCTTAGAAGCTTTGAATGAAACTGCTAGAATATTTGCAAATAAAACAATGAACTTGCAGAAAATAACACATTTTTAAAATGACACGATCTCCTCATATCAGGAACAAGAGAAGGATGCCCACTTTTGCACTTTTACTCAGTACAGTATTGGAAATTCTAGACAGAGCAATTTGGCAAGAGAGGTAAATAAAAGGCATCCAAATGAGAGAGGAAGAGGTCAAATTATCTCTGTTCACAGACAACATGATCATATTGTAAAACACCCTAAATATTCCACACAAAAAACATTACAGCTAATAAACAAATTCACCAAAGTTTCTGAACACACAATCAACATGCAAAAATCAGTTGCATTTCTATATCCAAAAAGGAATTAAGGAAATACTTCCATTTACAATACCATCAAAAAGAATAAAATACTTAGGAATAAATTTAACCAAGAAGGTGAAAGATTTATACAATGAAAACGACAAAACACTGCTGAAACAAATGAAAGAAGGTATAAACAAAAATACTGCCCATATTCATGGATTGGAAGCACTTAATATTGTTAAAATGACAGTTCTACCCAAAAGTGATCTAAAGATTCAGTGCAATCTCAGTGAATATCCTAATTGTGTTTTCAGTAGAAATAGAGAAGGCTATCCTAAAATTCACATGGAATTTCATGGGACCCAGAAAAACCAAAACGATCTTGAAAAAGAAGAAAACATTGGAGGATTCACACTTCCTGACTTCAAAACTTACTACACAAAGCAACAGTAATCAAACCAGTGTGGTACTGGCCTAAGGGCAGATGTATAAACCAACAGACTAGAATAGAAAGCCTAGAAATAAACCCTCACATATATCATCAATTGATTTTGTTTTGTTTTTTTTTTTACAAAGGTACCAAGACCATTTGATGGGGAAGAGTCTTTCAACAAATAAGGATGGGGAAACTTAATATCCACTTGCAAAAGTATGAAATTGGACCCTTACCTTACACCATATACAAAAATTAACTCAAAATGGACCAAAGACCTAAATTTAAGAGCTAAAATAGTAAAACCCATGAAAAAAGATAGGAGAAAATCTTCATGGTGTTGGATTTGTCAATTATTTCTAGGACATGACAGCCAACAGAAGAAAAAATAGGTAAGTTAGATTTGGTCAAAATTTAAATCTTTTATACATCAAAAAACACTATCAAGAGAGTGAAACAACTGACAGAACAGGAGAATATATTTGCAGATCTTATATCTGATAAGAGATTAATATCCAGAAAGCAAAGAACTCCTGTAATTCAACATAAAGAATAACAACAAGATAAACAATTCAAAAATGGGCAAAGGACTTGAAGAGACATTATTCAAAGAGATATACAAACGGTCAGTAATAAATAAGCACATGAAAAGATACTCAACATCACTAATCATTAGGGAATTGCAGATGACATGATACCATACATAGAAAATCCTAAAGACGCTACCAGAAATCTACTAGAGCTCATTAATGAATTCAGTAAAGTTGCAGGATACAAAATTAATACACAGAAATCTCTTGCATTTCTACACACTAACAACTAAATATCAGAAACGGAAATTACGGAAAGAATCCCATTTACCATCGTATCAAAAAGAATAAAATACCCTAGGAATAAAGCTACCTAAGGAAGCAAAAGACCTGTACTCTGAAAACTATTAAGATGCTGATGAAAGAAACTGAAGATCACACAAACATATACCATGCTCTTGAATTGAAAGAAACATTATTGCTTAAAATGACTATATTACCCAAGGCAATCTACAGATTCAATGCAATCCCTATCAAATTACCAATGGCATTTTTCACAGAACTAGAACAAAAAATTTTTTAATTTGTATGGAAACACAAAAGACCCTGAATAGCCAAAGCAATCTTGAGAAAGAAAAATGGAGCTGGAGGAATCAGGCCCCCTGGCTTCAGATTATACTACAAAGCTACAGTAATCAAAACACTATGGTACTGGCACAAAAACAAACACATAGATCAATGGAACAGGATTGAAAGCCCAGAAATAAACCCATGCACTTATGGTCAATTAATCTACGACAAAGGAGGCAAGAATATACAATGGAAAAAGACAGTCTATTCAATAAATAGTGCTGGGAAAACTGGACAGCTACATGTAAAATAATGAAGTTAGAACATTCTCTAACACCATACACAAAAATAAACTCAAAATGGATTAAAGACCTAAATGTAAGACCAGATACTGTAAAACTCTTAGAGGAAAACACAGGCAGATCACTCTTTGACATAATTGGCAGCAATATCTTTTTGGATCCACCTCCTAGAGTAATGAAAATTACGAGGAAAAAACAAAAATCCAAATGGCACCTAATGAAACTTAAAAGCTTTTGCACAGTAAAGGAAACCATAAACAAAATGAAAAGACAACCCACAGAATGGGAGAAAATATTTGCAAATGATGCCAGCATCAAGAGATTAATCTCCAAAATATACAAACAGCTCATGCAGTTCAATATCAAAAAAAAAACCCAATCAAAAAATGGGCAGAAAATCTAAATAAACATTTCTCCAAAGAAGATATACAGATGGCCAAAAAGCACATGAAAAGATGCTCAACATTGCTAATTATTAGAGAAATTCAAATCAAAACTACCATGAGGTATCACCTCACACCAGTTAAAATGGCCATCATCAAAAAGTCTACAAACAATAAATGCTGGAGAGGTTGTGGAGAAAAGGGAAACGTCCTACACTGTTGATGGAAATGTAAATTGGTACAGCCATTATGGAGAACAGTATGGAGCTTCCTTAAAAAATTAAAAATAGAGCTACCATATGATCCTGCAATCCCACTCCTGGGCATATATCCGGAGAAAACCATAATTCAAAAAGATACATGCACCCCAATGTTCATTGCAGCACTATTTACAATAGCGCAGACATGGAAGCAACCTAAATGTCCATCAACAGGTGAATGGATAAAGCAGATGTGCTATAGAGATTATCATATTAAGTGAAGTAAGCCAGACAAATATCATACGATATCACTTATATGTGGAATCTAAAAAGAAAATGATGCAAATGAACTCATATACAAAACAGAAACAGTCCCACAAGCATAGAATACAAAATTATGGTTGTCAAAGGGGAAATGGGGAGAGGGATAAGTTAGGAGGTTGGGATTAACATATAGACTCTACTATATTATAAAATATATAACCAACAAGGACCTACTATATAGCACAGAGAACTATATTCAATATTTTCTAATAACATATAAGGGAAAAGAATCTGAAAAGGAATATTATATATATAGGAAAAGAGTCTGAAAAGGAATATTATATATATATATATATATATATGAATCACTTTGCTGTATACCTGAAAGTAATACAACACTGTAAATCAACTAAACTTCAATAAAAAATAAAATTAAAAACAAGAAACAGAAAACCCACTTTGAAAACTGTTTTACAAAAAACAAAGGCATAGCTACAGAAGAAATGTTTGCATTAAAAAATAATTTAATCCAAAAACTACAGTGAGGGCTTCCCTGGTGGCGCAGTGGTTGAGAGTCCGCCTGCCGATGCAGGGGACACGGGTTCGTGCCCCGGTCCGGGAAGATCCCACATGCCAAGGAACGGCTAGGCCCATGAGCCATGGCTGCTGAGCCTGCACATCTGGAGCCTGTGCTCCGCAACGGGACAGGCCACAACAGTGAGAGGCCCGCGTACCACAAACACACAAAAAAAACTACAGTGAGATACTACATCTAATTAGGATAGCTCTAATATAAAAAAAAAAAGAAAATATCAACTGTTGACAAGGATATGGAGAAAACACTCGTGTGCTGCTGCTGGGAATGTAAAATATTGTAGCCACTGTGGATAACAGTTTGGTAGTTTCTCAAATGGTTAAACAGAAATACCACATGACCCAGCAATTCTACTCTTAGGTATACACCCAAAAGAGTTAAAAAGAAGAACTCAAAGAGATAATCCTTATACACCTATGTTCACAGCAACAGTATTCACAATATCTAAAAGGTGAAAACCACCCACGTGCCCATCAACAGATGAATGGATAAACAAAATGTGGTATATACATACAACGAAATATTATTCAGCAATAAAAAGGGAATGAATTCTGATACATGCTACAACATAGATGAACCCTGAAAAAACATTATGGTAAATTAAATAAAAGCCAGACACAAATGGACAAATATTCCATGATTCCCCTTACATGAGATAGCTAGAATAGGAAAATTCATTGAGACAGAAAGTAGAATAGAAGTTACCAGGGAATGGATAGAGAAGGGAATGGAGACATTTTCGGAATGATGAAAAAAAGCTCTGGAGATGGATAGCAGTGATGGTTGTACAACAATGTGAATGTACTTAATGCCACTGAATTGTACACCAGAAAATTATTAAAATGGTAAATTTTATGTTATGTATATTTTGCCACAATAAAAGAAACTAAAACCAGGGGGAAAAAAACAGAAAAGACAAGAAAAAGTAAGTAATATATTGTGTGGGGAATTCATACATATTCAACAGACATTACTAACAAGAACAGTAAACACAAAATTCAGCATAATCATACCTGGAGTGAAATAAGGAGGGTGGGAAATGGCAGGAACACACAGATAGATGGCAGGAATATGGCAGTGTTCTAGTTGGGTAGTGGCTTTACAGATGTTCATTTTATCAAAACTCAATACTTACATGTGTTATATTTATTCTTAGAATGTATCAAATAGCATATAATAAAAAACTGAAAATAACCTCCCTCCCAAAAAATAAACAGACCAGCATAAGACTTTTCATCAGCATCACAAAATGCTAAAATACAACAGAAGTGAATTTGCAAAGTTTTCAGGGAAAATGGCTTTGTACGCAGCATTGTAAACCTTACCAAGTACTGATCATGGATGAGACAAAACAAAAATTGGGGGACACGCAAGAACTCAAAGTTTAATGCCCACTCATAATGTATTAAAATACATCAGATGGTTCATCAATAAAATAAAAATCTAATGCAAGAAGGAGGAAAGCATGGGATACAAGGAACAGTGGCAGATGAGCATAATCCAGAGGAAGTCAAGAAACATAAAAAGAAATGAGTAAACAATACACTTTGACACCTCTAATTTTCCTGCTGGAGGCAAGGGTTTAATAACATATTTTCTGTTCTTTGGAAAAATCCCTATGATTCCACAATGAATAATATTTCACTAATTCTATAATTATAAATGTGGTCTTACGGTGTTTAACATGGTTTTAGAATTAACATACAGAAAAAACCAGAAGAATTGTTTATAGGTAGGTACGTAAGAGATTGTAAAGTTTAAAAATTCTGAACAAAGTAAAAGTAATAATGGACTTAAAACTTTGGAAATGGAGGAGATAAGAGAAGTAGATATGCATCACAGCTAAGGAGTCCATATATTGTTTAACATTAAATCAAAAGATGGAGGCAAATATTTTTAGAATTATGGTAATTACCAAAAAGACATTAAAAAAAAGAAATGGTTTAAAGTAGCTACTATGGGACTAAGACCAGGAGTGATGAATAGATGGGAAATGGGAGAACATTTGGTTTTTATTTACTATCATAAAGGCAAAGAATAGAAGATCTAAAAATAAAAACATGGGAAGGAAGAGTGTTTGATCATGTGTTAAATTTTTTATATTTCATTGTGGGGAGTCCACAGTTACTATTTAAAGAAAACAAATCAAGAAACAGGGGTGTATGTATGGTATTTATAGTTATAATCAGTGGTGTATTGGTCAATGTTTCCCAGCCAGCTACCGGGAGGGAAGGTCTAATTTGTAGCATTTACTGATTTCCGTGGCATAATATTCCCACTACAGCCAATTTCAAGCACCAAAGTGACACCAATGAGCTTGTAAAATTCCTGAAAAGTTAGTGATGGGTTCTCATAATGATCCTGTTCCAGGGTACCACTGGAAATGGAAGAACTAAAAACAGATAGCTTCTTAATAGTTGTTGCCTCTAGCGAGTGGGGCTTGTAAGAAATTTTACCTAACGTTTTGTATACCCTTTGAATTGTTTACCCTGTTCATGTATTACTTCTATAAATTAAAAAAAAATAGCTCGAGAAATCAGAAGGCATTTCATCTTGCATGTAGAAAGAGCATTATTATCACCTTAACAAGAAAAATCCAGATAAACAACAAAATCATACTTTTTTCTGCTGTCACCAGAGAGCTGACATGACAGGGAAAACAACTAATCTGAAACCCAAGGAAAGACAGGCACCTCCCAAGGCAGAGATAGGTCACAAACACTGGCTTACCTGTGGTAGAGCACAGGAGGAAGAGACACTGAGTATCATACAACTGAGGAAGAAGAATTTAGCTACAATTTTAATGTACTGTTAAAAACCAAGAATTGGCTAGTAGAACTCCTGGGCACCTCAGACACAAGAGAAATTTACACCTCTTCACAGACTCCTCTCCACAGACTTCTGTCAGATGCTTACTAGAAAGATTGAGCGGGAGGGAAAATGCAAAGAGCCTCTCTCAGTGGTACAGACCTGGTGAAGCTGCCACTGCAGGCAAGGCACAAACTCCTCCCAGACTCTTATCCCCAAAGAACAACAGTCTTAAGCCACTGGCAGAGGAGCAACAAACCCTGTCACTCCCAGGGCACAGGTGAAGACCCATTATGACAGAGGGGAGTGTGAAAGAAAACTATTCCACCACTAGGGGAGAAGTAGAAAATAGTCCAGGGCTCTGAATCCTATGCTAAATACCATTAGTGGTCTCCTACAACTGGGGGTGGCAGGAAATTCTCCTGCACAAGATCCATCAAAGATACAAGGCAGAGTTTGGCTAGAAATGGCAGGATAACAGAAAGCTCCACCCCATGAGACCCAGACACACAGGTCTAAAAATGAAACCAGACAACAGAGAACCTCCTCTGGCCCCAGCACCAGACTACCAAGCACTAAGTCACAAGCAACAGCAGTCTACTGTTGGCATGGCAGGCAAGAACGTGGGAGGGACACCCCACCCCACCACTGCTCCAAGGTACAGGTGCACAGGGAAGCCTGAAAGCCAAGGGTGATGCAGGAACAAAAAAAAAGAAAAAGAAAAAAAAAACCCTCCATAAACCCAACCCTTATCTGATAGAATTTCAAAGAGAACTGGACAGATCCACAATTATAGTTGAATATTTCAATATTCCTCTTTCAATCATTGATAAAACAAGTAGACAATCTCTAAGGGTATACAAGACCTAAACAACACTGTCAGCTAACCTGACTTCACTAAAATTTCTAGAACACTCCACTCAACAAATACACATGGAAAATTTCATCAAAATAGGCTACATTCTGGATCAAAAAATAATCCTCAATTTTTTAAATAAAATTGAACTCAGAGTATATTTTCTGACGGAAAAGGTACTAAGGTAGAACTAATAACAAAAAAAATCAGGAAAATTCCCAAGTATTTGGAAATCAAACTTCTGAATAACAATAAAAACACACATGCCTATATCAAAGCTTGTGGAATGCAGCTAAAGCAGTGTTTAGGATGAAATTTATATAGCACTGCATGGCTATAATTAGAGAAGAAAAGTCTTAAATCAATGATGTAAATTTCATCTTAAGACTAGAAAAAGAAATTAAATCCAATGCAATAAGAAAAAATAACGAAAATACAAATGTCAATGAAAACAGAAAAACGATTGAAAAGAATCAATGGAACCAAAGGCTAGTTCTCTCAAAAGATTACTAAACCTGACTTTTCAAAATACGCAAATGAAAGGAAACAAAACCTTAAGTTTTTTTTAAAAGCATGGACTTCCCTGGTGGCGCAGTGGTTACAAATCCACCTGCCAATGCAGGGGACGTGGGTTGGAGCCCTGGTCCGGGAAGATCCTACATGCCGCGGAGCAATTAAGCCCGTGTGCCACAACTACTGAAGCCCACACCCCTAGCGCCTGTGCTCCACAACAAGAGAAGCCACCGCAATGAGAAGCTCACGCACCGCAACAAAGAGTAGCCTCCACTCTCTGCAACTAGAGAAAGCCCACGCGCAGCAACGAAGACCCAACGCAGCCAAAAATAAATTAATTAATTAAGTTTTAAAAAATCAGTAGCCTCCTTCTTCCCCTTTCAAAAAAAACAAAATCAGCCTCCCACTCTTAGAGGTCTCTCCATCCTTGTGGTCACCACTTCTACCCATGAAAAAAGCAATAAAAACAACCTGATCACATATTCAGGCTAGTCCTCACATCCATTAGTGGCTATTTGTTTAACAGTCAAATCTATGGAAATGTTTGACTTTTACACCATCAATCTCTCAGACTTCCCCTCAGCCCAGTGATTCTGAATTTGTGGTAAGAATGGTAAGAGTAGAATTTGTGGATAAGACAGATATGAAGTGATGACTATGATGTTTATTAAATACTAATTTATGACAAGCAAAAGTATAGGGGTAAGAATATTATTAACATTCATGTTATGCAGGAACAACCCACAGGGCCCCGGGAAGAGGATTACTGCCAGGCAAAATTATTAAATCACTGAAATCTTTCATTGGTGTCACTACTCACAATGAATGCTTTCATCCATTTCTCACCTCCTCCCATTAAAATCTGCTCTTCTTAGGAAAGAATCAAGGATATAAAGAAATGAGAACAGCTTTAAATGCTACCTCATTCAAGAAAGGAGAAATGCGGAAGGGAAACAACATTTGCCGGGCCAGGCACTTTATATATATTATCCCATTTCATCCTCACAAAAGCCGTGTGAATTAGAAACTATTATCCCCATTTCACCAAGGGGAAAACTGAGGCCCAAAGACATGAAATGATTTGTCCAAAATCACAGTCACACAGATAAAAAATAGCATAGTTAGGATCTATACTCAAGCTTGTCAGGTTCCAAAGCCCATGTTCTTTCTGTTACAACACACTACCTCTCTCCAAGGTGGTGAAGGTTGTATTACAATAGGGACAAGAGCCTTAAACTAAAAGAACAAACCTAGAGATAAAATTACATAGAACTATACACACACATAGAGAGACATAAATAAGTGTACGTAGAAACTAGTGAAAATTGAATAAGGCTTGTAGTCTAGTTAACCGTATTACACCAATGTCAAATTCCTGGCTTTGAAATTATACTACACTTTATGTAAGATTAGCATTAGAGGAAGCTGAGCAAAGAGTACATGGGACTCTCTGTACTATTTTTATAACTTCCCGTGGCCTTTAATTATTTCAAAATAAAAACTTAAAAAACACCTCTCGGTAGAGATAAATAAAATAAAATTAAGAATGAACCTCTACTAGTGTTGAGGGGAAGGTAGGCCCCCCAGTCCCTTTAATTCACATCACAAAGGTGGTCATCAACTCTGCTTCCACATAAGGTCCACCTTGGCTGCCAGAAATCCACTGTGGTTGTACAAAGTAGACCATTAGATGGAAAACGGGGGCCTAACTTTTTCCCTTAGCATTGATGTGTAGTGGATGGGGGAGCTCCAGTTCTGATCAAATTCGTTCCTAGTGAACATGACATGTATTACATGGGGACCTCCTCCCACAACCATCCTCATCCCTGTATCTTGCTGGATGTATATGTCACCATACATGAAGCCCATCTGTAGGAAAGAGCAAAAGAGATGGGTCAGTTTCACTGGATTCTTGTTAGAGATGGTGTGATGTTACAGGAAGAGAATTGGCCATGGAATCAGAAAGCCCAGTTCTACAACTTTGTGACGACATGATCTTGAGCAATTTAACACAGCTTAACCTCAATTTTCTCTCTATAAAATAGGGACACAAGTCTACATAATCACATGAGATAATGACTGTCAATCACAATTTAATTACACAGAGGACTGATTTGAACAGAAGGTTTACTGTCCCGGATACTTCATACTGTATGTGGAACTAGCACCGGCCCCTTATGAGGTTATTTCACCAGTGCACATTCACAAATCTTCACGCAGAAATGTGTTCAGGTATTCTCCACGGTCTGAATTTGCATGTGGATGTATTTTAGCTTCCAACCCAAACTCTGTATGATAAAATTAATCCTTGGAGCTGCTGAATTATAAGGCTGTAGGCTTCCATTGGAAGTCCCAGTGTTAGTCACAGCTCTGGATTTACAAAGTCATAGAACATTAACTGCATTTCTCTGTGATTTATGTCTGATTTTGTTTTTCACACATGATTCGTAAGTGAAGTATGCTATCCCCATATGACATCAGTGCCCTGATAAACACAAGAACAAGTTTATAGATTTAACTGTCTTCACACCCTAGAAATATAAAAACTGAATGATATAAAGATGAACTGGAAATCTATAGACTTCATAAGACTATTGGTTGCACTGTCCTACGCTGGAAGAATGTGAGTGGGCCAAAGCCTGACATTAGCTAACTGGGCTCTCTTAGCAGGAGTTCGGGTAAGATGACTAGGCTTTCCTGGTGATCCCCGAGGAACTTTTATTTTCTATGTTTATTCTCTTACATTTCTTTCAGGGACAGTGGTACACATTGTTTTCGGAAAAATTGCTATCAGTATTTGCTGCAGTGAAAGTTAACCATCTCTCAGACCAGGACCATGGTAGCAGGTAGGTAATACCACATTTTACAAAGCCTTGGCTCTAGAGGTATTATGTAACTGATGGGCAAGGTTGACTCCCCAATAGAACAAAGAGGCAATTCTTCTTGTTTGTGCATTTGGTCATCAAATTCAAAAACGGCAAAAAGACAAAAATGAATCAAGCATTAGGGCCACTGCAGCTTGGTACAAAGCCAGGCTCAGGCTACACAATCCCCATGGTCATAAAAGCCACAAACATAAAGAATTTCCCAAGAGCCTAGGATGGGGAAAAGGGAGGAAGACAAGGGAGCAGACAGAAGAAGAGGAACCTAACAGAATGGGAGTAGAGATCTTTGGATGCCTCAGGCAAAGTGAAGTAATTGCCAATTGAAGGGCCAGACAGCAAAGCAGCATAGGAATTCAAAAGGACAAAGCAACCTCCCCCAAGCTTCTTGCCATATAGTTTACCATCTAAATCAGGAGAATTTGGGGAATGAAAAGAGGGTGCTCTTAATAATTATGCCAGAACTACAGGTGCATACTGGGTTTATCTGTGGCAGACTGGGACATATGGTCAAACTTTGTGTAAGCTCCTCTCTGATCAGGCTCCTACCTACCTGCCTCCTCAACCGACTCTGTGAAGCAGAAGCCAGTTCTCAGGTACCTCAGCTATCCTAACAGCGATAGCCAACTTCTTTCCCACAAAGACACTCCTGCCCAGGTTGCACGTGCCACACTCACAGTACCTAGTTGATCAGCTCAATTTCCCAGGCCCACCAAACTAACGAAACTAAAGTAAAAACACCAGACCTCACCACCACCTTCTCGTCCAGAGTTTAGCTGAGCCTTGACTGGCCAGTCACATTCTGTCCCTATACCCTGAACACAACCTCTGGGAAATAAGTGGACTAACAGAGACTCATTTACCTTAGGAACTTGTACATATCTATCAGTTTCTTTGATCAAATTTTATTTATATCAAGATCTCTGAATTACCATCTACACAGCGAAGAGGAAATGTAAAACTAGCGTACCATCCAGTGGGTAAACCCCATAGTCCAGGAATAGGTAATGGACACTACCTCTCTCCTAATGGTTAGAAGGACTGTGGAACCCAGTACTCCAGTGCCTGTCTTTTCCTTTCTTGCCACAGCTTTTGCTTGAGCCCTCCCAAATATGATTTTCATCTCCTACATTTCCCTAAAACTCCAATATAGGCTGTTTTGGTCTGTTGCTTAGACTAAAGTGCTCCAGCTATCTTTTTCCTTAGGCGAAAGTGCTCCAACTATCTTTTTGCTTTGGACTTGATTATCTTTATCAAGACTCTGCTACTTCTTTTACTGTGGCTTCCTAGCACTACTCCTATGGCAAGTTCATGTGCCTGAAGCTTTTTTGCTTTGGAGTTCTTTTCCAAGAGACTCTGTGGTCCTTTATAAGAACTGACTCCTGGCAAATGTGCCTCATAGTCCTTCCAGATGTGCCCAGAGATGCCCAATTAGTAGAGTAATACCAGCTTAGACTCCAACTGGGATCATTCACTACACTTACAATAACCCTATGTATGACAAAGATCAAGTGTTATCTCTATTTTACAGTTGAGTTAACTGAGACTGAGAGGGTAAGACTTACCCAAAGTCACACTGTTAAGAAAGCAGAGAGGCAGAACTGCAGTCTAAGGGTACCTTGTACTCACCAACAGGGCTGCAGTAGGGCCTTATCTCATGTTAAGCACTTCACAATAGACACTGTGGAGTTTGTCAAACTATATATCTTCCTTTAGCTTCAAACAACTCACATTGAATGTCAGAGACGCATTTCATGATTGAAAATGAACCCAGAAGCAGAGCATTTCAAAGGCTCCATTAGAAACATGCCAGAGCTTGAAACCTCCAGAATAAGGAAAGGAAGCAATGCACATATTCAGGCCCCCAAAACAGCCAAAGCTTCACAGCCCAGAGCTAGCAAAAACTGGTTAGACTCTAGGATAATGTGCAGCAGTTATCAGTCCTTTGTTAAGGCTATCAAAGCACCACCTTTATAAAAAAAACAAAAAACAAAAAAACATTAGAAATCCAAGTCTCCACCAGCCTGTACCCATGGAAACGATTCTGCCTGCAGAAATCGCCCCACCAGGGAACAAGCTAGCATAGCTCCAAGTTGCTCCTCCAAGCAAAGAGTGAGGTCGAAATGACTCCTCTAGCCCTACAACTCACTAGTGTCCCATGATTTGACCATTTTCTTCCCACAATCACTCCCTTATCCCCTAAGAAAGGAAAAAATTAAACTTTAGACCCTCAAAGCAAGTGAAATGATGGGTCAGTCTATCCGAACAAACAAGAGGTGATTCATTGGCTGATTTGTCCTCCCAAAGTGGCAGAGGGGAAGAATTTATTGCTTGTCTCAGGCATCCTTCAATCTGACCTGCAAAGCAAGCAGATCTAAAGTAACCTTAGCTTGGTGCTGATGGCTTTTTGGCCCAACTCCAAAGCCACTTCCATTATTTGCATTTTACACACACACACACACACACACACTTGTCTTTGCCATACCAAGGTCACTCAATATCAAGACCATTAAATCCTCTCTAAAATGAAGCCCCATTATCAAGAGGAATTAAATAATGACTAAATATACTAAGCACTGCCTCTGCTTTAGAAATACTTATTCACTGTTCTGGCACTCCTTAGCAAAAAGCTAGTTGTCAATATGGGAAAGTTATTTGCACCATTAGGTTAAAACCTTTCCTCTCCGCTTTCAATGCCACTGTCACTTACACACACCCCCACTACCACCATAAACTTAGGTCTAGACAAGTTTGGGAAATAGGTAGACTTTAAGGTCTAGTGTTTGGTTTCTTGCAGCCATTGGCACTTTAGCCTTTAAAATGCTTCTCTCTCATTTTCCAGCATTCTCTCTAACCCAAAGTCAGCTCCCATTCCATAATTCCACAGGCTGCATCATTATGCATGGCTTACAGTGCTTTAGGGAAAAGGTGGAATGTAAACAGTTCCATCCAAGCACACATAATCCAACAGAGCAGGCAGTGTGAGTGGTGATGTACAACCTTGGACATGACATCGGTATTTCAGGTGGAAACTTCTCCCACAAAATATGTAAAGGAAGGAGGAAGAAGACAAAGAATATACCAAATATCTCATAAAGCCAGGGCAGGTTAAATTCTCACTGCTGGTGTCACCCTGCTCGTGTCAGATTTTGACAAGACAAAAGTAACTCCCTTCGGGCTTCCCTGGAGGCACAGTGGTTGAGAGTCCACCTGCCAATGCAGGGGACACGGGTTCGTGCCTCGGTCCGGGAAGATCCCACATGCCGCGGAGCGGCTGGGCCCGTGAGCCATGGCCACTGAGCCTGCGGGTCCGGAGGCTGTGCTCCGCAACGGGAGAGGCCACAACAGCGAGAGGCCCGCGTACTGCAAAAAAAAAAAAAAAAAAAAAGTAACTCCCTTCAAACAAATTTTTGAAGTCCAGGAAGGAGGCTTCTCTATCTACCTGATACCAATACAAGTAAGACTACACAATCCTCCTGCTATGACTTGATGCTCTTAATATTCTATGGCTATAGTCCAAACAGGTTGATCTCAACATATATTGCCTAAAATGGAGAATACCAATATTTCATTCTATTGCTCAGGTTTTTAATGAGTTCAGGTAAAATGAGAGTAACAGGACAAAAAATTAAATCTCAGCCACCAACTCTCTGCTACCCTACTACCCATGCAATTTTAATCTTTCACTATTTTATTAAAGTCACAGTTAGCCAGATACTGCCCAATAAATAGCATTCATTCCTACCTCTGTACCTTTATTCATTCTGGTTTATACATCTTCTTTTCAAAAGTCTATACTGCTCCTATATTTAGTTTGTCTCACCTTCTCCATGAAGTCTTCCTTTCCTGAACTTCCGGGGTAGTGGTTTCCAAACCTTAGCATACATCAGAATCCCCTGTAGGGCTTGTTAAAACAAAGATTACTAGGCCCCACTTGCAGAGTTTGAGTCAGAAAATCTGAGGCCTGAAAATTTGCATTTCTATCAAGTTCCCTGGAATAATGCTGCTGCTGCTGGTGGTTTATCTTCAGTGTATCTAGCACTTGACTACATACTTTATATACTGTCATTTATTGTTCTTCAGTTGATTTATGAACATACCGGATAAGACTTTATGCTGGAAAGAACAGAAAACCCAATGCAAACTGGCTTAAACAAAAAGTGGATTTATTTTCTCACTTAACTGGATCGTCCAGATATTGGTTGACCCAGTAATTCAGTGATATCTTCAAGGACTCAATTTCCTTACATCTTTCTGCTCTGACATCCTCAGTGGCAGCTTTATCCTAAAACTGGTTCCTCTCTTGGCAATAATACAGTTGCCAACCACAATTAAGACTACATATTTCTTACTAATATCCAGAGGGACACACAGAACATCTTAGCAGCATTCCAAACAAGAGAACTAAAATTCACCCTGATTAGGTAGCCTGAAGCAAGTGGCCTGTGAAGGACAGGGGTGGATATCAGAAGGAAAATCTGAATATTGTTAGGAAGAGAACGTATCCCATAAAGGCACCCAGCAAACGTCTACTACACAACTCAGCCAGAGTATAAAACCAACTAGGGTATCATCTATATCTCTTATACCACACAGGGAACACTCAATAAATGGATGATTTATTGCTTTTTAAAAAATAATTCTATCAATTGATTTGGAAGTATCCTTGTAGACTGGATAATCACTTAACCAAATTTTGTTCTTGATCAACCACTTATTTGAGCTTCATGCAAAAAATGTTGGTAAGAGTGTTCTGTAGTTTTCTTATATTGGGTTGGCCAAAAAGTTCGTTCAGGTTTTTCTGTTACGAACTAACCTGAAGAAACTTTTTGCCCAATCCAATAGATCTAAGTTAGCAAGCACCAGTTCAGACTTTCCTGTTACGATGTAAAAAATTATTCTTACTTGTTTAAAGAGAATCAGATATTCTCATGGTATTTTTTATTTTTAAAATTTTACTGAAGTATAGTTGATTTACAATGTTGTGTTAGTTTCTGGTGTACAGCAAAGTGATTCAGTTACATATATGTAAATATATATTAAATATTTATATATATATATTCTTTTCCATTATGGTTTATTACAAGATACTGAATATAGTTCCCTGTGCTATACAGTAGGACTCTATTGTTTACCCATCCTATATAACAGTTTGCATCTGCTAATCCCAAACTCCCAATCCTTCCCTCCCCCATCTAATTCTCTTTAAAATGAATTTTTTATCCAAAACATTCATGAAAAACTAGTTCCACTACCTCAACCAAACGTCTGGGGTCTGACTATTAGGACAGTTCTTACTGTTATGTACTATTGTAATTGTTAGAAAACTCTATATATTGAACTAAAAATCAGTTTCCTTAGAACTTTTACTCATTGATCTTAATTCTACCATTAGAGGCTATGCCAAACAAGTCTTTCTTAGGGTACTGCCCATACCTTAGGGCATATATTTGAATGTAGGTGTCTTATACACTGGAAATTAACAAGACCATTTTTCATATGCTACTTCGAAGAAAAACCAATTTGGGAAAACATGGTAAGCTATTATATTAGTTTACTGAGCTGCCATAACAAAATTCCACAAACTAGGTGGCTTACAACAACAGGAATGTATTCTCTCACAATTCTGAAGGCTAGACGTGCAAAATCAAGGTGTTAGCAGGGCCATGCTCTTTCTGAAAGCTCTAGGGAAGAATCTTTCCTTTCCTCTTCCTAGCTTCTGGTGGTTGCCAGCAATCCTTGGCATTCCCCAGCTGCATCACTCCACCCTCTGCCTCGGGCATTACATGGCCTTTCTCCCTGTGTTTCTCTTTTGTGTCTCTGTGATGTGATGGAAAAAGAGGCAAGAAAGATTTGAAAGGTAAGAGGGACTCAAACCCACCATTGTTGGTTTTGAAGATGGAAGAAGGGAGCCAAAAGCCAAGGAATGCAGGTGACCTCCACAAGCTGGGACCGTCTGTCAGCTAACAGCCAACAAGAAACTGCAAGAAACTGAATTCTGCTAACAATCTGAATGAGCAAGGAAATGGAATCTCCCCTAAAGTTTCCAAAAAGGAACCCTTCTGAAAACTTGACTTTAGTCCACTAAGAGCCTTGTCAGACTTCTGACCTACAGAAGCATAAGATAATAAATTTGTGTTGTTTTGAGGCACTACGTTTGTGGTAATTTGTTACAGCAGCAATAGAAAACTAACACAGTAGGTAAATAATAATAACTATAATAGTTATACTATTATCATCATAATCACCACCACTACCACCACCACCACCATCGACAGACCAAAAAGACAATAATAAGTCTCAGAAAAATTAAGTATTATTCCTAAGGTCACATAGGTAGTAGGTAGCAGAGCAGAAATTTAAACAGAAGCATGCCTGATAGCAAAGGTCATGTTTTTTTTAATCACAATGGTATACTGCCCATCCCAAGAAACAGTGAGATCCCAAAGAAATAAGTCTTAGAAGAAATAAAAATTACATTAACCCTGTGCATCTCACAGAGTACTGACAGCAATGCCAGTAAATTTAGGCAGGCAGCTTTTCTGAGCTTTGAAAATACCTGACTTCAAAAGCAGCGTTGACTTTTAGAATAACTGTAGCATGAGCAAATGTTTATTTGTAACCCTTCTTCTCTCCCTTTCTTTTCCTTAACTCCTTCATCCCTCTCTCCAATATCCCACCAACCTAAAATATCTTCACAGAACAAATGGCCAAGAATAAGCAAAATGATACTGAAAAGTAAGTTGGGGATATTTGCTCCCTTTTCCAAAATCTTAAAACTTTATAAAGCCACAGCAATTAAGATGCGATAAGAAAATAGGCCAATGGAATGGAATAGAGAATCCCGAAACAGACTTATGCATATATGAAAACCAGATATATGACAGAGTTAGCCACTGAAGATAAGAAGAGTAAGAATGGGTTATTTAATAAATGGTTCTGGGATAACTATTTATATGGAGGGAAAAAAATGGATCCCTACATTACACCATACAAAATCAGTTGCAGGTCAATTAAAGAAGACTCCATTTGAAAGACCAAACTTAAAAAAAAATGTAAGGGAAAATATCTTTTATGATCTCAGGTTAGGGAAAACATTTTAAGCATATCAGAGAAACACTAATCATAAAGAAAAAGATTGAGAATTCTAAAGCATCAAAATTGACAAGTTGCGTATCACAAGACACCATAAAGAAATTAAAAGGCAACTTACAAGCTTAGAGGAAAGGATTGTTAAGTCATATAACTAGCAAAAATTAGTATCAAAAAGATATAAAAAACTCCTACAAACTATTAATGAAAAATACAAATTGTTCAACAGAAAAATGGTCCAATGATATGAACAGGTATTTGACAAAAGAGGAATTAAATGGCCTATAAAATATGAAAAGCTGTGCAACCTCACTTGTAATCAGAGAAACACAAAACAGAAACATAATGATATGAAGTTTACAACCACCAAATTTGTAATAAATTAGAAGTCTGGGGGCTTCCCTGGTGGCGCAGTGGTTGAGGGTCCGCCTGCCGATGCAGGGGACACGGGTTCGTGCCCCGGTCCGGGAAGATCCCACATGCCGCGGAGCGGCTGGGCCCATGAGCCATGGCCACTGAGCCCGCGCATCTGGAGCCTATGCTCCGCAACAGGAGAGGCCACAACAGTGAGAGGCCCGCGTACCGCAAAAAAAAAAAAAAAAAGTCTGTTAATAGGAAGTGTTGGTGAAGATGAGGAGCAACAAAAACTTTTACACTCTGCTGATAAATTGATATGAACTCTTTGGAAAAGTTGAATATGCTTATTCTCTATGATCTAGTACTTCCTCTCCTGTATACATACCCTAGAAAAATTCTTGAACATGTACAAGACACATGTACAAGAATGTTTCATACCAGCACTTATAAATCTGAGAACAAACCAAGTATTCATCTATAGGAAAAATTTATAATATATTCATACAACAGAATACTGAAAATGAATAAAATACATGCAATAACATGAAATATCTTAGAAATATAATGTTAAGGGAATAAAGTCACAATATTATTCCATCCCCACAAAGTGAAAGACATGCGAAAGTAAACAATATTTTGTATAAATATATATACATATGTGATTTTTAAAACTGAAAATAGCAAGAGGATGATGAACACACAACTGAGTATAGTGCTTTCCTTTCATGAGAGTGCAGCAGCTTTCAAGTGGGCTGATAATGCTCTATTTCTTAAGCTAGGTGGTAGACATATGGGTGCTCATCTATTATTCTTTTGGATATACGACATGGTTCATTATAAACATTTTATACATCAGCTGAGAAAACATGTATTTGAGGAGTGGTATTGAAACTGTGCTTCACAGAACTGCCTAAAAGACAACTATAAGAGGGGGTGAAAGGATGTCAGAGCTGTGGGAGTGTTAAGGAGGTAACACTCTGGGCTCCCCTACTGTGACTTCACTCAGAGCAGCTGCACCCTTCTGAATACAGAAAAAGGTTTGAAAACCACTTCAAGCAGGATTATTTTGCAAAAAGAAGGGTGTACACTAAGTCACAAGGTACCCTGGTACACATGTATTTGCTTGTATGGCATTAGCTATTTGGCAGAAGACCAAAGAAATCAAAAGCCTAAGTAGCAGTATCCACTGTATTTCAATTTTTAAAAAAGCTTAAGCACCAGTAGCCATTGCCCACAGGTGACAAATTCAAAATAAAGACAAAACAGCCGTGAAATGATATTATAGGTCAGGATGAGAAAACTGGTGCCTACTTACACGCAACTTTTCAAGAATTCATCAATAATGAAATGGACAAAGTAACTTTTCCCTAAGCCTCTGCCCTTGATTCCTTCTTTTTACCACCTGTAAGCTTCATCATCATTTCCAACATCAAAAGGGGATCTATTATTCTTTTTAACCCTATCTCTGCTGCTCACTCACTCTCTCTGATAAAATGTCCCATGTGGCTATACATTTTTTCTTTTACAAAGTGTATCAGCAAATGTGAAATTTTCTCCAGCATCAATCATGGAGTATTATTGCAAAAATATTCTGATCTAGCTGTATGCTTCGGCAATTCCAATATCTAAACGGAGACCATCAAAAAATGCTTTTATGGCTTTTAATCTTTTTTTCGTTTCTCTGCAGCATTTTCAACCTGGTGCAACATCCCTGCTGACTTTTTTTGTTTGGCAAAGGTCAGCTTTGACTGTGCCTTGGCGTTTCAGCAGAAATGAATAATCTGCTTAATGAGGGCAATTTCCTGCTCTGACCTACCCTTTAATTATTTTTTAATCATGTATTTGGCATATTTGGTCATGACAGTTCATCACTTCCTTTGCAAAGTTGCTTTGTAAATAAGAATGAGAGCACTTATTCCGTACAGTACGAAATGAAGCTACCACAGGGAGGGTGAGCCTCACTTTACAGTAGACTAGGTTCCCAAAAGGTGGGTACAAATGACATTTCTGTATAACCAGCCTTATCTTTCCATAAACGAATATGATCATTTCTAATATGCTTCATATCCATCTTGGAGTAGTCATCACTACTGATTATTTGCCCCTTAATTTTTGATTTACTAAGGTCTCTCCTCCAAGTTGTTAATACTCTATAAACATATATCAAATATACCAAGAGAATATAACATTTAAAGAACCAAAATGAGAAATTTGGGGATATGGGAAGGCATTTTATAATGTGACTAATCACCTCCCTAATTTGTTGGGGTTTTTAACTTTGAACTTTCATGCACAGATAAATACTCTTATATACAAATACCATTATAAAGGATCCTGTATAAAAAAGGTTTCCAAGTCCTACTGGATGACCTTGTATTGATGCTCAGTAAAGGAGCCACTCTTTATCGTGCATCACAAACTAGTGTACCAACACTGAGGGGAAATCCAGCAGTGTGTGACACATATCCTGGCACAACTTCCTGGGATTTCACTATTACTCAAAGACTTAGGGGCAGGGAGAGATTCAAGTAATTTAACTAAGTAATCAAAAGCATTATTTTTTATTAAAACAAACATTCTGAAAAAGGAAGTTATATTCATATAATATTCCTATAACTTAAAGTACAACTATTCAGAGAAATATCTTGCTTTCAGAAGTACTTAGAACTCTGTCCCCCCTTACCCTCACAGTTTTAGTAAAGTTTTCTCTACCATTGGGGTACTTTGTCAGAAAAGTTTGAGAAGCTAGATCTACAGCATCTCTGACAAGAAGCTTTCCAGTCTCTATTTGAACATTTCAAACGATGGGTGAGCTTTCACCTCCAAAAAGCAAAGCACTGCATTGTTAAAAAAAAAAACAAAAAACAAAACAAAACAAAAAACCTTTAAGGATGGGCTGGCTGCCTTACCTGCTCGGGCTTCTGCCTTCATGTACTACTGCGCTTGCCCGTGCCAGCACATACACACATGCTCTCCCCTCCCCCATTCCGGATTAGTCTCTTTTTCCAGTTAAAGTCTATTTTTTTTCTTGAAGCATAACAAGAGCAGCCTAAGCAACCTCGGCACCAAAACTCTTCAAATATTCACTCTCCTTCTGCCCGACTTTCTCACTGGAAAGGAGGTTGGTAAGACGAGGTCAAAGGTACGGTGACCTGGACGTACTTCCGCTTCCTGAACTCAAGAGAGTACGGCACACCCGCGCCCTGGGTCAGTAAGGTTGACTTCCGCTCCCCTCATGCTCTGAGAGCTGAATCACGGAGCGCGCCCAAGGATTCGATCACAGTGCAGAGGACCGGTATGACTCCAGTGGGTAAAGCTTTTAGAAATGAGCAAGGATATGTTGATGTTTTTTGGGACTTTCAAATAAACATCTTAGGTGAAAAGGATGATACCCCAGTACATTTCTGTGACAAATGCGAATTGCCAATTAAAATCGATGGGCAGATGATTCCACGCAAGCATGCTTTTTGCTATGCCTGTGCTATTTTACATGGAAAAGAAGGCAGTAAGATGTTCCCAGGCTGTAGTAATCCTGTGGAATGAATTGAGAAGCATACGCAAGATTCTCTCTTTACGTGTGGCACTGTTCAAGGATGCAAGAGACCGTGTTTGTCTCGAAGAGACTTAAAGGCTCATATCAACCATGGCCATACAAGAGCTGAAAATTCTGTTGCCCGTACTCAACTTGAAAATGTTCATTCTGCATGTTGTCCCACCACCGACTGAAATCTGATCATCTTATAACGCCGCCAGATGAGCATCATATGAACCATATTCCGCCAAAGCAATACCTTATGATACTACCACCTCCTTTGCAAAGTGTTCGCACAAGCCATATAATCTGCCACAAGAAGATATTAGTGCTCCTC
Organism: Delphinapterus leucas; assembly: GCF_059928025.1. Taxonomy (NCBI): domain Eukaryota; kingdom Metazoa; phylum Chordata; class Mammalia; order Artiodactyla; family Monodontidae; genus Delphinapterus; species Delphinapterus leucas. Next base: position 28,735,493 of record NC_143150.1, read on the forward strand.
CAGCAGAGTTCATTGTCCATGAATTCACCTCTATATTTTTCAGTGAGTCAGGAAGCTGAGTCAGAAAACCTTTACATTTCAACAAGAAAACATAGCAATTTAGTAACTGTCCCTATTCAGAATGACTCAAATTCGGGTACTTGAGAACCACTACCTCCTGCCTCTGCAATTGCTCACCATCATCCTGAATATCAGGGTCAACCAGTGGTTTTGAACTCTCATGGAACTATGCCTCCACAGCAATATTTTACCACGCTACCTCCTCTGCAATCAATAAGTCATCAAAGGCCACATCCTTCCCAGACCACAGGTACTTTTCACTTGATTCATAGCCACACTTCAGGTGCATCAGTGACTTCTACTCCACCACCCTCTCCATAGACCTATTATTGCTCAGATGCCACCTTATATGAAATATCTTCCACCAGGACCTACCTCACCTCAACAGGGTAATCCACCTGTAAGTACACGTACTTCTTACCATTATAATACTCAGTCTTTACCCCAGTTTACTGAAAATCAAGGAACTCTGGGCACTCCATTTATATAACTAGGGAAAATAAGTCATGTTATGTGGCCTGCACCCAGAGGACCACCCATTCCTCCAGGAAAGCAGCGTCTTCCTTTCTCAAACCTCACTTCTTGGACTACACTTCCCAGATCAGACAAGATATAAACCATATTACCAGTAGTAATAGTAAATATTTTTAAACAGAAGATACGATGAGGGGAAAAAAAGTATTGTCAACCTTCTCATTAAGCTTTGACCATTTGGGGAAGGAAAAGCACCTCTTACAGAAGTGGCTATAAAACATTTAAAGTCTTGTCTCTTAAAATGGTTTTAAACCTTGATCTTGGGAGTGATTTTAAGTACTTTACTACAGTGCAGATAAGTGGCTCAGTTGAGATTAACTATGCTTTAACAACTTTGTTCCTCTAGTATGGTAAATTGATCCCAGAAGTGACCATTTGCAGTATTATATCCTGGGTGGGGACTGTGCTCCGCTTTCAAAAGTGTTGTTTTTATTAAATCCAATGTTTAGTTTTTTTTTGTGATACATTTTGTTAACCTGGGTAAAAAGAGTAAATTTCAATATGGTTGCAAAAGAACAATAAGGCCTTTGTACACAAATCTGTCTCCCTGTAACTTCCAACGTTCTTGTTTCTAGGCCCAAATTGCTTTTTCTTTACTGTAGCTTAGGCTCTGTGGCCCAAACCACCTGCAGGCTGAGCTCTGCCCTGGATTCTAGACACCACACAAACCAGAAGTATTTAAGCAGTTCTAGCCCAAATCTGTCAAATCCAGCATCAAATCCCCCTTACTACTCCAACCCTGATCTTATGCCCCAGTTTTAATGTGCCATTGCCCCTTTCCTGTGTTAAAAGATGAACTGAGGCATATTAAAATTTTTAAGAGTTATGAATTCGAATCAGGCAGCTTCAATCTAGCAGACAGAAAGGAGCTCTGAGGAGCTGTATAAAACGAGCAACTTTTATAGGCAGAAGGGAACAGGAACAAGGAAGTTACCCTAGGCAAAAAAGCAGATTGGTTATTGCAAGGTTACTTTCCTTTAGGGGATGGCAGGGATTAGTTAGGCAGGTTGCCTAACTAGTGCTGATAAGGTGATTTCTGGCTGATTGGGTTAAGATTCCATTTCTGGGAGAGCCAAAGCTGTAAGTAAGTCAAGTCTCAGTTTGGTGACCTGGGACTTAACATAAATGACTCCATTTTGTTGTCTTGTTTCTAACACCTGAGAGCCAGTGCTCACCTCATACTCAAGTTCCAGTTACTAAGGCTGTTTCTTCTTCCTATGTGTGAGTCCCTATCCAAGTAATATATTAGATAGTATAGGCCGTCTATGACTTTTTCTTGCCAGTGTAAGGGTAAATAAAATCTTAAAAATTAAATTTTCCCTAGTGCCAAAAAGTAGAGAACTTTCCTCCTCCCATTTTCTTTTAACATTTCCTTCAGAAAACTTGAGATTATAAATGCTAGCTCTGCCTCTGAAATATATGTAAATCTTTTTCAAAGCTAAATAAGCCTCTTGCAGTTTTACATCCCAGGAATGTCATTCCTGGGGCCAAGGAGCCATTTCTTTGAAAAATGAACACCAAGAGTGGTACCCTATCTCCCTGTCTGTGGGAATTTTAGTTCCAAGATGTAACTTCTTGCTTGTAAAAAGGATGAGATTTTATTTTTCCTCTGGATACAATTAATGTGTATGTAATAGATTAACATATATATATATATATGTAAAACATATGTACATGTTAATGGGTTAACAAGTATATAAAAGGGTAAGAGTTCTTTTTTGTCTCTGCAATCTATTGTGGAGGAAGAAATTTTTCTGTACCCTTCTGGCTGGTCTAAGAGTTAAATTGACATGAGACAGATTAACAGGAGAAAAATCACACAAAAGTTTAATTACATGGGAGAGACCCAGGAAAACTAAGTAACTGGCCAACATGGCTAAAGCCCTTACCTTAAATACCATCTCCAGCTAAAGACAGAGGAGGATGGGGGCAGTGGTTTGGGACTTCAAGGGGAGGAAGGCAATTCACATGGAGATAGAAAAGCAAATGTTTGGTAAACAAATGTTTGCTGGGCCAGGCAGGCAGAGACAATGGGACACAGAGTAGACTCTGATCTTTAGGCCCTGCCTAGAGTTCCCCACAGCACACCTAGCCCATATTCTTTGCAGATAGCTCTGGTGATAACTCTATTCTGGAACAAACCCACTAACTACATTCTTTTAGGCAGTTCGAGGGAAGGTCAAAGTTTCTTTTAAGGCCCAAAGAGTCTTAATCAGCTTAAATTAATCCTCATGCCAAACAGACTCATTTTAGGGTGGCAAATTTTGCTCCCCTACAAATCTCTTTAGCAGATTGCCTATGCTGCACATCGCAGTCTGGTTTAATGTTTATCAATTAATAAAACTATTTCATTCTTCTCCATGTTTTATAGAGAGGTCTTATTGGGTTGGCAGGAAGTTTTATGTTTGCTATTTCCCCAACAATTTGGCAATAAGGATCCATCCGGCAATTCCTTAATTGGGTGGATCGGCTGAAAGTCTTGTGGCCACACAAGAGTCATGTGAGAGACCCTGAACTATAAAAATTCTTTCTAGCTCTCTGCTCTTTTGGAATACTAGCCAGATGTGGATTACACTCTCCAAATTCAAGATTATATTATTGACTAAGTATAGGTGACACCAGTTCTAAAATCCCGTCAGGGTCACCATTGACTTTGCTGGTGGAAAAACATGGGAAGCCGGAAATGTTGCCTGCAGGTCTCCCACTCAAATTGCCAATACCTTTCTGTCACATTTGGAATGAGTATACATACGAGAATCCAGTCTTACAGTGGCCTGAGGACTGTTTCTTTTCATTCGGACAGATTAACATATTTACAGGGGTTCTTAGAAGTACCTCATTCTAAGCATATGAATTACTGGTATTTATCATGATTATCATTCTAAGGAGTGAAAAATTATTTGATAACTAGGAAGAAAGATTGAGAAAAACTAAGGAATTCAAGAATTAAAGTCACTTTCTCTTACACAGAACTGCCCTCTCTTCTCTGCTATCCCAGCTTTCTCTCTGAGAGTCTTTATCTTTCCCTATTTCAAATCAACTCCTGGGAAGAAGGCAGGTGATCTTTTAGATGGGCGGTTCCTTCCATTAGACTTCCCTGCAGAGAGAGACAAGGGTACAACTTCTCCAGCTGTTAATGAATTATTTGCCCTGTTTGAAGGCATATGTTTGTATGCCTCATGTCCTAGCCCGACTCTGCTTCACATCTCAGCCCTTGAATCCACCTCCAAGAGTCACTTAGCAAACACTCACCACGTCACAAAAAAGCAGACATGATAGAAAGATGTCATCGGGGGATAATTGAGAATTTGGGTAAAAGACTGTGTCCCTGTATGAAGGCAACAGGACAGAGTAGCTGCACAGGCCACATGGGGAAAGACAAAGGTGTTAGGCCTGATAAATATTCACATTGGAAAAAGAAACCAAAGTGCCATATAATCCTACATTTTTCTTGTCTCAGTATAAGGAAAACTAGACCTTCCTATTCAGATCACCAGTGAAGCCAATACCATCGAGAAGCTATCCAGGCCTCCCAGGTAAGCCATGTGCCTCTCTCACCACTTGATATCAGTCATTTAAAGACTTCTTTTCCTGTGCCTGAAAAGACTCACAAAAGTACTCTGCAACATGTTTCCAGTTTGTAGCCCCGTAAATGGGGATGTCCACTGGCTGCTACAGGGAATTCTCCAACCAGCAGACTTCACTCAGGTTGTGGAGCAAACATGTTGGGGACTAGAGGTGGCCCACTACAATGGGTATAGTGGCCAAGGGAACCCACCACTGCTGCGGAAGAACTAAGGGCTTTTAAAACCCATCAAGAAGGGTTGGTAATGGTGAGCTGGGAGACCCTGCCACAGTATACCCAGAAACAGGTGCCTCCCCACTTGATTTCCACTAGCAATGTGTTGCTTTCTCACAATTCACTGGCATGGATACACGGGCGGATCAAAATCACTCTCTAGTCCTATTCACCTTTGTCTTGGCTCTCTCGCAAACTATCCAAACTCAAGTTAGGGAAAAGGTGATAGGTTGGCAAGGACAGACTATTTCTCAAAACTTAGCAGCAGCTACACAGTTTTGTGGCAATCTAGAGAAAGACAAAAAAGCGAAAAAAATAAAACCCACAGTGTTGGTTTAACTGAGCAGCTATTTACTAAAGGGGATAACCCTACTCTGGTCAATCTATGCAGGGAGCAAAGGAAGAAGGGAAAACTGCATATTATTATGGCAAAAAGCCAGGATACTAGAAGAGAGACTGTAGGAAGAAACTCCAGAGAATGGAAAAATTCCAACAAGGGAATCAAGAAAACCCAGAAGGACAAAATCCTTAGCTGGGAGATAACTGGCAAATGGCTCAAAATTGACAGATTGTGGGAATCTCAGAGGTGAGAACTGGCAAACCATATTCTTCAATAACTTTCCCTCAGGCTAACCTATCCCTGCCTTTTCTGGTAGATACTAGTGCTACTTATTCTGCAATTAACTTGGAAATTTCTCATTTTGCATCTAGTGATAGATCAATACAGGTTGTTGTTAAAAAAACAAAAAAAGTTTGTATTTTGTGTCAGCCTTCTAATTGTTCCTTTTCTTCAGTAGTTCCCATACAAATTGTTCCTCTGACTGAGGAACATGCTTTCTTACTTTCTCCTGATTCGCCTGTCAACCTACTGGGGAGAGACCTGCCATGCAAATTAAAGGCTATCATATTCTACACTCCAGCTGGAGTGTTTGCTGAGCTCCCTTGGAAGACGGCACCTGATTTGGTTACTAGTGCCAGAGCTGAAACAAACTGATGCATTGCTTTGGGCCATTACTTTGGAATAATGATACTGGTTTAATTTGAGATAGAGAACCAGGAAAAATAGCTTACAAAAAGGATAAGCCATAGCCATGTGTAAAACAAGATATCCTTTGTGTAGAACTCAATATGTAGGAATAAAACTAGTTATAAAAAAACTAGGAGGAAAAAAGGAGGGATAATTTTCAAATGTACTCACCCTGTAATACTCCCATACTTTTAGTAAAGAAGGAAAATAAATTTGATATAGCTGACTACTATACAGATTTGTATAATTTCTTAAATAAATTTTCTGTTCCTTTAATCTATATAGTTCCTAACCCCACAGCTCTTCTGATTTCAGTACCATTGTCTGTAAAGTTTTTCACTGTAGTTGATCCATATTCTACTTTTTTTTTTCTTTTCTTCTAGTGGATGAGTCTATATTTTCGTTTGCTTTTACTTATGAAGTCTAATGAAGTTAGAGGATTCCAAAAGGGTTTGGGGATTCTTACACTGTTTTCCCTAGTTGCTTATAAGAAAACAAAAATTTGTCCCACCAGGAGGATCTATAATTATTAAACTTATAGATGATTTTCTGATAGTTTCAGAAATTAAAGAGTAATGCAAAACTGATCCTTTGGCTTCACAGGAGCTCAAGGGCTCACTAGAAAATTTGCAATATTGCCAAACTGAAAAAAAAAATATTTGAGGCATCTGTTATCAGCTAAAGGACACAAAGTGATAATGAGTCGGCCAATTATGTAGATGAAATGACCTACTACCAAAAAATAATAATAAAATAAATTTTAAAAAAATACTACTTAGAGAGTTTTGGAGACTAGTAAGGTACTATGGACAGGGAATTCCAGTTTTTGCAGAGCAGGCAAAACCTCTGACAATGCAATTGCATGATAATTCTTCAGATCCTCTAGTTTGGTCCCTAGAATCTCAAGAGGCATTTGAACAATTGAAATTGGCTACAGTCTCTTCCCCAGATTTGGCGATTCTACATTTTGTAAAACCTTTCCATTTTTTTTGTCCTGAAAATACAGGTGCTGCTAGTAGTTGGGATTAGACTAGACCAATCTAGATGCCATGGCACTGGGAACCACACTTACTGAAAAGGCTCAAGCCCTGGCATTAGTTGATTGATTTGAGTATCCCATATGTGGTGATATTTATCTTACAAGTGCATAAGACCCAGCATTTGTTGGTACATTGTCAGACTGGCTATGAGCAAGCATCATAATCCAATTCTAATATTGTGCTTGGAAGATGCAATCTCTTAAACCTGCTACTGTTTTACCAGATCCTAATCATATAGATGATGATTGTACAATGGTAACAGAAGAAAACGCTAGGCCCCAATCTGATTTATTTAATAATCCTTTTTTTAAAAAAAAAACATGAAAGAACTTTTTCTTATAAATTTATTTTATTTATTTATTTTTGGCTGCGTTGGGTCTTGGTTGCTGCACATGGGCTTTCTGTAGTTGCAGCGAGCGTGGGCTACTCCTCGTTACAGTGTGCGGGCTTCTCATTGCGGTGGCTTCTCTTGTTGCGAAGCACGGGCTCTAGGCGCACGGGCTTCAGTAGTTGTGGCTCACGGGCTCTAGAGCACAGGCTCAGTAGTGGTGGCGCACAGACTTAGTTGCTCCGCGGCATGTGGGATCTTCCCAGACCAGGGCTCGAACCCGTGTTGCCCGCATTGGCAGGCAGACTCTTAACCACTGTGCCACCAGGGAAGCCTGATAATCCTTTTAAAGGCAGATTTTATAATGTTTACTTATGGGTCATTTACTAGAGACAAAAGTGGCCAATTTAAGGCTTTCTGTGCTGTGGCGACTTATCATGAAGCTTATGTTTTGCCTGCAATTAAGTTGGCACAAGAAGGTAAGTTAATAGCCATTACTGGAGCTGAAATTCTTGGTTCTAGAGTTAAAAGTAAATATATATGCTGTTGGTAAATATGTGTTTGGTGTCTGTCATGCAACAGAGCAAAATTAGAAAAATTGAGGATTCTTGATTTCTATGAGAACTGAAACATGTCATGGAGAATTAAAAGCTGATTTGTTAGAGGCTTTACAAATGCCTACTCAGATTATCAGTAGTCTATTACAGAGCCCACACAGGGCAAAATGACAATTTCTGAAGGCAATGATTTTGCTGAAAGAGCTGCAAAAGCCACTATTAAAACATGACAGACTCCAAATTTAGAAGCCCCACTTCTAATACTAGAAACCTCTGTCCATTTTCAAAAACAAGCTTCATAAAGAGAAATGAACAAATGATCAAAAAAAAAAAAAAGGGGGGGGGCTAAAGGGCTTCCCTGGTGGCGCAGTGGTTGAGAGTCCGCCTGCCGATGCAGGGGACACGGGTTCGTGCCCCGGTCTGGGAAGATCCCACATGCCGCGGAGCAGCTGGGCCCGTGAGCCATGGCCGCTGAGCCTGCGCGTCCGGAGCCTGTGCTCCGCAACGGGAGAGGCCACAACATTGAGAGGACCGCGTACGGCCACAACATTGAGAGGCCCGCGTACGGCAAAAAAAAAAAAAAAAAAAAAAGGGGGGGGGCTAAAAATTCAACTGGACTATAGGAATTACTAACAAAATAATTCCTATATCACAGTTTTTATTTGCTTGATTAGTTTATTGTTCTGTTATCAACAAAATCAAACTGAAAGGAATTTCTTTAAAGCCACTAGACTAATACTATGTCTATCAAAAAGATGAAATTATTCAAAACATATTAAAGAGTTTTGTTATTTGCCAGTAGAATAATTAGGGACCACTTCCAAGGTAGGTGCAGAAAGGTTTCCCTGACCAACTTTACCAGGAACCCAATGGCAGTTAGATTTCATAGAATTCATGCCTATGGAAGGTAAGAGATTTTGTCTAGTTGTGGTATGTATGCTGTCTGAATGGCCTACTCTTTTCCCTTTTCAAAAGCAAATGCTCAGGCAGTGAGGTAAAGGCCCTCTCCATGCACATAATCCCCACTTTTGGGACCCCAGAGCTTACTGAATCAGATGGAGAAAATCATTTTATGTCTACTGTTGTTCAGGAATTGTGCAAATGTTTGCAGATTCCTAAAAGCTATCATACTCCAAGTAGAATGAAAAACTCAAACTCTAACAAACTCATTGGCTACAATTCAGCAATCTATGCGTAAAATGGCCTAGAGATTTACCAGTAGCTTTGTTAAAAATTAGAGCAACTCTTGCAAGCAATAATGTTCTCTCTTTGAACTTACGTCTGGCAGGTCTGTGAATTTGGGTCTGAAATCACTTCCTCTGCTTTGATTTAACTGAAATCTCTCATAATCATGTTCGATACCTAAATGGCTTTTCTCTTCCCTAGAAGCCCTGAGACAAAGTCAGAAAGGCCTAGAGGGACCTACTGGAAGAAGTCTGTCACTCTTATCAAACTGGGCAATTTAGTTTACATAAAAGTGTTCTGGAGGAATGTGTTTTGTCACCATGTGGAGGGACCACTTCAAGTACTGCTGATCACCCAAATGGCCATCAGAGTGAAAGAAAACCCAGATCGATTCATGCTTCTCACATGAAGCCAACTGTTCAAGAGGACTGGACTGTGGTTCCCACAAAGAACTTGAAACTTAAAGTTTCTAGAATAAATGGTGTTGGTACTGAAATTTTCTAGAATAAATGGTGTTGGTACTGAACTCAACTGAAAGGAGGTATTCTAATGAACTTATTACTATTCTCAGACTGCCTTGTTGTCTTATTCAAAGTATTAGTGAATAGTAGTATAACAGTGAATTAGTTGTTATTTCAGTTACTGTAAGAATCACATTTTACTAGAAAGCAAACAGGTTATTTGTTATACCACTCTCTTTTCTGTACGCCCATAATGGTTCCTACAGTTACACATTTCTCATCAGCTCTAAATTGTATTCCCAGTATGGACATGGCCTGGACTTATGAATCCAACAATCTGATTTATTGACATAAAACATAGAACCATATTCATTACTAACTTTTTATAATATTAAAGTGAAAGTAACTAATATGCATCCAGAGACTCAAGCCCCAAGTTTGGCACAAATAATGTTTTGTTAACTAGCTTGATTGGAAGGGTGGTATACAAGAGCATCTGATTAACAGAAAAACAGAAATCTGGCATTTATGGATAAAGACTACAGAAGACAGGTATAATGTCATTGTTAATCACTTTGGGATACAAGTTTTTTCCAGTCCTAGTGTGGATAAACATGCCTGTTATAGTATTATAGTAGTTAATTAAGTACCCATGGATAACTACCGACTTAGACGGAGGTGAAAAATGGCCCATAGGTTGGGTTTGTCCGCAAGACTTAAAATGATTAGAGGCATGTACACTGAACACTGGAAGTTGAAGGGGAGAATTTGCCACCCCAAAATATGCTTCTTTGAGGTAAGGATTATCTTGAGCTGCTTACTTTTAAGAAATAGCAGATATAGGAAAAGCTATTAGTAGAGGGGAAGTTCCCCTTTTGTAAGAGATATTTACATCTATAAGGGAAATCTCCATTCCTAAAGGTGTCTCCCTCTCTGTACCAGGAAAAGGAAGATGATTAAATCTCCAGAAACTTATCAATGGAGAAAGCAGCAACTTAAATCTGCATAACAACTATACCCTCCTTTTCTGTGTTTTGCCTGCTAACCTCCCATAACTGCCCCACCCCCACCCCAACACCTTTTGTCTTAGCTGGAGATGGTACGTAAGGTGAAGACTTGGGCCATTTTGGAGAGTTTTCCTGGGTCTCTCCCATGTATATGGGTGGTATACATGTTATTCAATTTGTTTATTTTTCTCCTATTAATCTTTTATTACAGGGGGGTTTAAGCCAAGAACGTAGAAGGGTAGAGGGAAAGTTATTTTTCCTCTCCTACGAAGTTTAATCTACACCCTTCAATGGTTGGCTCATACTAGGACTTTGATACTAGGTAATGGCCATAGGTGTCTTTGTGTTTTATATCTGGGAGAAATATTTGGGAAGATAGAATAATTACAGAAGGGTCTAGTTTATTCTGTAATTATAATGTTACTTCTATGACTGATGAGAACTCAGGGGAAATTTATTGGGCCTTAAGAAAAACTCAGTTAAAAATTTAGATTATCAGGCTCCATAGTTAAACTACTCATTAGACTTAGATTGGATGGAATATTATAAAAAACTACAAAATAATACTCAAGTAGTTGTTCGAAAGCACAAAGATATAACAGTTTGTAAACTTAATGTATGACAAAAGAGAATTTTTGTGCCGTTTTTCAAGAATCTGCTTTAACCATTCACCATTAGTATGATATACTTAAATTTTTTTCCCCGAGGCAAATATTATACTAATTTTTTCAATTCATTCCGTTGTAATTCTGGTAATTGCTTTTGTATTTTACTATGGCCTTACAATGTATACTTAGACTGTTTCTGGAGAAGGATATAAACGGTGTAAGGCCAACTGGCCCGAGGCAGGGGAACACAATCAGATTCACAGGTTTCATCAGACCGAAATTCTCCGGACCACCCAGTTCCAGAAACTGCCCTGGAGACATTCCAGGCCACCCAGTTCCAGAAACTGACCTGGAGACATTCCGGACCACCCAGTTCCAGGAACTGACCTGGGGACTTTGCACCTGGCCCAGCCTTCCCGCCTTTCGAGGGGTGGGACTAACGGTCCCCTAGGATACCCGAAAAGACCACCAACTAAGGAATACCCTGCACCCTCCCAGATTCACCACACCCCTTTCCCTTCTTCCCCTATAAAATCTTGCCCAACCCTTGCCCGGGTGCGACTTCTCTGGCCCCTTTCTCTGGGACCAGTGAACCTCGCCCGGGAGCGCTCCCTAATAAAGCTCACTTGAAGCTTTCCTCTGTTTCGCAGTGCCGTTTGTTAAGATCCGACCTTACAAACGGCATTGTAGATAATTAGAAACCGTAGTTTTACTAGAAAATACCAACAGAACGAGGAAATTGTAAGGGTAAATAAAAATCTAAAAAAATTTAATTTTTCCTTAGTGCAAAAAAGGAAAGAACTTTTCCCTCTCCCTTTTCTTTTAGCATTTCCTTCAGAAAACTTGAGATTATAAATGCTCTCTGCCTCTTTGAGATGTATGTATTTTTAAATGTGAAATAAAGTTTCTTGCCAGTTTTACATCCCAGGAATATCATTCTTGGGGGCCAAGGGACCATCTCCTTGAAAAACATCAAGAAGGGTAGTGCCCTATTTCCATGTCTGTGGCAATTTAGCTCCAAGATGCAACTTTCTACTTGTCAAAAAGATGAGAAATTTTTCCATTGGATAGACAGTTATCATGTATATAATGGATTGTATCTGCTTGGTTATATAAAAAGAGTAAGATTTCTTTTTTGTTTTTACAATCTCTTTAGGGGATTGCCTGTGATATGCATCACAGTCTGGTTTAATGCTTATTCAAGAACAGTATTGTTTTATTATTTTGTACGTTTTGTGGAGAGGTTTCTTCCCCCTAGGGAGGAAACTATATCAATGAAATCTAATTACAACTTCCTTTGCCGTTTTTGGAATACAAATGGATAGATTTCTCCCTAATTTATCCGTAGAGACACACATATATCAGAGTAAGCAAACAAATAAGCAAGTGAGCAAGCAGTGTTTCCAAATTAAGGGGATGTAACGAGGAAACCACCAGATGTTACTCATTTTCCCTTAATGAAGATATGCAATTTTAGGAACAGAGCTCAATGACTTTGGCCTACCTTCTTAAAAAACAATAGTAGTAATTTATCAGTCTCCTCTCTTCTGAGGAAAAGAGCATTTGGATTTCGCATCATACATAATTTGAACTCATGTCTGTCTGACTCCAGAACCCAGTGAGTCTGGATTGAAGATCTAGCATTGGAAGGAACTGAATAAGCGTGAATAGTGAGGGTAGACTGCTGGGTAATAATTCAACGCAGGTGTGTTAGATGCCATCCCTTTCCTTCTTCTAATCATGCCTTGACCTTTCCATTTTTGAGTTACTGCATCCAAGGCAAAATTAGAAATAGTGCCAGGAAGAAATTATTTTTAAATCTAAAAATTTTACCAAAGCAATATGTGCTCATGATTTAAAAAGTCAACTCCTAGTACTGCAAGGCACATATATAAAAGCAGCAGTCCTCCTACCTGCCCTCATCACTCCTGATTCCTATTCCCAAGAGTTATTTCTTCTGTTATTACCTTCATATTTTAAAATGTTTTATTGGTTTTTCTTGATATTTAACTTTTAGCATTATCTATTGATTTCATACTATTCAGTATAAAGATTTAGTTATCAAAATCTTTCTCCTCTCAGACACAAACACACACACATGGACACACGCACACTTCTTTTCCTATTATCCCAATATATGGATAAATCAGTAATTACTATTTACATCTATAAATATTGTGCACAGCCAGCTGAACTATGTACTATATTATTATTTTCTTTTTGCTATAGTCTGAATGTTTGTGTCTCCCTAAAATTCATACGTTGAAATCCTAACCCCTAAAGGTGATGGTATTGGTAGGTAGGAGTCTTTGGGAGGTGATAACAACATCGTGAGGGTGGAGCCCTCATGAGTGGGATTAGTGTTCTTGTAAAAAGAGATCCCACAGAGCTCCCTAGCCCCTTCTGTCATGTGACAATACGACAAGAAGTCTGCAATGCAGAAGAGAGCCCTCGCCTGACCATGCTGGCACCCTGATCTTGGACTTCTAACCTCTAGAACTGTGAGAAATAAATGCCTGTGGTTTATAAGCTACCCAGTCTGTGATATTTCGTTATAGCCTGAATGAACCAAGGCACTTTGTTACAAATTCTGTTTTTCTTTGGAATTAAAAATGTGCTCATATTTGTTTTAGTTTTCTATGTAACTTTCATAGTCCCTCTATAGAGTTGTAAGCTTTTCTTAATACAGGAAGGCACAGGAATTTGTCTATTCTACTTTTTTTCTTGGAGACATCCCTCCTAAAGTTTCCCATCATGCCATTTCAGTCTAGACCAGTTGCTCTTTAGTTCTGCTGTATAGCTGTTATCCTGGAGCTTCCCTTCACTATCATCAAACAAACAGAAAACAAAAAAACACTTTCTCTTCTGTACTGGTTCTGTATTCTGGATCCCTTGGTGCCATCTTTTTGGTTTACTCCCTTCTTTCAGGTGGAGCTTATCCTTTATTTTTGAGACCTTATGTGTCTCCAATGTCTTTAGTCTATCTTCATATTTGACTGGTATAAAGTATAGCATTCATGGTCAAAAATAATTTTCCCTCAGAATTTTGAAGGCATTCATTCCTCTTTTACCTTCTAATGTTGCCGTTGAGAAGTTTAATGGTATTCTCTTCTGTAATTCATTGTATGTTTCACATTCTTTCTCTCTGAAGGCTTTTAAAATCTTCTGTCCATTCTGGGTGTTCCAAAGTTTTGTGCTTTGTTGTGTGCTGCATTAATCATTGTGCTGGGCCTTTGAAAACTGTGAAGATATGACCCTTAAATGTAGAAATTTTCTTCAATTATTTCTTTTAATTTCCTACTCTTTATTTCCTCTCTTCTGTGAAAGCACTATTGAATGACCTGGATTGATCCTATATTTAATTATTTCTCTCCTACTGTCTATCTCTGTCCTTTTGTTTTAAGTTTTAGGAAAAATTTTTTGAACTTTCTTCCAATCCATAACTTATTATTTTATCTTATATATAGATATGAGTGTATGTATATGTGTATATACATAATTACATATACATGTACACATATATGCATATATTTCATTTCTAAGACATCTTCTCTGATTTTTCCTTTTCTTACAGCATCCTTTTTCCTTGTTCATGGATTATATATCTTAACTCTCTAAAGATATCCTAGTTCTAAAAAAATGTTTCCTTCTGTTCTCTGTATTATCTGTTTCCTACCAAATTCTTTTGTTTGCTTGTTTTTATGTTTCATGTTGGAGGCTCTCCTCAAAAATACCGTGGTTTGTGACTATATATTCGTATTTATGAGTGAGGCATTTAAAGCTAATTGGGAAACACTTCTGACCATGATGGAATAACTGATAACAGACGTGCTCTCCTGCCATAAACAGCTAGAAAATTATACAAAACGTATGAAACAACTGTTTTTCAGACTTTGGACTAGAGGCAGTACAGGTCTGTGATCTCTGAGAGAAGGGAAACAATGATCATCTCAGCTTTCTGCCTAGAGGCACTTTTCAGAACTCAGAATAGGAAGAAGGTACCCAAGCAAAGAAACAGAAGTCTCACTGAGTTGAGGAGCTAGAGAACATAGTTTGGGGAGTCTAAGGCAGCTGGAGTTTGTAGTGCAGAGTATCTTGAAATTGACCATGTTTGGAGAATTTATACCTTGGCAATCCGCAAACGCTACAAATCAGGGTTTTTTGTTTGTTCGTTTGCACCCATGCTCCCAAAGTGCCTGTTGGTAAACATTTACCAGCATGCTCCCGGTAATATCCCTTGTCCTTAAGTATACTGTGACTTAGAGAAGTGAGACAGAACAGAGAGTCCAGAAATAGACCTACACATATGTTCAATCAATTTCTGATGAAATTGCCAAGGTAATTGACTGGAGAAAGAATAGCCATTGCAGCAAATGGTACGAGAACAACTGGAAAACCAGTGGAGATGTGAAATCCAAATGCTCTTTTCCTCAGAAGAGAGGAGACTGATAAATTACTACTATTGTTTTTTAAGAAGGTAGGCCAAAGTCATTGAGCTCTGTTCCTAAAATTGCATATCTTCATTAAGGGAAAATGAGTAACATCTGGTGGTTTCCTCATTACATCCCCTTAATTTGGAAACATTGCTTGCTCACTTGCTTACTTGTTTGCTTACTCTGATATATGTGTGTCTCCACAGATAAACTAGGGAGAAATCTATCCCTTTGTATTCCAAAAATGGCAAAGGAAGTTTTAATTAGATTTCATTGATATAGTTTCCTCCCTAGGGGGAAGAAATAAAAAGAGGAGAGAACACTTTCCCTAGCTAGAATTTTTATCTTAAGCTCCCCACAGAAGTCTGGCTCTCAACTGGGGGCAGGAGGGAGTGGGGGAGGCCCTTTAATCAAATGAGTAATTCCAGCTGTGGAGTTCAGTACCATCAAGACAATTTGAAGAGTCCCACCTTCAGACAGAAAACTAGAGGAAGTGTGGCTAATATCAGGATATTTGGGGGTTTTTCATTTGATAGAGAATGATAGTAAAGCTCTTAAATGAGCGTTTTAAGTTAAAATGAAATACTTAGATGTGTATCTTTAAGATTCCCTGATGTGACTGATTTTCTTTGATTAGCTAACCCTAGTCCTGATCATATCAGATAAGAGGGCCTTTCAATTTCCCATTGCAATGCCTCACCCCATCTCACACAGACACACCTACACACACAATTACTGGCCTAGGCTCTCAACATTCTTTATGTTTCCCATATTTTGAGGTAACCAGTTCTGCCTGTTGCACTGTGAACTTCCTCCTACACTCTGCAGCTGAGTCTGTGCCTGCCTCAACCCCCTTATGCCAGTCTAATTGCAGATCTCAGTCTTTCCAAGTCAGCCCCTTCCTGTTTTAAAGATACAACACTAGTTCTGACCTCTGTGGTATTGCAGAATATATCTACTAGCCCTTCAAGCTCTTAAAGACAATCAACTCCTATCCACAGATTTTTTTCAACTCTTTTTCATGTGTGAATTCACTACAGAAAAGCTGCATTTAACTTGGCTTTCTTTCAAGGAATGTAATTACTGGATTCATTTTAACCAAATACCATTATAACAAAAATACTCTAACTTGGATTATCATGGGGTTTGTACTTCCACTGCAGTGATTTTCAGACTTTAGTGTGCATAAGAATCTCCATAGGGGTGGCTAAAATGCATATTCCTGAGCCGCATCCCCCCTCAAGAGATTAAGTCAGTAGGTATAGTGTGAAGTCCAGGAATCTGCAGTTTATCTAAGCACTCAGGTGATTCTAATGTCAGGGGTGCTGTGGACCACAATTTGAAACACCATGCTTACTAGCTTGTCAATAAAGCCCACATGGATCCACTCAAGTAATAGGAACACAAATTCTCCTTTCAAGTACTTTGAAGAATTGTACATAGAAGACTGCTTTTCCCCTCTGATGGCATTAAATGCAAAGAGAAGGAAATCAAGAGCTATACTGCTGGCTCTGTCCCTTTAAAAAGCATCGCTATTCTGAAAATGGAATGTTTGCTTGCTTCCTTCACGAAGAAAAAGTTCTGCTTGCCGTGGGAGTAAAAGGTGTTATGATTGCAAAATGTGTGTTCACCAGACAAATTCTAGTCCTTTCATATGGCTTTAGACAATGCTCTCTTTTAACTGTTTGTACAGCACTTCAAAATCCTGAGGAGGTGGTTTCAGTGTGGGCTAATACCAGTGTTATTTAGAGAACATGCAAACAGAGTCAAGACAGAGCTGTTCAAGAGGACAGAACCATGGCCTCCCCAGCAATAGGGACTTGCACTTGCTGGAGCCACTGAGTCATCATGGAGCACAGACTGCCCAGCTCTTTTAAAGGTGTGGGAAGTAAATTACTTCTCAGGCTCAAACACCAGAATCTGGCTCAAACACTCCATGGGATGCTCTCCTACTCCGAATTCTAGGCTCTCATAAGATCCCAGGCAATGACAGAAATGAGAATTCATCGAAGCTCTGACACTTTGCTGGCTCTATGGCCTTGAGCAAGTCTTTCACTGCTCTGAATTTATAGAATTAGGATGGTAGTGTTTACCTCACAAGATGGTGGCAAAAAGTTTAGTTTATGAAAATATGTAGCATAGTACCTGACAGTAAACCACTGCAACATTTATTTTTTCATTCCTACCGCATAATTTGGCCTGGGGTCAATGCCACACCAATCCCTCAATGGCAGTGAGTATTCCCAGCCACCATTTAGCTCAGGGCAGCACCCTTTTCCAATGGACACTATATGCCATTTAATGTAGTTGATTTTATGGTCTAGCAGTTAAGAACAACAGTTGGGTGTGGTTGTCAGTTACCAGTGTGACAGAGTAGCAAGCAGATAATAGATTTTAATGCTAATTGAGAATTCTTCTCTTTTCCTTAAAAATTCCATTTTGACTCACTTATTTTCACAGTATATTAATGAAGTTTAAAAATTATATATAGCAAATTCTGTATTTACCAATCAATTAAGGCACGGGCTCTCAACAGTGTAAGGGAGGCTTTGCAATTTTCTGAAAACCTGATGAATGCTATGAATCCTCACTCTTTCCTCTGGGAAAAAATATACATACACATCAAATTTCATAGTTTATGGAGGTTCACAGACTCCCCACAGACCATCAATGAAACCCAGGCTAAGAAGCCCTGATATAAATATCATCACTCACCACTCTTTATCTAGTAAAAGAGGAGCCTAAGACCCCCTAATCCTGAGAATAACATGGGAACTTCTCTATGAAGGCTGTTAAAACCCCACAGAAGATTTGTGTGGGCTCCTTTAACAGACACTTGGGTTCTCAAAAGGACTACATATGGCATATGTCTAGGCAATGATGAGGTTGCCATGGTGAGGTGATTAAGAATTCAGTTTCATAGTTTAGCAAAAATGTCTTCCAGCTTCTGTAAATCAGGCAAAGACGGAAGGCAGGGTAGGGAGAATAGTCCAAGGAAAACAAAGTTTTCTCGAAAGGCCTCATCCAACCTTTAAGGGTCATGTTGTCCACAGTGCTTAAGTCATATTGCAATTATGCTCGAAAAACGCTTCTGCTCCACTATCAGGCACTGCCCACTACCTTCCCGATTCTGCTTTTTCTAATGGGGATTTCAGAATATCAACTTGCCAGTGCTCCGATTCTCAGATATCAAGAGTCAAACAGTAAGAGTTCTATTTTTCGGGTGACAAGCAGCTGGAGGAGGCAAGGATGAAACAGGCAGCATACAGTAAATAACAGGAATTAGACATCAGGCAAAAAGCAAATGTAAACTATGTTCAATTAACTTCTATTATTACATATTTTTTAAACTTTCAGTGTAGGCATGGCATGGTTATTCATAACCCTGCCTCCTACAGAGAGGTATGTTTTAAGGGTCTGAATGCAGTATCATTCAGATATAAAGATAACAATCTTGGCCTTCTCCCAAGGAAACATGAATGAAGAGTTGCTCCTCCGTAAGAATCATCTCCACTCCTTCAACCCTTGTAATTAAAGATATGCTTTTAAGAGAACAATGGTCAAGTTAGGAGTGCAATTTGTGGCCAAAGAACAAGACATATGTGGCTCACGTATGCTATGTATGTGGTTTATATGCATGCCCTTGACCTCATTAGCACAAGTCTGTCCTCATCAGCCTCATCTGAGGAATCAAATGCAAACATAAGATTTGTTACTTTCGCTAGAGAGGGATGATATCCAGGGAGAAACTTAAAGAGGTCAATGGTAGCTCTGGGGAAAAAAAAAAGGTGACTTTTAAATTAATTGGTAAATAATGAATTGAAATAGGCAAGAAAAGGAAAAGTTGAAAGAGAACCTCAGAAATGAAAAAATGGGACTCATCCTGTTCTAATACTCAGCTAACACAGGAAAGTAGCTCTCAGCTTAGTAACTTCAGCAATGAGATCCAATGAAGGTACCCAAATGACAGTTATGTCACCTGTTCATAAGACTTCAAGGATAAATATAAACTTTTCCACCAATAAGTAAGTTAGGCTTTCAAGTTCTCAGGCGTTGGTCCTGCATTTTCTGCTCTTCTCTGGCTATATTCTCTTCCTAAAAGACCTCATCTAGTCCCACAGCTTTAAACACCATCAACACACCAATTATTCTCAAATTTATTTCTCCAGACCTGACTTCCTCCAGATCTGTATGCTCAACGGCCTACTTAATCACAATTCCCAGGGTAACTAATAAAATAACCAAAATACATACAGAAAAGGAAATGAGGAGGGAATCAAAATGGTACAACAGGAAAGAAATACAAAAGAAGAAAGTATTGGAGTAATTAAGGAACAAAAATAATAGAAGCAATATAGAAAACAAATAGCAAAATGGCAGAAGTTTTCCTTAATAATCTTTCCTTATCAATAATTAGTTTAAATGTAAATGTTAAACTCACCTATTAAAAAACAGATTGGCAGTGTGGATTTTAAAAATGATTCACCTATATGCAGACTCACTTTAGATCCAAGACAGAAATAGGTTGGAAGTAAAAGGATGGAAAAAATATATTCCATGCATACAGTAAACAAAAGAACTTGATTTGACTATACGAATAGCAGACAAAATAGACGATGTCAAAAATTGCTATGAGACAAAAAAAGACATTATATATTGGTAAAAGGGTCAATTCATCAAGGAGATATAACAGTTACAGACATATGTGTACAAACAAAAGAGCCCCCAAATATACGAAACAATCACTGACAGAACTGAAGAGAGAAACAGTTCTACAATAATAGTTGGAGACTTCAATACTCTACTTTCAATAATGGATAAAACATCTAGACAGAAGATCAATAAGGAAATAGAGGACTTGAGCAACAGTATAAACCAAATACACCTAACAGACATACAGAACACTCCTTCCAACAACAACAGAATACACATTCTTCTCAAGTACACATGGAATATTCTTCAGGACAGACCATATGTTAGGCTACAAAACAAGTCTCAATAAATTTTAAAAGACAGAAGTCATACAAAGTATTTTCTCTGACCACAATGGAATTATTCTAGAAATCAATAACAGAAGGAAAACTGGAAAATTCACAAATATGGGTAAATTAAAACAACACACTCTAAAACAACCAATGGGTCAAAGAAAAAAAATCACAAGGAAAATCAGAAGATACTTGATACAAAATAAAATGAAATCACAGCATACCACAACTTATAAGAGGCAGTGAAAGCAGTGCTCAGAGGGAAATGTATAGCTTTAAATGCATACATTAAAACAGGAGATCTCTCTCAAACCAATAACCTAACTTTATGCCTTAAGATGTTAAAAAAAGAAAACCAAACCCAAGGTTAGCAAAAGAAAGGGATTAATAGAGCACAGATCAATGAAATACAAAATAGAAAATAAGAGGGGATCAATTAAACCAAAAGTTAGTTTATTGAAAAGATCAACAAAATTGGCAAACCTTTACCTAGACTAAGAAAAAAGTAGAGAAAATCCAAATAATGAAAATCAGAAATACAAGAGGTGACATTATTCCAAAACTTACAGAAATAAAAAGGATTATAAATGAATACCATAAACAATTTTATGCCAATAAATTACCAGGCTACAAAGTTAAATGAAATAGAAAATATTAATAGACCTATGACAAGTAAGGAGAATGAGCCAATAATCAAGAACTTCTCAACAAAGAAAGTCCAGAGGGCTTCCCTGGTGGCACAGTGGTTGAGAGTCCGCCTGCCGATGCAGGGGACATGGGTTCGTGCCCCGGTCTGGGAAGATCCCACATGCCACGGAGCAGCTGGGCCCGTGAGCCATGGCCTCTGAGCCTGTGCGTCTGGAGCCTGTGCTCCGCAACGGGAGAGGCCACAACAGTGAGAGGTCTGCGTACCGCACAAAAAAAAAAAAAAAAAAAAAAGAGAGTCCAGGACCAGATGACTTACCAAACATTTAAAGAAGAATTAACATGTATCAGTATCCTCTTCACTCAAGAATTATTGATCTTTCAGTTGCAATAACATACAAAGTTCCCTCCTGTCATGCATTCCAATTCCTAGAATCCTCTTCTCCCACATCTTTAAATAACCAGCTTAATGTTTCTCCTTCATAGAGGCCTTCCCAAATCATGCTAATAGATCCCCTCTACTTATTCTTTGTCACAGTATGCTGTTTATTTCAGCACTTATACTGAAATTAACCTTCCTTATCTGTTTACCTTTTGATCTTATGTCTCCCTTCCCACTAAATTGAAGTGCCATGAGGGCAGAAGCCTTGTTCATCTTATTTTCAGTTGTATAGCCAGAGCCTAATGAAGTACCTAACAAACAGCAGGCAATCAGCAAATTCTGGTGAATTAATAAAGAAAATACTTTAATATCTAAGGATTGTATAACCAGTGACTGAAAATTTGGCACAAGAAATAACTACGTTTTGAGTTAATATTTCAGCAAACTAAAATATATTCATCTCTGATGTGTTCCATCTTTCTCCAATCTTTTAAACATATAGATTAAATATTCTCCTAAAAATTTAAGATGAAGAATGACTTTTTCTAACTGCAGCTAAATAGTATCCTTTGGCATGACTCTAGATAACCAAATATCATATTCCCTTTAAGAAGGTCAAAAAAGACCAAACTACTAATGCTTTATTTGAACATAAACTTATGATGATAAATAAGTCATTCTAGATACTATTAATAAGTAACAGTACACATGTATTAGTACTCCCTGAAGGGAGATACTGAATAGTAAGGCACTGCCTGAATGTTAACATATAGGCATATCAGTCCAAGATATAGGTGTATTCTCAGTCTACATTCTCACAGGAGACCCAGACCACATTGAAATGAGAAAAGGGTGACAGCTTCATCAAGTTGGTTTGCCTGATTTTTTAAACACCAATTTAGATCTCTAAAAATTGTTACCCACAATCATCTAACGGCCAGAATTTGGGGACAAATGTCTTACAATCCCACGTCTCATAAAAAAATGACCCCAAAATTGAGTTGAGGTACTTGTACTACTATGAAGTTGCCAAAAGCTAAACAGCAGTCAGGACCCATTCACATAGCTAACATGTATTGAATGCTTACAATGGGCCAGGGTTTTTTAGGCATTTGTAAATTTTACTGCATCTAAATCTCACAATAAGTCTAAGAGGTAGGTGCTACCATGATGCTCACTTTACCACTAAAGAAATCAAGACTCTGGAAGGTTAGATAACTTGCCAAAGGCTAACAAGTACTTAATGGAAAAGCCAGAAGTTGAAGCCATGTAGTCTGACTCCAAGGTTAGAGCTATTAACAGTTAGGCCATAATGCTCAAAGGAAAAAATTATCTAGAGAAAAAGAAATTCTATTGAGAATGCAATCTCAAAAATCACATAATTTCTGAATAAGTTTATCGAACCAACATCCTGACTCTCCTTATTCAATGCCATTTAAATCTGAAAGTTCTCTTCATGGTCCTTAATAGTATTATTTAAAGGGGATATGGGGACTTCCTTGGTGGTCCAGTGTAAAGAATCCGCCTTCCAATGCAGGGGATGCAGGTTCAATCCCTGGTTGGGGAACTAAGATCCCACATGCCACGGGGCAACTAAGCCCACGTCCCACAACTACTGAGCCTGCGCACCTCAACTAGAGAGCCCGTGTGCCACAAACTACAGAGCCCATGCGCTCTGGAGCCTGCGCCACAACTAGAGAGAAGCCCTCATGCCGCAACTAAGACCCAACACAGTCAAAAATAATAAATAAATTAAAATTAAATTTTTAAAAATAGAGGGGATATGGATTACGTATCTTAATGTGTCAATGTTCACTCAGCTGGTTTATTTAATATGTACAGACACTAGGTAGTCCTACCCCTACTTTTCGGTCCCTTTTCCAACTGAAAGTCCCAAGCAACAGGCGTTAAGATGCTGATGAAAAAAACCATAATTTCATGTTGAAAGAGACGAGGAGAAAATTCTATGAACAATAAAATAGTGATCACATTTCCAGGAAAGTAGCAAATCATTTACCCTTAGGTTATGGTCATACCCTTGTTGTGGTCATAAAGTCTGCCAGTTAAGACACTATTTCAGTAACTTTTGTAGCCTTGGAATACAGTTTATTATTGACCTCAAAGCTAATCACTGTATGTATCTCCACTCTAATAGAAACCACTCCAGGATAAGTACAAGACTTACGTCTTCATTTGCTGTAAGGATAACTCAGATGCTACAGGCTTCCAACTTCTGTTTCTATTTCCACCTTGGTTAAATGCCGTATCTTTTCTCCTGAGATAATCATATAAGCCATTAATGGGTGCCACCTCAGGAGGAACCAAAGGTTGAAATACAACACAAGGCCTCTTCTGCAATCACCCACTAGCGTTAGAGAACCCATTAATCTTAAGCAGTTCTGCTTTTCCTTCAGCAAGATAAAGGACTTCCCACTTCTAAGGAGGTCAGGGATAGGATGAAGTGAGAGGCAGGAATGATTCTTATCTAGTAACAAGAGTATTTATTACCTAGTAAAAAAATATTCTTGTTTATCATAATTGTTCTAAAGCTACATCTGCATCAAAAATGTATCCAGTACCTAAAATAGCTATATCTAATTGTTCCCTGAACTTCTGGTTCTGTGATAAGATGGAGGAGTAGATGCATTTAGTACAATTAGCAACCCTGGACATTATATATAAAAAACAGGGACTTCCGTGGTTAAGAATCTGCCTACCAATGCAGGGAACACGGGTTCGATCCCTGGTCCGGGAAGATCCCACATGCTGCAGAGCAACTAAGCCCATGCACCACAACCACTGAGCCTGTGCTCTAGAGCCCACAGGTCACAACTAGTGAGGCTGCATGCCACAACTACTGACGCCCACACACCTAGAGGCCGTGCCCCGCAACAAGAGAAGCCACCACAACAAAGAGTAACCCCCGTTCGCCACAAGTAGAGAAAGCCCATATGCAGCAAAGACCCAATGCAGCAAAAAAAAAAAAACGACAACCCACACAGGACGACTCTGGAAGGTGGAGAGGAGAAAGACTGTAGGGACTCTGAGACTCAAGGAATGGCATGGTGTTAAATTCCCTCCCTGAGTTTTATTTTTGCCTAATAACACCCTGGATTGAGTGCAGTAGAAGCCTGCAACCAGGACACATCAATGTGTGCAGACTAAAAATGCTCCAAGAAAAACCTACTCTCTCTAGCCAAAGGACCAGGATAAAGGCAGCCTAGTAAGACAGAATACTTTTAGACAATAATCACCCTACTCCAGCCAAATACCATGGGGCAAAAACCGTGCTCTCACCCCAATCCATGACAGCATAGGCTAAGTAGGAGACCTAGACTTCTAGCTTTACAAAGCTATAACTAGGCACCTCTTCCCCTCTGCCAGGGTGGTAACAAAGAAGGCTGAGTAGATAGCCAGGACTTTCATTCTTGCCCAATGGTAAGGAGGCCCCCTTCTGTGATGACAGTGGAAGCCATGTCAAGTGCAGTAACGAGGCACCCCTTCCCCTTCCAGCCAGGGTGGTGTCAACAGAAGCCTAGTGGGGACTTGAAATTCTATCCCTGCCCAGAAGTAACAAGAGGCTCCCCCGCTTGGAATGCTGAGGGTGGCCAAGTGGAAAGCATGGACTTCCATCCCTAACTGGCAGTAATGCGGCAGAATTCTGTATCTGGTAAAAATATCCTTCATGAAAAAGGGAGAAATCAAGACTATTTTTAAGGAAAGTTAAGAGAATTTGCCATCAGCAGACCTACCCTAAAAGAATGGCTAAAGGAAATTCATGAAGCAGAAAGGAAATGATAAATCTTAGAACATCAAGAAGTAATAAAGTATAATTAGAAAAGCAAAAAGTTCGGTAAATACAACAGACCCTCCTTTTCCTCTCGAGTTTCTATACACTAACAATGAACTATCTGAAAAGGAAAGAAAACAATCCTATTTACAATATCAAAGCAATAAAGTACATAGGGATAAATTTCAACCAAGAAAGGGAAAGATCTATAAAACACTGATTTAAGAAACTGAAGAAAATGCAAATAAATGAAAAGGTATCCCACGTTCACAAATCAGGATATTGCTAAAATGTACATACTACCCAAAGCCATTTGTAGATTCAATGCAATCTCTCAAAATTCCAATACTGTTTTTCACAGAAATAGAAAAAACAATCCTAAAATTTGTATGGGACCACAAAAAACCCAAAGAGCCAAAGTAATCTTGAGAAAGAAGAACGATGCTGGAGGCATCACACTTACCGATTTAAAACTATTTTACAAAGCTGTAGTAATCAAAAATAGTTCAGTACTGGCACAAAAATAGACACAGACCAATGGAACAGACTCGAGAGCTGAGAAATAAACCCACACATACATGGTTAACTAATACATGACAAGAGAGCCAAGAATATACAATGGGAGAAGGACAGCCTCTTCAATGAATGGTACTTGAAAAACACACCAAAATGCAAAAGAATGAAACCAAATGCAAAAGAATGAAGCCAAACCCCTGTCTTATACCACTCATAAAAATTAACTTGAAATACATTTAAGTACTTAAATATAAGACCTGAAACCATTAAACTCCTAGAAGAAAACAGAAAAGGCTCCTTGACATGGGCCTTGACAATAATTTTTTAGATATGGTACCAAAAACACAGGAAACAAAAGCAAAAAAATCATCAAGTGGAATTTCAAACTAAAAAGTTTCTGCACTGCAAAAAAATCGATCAACAAAATGAAAGGGCAACCTACAGAATGGGAGAAAATATTTGCAAATCATCTATCTGATAATGGGTTAATATCCAAAATATGTAAGGAGCTCACAACTCCATAGCAAAAAAAAAAAAAGCAATCCAATTTAAAAATAGGCTGGACCAAAAAAGACATACAAATGGACAACAGGTACATGAAGAGATGCTCAACATCACTAATCATCAGGGAAATGCAAATGAAAACCACAATGAGATATTATCTCACATCTGTTAGAATGGCTACCATCAAAAACACGAGAGTTAAGAAGTGTTGGCAAGGATATGGAGAAAAGGGAACCCTTGTGCACTGTTGGTGGGAATGTAAGTTGGTACAGCCACAGCAGTATACTATAAACAACAGTATGGAAGTTCCTCAAAAAATTAAAAATAGAACTACCATATGATCCAGTAATTTCACTTCTGGGTATATATCCAAAGGAAATGAAATCAGGATCTCAAAGACATATCTGGACTCCCATGTTCGTTGCAGCATTATTCACAATAACCAAGATATGGAAACAACCTAAGTGTCTATGGATGAATAGAATAAGAAGGTGTGATATTTTACACATATACACACAGAAATATTATTTGGCCATGTGAAAGAAGGAAATCCTCCCATTTGCAACAACATGAATGGACCTTGAGGGCATTATGCTAATTAAGTCAGACAAAGAAAGACAAACATATGATCTCACTTATATGTGAAATCTAAAAAGGCCAACCCCATAGAACAGAGAGTAGAATAGTTCCTGCCAAGTCTGAGGAGTGGGGGAAATGGGGAGATATTGGTCAAAGGGTACAAACTTGCAGTTATAAGATCAATAAGTTCTGGGGATCTAATGTGAAGCATGGTAACTATAGGTAACAATACTGTATTATATACTTGAAAGTTGCTAAGGCAGTAAATGTTCTCATCACAAAAAAAAATGGTAATTATGCGAGGTGACAGAAGTGTGAAGTAGCCCTACTGTGGTAATCATTTCACAATATATATGTGTAACAAATCATGTTATGCAACTTAAACTTACACAATGTTATATGTCAATTATATCTCAGTAAAGCTGAGGGAAAAAGCATAAGAAGGGAGGGAGGGAGGGAGAAAAGAGAAAAAATTTGAAGAGATGAATCTGTAGGAAACAGTTTAAAAAAAAATCCTAACAAAGGATCTGATTTTAATTGGGTCAGTCTGTGAAGCAATTTATCCTTCAGAGACAAAGAGAGCCCTGCCAAAACAACTATTATTACAGGGTGCCTGTGCCTGTGCTCAAGGCTGTGTCCTTTAAGGAGTATCAGAGGCTTCATACTATGGGGAGGAAATACATTTCATTCAAATGATCCTGTTAGCCATAAACAAACAACAAATAAGTATAACAAGCTGCCACCCTCAAGGGTGGGGAGGAATGTGGCCCAGTAACCAGAGTTGCTACAATATATTACCTAAAATGTATTTTTTTTCCTTGGGAATGAGACAAGATATGCAAAGAAACAGTAAAGTCTGACCCATATATGGAGAAACAAGCAGGCAACAGAAATTGTCTATGAGAGTGAACCAATGTCAGATTTCATGGATAAAGGTTTCAAAGTAGCTATTAGAAACATACTCAAAGTACTAAAGGATACCATGCCTTAATAAGCAAAGGTATGATGAAAATGTCTCATCAAATAGAGACTCTCAATAAGACAGAAACTATAAGAAAGAACCAAATGAAATTATGAAACTGCAAGTATGATAATTAAAAGGAAAATTTTACTAGAGGGGCTCAACAGTTGATTTGAACTGACAGAAAAAAGAATTAGCAAGTTTGAATATAGATCATTGTTATTTGCAATCCAAATAACAGAGAGGAAAAAGGAAGAAAATGAAAAGAGCTTCAGAGAAATATGGGCCCCCATAAAAGTACACAAACCTGCATGCAACAGAAATGCCAGAAGAGACAAGAAAGAATGGAACACTATAGCACAGGGAACTCTACTTAATGTACTGTGGTGACCTAAATGGGAAGGAAATCCAAAAAAGAGGGGATATATGTATATGTATAGCTGATTCATTTGGCTGTACAGTAGGAAGTAACACAACATTGTAAAGCAACTATACTCCAATAAAAATTTTAAAGAATGGAACAGAAAAATAATATTCAAAGAAATAATGGCTGAACATTTTCAAATTTGATGAAAAACTAATCTACACATCCAGGAAGCTCAATGAATTTCAAGTATGATAAAAGCAACCAGATTCACAGGAAGACACATCATAGTAAAAATGCTGAAAGCCAAAAAACATGGAGAAAATCAGGAAAGCAGTAAGAGAAAAACGTGTCACTTATAAGGAAACCGCAATAAGATTAATAGCTGACTTGTCATCAGAAACAATGGAGGCCAGAAGGTCAAGGAAAAACATATTCAAAGTGCTCAAGATAACAACAAAAAACTGTCAGCCAAGAATCTTATATCCCTCAAAGCTATCTTTGAATAAATGTGAAATAAAGACATTCCTTGATCAACACAGAGAATTTGTCGCTAGTAGACCTACCATACAAGAAATACTAGGCTGAAAGCAAGTGACCACAGACAGTATTTCCAATCCACACAAAAAAGCAAAAACCACTTGTAAAGGTAATTATGTTATTATAAAAAGCTGTATAAATGCATATTTCTTTCCTTTCTTCTCTTAACCAGTTTAAAAAGCAATTTTAAAATATATAATTGCACTGTTGGACCTATAACATATAGAAATGTAATATATTTGCCAATAACAACATAAAGGAGGTGGTGGGGAGCAAAGCTGTATTAGATTAAGGAAATTAGATGGCAACATGGATCAACAAGAATAAATGAAATGGGAAATAAGGTTCACATAACAAAAGCTATAAATATATACATGTTCTCCTCACTGTAGTTACTTCAAAAGATTTAAAATTGTATAAAGTAATAATTATAGCACTGTGTTGTGTTTTTAACATGTAATAGGTATAGCAATAATAATCACAAAAAGAGGACAAAGAGGACTGAGCTACACAGGAATAATATTTCTGTATCTCATTAGAATTAAGTTAGTATAAATCTCCAGCAGATTCTAAGTTAAGATCTATACATAAGCCTAAGAAACCACTAAGGAACCATGAAGGAAATAATGCAAAAGTATAAAAAATTAAAGAAGTTAAAATTTTACATTAGAAAATATCCACCTAATGCAAAAGAAAGCAGTAAAATGAGGAATAGAGTAACAAAAAAAGCATGGGGCATATAGAAAATAAAAAAGTAAAAATAATTTACATGAAGCAAATTATATCAACAACATAATCAAAAGGCACAGTTTGTCAGAATGGATAAAACAAGAAGATCTAACTACATGCTGTCTACAGGAGACACACTTAAAATTCAAAGGTATAAACAGATTGAAAGTAAAAGGATGGAAAAAGATATGCAAAAAGCAACAGTAAGAAAGCTGGAGTGGCTATACTAATATCGGACAAAATAGACTTTAAAACAAAAAGTGTTTGAGATAAAGAGGGTAATTTTATAATGATAAAAGGGACAGTCCATGAGGAATATATGACAATTATAAACATATACACCTAATTACAGAACACCAAATTACATGAAACAAAATCTGACAGAAAAATAAGGGAGAAATACACAATTCTACAATAATACTTGGAGACGTCAATCATCCACATCCGATAATGGATAGAACAAAAAGACATTAACAAGGAAATAGAACTGAACAACGCTATAAAACAGCTAAACCTAAAGGACATATATAGAACACGTCTCCCAACAACAGCAGGGTATACATTCTTCTCAAGTGCACGTGGAATACTCTCTACAATAGACCATTTGCTGGGCCATAAAACAACTCTGAATACCTTTAAAAGGATGGAACTCATGCAAAGTATTTTTTCTACCACAAGAGAACAAAATTATAAAATCAGTAACAGAAAGAAATTTGGTATGTTCACAAATATGTGAAATTAAACAAAACACACCTAAATAACAAATGGGTCAAATAAGAAATCACAAGGGAAATCTGAGATGAATGTAAAACTTATGGGATCCAGTGAAAGCAATGCTTAGAGAGTACTTTATAGCTGTAAATGCCTAGTTTTAAAAAAGAAGAAAGATCACAAATCAATAAGCTAACCTTCCACTTTAAGTCACTGGAAAAAGAAGAGCAAACTAAACCTAAACAGAGGTATAAATAAATAAATAAATATTCGAACAAAAATAAAGAAAATAGACAGAAAAACGGCAAAAAAATTAATGAAACCAAGATTTGGTTCTCTAACAAGATAACAAAATTGACAAACATTTAGCCAGGCTGATCAAAAGGAAGAAAGAAAGAAAAAAGAGACAAGACTCAAGGTATTAGAATCAGAAATAAAAAACGTAGCTGCTATAGATTGCATGTTTGTGTCCCCCCACCCCAAATTCCTATGTTGAAACCTAATCCCCAGTGTGATGATATTTGGTGGTGGGGCCTTTGGGAGGTGATTAGGTTATAAGAGCAGAGCCCTCATGAATGGGATTAGTGCCCTTATAATAAAAGTGACCCCAGAGAGCTCCCTTGGCCCTTTCTGCCATGTGAGGACACAGCAAGAAGATGTCAGTCTACAATCCAGAAGAGGGCCTTGCCAGAACTTGACCGTGTTAGTACCCTGATCTCAGACTTCCGGCCTCCAGAACTGTGAGAAATAAATGTCCACTGTTTATAAAGCCAGCCAGGTACTTTGTTATAGCAGCCCAAGCTAAGACAGTGATATTGCAGAAGTAAACAGGGTTATGAATAGTATGAACCACTGCATGCCACTAAATAACAGATGAAATGGATAAATTCCTAGGAAACACAAATGACCAAAACTGACTCAAGAAAAAAATAGAAAATATGAATAGACTTTTAACAAGAAATTGAATCTGTAATCAAATCCCTCCCACTAAAGAAAAGCCCAGGACCAGGTGACTTTATAGGTAAATTCTATCACATACTGAAAGAAGAATTCATACCAATTCTTGAAAAACTTTCCCAAAATAGAAGAGGGAACATTTCCCAACTTATTCTATGAGACTGTTATTACATTGATACCAAAAATCAGATAATGACATCATGTGAAATAAAAATCTACAGACCCATATCTCTCATGAATATAGACTCAAAAGTCCCCAACAAAACTACTTGCAAACCAAATCCATCAACATATAGAAAGAATTATACACCATGACTAGCTGGGATTTATCCCAGGGATACAAGGATATATTAACTTCAAAAAAAATGACTATACCATATGAACAGAATTTTTTTTAAAAAGGTCATCTCAATAGATGCAGAAAAAAATTGAAAAAATTCAACACATTTTCATCTCAGAAACACTCAAATAGGAATAGAGGGGAACTTCCTCAATCTGA
Organism: Delphinapterus leucas; assembly: GCF_059928025.1. NCBI lineage: Eukaryota > Metazoa > Chordata > Mammalia > Artiodactyla > Monodontidae > Delphinapterus > Delphinapterus leucas. Next base: position 28,766,694 of record NC_143150.1, read on the forward strand.
TAAAAGGCATCTACAAAAACCCCGCAGCTAGTATCCTACTTAATCAGAGATAGAGAGGACATTATAAAATGAAAAAATGTCAATCCACCAAGGTGACATAACACAATGACAATGTTTATGCCCCAAACAACAGAGCTGCAAAATATCTGAAGCAAATACTGAAATGAAATAAGAAATAGACAATTATAATGGACTATTTCAACACACCTGTCTGAAAAACTGACAAAACTAGACAGAAAGTCAACAAGAATATAGAAGAATACAACAACACTATCAACCAGTGTCTAACTGACATTTATAGAACACTCCAGTCAACAATACACATTCTTATCACATGCACATAGAACATATATCAAGATAGACCACATCCTGTGCCAAAACAAATGTGAACAAAATTTTTTCAATTGAAACCATACAGAGTATGCTGCCCAACCACTCTAGAATCAAACTAGAAATCAGTAACAGAAACATTAACAGGAAAATTTCCAAACACTTAGAAACTCATCAGCATACTGCTAAATAATCCTTAAGTCAAAGAATAAGTCTCAAAGGAATTAAAATACATTGAGTTGAATGAAAATAAACATATCAAACTTTGAGGGATACAGCTAAAGAAGTGCCGAGAGGGAAATTTATAGCACTAGATGCTTACACAGTAGTCCCCCCTTATCTGTGGTGGATGTGTTCCAAGACCCTCAGTGGATGCCTGAAACCATGGATAGTACCAAACTCTATATATGGTTTTCCTATACATACATACCTATGATAAAGTTTAATTTATAAACTAGGCACAGCAAGAGAAGAACAATAATAAAATAGAACAATTATAATATACTGTAATAAAAGTATGAAGGTGGTCTTTCTCTCAAAGTATCTTATTTTACAGATTTAATGCCTTTTCCATCTTAACTAAGCACTTATCATGCACGGTGGCCGTAACTTTTACAGTTTGAGTTGTAACAGCAAAACTAGCACAAATTTTTCTTTCTTCACAATTTCACAGATAGAAGATTCATTCTTACTGTAGATCTCATTAGTAACCTCAGCACATGACTTTTTCCTTTTCTTATCAAATCAAAAACTTACCTTTTCACTTTTCTTTTGAAGTGCTTTCAGAAAAAGCACTTTACAGCTTCTCTTTGGCATATCCAGATTGCCAGGATCCCTACTCTTGCACTTCGGGGCCACTATTAAGTAAAATAAGGGTCACTTGAACACAAGCACTCGGATACCATGACAGTCAGTCTGATAACTGAGGCACCTACTAAGTGACTAATGGGCGTGATGTGCTGGACAAAAGGATGATTCAGGTCCCAAGCGGGAAGGTGTGAAATAATCACACTACTCAGAACAGCTCCCAATTTAAAACTTATGAATTGTTTATTTCTGGAATTTTCCATGTAATATTTTTGGACCTCGGTTGAGCACAGGTAACTGAAACCACAGAAAGTGAAACTATGGATAAAGAGGAACTACTGTACTAGAAAAGAGAAAAAGCCTCAAACCAATACCCTAAAGTTCTAACTTAAACTGGAAACAAATCCAAAAAGCAGAAGGAAGGAAGCAAAGAGTGAAGTCGTGAAATAAAAAACAAAAACAATACAGAAAACAAATGAACCAAATCTGGTTATTTAAGATCAATAAAATTGACTGAACTCTAGCAAAACTGACAAGAAAAAAAAAGATACTTCAAAGAGAATAATATGGATAAATAAACACATGAAAAGATATTCAACATCACTAGGAATTAGTGAAAAGAAAATTAGGACCACAATGAGATATAACTACACACCTATGAGTATACTAAAAACATTTAGTTGTACTCTTTAAATCAGTGAATTTTATAGCAAGTGAATTATCTCAAAGCCTTGAAAATAAACAAAATCAAGCAACATCCCCTTCAAAATTGTGATAATTCCAAATGCTGGTAAGGATAAGTTGAAACTGGTCTCTCATCCTTTGCTGTTGGGAATGTAAAAATGATACAGCTACTTTCCAAAATAGTTGGCAGTTTCTTTAGGAAAAGACAAAAAAACTAAGCATATGTTTACCATAACACCCAGCAATCACACTCCTCCTCAGCATTTATCTGAGAGAAGTGAAAGCTTAGGTCCACATCAAAACCTATACACGATTGTTCATAGCAGCTTTACTTGTAATTGTCAAAAAACAGAAAAACAGATAATTTCCCTCAATAGGTGAATAGTGACAAACAATGGTAAATTCATACCATGGAAGACTAGTCAGCAATAAAAAGAAATGAAATAGATGCATGCAACTTAATAGACTACAAGGAAATTATGCTGCATATAAAAAAGTCAATCTCAAAAGGTCACATATAATTCCATTTATAAGAAATTTTCAAAATGACAAAATTATAGAGATGGGGAACAGATTAGTGGTTTCCAGAGGTTAGAGACATTATGGGAGATGGGAGTGCATGTGACTATAAAGAGGTAGCACAATGGAGATTTTTGTGTTGCTAGAATAGTTCTGTATCTTGATTGTGTTGTGATCACAAGAATCTACACATGTGAAAAAATAGCAATAACTATGCACACACATAATACCAATTTCCTGGTTTTAATATTTTACTGTAGTCATTTAAGATGTAACCATTGGAGGAAACTGGGTGAAAACAATCAAGACCTTTCTGTACTAATTTTAAATCTTCCTGTGAATCTTTATTTCTGAATAAAAAGTAGAAAAAATAAAGTTCCCTGTATCAAATTTGCCTTGTCAAAATGTCCCACTTCATAGCTGGCTTAACCATGAACTAGGATTGTCAACCTCTGTTTCATCTCCTCTTACTTATATCTTCCCTACCACCACATTATTAGCCTCATTGATTGCCCCATCTCTAGGCTCAGTCTTGCCCTACTTTAGACTTATATGGACTGGAAGCAAGCAGGATTAAACACCTTGGTCCATCTATTCCTTTCCTCTTCTCTCCACTTGTCCACTCATCCCAGTGAGGCTTGAGAATAGTCACTCTACAAAGTCTTGAATCTTTCTACCCCATTGCTAATACTACTACTAGCTATACTTTCCTAAAATTCTACTGCTTGCCAGATGCTTTATATACATTAACTCATTTAATTCTCACCACAACATTCTGAGTGAAGTATTGTTTTTATCCCTGTTTTACAGATGAGGAAACAGAATCATGGAGAACAAGTTCCTTGCACAAGGACATTCAGAAAATTGGTGGCAGAACTGGGATTCAAACCCAGATCCTAAAGCTATGATCTCTATTGTTAGAACCACAAGGTTCTCTAGTGCTGACTGTTACGTTTCCATGTTTCCTCTCAAGTCACAGCTCTCTCCAGCTACTCAGTCCTCAACCTACAACTTCACTCTCTACCACTCCTCTTGCTCTGGCCAGTCCCTTGACCCGAAGTCTCATCCTGGGGGCCACCCATGGAAAGAATGATATGATGTGTGAAAGTGCCTAGCAATAGTAATTCCCTCAACAAATAGTATTTTTTAAATTATAATTTACCTCATTTAATATTTACTGCAATCCTACTAAGTAGGCATTATTATTTCCTATTTTACAGCTGAGGAAGCTTAGGTTCAGATCAGTTAAGAAACTTGTCTAAGATCATAGAATCAACAAATGATAAAGTCAATATTCTCACCTGAATTTTTGGCTTTGGGCTCATGCTCTTTCCAAAACTGAGTCTTAACCAAGGCCTTGCACTGGAATTATCTGAGGAAACTTTTTCACAGTATGTTTTCCTGGGTTCACCACCAGAGACTGAGTCAGTATGTTTGGACTGAGACAGTACTTTGAAGAAGCTCCCCAAGTAATGCTGATGTGAAGAACCACTGCATTAAACTTTCATAATTCCTGGTATTTTAATCACTAACCAAGTGTCCAAATGTATATCATCTAATCTATAATTGTCCACCTTCTCCACAGAAAGGTCATGAAAGACTGTCAGATTCTCTACTGAGATCTGGGTACATCACAGATAAATCATATATACAGTAACATTTCCAGAACCCTCAAAATTGTCATTTAAAAATAAAAAGTTCCATGACTAAGTAATATTCCCCTTTGGGAGTTTCTCAATCTATGGTAGCCTATCAAAGTCTCTGAAAAGTACTCCAGTTAAAGAAAAAAAGACAACTTTGTTTAGCACAGTATTTTATAACTTATTGGACCATAAAACTCCTTTATTATGTGGAATGCCAATTCATGGAACATAGAAATGCTGGCTTACAGAGTTCCACTTATCTAATACCTGAGTCTAGAAACCTTATCACAGAAGTAAAAGATACTGTTGTGAGTTATTTCATGACTACTTGAATTCTCCCTAAACATGCTCCTCTCTCATCTTCCCTTTCTCGATAAATGATATCACCTTCCATCTGACTGATCAAGGCAAAAAGCTTAGGCATCCTTAATTTATCATCTTTTTCCTTCTTCACAAATAATCGAAAAGACTTATAGATTCTACCTACACATTATATGCTGAATTTTTCTACTTCTATCTCTTCTTCTGTAACAACCCTAGACTAAATAAAACACAATTCACTTCAAAATCCTCCTAATTGGTCTCCCTGCCTCCACTCTTTCCCCACTACAATCTACAGTTGAGCCTTGAACAACATGAGGTTTAAACTGCGTGGGTCCACTTATTCACGGATTTTTTTCAATACATACATATTACAGTACTACAAGATCTGTGGTTGGTTGAACCTATGGATGCAGAACCATAGATATGGGGAGCCAACTATAAATTATATGCAGATTTGACTGCATAGGAATCAGCACCCCTGACCCCCATGTTGTTCAAGGGGCAACTGTATTTTCCACTCAGCAACCATATCATGTCACTCCACTGCTAAAAACCAAACAGTGGCTTTCTATTACATTTTCCAAACTACTTTCAATGACTTTTTATGGCCACAAGGACCTGCATACCTCTCACCCCTTACTCATTCTGCTCTGGTTACACTAGCTTTGGTTCTATTAAGTTAAACCATATGAAACTGCCTTTTTTGTAGTTAACTCTGTCCCACATGTCTGTAAATAGTTCTTTCATTAAACTCTCTCCCCTAATCCCTTTGAATGTTTCATCCATTTCCTGTTGGAACCCTGACTGATAACTGTCTTCTTAGTCAAACCAAGCAGGACCCTGTGGGGCCCTCCTGGTTACAAGAGCCTTTCCGTGTCCTCCGTTTCTTGTTTGTAAGAAAGGGACTTTCAGCCTCCTAGACCTTCCCTGAGTTCCAAAGGGCAGTTTCAAAAAGTTACTAATTAGGAGAGTGAGGAAATGCAGAAGGAAACAGTGGTACAGCAGCGATAGAGCAGAGTCCTACTTCCTCCTCAAGGGCTATACATAACAATCTGGTACACGTCTCTGAGTTGTTCTACAGGAAGTAAGGCCCCATCCAGGTAGAGGATGGTAACTTCAGGCTGAGCACAAGCACTGGACCCCAAAATGGTCAGAACCAGAAGGCTGATGATTGAGATTCCTGGAACATCACCCTGTTACCTCACCACCAACCAATCAGAGGAAGGTCACACACCCTGCAGCCCTCTCCACAAATTTTGCCTATAAAAACTCTTTCCCGAAAACAATTGGGGAGTTCAGGTCTTTTGAGCATGATCTGCCTGTTCTCCTTGCTTGGACCTTGCAATAAACCTTGCTCTGCTCCAAACTCCAACATTTCAATTAGTTTGGCTTCACTGTGCGACAGGCACACAAACTTGGGTTCGAAAACATTAGTAATTTTCTAAAATATTACTTGCTCTAGAATTTGAGCTTATGAGCCTATAGTTCAGACTCTACCTTCTCTCTTTTGAAAATCAGGTCAGTATCTGCTCCTCTCCCAGTTTCTTTATGGACCTAGTCCACTTTCATGATTCCTTAAAGAACTCTAACAGCAGTGCTATAATCCCATCTGTGTTCAGTCTCCTGGGATATAAACTGTCTGGGCCAAGAAACTTAAGGTCACAAGCTCATCTTACTGTTTTATTTCTTTTTTTAAATTTTTATTGCAGTATAGTTGATTTACGATATTGTGTTAGTCTCGGATGTACAGCAAAGTGAATCTGTTACACATATGCATATATCCACTCTTATCTTGACATTGGATTCCTTCTTACCATGGTTAGCTCTACTGTTTGTGATGCAGACAGAAGCCAAATGAAACTTAAATACTTCTCTCTCTCACAACAATATCAGCCCTAACCACCAGACCCTTGCCCTCAGTGGCCCTCAGAGCAACTTTTTAGAAAATTAAGACTCTAAAAAACAGTTTGAAAATCAGTGTACTAAACTATGCTGCCTCTTCTATAGAAATAGAAAAACCAAGGCTCCATAAGCTCTACTTCCAGCAATATTACAACCTCACTGCCTGACCATGGTTTATTAACCTGTGCCTAAGGTTTGCCCTCCTTTAAAAAATGTAGATATTACAGTTGGCCCTCCATATCCACGGGTCCTTCATCTGTGGATTCAACCAACCATAGATCAAAAATGTTTTTTAAAAAAATTCCAGAAAGTTACAAATAGCAAAATTTGAATTTGCCACATGCTGGCAACTACTTACATAGCATTTACATTATATTTATATTATATTGGGTACTATAAGTAATCTAGAGATGATTTAAAGTATATGGGAGGATGTGCATAGGGTATATGCAAATATTATGCCATTTTATATAAGGGACTTGAGCATCCATGGATTTTGGTATCTATGGTGGGGGATGTGGGGTCCTGGAACCAATCCCTCTAGGATACTTAAGGGATGACCATATACTCATTTGCCTGAACATCTTAATGAGAATGACTCTAGAACCATCCCCTTACCTTAAACACTAATAAATGTGATGTCAATCTTTAGCAGATCCCAGTGCAATCTCTAGGTATACTTTGGTGGTGGTGTTCCTTTTTCCAAATAGCCTAGGACTGAACTATTTCAGCATGCAGATCAACTCCTTTAAGAGCAACAAATCATGAAATACAACCTTGGATAAAAATGTAAAAATAGCACTGAATAAGTTGATTTCTGAAATATTTACTAAAACAGCAGCCAGTATCCAGTAGTATATCACCCAGTATCTTCCTGTAATGAGAGAATGTGAGTGAAAGAAGTTTTCATCCTCAATGTATTTTTGGAACCTGTATTTATGAACCAAATCTGTGTTGTTCATCAAAAAGTAGTTGTTTGGGAATTTGTTATGCTCTACTAAATGAGAATATAAAGACAAAAATATGGTCCATTATGAACATAAACACTCTTTCTTGCCTCCTCCTCTTGTTTTTCTGCTTACTCAGTACTGGGTAAGGCCCTTGGGAGATACAAAAAGGTAAAGGAACGGACCTTACCCTGAGGGAGTTTACGGTCTGGTTAAGGTAAAAGACATGTCTGAGAAGTAAAACAATGCAATAAATATGACAAGGTTGCTGATGAGTACTCTGGGAGCTTGGAGGATGTGAATTCTTGGGTCAGAGAAGACACCAAGAAAGACTAGATATGAACTAGGACTCAAGGAATGGCTAAGGTTTGGAGAGGCAGCGAGGCGATAAAGGCATTCCGGCCAGGTGGGACAAAGTGATCAAAGGCTCTATAGAGTCGAGAGTGTGTAAAGCATGTTTGGGGGACAATAGCTAGAATGCGGGGGTCTATGTTAAGAATAGGAAAGATGCAGCTGGGTCAAGATCGTGGATGATATTCCATATTAAGGAGCTTTGGCCTTAGCCCATTAACTATAAAGTATAGCCATCTGCATCATAATCACCTGGGGAAGACTGTTTAAAATGAATTATAGGCCCCAACTTTCATAACTCTTATTCAGTAGGTTTAGGGCTGGGGCCAGGAAATCTGCATTTTGAACAAGTACCCCACCCACCCACCCGGCAAACCGATTCTGATGCCTGATAGAATGTAAAGAACTCCTTCAGGCAATGGAAAACCAAAATGGAAAGACAATTAGAGGCTTTTTAAAAGGGGAGTATATAGTGATGAAGAAGTGATTCAGGAAAATAAATCTTCTAGTTGTATGCTGGGCAGATTGAAGGAGAAGGAGATAAGGAAAGCCAGATAGATGGCTTTACAATAGTCCAGGTGTTAAGTCTAAATCACTGATTTATCCATCCCTTTGTTCCCAGGGCCTAGCATACAGTCTGGTACATAGTAATTCACTTAGAGGCAGAGTTACTTGTGAAGCTAATGAAGCTTATGCTTCAGAGTCCCTTACTTACACAGACCCTTTCCTAGTCCCTCTCTCTTTTTAATTTAAAAAGCTCACCTTCACACCTATTTTTGAATTCTTTCACTTAAAGAAGGCTCCCAAAGTTGTATAAAACCTCACACCCCACAAAACACTGGATCCAGTCCTACATTCAGAGTTTATTAAACTCAAAGTTTAGACAAATCACTTAGTTATTTCCTCCTTACTAGAACCCCTTTCCTCAGTTTATTCTCAATATAACAGATATGGCTTTTTTTTTAAAACAGGATCAGCCTATCATAACATATCACTCCTCTGCCCAAACCCTCCAGTCTCAGAGTAAAAGCCAAATCCTTACAATGGCTATAAGGATCTATACAGCCCAGATCCTGTTGCCGCTCTGATCTCACCTCCTACTCTCGCTTCTGCTCACTGTGCTCCAGTTACACTGGCCTCTTTGTTGTTCCTTGACCATTCCATGAATATTCCTGCATAAAGGCCTTTGATATTCTGTTCCCTTTGCCTAGAATGCTCTTCCCTACAGATATCTTCATGGCTCACTCTCTCACCTCCTCCAAAGCTCTACTCAAATGTCACCTTCTCAATGATATCTTTTCTGACCATCTTCTCTAAACTGCAATCCTACACACACATTCCCTGTACCCCTTTCTCTGCTTTATATTTCTCCTCAACACTTATTACTATACAGTTGAACCTTGACAACATAGGGATTGGAGCACTGACTCTCCGCACGCTTGAAAATCCACATATAGGGACTACCCTGGTTGCCCAGTGGCTAAGACTCCGTGCTCCCAATTCAGGGGCCCAGGTTCAATCCCTGGTTGGGGAGCTAGATCCCGCATGCCACAACTAAGAGTTCGCATGCCACAACTAAAGATTCAGCATGCCACAACTAAAGATCCTGCATGCCACAACAAAGACCCAGTGCAGCCAAATAATTTAAAAAAAAAAGAAAGAAAATCTACGTTATAACTTTACAGTTGGCCCTCCACATCTGTGGTTCCATATCCACAGATTAAACCAACCATGGATCATGTAGTACTGTAGCACATATTTTTTTTAAAACAAATCCACACATAAGTGGACCCATGCAGTTCAAACCTGTGTTGTTCAAGGGTCATCTGTATAAGATTGCAATTTTTATTTGTCTTTTACCATTAGAAGTGTAAGCTCCATGAGGGCAGCGATATTTGTCTTTTGTTTTGTTATTTCTCTACCACTTGGAACAGCACTGTGTACATAAGAGATGCTCAAAAAAGTCAGTGAATGAAGGCCACTTTTTAGCTGTGTGACCTTGGATAAATAACCTGACATGAGCCTCAGTTTTCCCATCTATAAAAGTGGATAACAGAACCTACTTGATTTAGTAATAAAAACCAGATCTCTGTAGCGAGTTGTACTTTTAAGCAAACAATTTGTTCTCAGGGAGAAGTTTTAAAGCCTTTCCAACTCATGAATAAAAAGAGAAATAAAACATTTTTAAAAAGAAAAGCAAAACAAAAATAATAGCACCTACTTCATAGTAGTCTTCTGAGGTTTAAAATTAGATAATCTGTTTACATGTAGTGTAGAATGTTGCACAGATGAAGTAGTCAATAAATGTTAACAGGAGTCCTTAATAACTTAATCCAAAAAAATCACCTACTCTACCTCCATGGAAAACCAGCCTAATCCAGGCATAGTCTACTTAGCCAGGCTCAGCCAAAGTCATCCACAGAGCTGCAACTGCAGAAGCTACTTTCATTTCTGTTCTTCCTTCCACTGATGAGTGTTGCTGACAAGTACAGAGACAGACAGACACACACAGAGAGGCAGATGTGACATACCAGAAGCTCAGCCAGGACATGGTCCCAAGCAAGAAGAATGGGAATCTGTCTTGTTTCAGAGAGACATGGAAGGGAGCCAAGCAACATGCACATTTTGTTGTAGTTGTGAAGAGTCAATCACAGCAGGAGCCCAGCTAAAAGATACTCACCACCACCGCAACACATATACACATCCTGGTATGCATATCAAATAAGCCCTCTCTTATTCCCGAGAAATCAGGGGAATCTGTATCAAGAGCAAGCCTACTCATGCAGAGAGCAGTAGGAGTCACAGCTATTGGTATCATATGATCAGTACTCAATCACTATCACCCTTTAAGTGAGAGCCAGCCCCTCTCACTTGCACATAAACACACTGAGCTAAGTCAGGACCTAACAGGACCAGTGCTGCTTCCAACATCTGCCCTTGGACTCCATCCTGACTCTTCACTGTCCAATTATAGGCTATAGATGTGGGTCTTCCTGAAAGGAAAGGGGCTAAGGGAAAGTCTTTCACACTGCCATGTTACAATCTGCTCCTGACAAATGTGTGGGTCCAGCTTTGAGATCAAAACTCTTGCTTCCTCGTTTTCTCTGCATCTACTTAAAGAGTAATTTTCTGTGCACACTGAACAATAACAACAATAATTACTAGCTACCATTTACTTAGCAATTACTATGTATGAAGCACCATATTATGGCTTTTATACTCATTGTTCTTAATCCTTCAATAACAAGTTACGTAGGTAGTACTGTCCCCATTTTACAAAGGGGGAAACTGAACTGACTCAGACTAATTTATTTATATAAGGTCATATAGCTAGTAAATAATGAAGCCAGGACTCAAATAGATCTGCTTGGCTCCAAACTTATATTTGCCATTCTATAACATTCCCATTCTAGAAAAAGGTATTTAACCACATGCATGAAACTAACTTTAGGATATAAAGTCCATATCAGTTAGGCAACGTGAAAGGTATCAAGGAAAGACTGAGAGCAGTTTCATCCAGCTCAGAAAATAAGAATAACAGCACCTGGTTCTGGATTATAAACCCACTCCTGATTTAGCCCTTCTGTATCTGTCAGAAAGGTCAATGTTCACTTTCCCATTTTCATTTGCTCGCTCTTGGTTACCTAAGAAGAATGTCTCCTGGTCCTTAGACATCCTAAGCAGCCATATTCAGTATGCTGGTGTATCAGCCTGGGTCCACAAAGGAGAAATAAATGACATAGTAATGTTAACAAGTTTAATATAAAGAATTATAATTATAATAGGAGATTGGAGTAACTAGGGATTCGCTAGGAAGAAGTAAAGACAATTCTAAGTATAGAAATAGCACATATAAGAAGCAATCACTATCCCGAGGGTAAGACAGAATGCCCAAGGAAGAGTTCCTCCTTACCCCCATAACCCACCTCTAACAGGTCTGAGATCCAGACATTGATGGAGAGGAGCTACCTATGGCTAACCAAATGACAGAGAGGTTGCTGTGGTGCCACATCAGTAAAACTTGCTAGAAATCTGCTCTTTGGAACTTGTCAGAAACTCACTCTCATGTGGGTTCATGGGAAGTATCTCATCATAGACACTTCACTACGAAACCACCTAAGAGAGGGTTACCAAAGGAAGCTTTCAGCAGCTGGGAGCTGCTGGATCCCACGTACTGCAGAAGCCACCCCACACTACAGGAGCTGGACGCTGGGGAAGCTACTGGTCCTGCAGGAGCCTACTGTGTGCGTTATACGTGAACCAGAAAGTAAAAAATTTCTTCTAATGTCTCTCAGTGCCTGCTGAAAAAGAAACTTGATATCATGATAAGTAGAAAAAGAAAACCATTTTAAAGGCCCTTATTCATTTTCACAGATCAGACAGTAAGGATATATATGGAGCTGAAAATCAAAAACTCATACTGTCAGATCTGTTAAACCTTGGTAGGTTCCTGAGCAGCCTATTTCTCCTGGTTCTAGCTTCTACCCAATGCTATGCCTTCTCTGCTTTTCTCCTCTGCCTCCTGCCCAGGAAAAAAAACTTGATAAATGTATTTTTGTAATTTTAATTTGGTCTGATTCCAGTTAGTAATAAATATGCATTATAGAAAACTTGGGAAAGTCACTTTTATAGAAGAAAATTCAGAACATTACCCAACTCAATCCAAGAGATAACGACAATTAACATTTTAATGGATGTCCTTCTACACATATAAAAATATAGAAAGTGTGTATATATATTGTGTGTATATCTATATATATCCCAAACACACGCACACATATGCACACACACCCCTGCATGCACCCGCACATCTACGTATATGTGCACCTCCACATCTATGTATATACATTTATATAGATAGATGTATATGTAGATATAAATATGGAAATATTTTTATAAACCAAAGAATACAAATGCTAAGTATCCTTTTGGTTTTTTATTCTACAAGACTAAGAGCACTGTATATCTCCATAAAAGAACAAGGAAAATACCTTGGTTACTCATGAATTATTAATCCTTAATAATGTGACAGTATTTCATAGTGGTTAAAGGGCAGAATTCAACAAGCAATACAACAAACAGCTCACAGTCTACATCCTGCTATCCACCTGTTTTTATAAATAAAGTTTTATTGGAGCACAGCTATACCCATTAATTTATATATTGTTTATGGCTGCTTTTGTGCTACAACAGCATAGTTGAGTAGTTCCAACAGAGACCATATGGCCTGCAAAGCCTAAAACATTTACCATCTGACCTTTAAAGAAAAATTTGCCAATCCCCAGTTAAGAGCATGGAATCTATAGTTAGACTGCCTGTGCTAAAATTCCAGCTCCAACATTGTGTGACTTGGACAATTCACTTTCACTCTGAGGCTCAGTTTCCCCATCTTTATAAAATGAAAATAAAAGTATTTACTTCACAGGGCTATTGGAAAGATTAAATGAAATGTAAGGTGCTTACAACTGTTACAAAATTAAAACCTAATGAAAGCTTGCTATTGTTTTTTTATAAGCACACCAAGTATCAACAAAAACAATCACACACAGTGTATCTTTGGCTCTGTACCATATGCTAGAGGGATGGACCTCATCGGCTGTATCCTTTTGTTTTTCTTTCAGTACACAAAATGGAGGCTTAGAGAAACAGAAAGTCAGCCTATTTATATCAAAATGGAAGTGTGCCATCTCTTTCCCTTAGGAGAAGCCCTAGCATGGGAGACTGCATCCCTCACCCATTCAGTTGGCAGAGCCAAAGAGAGAACAGCAAAAGAGGTTTGAAACAAACCTAGATCTGGACATAAATATATAATGTGCTTCAATACATACAAGCTGCAGGAATTCCCCTAATCTCATATCATAGCTCCATTTCGGCTTCGATGAGGAGGTTTTGTTTGCATCAAGGTGACACCTTCCCAGCAATATCATTACACCAAGGTGTGGTGACCCACTCTCTTCACCTACCAACTAATTTAAAAGCATTAAAACAAAAATGGTAATAATGCCAGGTGATAAAGAAGTAGTTTGATTTGGGTTACAACCATAATTTATTTTCTCAAGCCTACTTCTTATAAGCTTTAAACAACAAATATTTTCTTAAAACTTAGCATTTTTTCCAGATGGTATAATCAACTACGACAGAAGTATAAGGAAGGTTTATCTGGATAAATTGCTTTGGATAAACAAAATAAATCCAGGAAACATAGATACTGAATTATTTCCATCTTCTGAAGTTTTGTTTTGTTTTTGAGCAGCTGAGGAGAAATGAACAAGAGTTTTGTTCTCTTCACCTTAGTAGAGTTTTCATTCCCCCTTCACTGTTCTTACCAATAGACATAGATGGGCAGATGGGTGGAGGTGACATGGAAAAGAATGGGACACAATATGGTACTGCAGTGATTAGCCTCTACACAAACTGATGCTCATAATTTTTCTTGGGTTTTGGTTTCTAGTTCAGCTTTAAATGGGTACAATATTTTACACTGTAACAAAAAAACAGGACAATGACTGGTGTTTCACAATCTATGCAACTGAATTCATGTTCTCTTATGAATATTTTTCCCAGAATTATTCCTCTCTGGAATATGGGCTATTCCTTTGGGGCACTGCAGGCAGATGAAAATGAGAAAGAGTATGATATGATAGGCTCATATCCCCAAACACTACACTTAGATAAATAGTATGGTCTGTTTCACCAGCATGGGAAACAAATATGGCCCCAAGTCTCACAAAACAGTTGCATTTATGCATCAGGGAATTCTGTGATCATCTAGATGATACCCTCAAACATCACTACACTCCTAGAGGGGCACACCATACCTCTTCCAATGCTGACTATATTTTGCTCTCAGTTATGGCTCTTTCTGGAATTCGCTGTCTACCCATTTCTGCCTATAGAAACCTTGGCCAGCTCAAGTAAAACTACCTCCATGAAGCCTTCTTGGATTCAAGAACATACTTCTAAAAAGATGTAACTACTCCTGTTGCTATGAGACAGAGAATATAAGAAGACAAAACAACTAGAGTTCGTGTGAATGTGGGGAACACTGAGATGCAGTTTCCAGGATAAAGATGGAAGGAGAGCTTTGAATTTTAATCGAGATTTCTCCCGAGCTTGCAGATTTGAGTTGAAGTTGTTATAAAAGCTGTAAACTGGTAAACTAACAGGGTCTGCTTAAGACTAGACTGGATCAGAACAACAGAGAACTACCCCCAAACACAATTAGCAGAGCACAAGCAATAAAAAACAGTAGTTTACCACTGTGGGACAGGAAAGAGAATGGAGAGAGACCCTCCCGCCTTTGGTGAAGGCATCCAGGGATGACTGAAACACTGAGAAAAAACTATCTGGTAATCCAGCCACTACTCTAAGTACAAGATAATAACAGCCCACTGCTAGAAGAATTTGAAGACTGTGATGCCCTGAAGGTAAAAATAAACGAGAAAACCTAAATCCACCTTACTCCTTACTACATTGACTCAACCATACATTAATGGCTCAAAAGAAGAAGAGGAAGCCCATTCCTCTTCTTCCTAAAAAGTTATACTTTTTCTACATTATCTCCACCATTTAATCAAAAACTAGTAAACAGAAGTAAAATCAGGCCACTGTCAACAGATTAAGCAATCAGAGATGGCTCAGATGTTGAAGCTACCAGAGAGGTACTTATAATAACTATGATTATTTTATGTGATGTTAAAGAACTCATTAAATCATTTATGATATATATGAAAGGAACAAGTGAAAAAGACAATAAGCACGAAGAAATGAAAAATTTCAATAGAGATATGGAAACAAAGGAGTCAAGTGAAGTTCAAAAAAATTGTTTTGCAAAAAAACCTAAGAAGGACATCAAACACATTGGAATAAGGCCCACCCATCAGACACATTGGAATAATGTCCCATTTTAACTTGATTACCTCTGTAAAGGTTCTATTTCAGACTTCTGGTTTCACATGCAAGGAGCATGGAAGTTGCCACTCCATCCTAACAACAAGTAAAAACTGAACAGACTAAAAGAGCAATGACTCTTCTTGGATCCATGAGAGAGGGGAGGACACAGGGAAAACTTCAGCCCCCAAGACTGGAAAGACATACAGGCAAATACAGGGAGTTGTAGCTTACTAGAGCAGAGACTCATGAGCAGAAACCACCCTCCCTGGGAACCAGTGCCAGGGTAGGAAAATCTGAACTACAATTAATGAACTGCTGAAGTCTCAGTGTGGGAAACTTTGAGTTAAAAATTCCAAGAGGTCCCAGTCATAGGCGGGCCCACAATATGGTGAAGTTTATCTCCAGCAGCTCAACCAGGTTCCCACAGTAAATATCAGGGGAAAAAAATCCACTCAGGCTCTGAGAAGGGAAGGGGAAAAGGAACAATCTTGAAATACCCAGAGAACTCTTCTTCTTGGAAAGACCTGCCCTCAGGGGAAACTAACAAGAGTCTACCTGCTGGGCTATTATCAGAGCCTAACTGACCTAGAGAAGGGAAATACCCAACTCCAGCCCACTCTAGTCATTTAGTCCCACCTAAGGCAAGAGAAAAAAACCATGAGAATTTCACAGTCCAGAGGCATAGGCTCATTGAAAGACTGAGACCTAATGATAGGATTATAGAATGCATCCCCTCCCCCAACATCTCAACCACCACATTACTAAAGGTCTATGTACAGTAGCTTCTTTTACCTAGTACATTGTGTCTGATTATCATGGAAAAGTTACAAAGCATAACAAAAGGCAAAAAACATAATTTGAAGAGACAGACCAAGTATCAGAATCAGACGTGGCAGGGATGTTGGAATTATCAGACTAAGAATTTTAAAACAATTATGATTAATATGCTAAGGGCTCTAATGGATAAAGTAGACAACATGCAAGAACAGATGGGCAATGTAAGCAGAGAGATGGAAATACTAAGAACCAAAAAGGAAATCCTAGAGATCAAAAACACTAACAGAAATGAAGACTGCCTTGACGGGCTTATTAGTAGACTGGACACAGCCAAGGAAAGAATCTGACCTAGAGGATACATCAATAGAATCCTCAAAAACTGAAAAGAAAAATGAACAAAGACTGAAAAGCAAAAAAAATACAGAATAACCAAGGACTGTGGGACAATTACAAAAGATAACGTATCCATCGTGGGAATACTAAAAGGAGAAGACAGAGAATAGAAGAAATAGTTGAAAAAATAATGACCAAGAAGTTCCCAAAATTTATGTCAGACACCAAACCACAGATCCAGGAAATTCAGAGATCATCAAGCAGGATAAATTTCAAAAAAAATCCCTACACCCTGGTTTTCTGTAGTTTGAAGATGTTACACCTAAGACAAAAAAATCATGAAAGAAGCCAGAGGAAAAAAACACATTACCCAGAAAGAGGGGGGAAAAAAAGTTTACATCTTATTTTTCCTCAGAAACAGGCAAGCAAGAAGAGAATGGAGAAAATATTTGAAGAATAAAGACTCTCTCATATAAACAAAAAATGAGGGAAGTTGTTGCCAGTAGACCTGCCTTGGAAGAAATGTTAAAAGAGGTTATTTAGAGAGAAGGAAAATAATAGAGGTCAAAAACTCAGATCTACATAAAGAAAGGAAGAGCATCAAAGAAGGAATAAATGAAGGTAAAATACTTTCTTATTCTCAGATAACGGTTTGCTCAAAATAATAGTACAAACATTGCATTTATAGATACAGACATACCGGAGATATCACATGTTTGGTTCCAGACCACCACAATAAGGTGAAAATTGCAACGAAGCAAGTCACACAGATGTTTTGGTTTCCCAGTGCATATGAAAGTTATGTTCACACTACACTGTGATGTATTAACTGTGTAACAGTATTATGTCTAAAAAACAATGTATATACCTTAATTTAAAAATATTTTATTATTAAAAAATGCTAACCATCATCTGAGCCTTCAGTAAGTGGTAATCTTTTGCTGGTGGAGGGTCTTGCCTCAATGTTAATGGCTGCTGACTGATCAGGGTGGTGGTTGCTGAAGGTTGGGGTGGCTATGACAATTTCTTAAAATAAGAATGAAGTTTGCTGCATTGATTGACTCTTCCTTTCATGAAGGATTTCTCTGTAGCATGCAACGCTGTTTGATAGCATTTACGCACAGTAGAACTTCTTTCAAAATTGGAGTGAATCCTCTCAAACCCTGCTACTGCTTCATCAATCAAGTTTATGTAATATTCTAAATCCTTTGTTCTTGTTTCAGTAATTGCAAAAATAACCAGAAAACAATTTTTAAATGGCAAAAAGCACATACTTATCGATAATTACTTTAAATGTAAACGGACTAAATGATCCAATTAAAAGACAATGAGTGTATGAATGTAAGAAAAAAACAAGACCCATCTATACGCTCCCTAGAAGAGACTCATTTCAGATCCAAAGACAGGTACAGAGTGAGGGGATGGAAAAAGGTATCCAATGCAAATGGAAAAAAAAAAAGAAAGCTGGAGTAGCAATACTTATATCAGGCACAATAGATTTTACAAAGACTGTAACAAGAGACAAAGGACATTGCATAATGATAAAAACATCAATACAACAAAAAGATATAACAACTGTAAATATATATGCACCCAAAATAGGAGCACCTAAATACTCAAAGCAAGTATTAACAGACACAAATGAAGAAACTGACAATAACACAATAATAATAGGGGACTTTAACACCCTACTTACATCAATGGACAGATCACCCAGACAGAAAATAAGGCAGCACTGGTTTTAAACAACACATTAGACCAAATGGACTTAATAGATCTATATGTATGTGTGTATAAATATAAAACATTCCATCCAAAAGCAGCCAAATACACATTTTTTCAAGTGAACATGGAACATTCTCCAGGACAGATCACATGATAGACCACAAAACAAGTCTCAGTAAATTTAAGAAGATTGAAATCATCACAAGAATCTTTTCCAACACAACACTATGAGACTAGAAACCAACTACAAGAAAAACCCTGCAAAAACCACAAAACACACGGAGGCTAAACAATATGCCACTAAACAACCAGTGGGTCACTGAAGAAGCCAAAGAGGAAGTTAAAAAATACCTAGAGACAAAGGAAAACAATGATCCAAAAATCTACGGGATGCAGCAAAAGCAGTTCTAACAGGGAAGTTTATAGCAATACAAACCTACCTCAGGAAACAAGAAAAATCTCAAGCAACCTAATCTTACACCTAAAGGAACTAAAAAAATGAACAAACCATAACCAAGATGAATAGAAGGAAAGAAATCATAAAGATCAGAGCAGAAATGGATACCAAAAAAAAATAGAAAAGATCAATGAAACTAAAAACTGGTACTTTGAAAAGATAAACAAAATAGATGAAACTTTAGCCAGACTCATGAAGAAAAAGAGAGGGCCCAAATCAATAAAATCACAAAAGAAGAGAGGTTAAAATGAGTCCACAGAAATACAAAGGATCATAAGAGATTATGATGAACAATTAATATGCCAATAAAATGGGCAACCTAGAAGAAATGGATAAATTCCTAGGAATGTACAGTCTCCCACGTGAACACCTATCCTTCTCAAACTATTCCAAAATATTGAAGAGGAAGGAATGCTGACTAACTCATTCGATGAGGCCAGCATCACCAAAACCAGACAAAGACACCAGAAAAAAAAAGAAAAGAAAATTACAGGCCATTATCACTGATGAACATAAATGTAAAAATGGCAACAAAATATTAGCAAATCTAATTCAACAATACAGTAAAATAATCAGGAGGGATTTATCCCAGGGACGCAAGGATGATTCAATATCTATTAAAAAAAATCATTGTGAAAAACCACATTAACAAGTTGAATAAAAATCATATGAGCATCTCAATAAATGCAGAAAAAGCTCTTGGTAAAATTCAACAGCCATTTATGGTAAAAACTCTCCACAAAGTATATATAGAGGGAACATACCTCAATATAATACAGGCAAAATGACAAACCCACAGCCAACATCATACTCAACGGTTAAAAGCTGAAAGCATTTCCTCTAAGATCAGGAACAAGACAATGAAGGACACTCCACCACTTTTACTCACCACAGTATTAGAAGTCCTAGTCCTAGCCAGAGAAAACAGACAAAAAGAAAAAAGAAATAAGATGAATCTAAATTGGAAAGGAATAAGTAAAACTGGCACTGTTTGCAGGTGACATGATACTATATATAAAAAATCCTAAAGACACTACCAAAAAACTATTAGCATAAATGAATTCAGTAAAGTTGCAGGTTACAAAACATACAGAAATCTGTCACATTGCTATACACTAATGACAAACTATCAGAAAGAAAAATTAACAATCCCATTTACAACTGCATCAAAAAGAATAAAATATCTAGAAACAAATCTAACCAAAGAGGTAAAAGACCCATACTCTAAAAACTTTCAGACAGACACTGATGAAAGAAATTGAAGATGACATAAATAAATGGAAAGATATACCGTGCTCATGTTTGGAAGAATTAATATTGTTAAAATGACCATACTACCCAAAGCTATCTACATATTTAATGCATTCCCTATCAAAACACCAAAGGCATTTTTCACAGAATTACAACAAAAAATTCTAAAATTTGTATAGAAACACAAAAGACTCCTAATAACCCAAGCAATCGTGAGAAAGAACAAAGCTGAAGGTAACACACTGCCTGATTTCAACCTATACTACAAAGCTACAGTCATCAAAAGAATATGGTACAATAAAGCCCTTCAAGATGATGGAGGAGTACGACGTGGAGATCAACTTCCTCGCCACAAATACATCAGAAATACATCTACATGTGGGACAACTCCTACAGAACACCTACAGAACGCTGGCAGAAGACCTCAGACTTCCCAAAAGCCGGGAGGCAGACAGGGTCTTGGTGCTCCATCCAGGTGTCAGGTCTGTGCCTCTGATGTGGGAGATCCGAGTTCAGGACACTGCTCCACCAGAAACCTCCCAGCTCAAGATAACATCAAATGGCAAAAACTCTCCCAGAGATCTCCAGCTCAACACTAAGACCCAGCTCCACTCAACGACCAGCAAGCTACAGTGCTGGACAACCTATGCCAAACAACTAGCAAGACAGGAACACAACCCCACAAATCAGCAAAGAAGCTGCCTAAAATCATAATAAGGTCACAGGCAACCCAAAACACACCACCAGACGTGGTCCTGCCCAACAGAAAGACAAGATCCAGCCTCATCCAACAGAACACAGGCACCAGTCCCCTCCATCAGGAAACCTACAAAACCCACTGAACCAACCTTAGCCACTGGAGGTAGACCAAAAACAACGTGAATTACAGACCTGCAGCCTGCAAAAAGGAGACACAAACCCAGTAAGTTACGCAAAATGAGAAGACAGAAAAACACACAGCAGATGAAGGAGCAAGGTAAAAACTAATCAGACCAAACAAAAGAAGAGGAAATAGGCAGTTTACCTGAAAAAGAACACAGAGTAATGACAGTAAAGATGATCCAAAATCTAGGAAATAGAACGGAAAAAATACAAGAAACGCTTAAGAAGACCTAGAAGAACTAAAGAGCAAACAAACAATGATGAACAACACAATAAATGAAATTTTAAATTCTCTACAAGGAATCAATAGCAGAATAACTGAGGCAGAAGAACAGATAAGTGACCTGGAAGATAAAATAGTGGAAATAACTACTGCAGAGCAGAATAAAGAAAAAAGAATGAAAAGAATTGAGGAGTCTCAGAGACATCTAGGACAATATTAAACTCACCAAAATTCGAATTATAGGGGTCCCAGAAGAAGACTAAAAGAAAGGGACTGAGAAAATATTTGAAGAGATTATAGTTGAAAACTTCCCTAATATGGGAAAGAAATTAGTCAATCAAGTCCAGGAAGCACAGAAAGCCCCATACAGGATAAATGCAAGGAGAAACATGCCAAGACACATATTAATCAAACTATCAAAAATTAAATACAAAGAAAAATACTAAAAACATTAAGGGAAAAACAAACAACATACAGGGGAATCCCCATAAGGTTAATAGCTGATCTTTCAGCAGAAACTACCCAAGCCAGAAAGGAGTGGCAGGACATAGTAAAGTGATGAAAGGGAAATACCTACAACCAAGATTACTCTACCCAGCAACTATCTCATTCAGATTCAACAGAGAAATTAAAACCTTCACAGACAAGCAAAAGCTAAGAGATTTCAGCAGCACCAAACCAGCTCTACAACAAACGCTAAAGGAACTTCTCTAGGCAGGAAACACAAGGGGAGGAAAATACCTACAATAACAAACCCAAAACAATTAAGAGAATAGTAATAGGAACATAAATATCGATAACTACCTTAAATGTAAATAGATTAAATGATCCAAGCAAAACACATAGACTGGCTGAATGGATACAAAAACAAGACCCATATATATGCTGTCTACAGGAGACCCACTTCAGACCTAGGGACACATACACACTGAAAGTGAGGGGATGGAAACAGATATTCCATGTAAATGGAAATCAAAAGAAAGCTGGAGTAGCAATTCCCATGTCAGACAAAAGAGACTTTAAAATTAAGATTATTACAAGAGACAATGAAGGACACTACATAATGATCAAGGGATCAATCCATGAAGAAAATATAACAATTGTAAATATTTATGCACCCAAACAAAGGAGTACCTCAATACATAAGGCAAATGCTAACAGCCATGAAGGGGAAATCGACAGTAACATAATCATAGTACAGGACTTTAACACCCCACTTTCACCAATGGACAGATCATCCAAAATGAACATAAATAAGGAAACACAAGCTTTAAAGGATACATTAAACAAGATGGACTTAATTGATACTTATAGGACATTCCATCCAAAAACAGCACATTACACTTTCTTCTCAAGTGCTCATGGAACATTCACCAGAAGAGATATCTTGGGTCACAAATCAAGTCTTGGTAAATTTAAGAAAACTGAAATCACATCAAGCATCTTTTCTGACCACAATGGTATGAGATTAGAAATCAATTACAGAGAAAAAAATATAAAAAACACAAACACAAGGAGGCTAAACAATATGTTACTAAATAACCAAGAGATCGCTGAAGAAATCAAAGAGGAAATCAAAAAATACCTAGAGACAAATGGCAATGAAAACACGACAATCCAAAACCTATGGGATGCAGCAAAAGCAGTTCTAAGAGCAAAGTTTATAGCAATACAAGCCTACCTCAAGAAACAAGAAAAATCTCAAATAAACAATTTAACTTTATACCTAAAGGAAAGAGACAAAGAAGAACAAAACCCAAAGTCAGTAGAAGGAAAGAAATCATAAAGAGCAGAGCAGAAATAAATGAAATAGAAACAAAGAAAACAATACCAAAGATCAATAAAACTAAAAGCTGGTTCTTGGAGAAGATAAACAAAATTGATAAACCATTAGCCAGACTCATCAAGAAAAAGAGGGAGAGGATGCAAATCAATAGAATTAGAAATGAAAAAGGAGAAGTAAAAACTGACACTGCAGAAATACAAACGATCATGAGAGACTACTAAAAGCACCTCTTTTTTTTTTTTGTGGTACGCGGGCCTCTCCCGTTGCGGAACACAGGCTCTGGAGGCGCAGGTTCAGCAGCCATGGCTCATGGGCCCAGCCGCTCCACGGCATGTGGGATCTTCCCAGACCGCAGCACGAACCCACGTCCCCTGCATCAGCAGGCGGACTCCCAACCACTGCGCCACCAGGGAAGCCCTAAAAGCACCTCTTTGCCAATAAAATGGACAACCTGGAAGAAATGGACAAATTCTTAGAAAGGTATAACCTTCCAAGACTGAACCAGGAAGAAACAGAAAACATGAATACAAGTAATAAAATTGAAATTGTGATTAAAAATCTTCCAACAAACAAAAGTCCAGGACCAGATGGCTTCAAGGGGAATTCTATCAAACATTTAGAGAAGAGCTAACACCCATCCTTCTCAAACTCTTCCAAAAAATTGTAGAGGAAGGAACACTCCCAAACTCATTCTATGAGGCCACCATCACCTTGATACCAAAACCAGACAAAGATATTACAAAAAAAAAGAAAATTACAGGCCAATATCACTGATGAATATAGATGCAAAAATCCTCAACAAAATACTAGCAAACAGAATCCAACAACACATTAAAAGGGTCATACACCATGCTAAGTGGGATTTATCCCAGGGATGCAAGGATTCTTCAATATACACAAATCAATCAATGTGATATACCATATTAACAAACTGAAGAAGAAAAACCATATGATCATCTCAATAGATGTAGAAAAAGCTTTTGACAAAATTCAACACCCATTTATGATAAAAACTCTGCAGAAAGTGGATATAGAGGGACCTACTTCAACATACTAAAGGCCAGATACAGCAAACCCACAGCAAACATCATTCTCAATGGTGAGAAACTGAAAGCATTTCCTCTAAGAACAGGACCAAGACAAGGATGTCCACTCTCACCACTATTATTCAACATAGTTTTGGAAGTCCTAGCCACAGCAATCAGAGAAGAAAAAGTGATAAAAGGAATACAAATTGGAAAAGAAGAAGTAAAACATCACTGTTTGCAATGACATGATACTATACATAGAGAATCCTAAAGATGCCACCAGAAAACTACTAGAGCTAATTAATGAATTTGGTAAAGTTGCAGGATACAAAATTAATGCACAGAAATCCCTTGCATTCCTACACACTAACAACAAAAGATCAGAAAGAGAAACTAAGGAAACAATGCCATTCACCACTGCAACAAAAAGAATAAAATACCTAGGAATAAACCTACCTAAGCAGGTAAAAGACCTGTACTCAGAAAACTATAAGACACTTATGGAAGAAATCAAAGATGACACAAAAACAGATGGAGAGATATATCATGTTCTTGGATTGGAAGAATCAATATTGTGAAAATGACTATACTTCCCAAAGCAATCCACAGATTTGATGAAATCCCTATCAAATTACCAGTAGCATCTTTTTTTTACACAAGTAGAACAAAAAATCTTAAAATTTGTATGGAGACAAAACAGACCCAGAATAGCCAAAGCAATCTTGAGGGAAAAAAGTGGAGCTGAAAGAATCAGACTCCCTGACTTCAGACTATACTACAAAGCTACGATAATCAAGAAAATATGGTACTGGCACAAAAACAGAAATATAGATCAATGGAACAGGATAGAAAGCCCAGAGATAAACCCACGTACCTATGGTCAACTAATCTATGACAAAGGAGGCAAAGATATACAATGGAGAAAAGACAGTCTCTTCAATAAGTGGTGCTGGGAAAACTGGACAGCTACATGTAAAACAATGAAATCAGAACACTCCTTAACACCATACACAAAAATAAAGTAAAAATGGATTAAAGGCCTAAATGTAAGACCGGACAGTATAAAACTCTTAGGGGAAAACATAGGAAGAACACTTTGACATAAATCACAGCAAGATCTTTTTTGACGCACCTTCTACAGTAATGGAAATAAAAACAAAAATAAACAAATGGTACCAAATGAAACTTAAAAGCTTTTGCACAGCAAAGGAAACTACAAACAAGATGAAAAGACAACCCTCAAAATGGGAGAAAATATTTGCAAACGAATCAGTGGACAAAGGATTAATCTCCAAAATATATAAACAGCTCATGCAGCTCAATATTAAAAAAACAAACAACCCAATCCAAAAATGGGCAGAAGACCTAAATAGACATTTCTCCAAAGAGGACATACAGATGGCCAAGAAACACATGAAAAGCTGCTCAACATCACTAATTATTAGAGAAATGCAAATCAAAACTACAATTAGAATGGGCACATCAGTTAGAATGGGCATCATCAGAAAATCTACAAACAAAATGCTAGAGAGGGTGTGGAGAAAAGGGAACCCTCTTGCACTGTTGGTGGGAATGTAAACTGATACAGCCACTATGGAGAACAGTATGGAGGTTCCTTAAAAAACTAAAAATAGAACTACCATATGACCCAGCAATCCCACTACTGAGCATAAACCCAGAGAAAACCATAATTCAAAAAGACACGTGCACCCCAATGTTCATTGCAGCACTATTTACAATAGCCAGGTCATGGAAGCAATCTAAATGCCCATCGACAGGCGAATGGATAAAGAAGCTGTGGTACATATATACAATAGAATACTACTCAGCCATAAAAAGGAATGAAATTAGGTCATTTGTTGAGACGTGGATGGACCTAGAGACTGTCATACACACTGAAGCAAGTCAGAAAGAGAAAAACAAATATCGTATATTAATGCATATATGTAGAATCTAGAAAAATGGTACAGATCAACTGGCTTGCAAGGCAGAAATAGAGACACAGATATAGAGAACAAACGTACAGACACTAAGGAGGGAAAGTGGGGGGGGATGAATTGGGAGATTGGGATTGACACATATACATTAATATGTATAAAATAGGTAACTAATAAGAAACTGCTGTATAAAAAAAATTTTCTTTTAAACTGCATGCTTAGAAAGTGAGGAGACCCTGAAAAACCTCACTAATAAACCTTAATTCTGATAATGTTCACTGTATATTATCATATTAAATACTCACAAAAATCCTGTGGGGTGGTAACTATTCTCTTTTTTAAGATGAAATTGAGGACCATACAGAAAGTTTACCCTAAGCCACACAGCTGTTAATAACAGAGGGACAGAAAGCTTTCTTAACATGATAAAGTATATTTATTTGCAATCAACAGCCAACTTCCTATTTAAGGGTTGGGGACTGGGAAACTCTAATCAAAGAGGGGAATTAAGAATTACAGTTTCTGGGACTTCCCTGGTGGTGCAGTGGATAAGACTCCCTGCTCCCAGTGCAGGGGGCCTGGGTTTGATCCCTGGTCAGGGATCTAGAGCCCACATGCATGCCACAACCAAGAGTTTGCATGCCACAACTAAGGAGCCCACATGCCACAACTAAGGAGCCCACATGCCACAACTAAGGAGCTGGTGAGCCACAACTAAGGAGCCCACCTGCTGCAACTAAGACTTGGTGCAACCAAATAAATAAATAAATAAATATTAAAAACAAAACTAAACTAAAACGACCCTAAATTAACACTTAAAAAAAAAAAGAATTACAGTTTCTTACCAACCTGGAAAAATGAAACTGAACTATATACTAAGTAGCAGAGTGATCATTTCTGGTTAGTGAAATTAAGGGTGATTTTTATTTTCTTAATTCAGGCTGTGCTCCTTACTGGATGTGTAGCCTTGGGAATGTTGCTAAACCTCTCCATGTTTTGGTTTACTTACTTGCAAAAGATGGATAATTAATAGTGCTCACATCATAAGGTTGTTACAAGGAGTAAATAAACTAATCTATGTCAATGTTTAAAATAGTGCCCAACCTATAAGTATTTAATAAATGCTAATGATTAATATAATTTTAACTTACATTGAGTTTGAGCATATGTCCCTATGTTCAAAAGCCATTTGTCCATATGTTTAAAAACCATTTGTAGTTGTCTGTGATTTATGTATCCATGTCCTTTGCTTATTTTCCTATTGACTTATTATCTTATTAATTTGTATGGGCAAGATATGTATGATTTTTGATTCCCTGTTTAGGCTTATCTGTTTTATTAACCTGTTGTACAAAAAATACGTAGTATTTCTATAAAGAGGAAAAGTGTGGATACTAAAACTTGCTGGAAAGACCTTGGAGGGCCTTAGCAGACCTTTTCTTGACTCTACTCATTCCTACATGCACCACAAACTCTTCTGCTAACTCTACCACCATCTCAATGGTTGTTTGTTTGGGAGGCCGACCTACTTTTCAAGACAAAGGGCAAACTCCTTACCAAAGCATTCATGGTCCTTTCTACTTTAAAGGCCCTTCTGCCACTCTAACCAGTGCTCCTGCCATTTTATTCCCTGGATAGGTACACACTCACACACCTCTGCCACTGTTCATGCTGCTTCCTTTGCCTGTAGTAACCTCCCTCCCACCCCTTTTTACTGCCATTTGAACTTCTAGCTTCAGGACCCCCTGAAATGCCCCCTCTTGAGCACTTTCCCAGGCACCAGCCCACCTCCTTCACCTCTCCTCCCCCCCCCACCAGCCCCAGCTAATCATTCACTCTCCCATGCTTCCTTAGCACTTTGTGCTTACCCCTGTTATAGCACTTGGCAGCTTGTGTCATCATTGTCCAAGTGTCTGTCAAACCCTCTAGATCATGAACCAGAACAGGCCATGGGTCTTAGATACCTGTGAGCCCCCAAGCACCTAACATAATTCCAGGCAGATAGTAGGTGCTTAATATGTTCTCTGTGAATGCTTATAAGCAGGGTCTGGAGTGTCTGTCCTATAGCTTCAAGTGGACAGCCCAGTTTTTCATGACCTGGAAAGACACTTGTATGATTTGTTTTGTTTTCATTTTTTGTTTGTTTTGTAACATGCTATCTCCTCTAAAGTGAATAGTGATGGTCCTGTTGAGAGTTCTGAAGAAAGAATGTACAGAGATAGGAGGAGGTGAAGAAAACAGAAATACTCTGCTTTCATAGGTGGAAAAAACCCATCTACCCAGGAGCATGTGCTTCTGCTAAGGAAGAGTCGAGGCAGCCCTGTCACAGCACGCAGTAGGAAATGGGGGTGCCCTATTAGGCACCTTCCTCACCACAGGAACCTCCATCACATCACCCAGGTCTGCCCTCTGGCCAGAAGCAACATCTGCTTCCTTAGCCTACCCCAAGGCTCAGGCTTTTTTACAGCCAGGGACCCGCTGGGGTTATGAGCCCATTTTAACAAGGGCCACATGGAGACAACATCCTGCATCTACTGTCCTCAGTCAGGACATGTTGCCCATCTGTTGAGTCCAAGTCCTCCCTCCTCTGAGAAGCCTTTTCTGAGAAAAGCCTACAAATTGCAATGCCTCCTGACTCACTTGGTTGAGTCAATATATTACAATGTAAAGATGGGAATATTTTACATTGTCAGTGTCCTCCAGCCAAAGATCACAAGAACATGCCTGCAGTTGAGCGAGTTGGGTTTATTATTCATTGCAGTGAGGGAGAACACACACCATGGGGGAACCATGTGATGTCTCAATAACAACTGTCAGAAAGAACCTGTTACAGGAGTTGGGGTTTGGTTGAGTTATTTTGGGAAGTTTTCAAGGAAACGGGTTTGCTCTAGATTAGATGCCTTTAGATAGCAGGGGCAATTCTGTGATTGGTATTTGAATAAATCTTATCTATAGGGAGAGGAGACTAGAACCAGGATAAGGATGTAATTGGTAAAGAAGTGGTAGACACTCATTTTAGCCAAGAGAGGGGGATTTTTAGTAATGTGTGACCTTCTTTTTGTCCCTGCTTAAACAAAATTAAAGTTGCCTTGTTTTGCCTCCTTTCAACATGGTCTTGGAATGACCATGTCTGATGTTGGTGTCCTATGATATTGTTTATGTCCAGTAGGAAATAAGATGGCCAAAGTTGCATATATAAGGTCTGTTTCAACTTCAGATTAAAGGTCAGGAGATTGGTCCTAGTCCTGGCTCCTCCATTAAGTGGCATGGCCTTGGGGAAGCCAGTTAGCAGCTCTAGGCCTTAATTTCCCAGTTTAAAAAAGAGTGGAGGGCTTCCCTGGTGGCACAGTGGTTGAGAGTCTGCCTGCCAATGCAGGGGACGCGGGTTCGTGCCCCGGTCCAGGAAGATCCCACATGTCGCAGAGCGGCTAGGCCCGTGAGCCATGGCTGCTGAGCCTGTGCTCCGCAACGGGAGAGGCCACAACACTGAGAGGCCCACGTACCACAAAAAAAAAAAAAAAAAAAAAAGAGTGGAAAGAGTGGTCTTAAATGTAAAATAGATGGCTAGTGGGAAGCAGCTGTAGAGCACAGGGAGATCAGCTTGGTGCTTTGTGACCACCTAGAGGGGTGGGATAGGGAGGGTGGGAGGGGGACGCAAGAGGGAGGAGATATGGAGATATATGTATATGTATAGCTGATTCACTTTGTTATAAAGCAGAAACTAACACACCACTGTAAAGCAATTATACTCCAATAAAGATGTTAAAAAATAAAATTAAATAATAAAATTTTTAAAATAAAAAAGAATGGTCTTAGATTCAATATCTAAAGGCATTTCCAGCTCTGAAATTATGGGAGAATATGCGTTTCTCTTGCATCTCTTCTACCTTTATAGAAAGCGCTAAAGGGTACATAGCCACACATCCTTATAGAGCGGAATAATTACATAACATATGGTGTTATAGGTGACCTGTTTAAAAATCAACTAAGATTTTAATCTTAACACCACGTGTCACTATTAATTCCAAATGGATTAAGGAGTATAATGTAAACATTCAGAAGACTTCCAAAAAGAAGAAAGTATAAAATTTATCACTGGATGAGAAAAGGTTTGTAAACTTATGATGTTAAAATGAAGAAAAAGAAATATTACATTTTACAACATGAAAATGAAAAACTACATACTTAGAAATATTAACCAACTTAGAAAGCAAAATCAAACTAAGAAAACATTTTCAACAAATGGTTAATATCCTAAATATTATATAATCCCATCTCATTCCGTCTAACAAACCTTTACTAAAGGTAGGGGATGAACTCCAACTATACAGATGATAAAACTGAGGCCTAGAAATGATAAGTAACTGTTCCAAGATCACATCGGGGGGCAAATGTTAAAACCAACTCTAGACCTCAGATTGGGATTCTGCCTCATTTTTGCTGTCTTTATAGTGAGGATTTTGGACTACAGATTTTTGACATTGCCTTCCAAATTTAAACCAATGATTTATGGCAACACCATGCTCCATTCTTGTGGTGAGACAGAGGGAACAAAACATTGAAATTTGGTTTTCCTTTTGGTGAAAGGAAAAAAATCCCTCTTTACCATTATGAGATTAGTATTATTTTCCATAAATATAACATCCAGATATTATTTGCGATGTTTTTTTCCAAAAAATATTTTTAGTGTTACAAAATTTTTTTTTTTTTACAGAATGAGTATAAAATAGCAGTTAATTTCTCCATAACTTTCAGAATTACTTACACTTGACGTCTTGATTACGTGGATCCTGAAATCAATAAAAAGTCTTGGACTGTTGCCTCAGAACCATCCTAGGGAGCCTGTCCTTTTAATGATTGTCATGCTTAGCTCTTAGGAGATGACCTAGTCCTTTAAAAGAAGCATCCTTTTTTTTATTCAGTCTTTAGAGGCTTTAAGTGAATTTGTCTGGGTTCATTACACACCTTCCAGCTCCTTACGTTTACCATTTCTTCAATACTCAGTTCTGACTGCATCCATTTCAATTTTGACTACTCTTTTCCAAGTATCTTTACGTTAAATCGTCCAAATTCTTCTCTTTCTCTTCTTGGGAGGTTTCTACTACTGCTAACGTCTGAGCTATACAACATTTTTATGACCCTGTCCCTACTCACATGAGCCATTACCAGGTGGAAATTCCCAGGTGGGAACTCCTCACAGTTCACATGGCCGAGGGTGCCTCCATAAATAATTTTTTGGACAATCATAAAATTAAAAGGACAGGAGCCTTGTGAACCTGAACATAGGGTAAAACCTGAAGCGCCAAGGAACAGGGAGGCGACTGTGAGCAATCCTACAACCGAAGGGCCTTGGTCGTTCACTGGGCACAGGGCACGTCAATCCTCGCTTGTCAGCAAATAAGCTTGGAGCTCGTGACGAGGGGCCCCGCCCCCCGTCTGTGGCCTAGAAGAATCTTTCCCTCACGGCCTGGCCCACTGCTATCTGAGGCCCAGCCTCAGTGGGCCGCTTCCGGTGTCGGCCCCCTGCCCTTCCTGTCGTGGGACCTCCTGTGTTGTCCCCTCAGCGGCCTCCTCGTCCAGCAGCTACAGCCTTCAGCCTCCCGTCAGGGCAGCCACCTCAGCGGCCACCGCCTGCGCAATCGACGCCCGCCTGGTAGAGGTAACTGCCCGGTGCCATGTCGTTCACGGGGGATGGAGACCCGGCCCCGGGAGGCCCAGAGGGCCCTGCAGGCGCAGCTGGGGCCCAGACCGAGGCGGCCAGAGCCGGCGACCAGGTGGACCACGACTCGGAGCCTCGCGGGGGCGACGCGGCGCCCGGTGCTTGGGGAGGCGCTGGGGAGGCGGCCCTGGAAGGCGGGGGCGCTGAGGAGGACTCGGATATCAGGCCGGCAGAGGAGGAGGAGGAGGAGGAAGAGGAAGAGGAGGAGGAGGAGGAGGAGGAGGAGGCGGCAGGGGGCCTGGATCTCTTGGTAGAAGTGAACCAGTTCCCCATGGCGAGCTTCCACTTCGTGCTCCTGGAGCTGGCGTACTTACTGCTGCCCCGCGTCCCCTACAACAACCACGTCCTCGTCCCGCCCCCGCCAAGCTCGCGCGAAGCCTTGGCCAGGCTCCCCGAACCCCAGGCGCCCGATGGGCGGGGCCCGCAGCCCAGGAACCCGAGGAGGCGGAGGAGCTCAGCACCCCTGAGGGTGAGCGGCTGGCGGGCGGGTCGGTCGGGAGACACGGGTAGCAAGGGACCCAGGCTCAGAGGGGGGCCTCGGGAGGTGAAGCCGGGAGTCGGGGCCTCCAGGAGCTGAAGGCCAGAGGGGCCCAGTTGAAGCCCACCTCCATAACGACCGCTCCAGTTTTGGAGGGGGGAAATAAGCTGCCCTCTGCTAACCCCTGGTAAGAGGTCTGAGATGATCGGTGCCATTTATGAGGCCACAGGTGAAGGTCAGTGGAGGCAGGTGTTCGGGAGGGAGCTTGGGAGGAGATGGAAGAGAAAAGAACAAGCAAACGGCTTTTGGATCCTGGCTTTTAAAAATGTCAAGATTCTTAGAAAGTTGATCCCAATATATTATGAGCTGATACGGGAGCACTTGGTCACGGTGAAATATTCAGGGGGGTGAGGAACCAATGAGCTTCACCACAGATTTTTGTCATCGAGGCAAAACATGTTTTTGCAACAAAGTTCTGACCAAAACACAGAATGCATCAGACCCCGACGATTCTGATCCATTCCCTAAAGGGCCAGAAGCAATCAGTAGCACAGGGTGACAGATTTACTGGAAAAAGAGAAATAATGTCACTGTGAAAACGATCAAGCAGGAGAAAAGTGAGGGCCATGGAAGTGTTACAGCAACCAGAAGGAAGGTGCCCAGCTACTGTTTTCTTAGTTGCTCCTATCCTTCTGCGTCTCCTAAGGGTAGAGTAGTCTTTTGAATTGGGATTTTTTTTTTCTGTGAATGTCTTGTCCCAAAGTCTGTATTATTCACTAAAGAAACAATTTAATACCAGGATGAAAACGCCAATGAAGAGGCCCAACGTGCTGAAAGTGAGGGGGAAAGAGAAGTTTAACAAAAACAAGAACCTGAACCCAGCAGGACAGACCCAGAAAGTCCAGGTAGCTGTGTATAGCTTTGAAAATAACCCAGCGGCTCCCAGGCACTTACCAATTTTGTTTTCGTTTTTTAATTCTCCCAGTGAATTGAGAAAAAATTTGTTTAAAATTAGTTTAACAATTCAAATTTACCTACTCAGAATGTTAATAGAACATTCATGCACCTAGTAATATAAATCAGCAGCAGCAAAAGTAGCTGGGCTGGGCACTAGTGGGGCCTTCATTACTTGGCCACAGAAGTGCAGTCTCCTGTACTAAGAGATGACAACTTTTAGAATCTGACTACTTACAAATAGCAAAACGTTCAGAATTTCAGGTAGGACCACATTTAGTAATTAATACCTAACGATTTGTTCGGTTGTAGATTTTTGTATTTTATGTGACAGTCAAAAGAAGAGCAGTTTAGTCACAGTATGACTCTTGTTTATCACTGAATTGGTAATGAAGTCTTAAGGTGTATCTTGTCTTTGAGTATATTTAAATGATTAACATTTTTTCTGCATTTTCACAGCTGTGTATTTCATGGTAATAGCCTCTTTCTCATATGGTAGATATAGAAACTGAAGGTCTGGGAGAGTAAGGGAGTATCATTTGTGGAATGAGCATAGGCTTTTAAGGTGGAGAGAGTGATTTAAATCCCAGAATCACCTCTCAAGGGGGAAAAAAGCATTTATGGTGTTGGGCAAGAGGGAGACAAGGTTGGTATGATCACATGATTGAAGCCATCGGTTGTACAAGCACCCTGTATCCAAGGTGCAGGTTACAAGAGGAAAACGTGTTGTTCTTCTCTACTTGTTTAGATAGAGCCCTCAAATGCAGCACATACACAAAGGGCTGACCATTTTCTTAGATTTAGAAAGTCTCTGGTGCTGGTTAGTGCTGTATAATTGTTAATTTTCTCTCATTTCATCCTGCAGTTGGGAGGAATGGAAAGAAGATGAAGAAAGAATAAAGGATCTGTTTTTCACGATTTTTAGGCTTTTCATTTTTTCGAAGCCCATGGGAATGTTATTAACACTGATTCCATTCCAAAATTCATCACCCAAAAAGCGATATCCAATAACATATGACTTTTTTCTCTTACAGTTATTTTTAACTAGAACAAATGCTGTCAGATATGTTTGTTTTAAGTTAATAAACTGAAATGTAGGCAGATTTTATTTACATAAATAATCCTGATTCGAATCTCTTTTACCTTTGTTTGACCAATTTTACCTTCATTGAAAGGCCTCACTTTCTACCATTTGGTAAGCCTGTTTGAAATTCTTTTATTGCAGCCCAAAATAAATTAAAATTTCAAGTTTAAAACAATTTTTGTGAAGACAGAAATGGAGGTCGAGCCTTTAGAGTTGTGCTGTTTACTACATTAGTCACTAGCCACATGTGGCTGCTGAGCATTCAAAATGTGGCTAGTCTAAGTTGAGATGTGCTGTAAGTGTAAAAAATACTGTCAAGTCTCATTAATAACTACACATTGAAATGATAATATAGTGTTAAACAAATATAACATTAAAATTACTTCCTCCGGTTTCTTTTTAGTTTTTTAATGTGGCTACTAGAACATTTAAAATTACACATGACTTGTGTTATATGTGTATTTCATAGTACTGCTGTGAGCTTTTGAAGGAAACCTGATGGATGGCCCAGATTGCCTGGAGGCCAGATGGTGCTGCAGAGCCTGAGCCCAGACACTAATTTGGAAAACTGGTTCTCAAAGTTTGGTCCTTAAAATAGCATTATCGGCATCACCCAGGAATCCTTAGGCTCCACCCAAGACCTGCGAATCAGAAACTCTGGGAGTGGGGCCCAGCAGCCTGTATTGTAACAAGCCCTCCAGGGCACTCTGATGCAGCTAAGGTTTGAGAAGCACTGGTTTAGAGCCACACGGGGAGAAGCTGAGACCCACCTGTGGTGGGACCAGCCTTCGTTCACTGCCTTGGGACTGTTATAGGTAAACTAAACAGGATGGCAAGGGCTAGACTGGGGAGGAGATTAGAACTCACAGGGGCTGAGACACAGAGAGGCTAAGAATGGGTGATGGCAGGAAAAAAATGCATAAGGGAAAAAGCTGGTTCCAGAAGGATGCAAACATGATATGAAGTCTAAGAAAACATTCAATCACCATATACTGATTGTGGATACATACAGAGAGTAAAAGGCAATGCATGTGAAAGATGTATACAAATGTAGCATACAGAAGGGCATGCAATGGAAAGATAAACACCACATTTAGGATATTGGTTACCTCTTGAGAAAAGAAAGGGAGGGGAATTCTATTGGGAAGGGCTTCGCAGGGGGCTTCAACTATATTTGTAATGTTACATTTCTTAAGCTGGGTTGTGGGTAAATAGACATTTACAGTAGTATTCTTTATAATTTTGTGTAGATCTGAAGTATTTCAATAAATAATGAGTAAAAATAAAAAGAGGAAAGGGAGAAAATGTACTTAATCTCTGAACTCTGTTTAAGGAAATAGAAAGATAAAGTTGTAGATGACCAGAGTAGAGGATCAGAGAAGGGGAAGGGCCTGGGGATTTGAGACCAGACAGCCTCATTTCTGCAGTTAGTTAAGGCTTCCTAGGTACCTGAAATATGGTCTACCTGGGGTACACTTTGTTCCCATGGGCTTGTCTCCTGGCCTCCTTATAGATAGCTGATAACCTCATATTCTGTGGTGGCATGTCTTATATTCTAACTACACACACACACACACACACACACACACACACACACACACACACACACACACACACACACACACACACACACACACACACACTACATTCCACCAACACCAGCCCCTAGACTGAACCTCTAAATGGTTGGGACCTTAAAGGGTTTTATTTATCTTTCTTTCCCAAAGCCCTGGGCAATGAGTTTTCCTCTTAGTGGGTACTTAATGTCTATTAAAGTAAAGTAAACTTAACATCCCCACAATCTTTTTTTGGTCACCAGTGTCGACATTTTAAAATGTATTATCACATATTATTCCTTAGGGCTAGAACCCCATGGTGAGACAAAAGGCAAAGCACTCCCTGTCACCATTATTTAAACTGAAAGGGCAGGCCAAGTAGTATGATTTGAGGACCTTCAAACTGGCTCTGATTTGTTAGTGTTTATGCCATGCTAGTTGTAAATATAGTATTGCTTCTAGGCCCAGGCAAGAGGGACCTCTGTCCTGAGCTCTATGCTTTAGAGATCCCACTTTGGCCTTCTTCCAACCATACCCCTTCTTATAGGGCCAGGAACCCAGCCCATGGGAACAAGGGGTGTGTCCCTGCTAGCCCATGCTCCAGGTACCTGGCACCCCTGAACCGTCACAAGCCTGCTTCCAGGGCCTGTGTGCTCCTCTTAGAGCTCTCCTGGGGAGGACTGACTGCACTGCCTGGGTATGTGCTCCCAGGCCCTAGGGGAGGGGGGATTGTATGCCCAGAATAGGGGATGGGGCCTGGCCTAGGAGCCAGGGCATAGGCAGGGGGAGGGGAGAGGGGAGAGGGGGCAGCTGTTCCCACAGCATTGGAGCAGAACTTAGAGAAGTTGGAGAATTCGAAATCCCAACCTGGCCTTTCAGGTCATTATGAAAGTACATTTGTCTTGGAAGAAGATCCAGCATGTTTTATTTAATGGTTTATTAGGTGATTTAAACATTTCAAATATTTAGATAGATCTTATGTGGATTCCCAACAGAACTCTTTTTCTGAACCCTGCAAATATTACAAATGTTACAGGCAGGCCAGATTAAATATCTGGTCGATCACCCCTTTCCCTTCTTCACTCTGTGTTACACTTTGTTACCTGAGCATAGTGGGCCCCTTGCTTCTGAAGCTGCCTTATTCTAATAGCCCATCTTGCTATAATACTTGGATCTAGCCCCTGGTCCAGGCTGGAGTACAAATACGAACCATCTTGCCCCCTCTACTCACCCCCCACTGTACTACGCTCCCACTGGTCTCTTTCTTTGCTCCGCAGGTGTTTATATACAAAACTTCTCTTCAGTACTACCTCTCCCCCATACAAATACCCACTGCATGCCATGAGCTTGGTCAGGCATACCTGAGTAGAGGCCCTTTATGCCCCGCACTACCTCTTAAGAACATTTTGCTTCTCTGACAACCTTCAGGTCTGAATTGTCAATATCCTATTTGATTTCCCTCCCTGCTGTGACAAAAACTACAGAACAGGTTCTGTTGTATTTGTTTTCATATAGCAAAGATCAAAGAAGCTGAATATTTTTAAGAATGTGCCTCTGGGCATTAAAAAAAATAACCTCTATTTAAAAACAGAGTTGTTAACTGTGGGGGAAAAAATCAATAATGGGGAGTTCTCAGAATAAGAATAACCTGATAGAAGTCCACACTGAGAAGAGAGAGAAGAAAGGTATAACTGCTAATCTACCAGAATTACCTGGGTAAAGGGCATCCACCTAAATGAACTTTCATTATGGGAATACAAAGGAAATAAAATCCAATCAATCAAAAACCTAGCATTATCAAAAAGGTAAAGATACAGAATCAGGGACAGTAGATGTTTTATAGAGAAAATGCAAAATCCAGCATGTGGTTGTATGGTATCACATTATTCCGTCATCAGCAAAACCAAGCAGCCATTGGTTTTTCTCAGCCATTACACTCAGAACTGAAAAGGCACAGTTATGTCTAGGTCTGCATTTCTATTTAAGCAAAGTAGCCCCAAGGTGACAGAGGCACCCACAGTGAAAGGTATAGTACTGAAAAGACACCTCTGGGTCCCCTAAGAAAATGAGCTCTCCAGGCATCCAAAGGGAGCTCACGGTGTTTGATGTGTTTGGGGACTGGAATAAAGGGGAAGGACTTGGAGAGGAAATTTTAACCAACTTCCGGTGAACCTAGATGAAAATCTAGGGTGGTTGGTGCCTTGGAGAGCCAGCCTATTAACCAACTAACTCTTATGGTAAGTGAGCTTATATCTTTACTCCTCTGCCTAGAAGTTCTTAATAGAGGCGATGCTACAAAAGAAAAAGACTGTGTGGCAAGATGGGAAGGGAGGAGTCAAAAATTGCTGGGCTACTTGTCCCCGCCCCTCGCAGCTAACCATCCCTCTCATCCTGACTCCTCCTTTCCCACTCCCCCTTTTGACCTTCCCTCTTCCCTGTGACTCGGGGGGAGTGGTTCACTGGGGAGGTGGGGGCTGTCCAGCCTAGTGATTGTTGAGGTGCGTGTGCCTCTAGGAATGAGGGCAGGGAAAGGCTGCTTCAGTCACTTCAGGCTTCCCGTTAGCAGAAAGTCAGTTCTATGGCTTTGGGATTGCAGCCTGGCTTTGGGCTAAAACCTGTGAAGCAGAAGTTACTGAGGGGAAGGAACTAGAAGTTTGGCTACATGGAGTTCTCCACCTCAAGGCAGGAGTGAGGGGATAAGACAGCTCTCCAGTGGCCCCAGACTTTCTTCACTGTGGTGAGCTTGCTGTCTGCCTGATTGGAAGTACAGCTTTTGGCTTCTGTAGAATTTTGAATTTTAACAGAGTCTTAAGTGCTCCAACAATAGGATATGTATGATGTGCAGTACGTTTCTGGGCAATTGGAGAGGGTCACAGTGGAATTGGGGCAAGATGCCAAACACTAATGGACTAACCATCCAGAGGAGTACAATAATCCCCAAGAAATGTTCTGTCTCATAGGGAGGTGCTTACTGTTGTCAGATCTGAAACAGATTGACATGGGGCATGTGTAAAGAAAAAGCTCTGTATAAGTATTCTATAAGTTACTATTACCCAGTTTGCACGAATTGGGGTGCCCCAGGGACACAGGGAAGGTGTTTCAAGGGGTGGTGGGCTGATTGGGGAACTAGTCTTCGCAAAGCATGGAGTAGCAACCAAAAAGTGAAACATTTAACTAAGCTCATAAAGCCTAAGACAATCCTTGGACTAAATCATCTGGACTTTTTCCATTAGAAATACTTTTTTTTCTTCGTCAAGGAAAATGACAACCTCTTAGTAACCCCAAGAAAACATTTTTGCATCCTCCCTTCTAAAGCACATCGTCCAAAGATAACCATTTTATAAGTAAATCTACAACAGTGCATCCAGCATCATGGCCCTTTCCTGAGAGCAGAAATCTCATAGGCCATGGTGAGGATTCAAATTAAAAAGAGGACGTGAAGGCCGTATGTAGACAGTCAAGACCTAGGCAGGTTAAAATAACAACAAAAACTGTTAATGGTGATAGTTATTGCAAATAGACGAAACAAGTCTTACCAAATTCAAGAAAAATGAAATTTTATCAAGCATCTTTTCTGACTGCAATGTTATAAAACTAGGAATCAGTAACAGGAGGAAAATTTAAAAATTCACAAATACATGGAAATTAAACAATTTCCTGAACACCTAATGGATCAAAGAAATCAAAGGGAAATGAAATAATATCTTGAGACAAATAAAAATGGAAACAAGATACCATAACTTACAGGATGTACCAAAAGCAGTTTTAAGAGGAAAGTTTATAGTAATAAGTGCCCACATTAATTTTAAAAAAAATCTCAAACAACCTTATATTACACCTCAAGGAACTAGAAAAAGGAGAACTAAGCCCAAAGTTAGCAGAAGGATGGGAATAAAGATTTGAGAATGAATGAAATAGAGAATATGAAAACAGTAGAAAAAAGATCAATGAAACTAAAAGTTGGTTTCTTGAAAAGATAAGCAAAATTGAAAAACCTTTAGCTAAACCATGAAAAATAAGATTCAAATAAAATTATAAATGAAAGAGGAACCATTATAACTCATACCACACAAATACAAAGGATTTTAAGGGACAACTATGAACAATTATACACCAACAAACTGGATAACCTAGAAGAAATGGATAAATCACTGGAACCATACAAGCTACCAAGACTGAATCATGAAGATATTGAAAATCTGAACAAAACAACAAGGAGATTGAATCAGTAATCAAAAAACTCCCAACACAGAAAATTCCAAGACCAGATGGTTTCCCTGGTGAATTCTATCAAATATTTAAAAAATTAATGCCAATCCTTCTTAAACAATTACCAAAAAATCGAAGAGGGGAGAACACTCCCAACCTTATGAGGCCAGCATTACTCTGAAACCAAAACCAGATAAGGACACTATAAGAAAATAAATTACAGACCAATATTCCTGATGAAGATAGATGCAAAATTCCTCAACAAAATACTAGCAAATGGAATTCAACAGCACATGATCAAATGGGATTTACCCCTAGGATGCAAGGAAGGTTCAAAACATACAAATCAATAAATGTCATTCACCACATTAATAGAATGAAAGATAAAAATCATATCATCTCAACAGATGGGGAAAAAAAGCATTTGACAAAATTCAACATCCTTTCATGATAAAAATTTCAACAAATTAGGTATAGAAGGACTGTACCTCAACATAATAAAGGCCATTTGCAATTAGCCCACTGCTAACATCATACTCAATGGTGAACAGGAACAAGATAAGGGTGCCCACTCTCACCACTCCTATTCAGGATTGAACCGAAAGTCCCAGCCAGAGAAAGTACGCAAGAAAAATAAAAGACATCAAAATCAGAAAGTAAGAAGTAAAATTGTCTTTGTTTGCAGATGACATGATCTTATATATAGAAAACCCTAAAGACTCCACCAAAAAATGTTAGAATGTTAGATCAATGAATTCAGTAAATTTGCAAGATACAGAATCAACATACAAAAATCAGTTGCATTTCTATACAGTAAGAACACAGTATCTGAAAAAGAAATAATGAAAACAATCTCATTTACAATACATCAAAAGCAATAAAATACTTAGGAATACATTTAACCAAGGAGGTAAAAGATCTATATACCAAAAACTATAAGACACTGAGGACAAAAATTGAAGAAGACACAAAGGAAAAAACATCCCAATTTTGTAGATAGAATATTGTTAAAATGTCCATACTACCCAAAGCCACCTACACATTCAGTACAATTCCTAGCAAAATTCTAATGACATTTTTCACAGAATAGAAAAAATAATCCTAAAATCTGTATGGAACCACAAAAGACTCCAAATAGCCAAAACAATCCTGAGAAAGAACAACAAAGCTGGAGGCATCACACTTCCTGATTTCAAACTATATTACAAAGGTATAGTATTCAAAACAGTATGATACTGGCATAAAAACAGACACATAGAACAATGAAAAAGAATCAAGAGCTCAGAAATAAGCCTTGCATAATTGGTCAACTAATATTTGACAAGGGAGCCAAAAATACTCAATGGGGAAAGGGTAGACTCTTCAATAAATGGTGTTGGGGAAAATGGTTGTCGACTTGCAGAATGAAATTGGACTCCCATCTTATACCACTCACAAAAATTAACTTGAAATGGATTAAAGACTTAAATGTAAGACCTGAAACCATAAAACTCCTGGAAGAAAACATAGTTTCCCTATGACAAGCTCCCTGACATGGGTTTTGGCAATAGTTTTTGGATTTTATACTAAAAGCACAGGCAACAAAAGCCAAAATAGACAGGTGGGACCATATCAAACAAAAAAGTTTACACACAGCCAAGGAAACAATCAACAAAATGAAAAGGCAACCTACAGAGGGAGAGAAAATACTTGCAAATCTCTATCTGATAAGGGGTTAATATCCAAAATATATGAGGAACTCATACAATACCAAAAATACAGATAACCCAATTCTAAAATGGGCAAAGGACCTAAATAGGCAAATGACCAATAGGTAGAGGGAAAGGTGCTTAACATCTTTAATGATCGGGGAAGTGCAAATTGAAACCACCTTGAGGTATCTCCTCACACCTGTTCGGATGACTATTATCAAAAAAACAAGTGCTGGTGAGGATATAAAGAAAAGGAAACACTTTACACTGTTGGGAGTGTAAATTGGTACAGCCACTATGTAAGATGGCATGAAGTTTCCTCAAAAAAATTAAACGTAAAATTACCATATGATCCAGAAATCCCACTTCTGGATATATAGCCAAAGGAAATGAAATAACTACCTTGAGGAAATATCTGCACCCCCTTGTTCACTGCAACATTATTCACAATAGCCAAGACATGGAAACAATCTAAGTGCCTGTGCATGAATGAATGGAAGAAAATGTGATGTGTATATACACATATACACACACATATACACACACACACATATATAATGAAATATTATTCAGTCATAAAAAGGATGAAATCCTGAATTTTATGACAACATGGGTAGACCATGAAGGTGTTATGTTAAGTGAAATAAGTCAAACAGAGAAAGACAAATACTGTATGATCTCACTTATATGTGGAATTTAAAAAAACCCAAACTCATAGAAACAGAGAGTAGAATGGTGGTTGCCAGGGGCTGCAGGGTAGGGGAAATGGGAAGATGTTGGTCAAAGGGTACAAAGTTCCAATTATAAGATGAACCAGTTCGGGGGACCTAATGTACTATAGTTAACAATACTATATTGTATCCTTCAAAGTTACTAAGGGAGTAGGTCTTAAAAGTTCTCACAACCACCACCACCACCAGAAAAGGTAACTATGTGAGGTAATGGATGTGTTAACTAACTTTAATGTGGTAATCACTTCACAATATATATGACTATCAAGTCATCACGTTGTGCACCTTAAACTTACACAGTGTTATACACCAAATATATCTCAGTAAAGGTAGGGAAAAAAGAGAACTGAGGTATCAAGCCATGAAAACACATGGAAGAAACTTAAGTCATATTACTAAGTGAAAGAAGCCAATTTCAAAAGGCTATATATTGTAGGATTCTAAGTACATGACATTCTGAAAAAGGCAAACTATGGAGACTAGATAAGTGGTTGCCAGGGGTTGGGGGAAGGAATGGATGAATATGCTGAGCATGGGATTATTAGGACAGTGAAACTACTCTGTATGATATGTAATGGTGGATACATGTCATTATACATTTCTCAGAACCTAAATGTACATCAAGAGTAAACCCTAAAGCAGTTATACTCCAATAAAGATGTTAAAAAAATGAAAAAGTAAATCCTAATGTAAACTATGGACTCTGAGTGATAATGACTTGTCAATGTAGGGTTGGTTAATTGTAACAAATGTGCCCCTCTGGTGTAGAATGTTGATAGTCGGGGAGGCTGTGCATGTGTGGGAGCAGGAGGTACATGAGAAATCTGTGTACCTCCTGCTCAACTCTGCTGTGAACCTAAAACTGCTCTAAAGAATAAAGTCTATTAAAAAAAATCCGGGGGCTTCCCTGGTGGCACAGTGGTTGAGAATCTGCCTGCCAATGCAGGGGACACGGGTTCGAGCCCTGGTCTGGGAAGATTCCACATGCCGTGGAGCAACTAGGCCCGTGAGCCACAACTACTGAGCCTACGCATCTGGAGCCTGTGCTCCGCAACGAGAGGCCGCGACAGTGAGAAGCCCGCGCACCGCGATGAAGAGTGGCCCCCACTTTCCGTAACTAGAGAAAGCCCTCGCACAGAAATGAAGACCCAACACAGCCATAAATAAATAAACTAAATTAAAAAAAAAATCCGTGGACTCCCATATGCCTATGTAATAATCCACGAGCTCATTCTATTTTTCCCTTCCCTCTCTTCCATTTTTAGTTGTGCTATTTATACATTTTCAATATGTATTTCAGTTATGAATTGTTTATCACCTTTATCCCAAACTTTTAGTCTTTGGTCTATAATTAGATTCAATGCAAAAAAAAATGGACAGAGACAGGAAGCAGGTAAAAAAAATGAGTGTACTCTTTTGTATTAAAAAAAAATCTATCTAGGAGTATTGGTTTCTGCTACAGAAAAGTAGCAAGTAGAGACAGCCCTGGTCATAGCACGTGGTAGGAAATGGGGGTGCCCTATTAGGCACCTTCCTCACCACAGGAACCTCCATCACATCACCCAGGTCTGTCCTCCGGCCAGAAGCAATATGCTGTTCCTTCCCCCACTCCTTGAGTCAGGCTTTACTTACACCTTAGGACCCTCTCAGGCCTTGTGTGAATTTTAACACAGATACTGTGTAGACAATTTCTTGCCTTTACTGCCCTACCCAGGTAGGGGATACTGTCATGTTTTGAGTTCAAGTCCTCTCTCCTCTGTGAAACATTTCCTGGGAAAAGCCCACACACTGTCTGACTTCCTGACTCTGTTGCAGAGGTGAGTGAGTCAATACATGAGACTGTGAAGACGGAAATATTTCACATGCAATCTTTCTCCCAACTAGACTTAAGCCTCTGTCACTAGAGATAGTGACACCTGCTTTTCTGTCCCCAGCAATGTCTCATACGAGTCACTGAACATAGGTGTGCAGTAAATATTTACTGGTTTCTGTGGGATGGGTAAGGAAGGCTGGTCTGTATCTTTCAGAGACCCTGGGTCATGCTCATTTACTTTTTGGCTTCTTAATAACCTTCTCCTGTCAAATGTCCCTAGAGCTCTATAGAAAAGCAGCAGACCTATCTCAAATTCAGATTAGAAGTCAGAGATGTTGGTTTTAATCACAGCTTCTCCATTAACTAACATGACCCTAGGAAAATCAGTTAGCTGCTCTGGGCCTTAGCATCCCCACCTGGAAAAAAAATGGGCTTGGACACAAATCTCACTCCCACCTATTCTACATTCCTAGGATGCACAGCCACACATCAAAAGAGAGGAAAGGGGGCTTCCCTGGTGGCATAGTGGTTGAGAGTCCACCTGCCGATGCAGGGGACACGGGTTCGTGCCCCGGTCCGGGAAGATCCCACATGCCGTTTAGCAGCTAGGCCCGTGAGCCATGGCCGCTGAGCCTGCGCGTCCAGAGCCTGTGCTCCGCAACGGGAGAAGCCACAACAGTGAGAGGCCCA
The DNA here is from genome assembly GCF_059928025.1 of Delphinapterus leucas. NCBI lineage: Eukaryota > Metazoa > Chordata > Mammalia > Artiodactyla > Monodontidae > Delphinapterus > Delphinapterus leucas. The sequence continues at coordinate 28,811,418 of NC_143150.1, forward strand.
CGTACCGAAAAAAAAAAAAAAAAGAGAGAGAGAGGAAAGGGATTACCCAACAAATGATGCCAGAGGTTAGCTGTTTAGAAAAAAGTAAAGTCAACCAAGATCTGAACTTCAGAACACGTGCCAATATAACTCCAGAGGGATATGGGTATATAAGGTAAAAATTCACGAGGAAAATAAGAAGAAAATATATCCTTGAATAGCCTTATCAGACGGTAAAGAATTTTTAAAGAACATGAAAGAAACAGAAAAGGAAAACATTGGGAAACTTTCTACACAAAAAAGGAAAACCAATATACTTAGAAATATTAACAAACATAAGAGGAACATGCAGGATGAGAGAAACACAACAAAAAGAACAAATGCTTTATGTCCTACCCCCAATTTGACAGCCTCTTCCTCTCTCGGTCCTCAGTGAAAAGGAAGGCAGAGAGTAAACTCTGACCCACTAACCAGAGGGGAGCTGTTTAAGCTCGTAGACCTGATAACCACGTGACTGCTCCACACCAAACCAGAGGGTTGTTGCTAAAAGCCTGAGTAACCACCCAATAGCAGCCACCTGTAAATTAAACTCCCTGGGGTAGGCAGGCCAGAGGTTATTACCTAATTTTGTAGATAAGAAAACTGAGACCCAGAAAAGCTAAATGAGATTGCAAAGTCATAACAACTGGTAAGCGTTAAAACCAATCATGGAACCCAGCTGGGGTTCTGCCTCAGTTGACCCATCTATGAAATGAGGAAGTTGGATTAGACCTGTGGTTCTCCAAGTGCAAGTGCAGTGCCCCGACCAGCAGCATCAGCCTCCCACAGGAAGCTGTTGGAAATGCAAATTCTCAGGTCACCCCAGACCCTGGTGTCCTGACCTCTGGGGTGGGGCCCAGCAATCTGTGGTCCAACAAGCCCTCCAGGTGCTTCCTATGCGCACCAAAGTTTGGAGAACCACTGGATTCCATGATTCCTAAGGCCCCTTCCAGACCTAAAACATTTTCATTAATATCTGAGCATTGACCTCCAGGGCATTTGGCACAAAACCATGGTGTCTTCTTGACCTGGGACCAAAGGGTAAAAAAAGGAAAAGTTTGATTGGAGTTTGTATTAGTGGGAGGAAACACTCCTTCCCCTCGGTGGAATTGTGTTTGTGAAAAGCTACCAGTCTTAAGTCATTTGCATATGGCATGTTGGCACTCAAACCAGCCTTTCTTTCTGGGGTCTGCGGTGGAGAGAGGAGCAATGAGCCCCTCCTCACAAAAGCAATGTGGAGGCGGGTGGCGGGGCGGGAGGCGAGGAAGAAATGTGTCAATCACCTTTTCCCAGCAAATTCTCTTAGACCTAGAGGCCTCCAGGACCCACTGGAGAAACTTGCTGGAGGGAATAGCAGGGGCCAACTGTTGACCTTCCCTGATGCTGGCTGCTCCCCTTCGACTTGCCCTGACCTTGGCCCGATTTAAATGCCAGCTCAAGGCTGGCTGACACGGAGAGAACCCGCTAGTCTGACACTGAGGTCCTGCCCTGTGTTGAGACCACCCAGACTTTCTGTCGCGGGCAGAGTCTCTGCTCCTCAGCCAGCCTTGCCTAATCCTGGTCACCCAGCAGTAGCAGCTGTCGCCTCGGCCACAGCCCAGCACCCTCACCCCAGCAGCACCCCTGCGGCACTTTCGTTGTTTGCTTTCACCTGTGCCCCCACTTCCCAGCCAGAGCTACTGAGGAGATCTTATGTTTGATGAAAGCGATATAAAACCAGCTCCACTGGCCCGGCCAGAAGTGGCTGCCGTGAAGGATGGAGGCGGAGGAGGGGAGGGCTGGCGACATTAACCTTGATGCGGAGAAGGCAGCTCATGAAGGCCAAGAGGAGGGAATCCCACAACAAGGCGCCAGAAAGATAGACTATGGTGCTGAGGGCTGCCCATCATCTTTCACCATCCACACCTTCCTGGGCTGCCTGTCTTAATTAGGGGATGGAGGACACTTGAGCAACTTGGCCTCACAGCTAATGAGGAGGAAGATAAAGGCCCTCAGGTGGGAAAGCAAAAGACCCTCAATCTCTGCCCAGGAGGCTCTGTTTTCTGTTGTTGAGGACAGGAAGGAAAAAACTTGAGGGGAGGCAAATTCCTCAAGCTTCCCAAGAAAGATTTGCGAAAGAACACCCATAGTCCACGTAGAATACGGTTAGGATGCCCAGCAGTTATCTAACTCCCTCAAAAATGTTCAGTTTAAAATTGCTCAAATGAAAGCTAAATTTCATAGAGAAGTTCATGATATTTTTAAAAATGCTTCTATCAACCTCTATTTGATAAGAGATCCAAAATCATCAGTGCAATTTATGAGCTCACAGAAAATATGTGCAAATGCAAACAGATGTTAAGGAGGCACTTAAAGAAATGGAGAAGACAGCTCCAGGAAGCAACAAACTCTGAAGTAAAAGCTACCCTAAAGGAATTCCTCATTTTTGGTGAATGTTTAAGAATATACAGATGTTTGGAGACATAGTTCAGAAACGTGATGAGCCATTCTAGAGCATCTGAAAGATACTAGACTCAAGTTTTCAGAGACTGGTGAGACTGAGTTTCACAAAATATTTCTTTGAACCCAATGAGTATTTCTAGTCATTGGATCCTGATATTGCACTCAATGAGCTATTTCTTTGGGTGAAGACACGGTGTGTTGATGTAACAAGTGATTCTAAACAGCATCTGCACAAGGTAAAAACTATGTAAATATTAGTGATTGTTTATTAAAACTACTTACTGGGGTTAGAAACACTAATGATGGAGACAGGAAAAGAAGATGGTGCTACATGGTTGCAGATTTTGCTGAGAACCTTACCTTCCTCACCATTTTGCTGAAAAACACCTTGGCAAAAGAAAGTGTAAATTCCTCTTCTCTTCCATGGTGGTAACAACTGATGACCTTATTTTCCCTCACAATCTCATCAGCCATCCTAAACAAACCTATAGACATTGGGTGCTTCTTGCAAACAGTCACACAAATTAAAACCAAATCACCCTCCTCAAGCTCCTTCTATTAAAAAAAAAATCTGGAGCCCTTTCTTTTGCCTCTCTTCAGCCACTTTCATCTCTTCTTATTTGAGGCTAAATCTGATGAAGAGATGCCGTCCAAGTAAGAACAAAGCCCATGATCTCAAGGAAGACCCGCCCTTTTCTAATACTTAGGAATACTTGGAGATTCATTTACTAAATAATGTCAGATCTTCAAAGGCTTCCTTGTCGACTCTTCAGTAGAGCCTTCAGAGGAAGATGATGACTTCTGTATAGATAAGCTAAACCAGTGGTTCCCAAATTTTGTTGCACATTGCACTCACCAGGGGATCTTTAAAAAAACAAAAAGCCTGGCTCCCACCCCCGCCCGAGACATTCTGATTTAATTGGTATGGGGTGCAACTTGAGTATCAGCAGTTTTTAAATCTCCCCAGGTGAGAAATCCCAAAATTTGGGAACCCCTGGGGTAAATCCTCAAGATTATCAGGGTTTTTTCTGTGTATTTTCTGAAATTGTCCTGCTTTGGCTTTAGTAATCATATGCAGTTAGGGTGTGTGTGTGTGTGTGTGTGTGTGTGTGTGTGAGTTCATATTTTTTGATAGGAATATATAGTTTTTCATTCTTTGCACTATGATTAGCCTTATTCTTTAGCATTTATTTTCATTATCAATGTTAATAAGATCACACACACACACACCCACAAAAACTAGATACACCCATGAGCAAATTATCTGTCCAAAACCAGACATTTGCAAGCCACAAGAGCTCTCACATAACCTGAGAACACCAATTTGAATTTACTTTCCAGTGCCCTGCTCCTTCTTGAGGATATAAACATCAGGGAAAACCGCTGGGATAGGATGGGCTGCAATGAAGCCCTCTTTTAAGTCAGTAATCTTAAAGAGCCACTCTGCTCAGAGCCTTTGGCTGCCAGGAATATTCAATTATTCTCAGATAAAAGTAAGTCAGGCAGCTGCTTATGCTTTTATCTCCTCATTAGTGTTAGCCCTAATACGGGTTTACAGAAGCACTGCTGTGGGAAGTGGGGTGGTTAATGAATATATCTATTGATGTAATCCAATGACCTTGGACTAATTCAATGTATAGAATCCTAGAATTTGGAGGGGAAAGGGATTTTAGAACTCATTTAGACCAGCTCCTCCCTCTCAGCTCTGCTACTTCTAGCTGTGTGATCTTGGACAAATTACCTAACCTCTCTATACCTCAGTTTCTTCATTTATAAAATGGAGATTATAGTACCTACTTCACAGGATGTTTGTGAGCATGTTTAAATGAGGCAATATTTGTATAGCACTTAGAATAGTTCCTAACTCACAAATTGATTAGCTATCCTTATTATATCAGACCCTGTGGTAAAAGCTTTATATGCATTTATCTAATTTACTTATTGTAAGGACCCTGCAAGGAAGTTGTCATTGTACCATTGCACGGATGAGGAAACAACTGAAGCTCAAAGTTAACAACATACAAGGTCATCCAGCCAGTAATGTGTGGAGTTGTGAGAGGAACCCAAGTCTGTAGGTCCGATTCTACAGATCACATAATATTTGAGAGCAGCATGGTCCCTCGTGTGCACGTGTGTGTCCTAGTGAAAAGGAAAGGAGTTTTTTCACTGAACTCAAACATCAGTGGCCCCAGCAACACTATTTAGGGCTCCTCTGAATGAGGATAACATGATACAGAAAGATCCCCCCACCACATACACACATCCTTAACTTTATCATAGGCCACTTTGGTAACGTAAGGGAACCTATCAGAGCAATGGCATCCATCAACAGGGTACTTCTCTACTCAGTAAAGCAGCAGCAAGACCCACTATGCCCATCAGTGCACTAAAGAGGCTACGGTGCCTGATGGAGCAGGGCTTTGATATAAGGTGACACTACCATACCAGCAGAGCAATGACAGTATCCAGTGAGCCTGTTGATCTGTGAAAAATACAATACTCAGAACGGCTGTATCTAGTGAATTGATAGTGCCATCAGGTACGGAATAAAAGGTATATGACACATTTCTTGGGTGTCCCAAACACATAGCAGATAGTAGATTCTTGTCAAGCCCCCATGCCTGCCCCAATATAAAATACACAAGTTAGACCTCAGGGAAATATATTTATTTATTCATTCATTCGATAAATGCTGATTTTGTATCTTCTGTAAAGATACCAAGTGCTCTGGCTGCCAAGGATATAATGGTGACGAAGCTTCCAATTTTGCATGGCAGAGTATGTTATTCACATAATCATACAAATACAGAATTGCACTTATGACAAATGCTATGATAGAGATGGATATAGTGCTATAAACCTCCATAATAGGAGGATTTTTACCTAGTCAGTGAAAATGAACAATAAAATGAGATCCAAGGGATGAATAGGCATTAATGAAACAAGAGGGGAGGGAAGAGCATTCCAGACAGAGGAAATAGCATGTTCCAAGGCCCAGTGGCAAGATGAAGATTGATAAGTACAAAGACTTGAAGACATAATACAATATGAGGCTGAAGACTCAGGTGGAGCACAACCATACAGGGCCTTATAGATCACAGTAAATAATTTGATCTTTATCCTAAAATCCATGGAAAGCTTTTGAAAGCTTTTAAGTAGGAGAGAGAATGTCATATGATTAATATTATGGAAAATCACTCAGTCATGCCACTCCTCTGCTGTAAATCTTCCTAAGGCTTTCAATTACACTTGGGAGAGAAACCCAAGTCCTTGCACCATGATCTGCAGAGCTCTGGCCCCTGACTACCTCCCCTACTCTACCTTTGTTACCTCTGCTCCAATCACATTGGCTTCCTTGCTATTCCTAGAAAATGCCAACCTTGTTCCCACCCAAAAGCCATTGGGCTTGCTGTTTATTCTACCTGGAATGTTCTTTCCCCAGACATTTGCATGGATCACCCCCTCTCCTGGTTCAGGCCTGTGCTCCAATGCCATCTACTCAGAGAAGTCTTCTCTGCCAAGTCCATCTAAAATCGCACCCCCTGACACTATTCCCTTGCCTGTTTAATTTTTCTTCATGGCATTATCACAACCTAACATTTGATTAAATATTTGCTTATTACCCATCTCTCCCAATATTATGTAACTTTATGAGTTCAGGGGCTTTGTTTTGTTTACTGCTATATTACCAACACGTAGAATGGTGCCTGGCACATGGTGGGTAGTTGATAAATATATTTTGATTGAATGAATGAATGAACTATAAAGAATGTATTGAAAGGGGGCCAGAGTGGAAGTAAGGAGGCTAGTTAGGAGACAGTTATAGTATTCCAGATGACAGCTGAAGAGAGCTTCAACTGGGATGGTAATGGAGGAAGTACTGAGAATAAATAAGTTCTTAGAAAGATACTGGGGGGAGGGGGTAAAATTGATAAGACAATGATGGATTAGATGTAGCAGGTGATAAAGGGGGAAGAATGTTAAGGATGACTCCCAGGTTACATACCAGAATCTTCTTGTACAGTATTTCCCAACAAATTTCTAGCAAGCATACTATTTCAAATATGCTTTGTTAAGGACCCTAAAATAGCATTTCCGTGTAATAGAATCATACATGTAGAGGTTACTACAGAGCCACCATCAGAAAGACTAGACTTGACCCTGTTCTACTGGGGAAGACTGATCTAAAATGACTGTGTCACCTGGCAGGGGGCCACATTCCCCTCCTCCTTCTAACACCACCCACCATAGCTAACCATATACACCTCCTAAAACTACATTAGCCATTAAAAAAGAAAAACTACAAATTGAGGGAGATTGTACAAAATTTTGGACTTTACTCCTTAAAACTGTCAAGTTGAAAGGGAGCAGAATGTGCCACTCCAAAATGCCTCTTTGGCATAAGGATTATCTTGAGCTGGTTATTTTTAAGAAACAGCAGACATAGAAGAAGCTCTGAAAACTGAGTAGGAGGTACCCTTTTGTAAGAGACACTTACATCTATAAGGGAAACCTCCACTTGTAAGGGTGTCTCCTTCTCTGTACCAGGAAGAGGAGGATGACCAAAGCTCTAGAAACTCTTGTCAATGGAGAAGGCAAGGACTTAAATCTGCAAAACAACCATGCCCTCGCTTACTGTGCTTTGCATGAAAACCTCCCATAACTGGCTTTGTCCACCTCCCCCCCCCCCCGACCAAACCTTTTGTCTTTAGCTGGAGATGGTATTTAAGGTGGTGGTTTGGGCCATTTCAGGGAGTTACTCAGTTTTCCTGGATCTCTCCCATATATACAGGAGGAATACATATTATTAAACTTCTGTTTGTTTTTCTCCTGTTAATCTGTCTTTTATTATGGGGGGGTGCGGGAGTCTCAGCCAAGACCCTAGAAGGGTAGAGGGAAAATTATTTTTCCTCCCCTACAACACCATCAAAAACAAGGAAAGTCTGAGAAACTCTCAAACCATAAGGAACCTAAGGAGATAACGGTGACTAAGTATAATGTGGTGTCCTGGATGGGATCCTGGAATAGAGAAAGGATATTAGATAAAAACTAAGGACATCTGAATACAGTATATTTAGGTGATACTAGCATGTCAGGATTGGTTAATGAGTTGTGCCCAATGTGCCATGCTAATGAAAGATGTTAATAACTGGGGAAACTAGGTGTGGAACACATAGGAACTCTTCATACTATCTTTGCAATTTTTCTGTAAATCTAAAACTTCTAAAATAAAAAGATGTTTAAACTACACAAACACACACACACAATGCATGATCTCATTCCATTACTACCTTGCTCCCCATGTGTAAACAGATCAGAATTCTCTCTTTCAAGTGATTTCCTACAGGTTCTGGTTTTATAAACACTTGATCTTTTCAGACACAGTACTTTCAAATCTTGAAAATGTTAAAGAAAAAGCTGACCTCTCTCCATTGGTAGGAGAAGAAAATCAGAGGTAAAAAAAGAATACAAAACAATTCCTACTTATCCATTAGGAATTACTAGAGCAGGATTACTGAGCAGGATCAGGGTTATATATGGCTCTGCTTTGTTTTGGGGAGATGGCTTGTAAATTACTGCTTGCCTAATATTTGTTCACAATTACCACATCTGCCCTCCAGGAAATAGCCTTCTCAATAAAAGAGTCATTCAGAATTCTTAGAAGTCTTTCTGTTAAATTGTGACATACCTAGTTAAGCAACACAGAAGAGTAATTTCATTAAATTATTCCCCTATTCCCTACATACCCTACAAACACACACACACACACACACACACACACACACACACACAATTTAATGGAAGGGGAAGATTATGCAGCAAGGGAGAAGAATTTAAAAGTTTAGAGGAAAATCTCAAGGCAGCACAAAATTTCAAAGCTAGACTAAACCCTAAAGATCATCTGGTCCCAAATCCTCATTGTGCAGACGGGAGCCTAAGACCCAGAGAGATTAACTGATTCACCTAGGATCACAAACCTTAAATGCTCTTTCAACAACATCAGGCAGGTTCACTCCATTCATACTCTTTAGTTTTGTCTACACACAGATCCAAAAAATTACTTACAAGGTCAATAAAAAAGCTCATAGAGGTAATTTGACTTGTGTTTATTAAACAAATTAGGAATAACATTGTGTATAGTAGAAGGGTCCATAAAACTATTTTTTTTTTTACCCTGGTTATGACCAGCTGTGGTATTTGGTTCTTTTAATAAAACCTGACCTCACCATAAGAATCAGAAATGAATGCATGAAGGAAATACGAGGGTCAAGTTCTAACTCAGACTTTGCATTTTATTCTGTCTTGGACCTCAATGCAACTGAGAAAACTGAGCCTCAGTTTCCTCCTTAAACAGGAACAACAATTTCCTATCTTACTCAGGGGCCATGAGAATTATTACAGCTTGACACCCTCTGTCATCTTTCTCATCTGAAGAGTGATGGGATTCTCCTCAATGTTGCGAAGTCCTAAGCCTAGGCCACTATCTGCTCTTGCTACTGACTGATCACCCATCACTCCAGAGGTCACACACTCTTACAGCACTTGGTTTCACCTTAAGGTCTTTGGAAAGTGTAATAGAAAGAGCAAAGGACATACAGGAGGTCAGAAGAAAGTGTTTTATGCTCAGAGCTGCCACTGCCTTTCATATGACCTTCAACAGGTCACTTCTTCCATTCGTATAATAAAGGGATGGGACCCCAATCTAAGGTTCTCTGTGGATCTGAGGATCCCTGTGAGCCCTTTCAGCTTGGACAAATGACTCTAGAATTCTATATTCAGGCAACACCAGGCAGGCTGAAAGTGTAGATGGCATACGACCTTTTGTGTCCATATCAAGTTTTCAAATCAGCTACAAAGTTCATCTCAGCATGGGGGCTTCTAGTGCCTTTGGCCACTCCATGACCCACACAGGGGGTTGCTGAGATGACTCAAGGGGAGGAAGGTGGCAGGTCCCCTTGTTCAGAGGCAATTAATTAACTTTGAACTTATTGTTATCTCTACCCCAAAGTCTGTATTCCCCTGATTAGAAGGGTGGGAAATCCAATAATGACACTGTTTCTGCAATGGAGGTTGATAATTACAAAATGGAATTTCTCAGTTATGTGAGAGGGGACATTGACCCTATTCATATTTATAAGTCTGGTATTTTTGAATCTCATTATGTCTATTTCACAGGTAAGGGAGAAATGTACTTTCCCATTTTTCTTACATCAGCTACCCAATACACACTCTGTAGAGAATATGGAACCCCTTTTAGTCTAATCTCGACACAGGTTTAAAAGCTGCTTTCAACAAATATCCCAACTAGAGGCTCTCTGCTCACTTCCCTGAGCAAACTAACCAGGCCATGTGACCCACAAGGGTAGAGGCACTTCAAAATCAGCTTTTTGAGGACTGGAAAAGAATGTGGGAACCAGATTATTAAGAGTCCCAAAGGCAGTGAACAGGTTCCAGGTCTGGGTAAGATGGAGTAAGCACATTCCAACCTGCCTTTTCTACTAAATGCAGCTATAAAACCTGAACAGAAAGCATGAAACAGCTATTTGAAGAAAAAGTAAAAAGTAACAGGCAGTTGGAGAAGAAGACCACAATCAAAAGTACCACTGACCCAGTGCTGGGTTTCCCATTTTTCCACTAGTACCCTCTGACCTAAACCCAAAATCCAGAATTGGGCACCAGGTCAGGACAGAGAGAATTCCAAGAAGCCCTCTAATTCGGGTTCAAGGCATGGGAAATGAGTCTCCTAACACCTGGACAGAATGGAAGAAATTCCCTTTTCCTATTCTGTTTTTTTTTCTTTTTTCTCTCTTCCCTTTTCTTTTCTGTGTTCTCTCATAGCCAAGCCCCCAGGCAATTCCATAAAGAAGGCAGCAGTGGGGGCCCAAAGGCAGCTAAACACAGAGGGAAGTTCAGCGAAGCAGTGGTCCCCAGAGAGTGGGGAAAACCCCACTGTTTTTTTTTTTCTCTCTGTCCTCCCATCACCTGGCCCCAGATGTGAGCACAACTATGGGAAGTGCACAAAAGACTGGAGTAACAAAGGCCAATTTTCTGGCCAGAGGACCAAGAGGGAAGTCTCAAAGAACCAGAAAGTACCAGGGATACAGCAGAGAAAGAGGAGCTTGGCAAAATGGCCTGGCCCCAAAACCTGTTGTTTATAAGTTTCTGGGCTCACCACTAAGGTGTCCATATTGGATCTGACCCAAAAGTGCATAGCAAAGATTCTGAAAACTGAACTCCAGGATAGACCACTGCCCAAGTCCCATACTGGCCACTGGGCAGGATAGATATAAACAGCATTGCAAAGACTTTGAAAAATGGATCTAACACTGAAAGCAAAATCCACAGAAATCTGGTCAGAACTTGCAGCCCAAACCCAACTGAGTAGATTGCCTGCTAAAACAAAGACATCAACTTTCTCCATGGATTTAAACAAGACCCAGAGGCTCATAATATTCAAAATGCGCAAGATAGAATCCAAAAATACTCAGCATATGAAGAATTAGGAAAATCTCAACTTGCATGAGAAAAGACAAATTTTGAAATGAATGGAACTATAGAGCATCTCGGAAAAAACAGAAAATGTAAAGAAAAATAGAAATTATAGAACTGAAAAATACAAAAGTGAAAAAGTTTTTAAAACTCACTAGATGGACTCAATAGTACAGCATGGTGCAGAACAAATGTCTAAAGAAATAATGGCTGAAAACTTCCAAAATTTAGCAAAAGATATAAACCTACAGATTCAAGAAGCTCAGCAAATCATAAACAAGATAAATCCAAAGAAATCTATGCCCAGGCACACCATAATCAAACTGCTGAGAACTGCTCATAGTAAATCTTAAAACTGAGTAGTATGATTTATCCAACTTTGTTCTTTATTTTGAAAATTGGTTACAACGTTTCCTTTGCTTTCTATATAATTTTAGAATCAGCTTGTATATATACACAAAAATACTGCTGGGTTTGGGTAGAATTGACAAATTAACTATGTTTAGTCTTCTAATACATGAGAATGGTCAATCTCTCCATTTATTTAGGTCTTCTTTTATTTCTTTAATCAGCAGTTTGTAGACTGTAGCATATAGACCCTATACATGTTTTATTAGATTTATATAAAATTATTTCATTTTGGAGCTATTAGAAATGGTATTATATTTTTTAAATGTTGGTTTCTAATTATTCAATGCTGATATACACAAATACAATTGATTTTTGTGTGTCAACATTGTATCCTGTGACTTTACTAAAGTCTGTTACTAGTTTAGAAGGTTTATTGTCAACTTGTTAACGTTTTTCTACACAGAAAATCATGCTTGCAAATAGGAAAATTTTATTGCCTCCTTTTTAATCTGAATGCCTTCTACATCTTTTTCTTTTCTTACTGTACTAGCCAGAACTTCCAGTATAGTATAGGGATGAATAGGAGTGGTGAGAGTAGAAATCCATGCTTTGTTCTCACTCTTAGGAGGAAAGCATTTGATCTTTTACCATTAAGTATGATGTTAGCTGTAGGGTTTTTGTAGATACCTTTTATCAAATTGAGGAAGTTCCCTGTATTCCTAATCGGCTGAGAGTTTTTATCATGAATGGATGTTGGATTTTGTTAAGAAAAAAAGAAGATCAATCGATAAGCTTATGTGGGTTCTCTTCTTTAGACTGTAGATATGGTGGATTATATTGATTGATTTTTGAATATTGAACCAGTCCTGCATTCCTGGAATAACCCCACTTGGTCATGCTGTATTACTCTTTTTATATTGCTAATTTAACTTGCTAATATTTTGTTGAGGATTTTTACATCTATGTTCATGGGGAATACTAATCAGTAGTTTTCTTATAATATCTATATCTGGTTTGGATATCAGGATAATACTGGCCTCATAAAATATGTTGGGAGGTATTTCCTCTTCTATTTTCTGGAGGAGATTGTGTAGAGATTGGTGTCATTTCTTTGTTAAATGGTTGGTAGAAACCTCCAGTGAAACTATCCAGATCTTGAGTTTTCTTTTTCAAAAGGCTTTTAATTACAGATTCAATTTATTTAATATCTATAGATCTATTCGAGTTATCTGTTTCTTCTTGGGTTAATTTGGTGATTTGTGATTTTTGAGAAATTGGTCCATATCATCTAAATTGTTGAATTTAGAATAACATAGTTATTTATATTATGCACCTTTTGTCCTTTTATTGTCTATGTGGTCTGTAGTGAAACCCCCTCTTTCATTCCTAATGTTAAGTCATTTGTGTTTCTCTCCTTTTCTTTATCATTCATGCTAGAGGTTAATCAATTTTATGAATCTTAAAAGAAACAGCTTTGGGTTTTATTGATTTTTCTCTGTTGACTTTCTGTTTTCAATTTTATCAGTTTGTGCACCCTATTCTTTCCTCTGCTTTCTTTGGGTTTAATTTGCTCTTCTTTTTCAAGTTTCTTAAGGTAGAAGCTTAGATTACTGATTTGAGATATTTTCTCTTTTCTATTTTAAGCATTTAGTGCTGTAAATTTCCATCTAATCACTGCTTTAGATACATGCCACAAATTTTAATATGTTGTATTTTCATTTTCATTCAGTTGAAAATATTTTCTAAATTTCCATGATGTTTCTGCTTTGACCTATGGATTATTTAGGAATATGTTACTTAACTTCTGAGTGATTGTGGATTTTCCTGCTATCTTTCTGTTATTGATCTCTAGTTTAATTTCACTATAGTCAGGTAGTATACTTTGTGTAATTTAAATTAATTTGCCAAGATGTGTTTTTATGACCCTGCATATGGCTTATCTTTGTGAATGTTGATCTCAAAGTGCTTTTCAGTTTATGGATTCAAGAGTCTTGCAGAGACTGCAAAGTTGTAGCTCTACTAAGATAGGGTCAGGAGAGGGGAAATTTGAGAATTTGCACAAAATGCAAGCAAGGAGAGAACCTCTGCTTTAACACAAAAGTAAAGTCATTGGAGCCATTCTGTGAAAACTTATCAGACACACCTCAAAAATCCCTTTAGGAGACAACTGAGACATTTCATATGAACCCTATACAACCTGTGTTACCACACTTAAGCACTGTTGTACTCTCTTTTTTCATATAGATGGTTGCATATATATGGTTTCATAGGGTCTTGTGGAACTTTTAGTCAAAAGTCCTAATCACCAAGGTCCAATGAAAATTGATTCCAAAGAGGTAGCAAAAGAAAATCTGACAATTTATGCCAACCTCACATAAACCTGGTTTACCTTTTGCCCATGTTGGTAAACAGAAAGACATGTTTAATTCTGTCTCCTGTGTGTGTGTCTCTACCTTTAGAATGAAACAGTTATACCTTCTATCCAAAGCTCTCTAGGGAGACAGTAGAGCATAGTGACTAAAAGCAAAGACTCAAATATAAGACCTAAGTTCAAATTCTGGCTCTAACCCTTACTGACTGAGTGAAATAGAGCAAGTTCCTTGGCCATGCCAAGTCTCCACTTCTCCTTCTATAAAATGGGATAACAGCAGTACCTATATCATACAATTTTTGTGAGGAGTAAATAGGATTAAACATAAAGGTCCTGTCAGCTACATGCAAAAGAATGAAACTGGACCACTTTCTTACATCATATACAAAAATAAACTCAAAATGGATTAAAGGCTTAAATATAAGACCCAAAACCACAAAACTCCTAGAAGAAAACTTAGGTAGTATGCTCTTTGACATTGGACTTAGCAATGTTTTTTAGGATCTGTCTCCTCAGATAAGGGCTACAAATGCAAAATAAACAAGTCGGACTATATCAAACTAAAAAGCTTTTGCACAGTGAAGGAAACCATCAACAGAACTAAAAGGCAACCTACTGAATGAGAGAATATATTTGCAAATGATATATCCAATAAAGGGTTGATAGCCAAAATATATAACGAATACATACAACTCAATGTCAGAAAAACAAACAATCCAACTTAAAAATGGACAGAGGATCTGAATAGACATTTTTCCACAGGATACATACAGATGACCAACCAGCACGTAGAAATATGCTCAACATCACTAATCATCAGGGAACTGCAAATCAAAACCACAGAAAGATATCACCTCACACCTGTCAGAATGGCTATCATCAAAAAGACAAGAAACAACAAGAGTTGGCGAGGATGCAGAGAAAAAGAGAACCCTCATGCACTGTTGGTGGGAATGTAAATTGGTCCAGCCATTATAAAAAACAATACGGAGATTCCTCAAAAAATTAAGAATATAACTACCATATGATTCAGCTATTCCACTTCTGGGTATTTATCCAAAGAATATGAAAAACTAACTTGAAAAAATATATATGCAACCCCTATGTTCATTGCATAGCATTATTTACAATAGTCAAGATATGGAAACAACCTAAGTGTCCATCAATAAATGAATAGATAAAGAAGATATGGTATGTGTGTATATACATATACACACACACATACACACACAATGGAATATTAGTCATAAAAAAGAATGAAATCTTGCCATTTGCAACATGGATGGACCTATACAATATTATGCTAAATGAAATAAGCCAGAGAAATACAAATACCAAATTATTTCACTTATATGTGGAATCTAAAAAACACAACAAATGGAAAACAGAAACAGACTCATAGATATAGAGAGTAAACTGGTAGTCACCAGAAGGGAAGGGGTTGGGGGTTGGGTGAAATAGGTGAAGGGGATCAAGAGGTACAAACTTCCAGTTATAAAATAAGTAAGTCATAAGGATGTAATGTACAGCATAGGAAATATAGTCAATAATATTGCAATAATTTTGTATGGTGACAGATGGTTACTAGAGTATTGTGGTAATCAATTTGTAATGTATATAAGTAAATCACTATGTTGTACACCTGGAAACTAATATAACATTGTATGTCAACTATACTTCAATTTAAAAAATTAAAAATAAATAAATAAATAAACATAAAGATCCTGGAACAATGCCTGACACATAATAAGTGCTCAGTAAATGTTGGTGATGATGATATTCATGATCTTATCCATACCATATAAGACCTGAAGCTGTAACAAGGGCTCCCAGACTTTGGTATGTGGATTCATACAAGTCTAAAACATGCCTCAAGGGTTCAAAGGGCAGGAACAGGACTGGAAAGAGAAGTGAAAGATGAAGGTCAGGAACCAAAAGAATAGAAACCTGAGAGATTGCTGAGGTGTCTACAGCTCATAATGCATGGGAATCTCAGAGCAATTTCAAAGTTTAATGTCAAGGCATACAATACTCATACATACATCATTGTCTGGGAGATAAAAGGGAAGGCCACCATTAATTCTCTTTTTGTAAGAAAACTCATGGTTGGGCATGAGGAAGAACATCTTGACTGTGGAGAAAAAATGTGACTAAACTATCAAAATAGTCTTGAAGAAGAGATGAGATAACTACTTATTCAAGTAGATTAAATATTTACCTGCCTGAATGCAGGGGCTGTGTCAGAGGATATCTTTAGGTCCTACCACCTTCATGACTCCATAAGTTTTTATTGAGGTACAATTGACATATATCATTATATTAGTTTTAGGTGTACAACATAATGATTCAATGTTTTATATATTGCAAAATGATGACCACAATATGTCTAGTTAACAGCCATCACCATACATAGTTGCAAAAAAATTTGTTTTCTTGTGATGAGGACTTTTACGATCTACTCTCTTAGTAACTTCCAAAATGCAATACAGTACGATTAACTTTGGTCACCATGCTGTGCATTACATCCCCGAGACTTAATTATTTTATAACAGGAAGTTTGTAATGACTACATTTTTAATGCTCATACTAATGTTTCTTCCTAATCCACATAGAATATGTCTACAATGAAGAAAATCTGTTAAAGAAGGAAAGAAAAAGTAAAGAAGTTGACTCCAGGGACTTCCCTGGTGGTCCAGTGGCTAAGACTCTGCACTCCCAATGCAGAAAGCCCGGGTTCGATCCCTGGTCAGCGAACTAGATCTCACACGTCACAACTAAGAGTTTGCATGCCGCAACAAAATGATCTTGCATGCCGCAACCAAAGATCCCACGTGCCACAACGAAGACCTGACACAGCCAAATAAATTAATAAACAAATATTAAAAAAAAAAGAAGTTGACTCCAAAGGGGAGGAGAAACACACACAAAAATACATGAGTTGTTTGGATCTTTTACTTCAAGTCACATGGATGTTATACAAACGGAGCTTATGAACACATTTTGGTCTGAAAAGGACACAACTTACAAAAGACTGGAAAGCGTGAAGAGATATAATCTCAGTAGCAGGAGGAAGATATTATTTTGACAAAAGAACTATTAAAAGGATCTTGGGGGTTGGGGGGACTTCCTTTGTGGTGCAGTGGTTAAGAATTCACTTGCCAATGCAGGGGACATGGGTTCAATCCCTGGTCCAGGAAGATCTCACATACCACGCAGCAACTAAGCCCGTGTGCCACACTACTGAGCCTGCGCTCTAGAGCCCGTGTGTCAAAACTGCTGAAGCCCATGAGCCACAACTACTGAGCCCGCATGCCACAACTACTGAAGCCCGCACTCCTAGAGCCCATGCTCCTCAACAAAAGAAGCCACTGCAATGAGAAGCCTGCACACCACAACGAAGAGTAGCCCCCGCTTGCCACAAGAGAAAGCCCATGCGCAGCAACAAAGACCCAACGCAGCCAAAAAAATTAATTTTTTAAAAAAAGCACTAAAAACTACATAAAAAACAAACAAACACAAAAAATAAATTGCAGTGGCTTCTCTTGTTGTGGAGCACGGGCTCTAGGAGCACGGGCTTCAGTAGTTGTGGCATGCAGGCTCAGTAGTTGCAGCTCATGGGCTTCAGCAGTTGTGGCACACGGGCTCTAGAGCGCAGGCTCAGTAGTTGTGGTGCACGGGCTTAGTTGCTCCACGGCATGTGGGATCTTCCCAGACCAGGGATCGAACCCATGTCCCCTGCATTAGCAGGTGGATTTTTTTTTTACATCTTTATTAGAGTATAATTGCTTTACAATGTTGTGTTAGTTGCTGCTGTATAACAAAGTGAATCAGCTGTATGTATACATATATCCCCATATCTCCTCCCTCTTGCGTCTCCCTCCCACCCTCCCTATCCCACCCCTCTAGGTGGTCACAAAGCACACAGCTGATCTCCCTGTGTTATGCGGCTGCTTCTCACTAGCTATCTATTTTACATTTGGTAGTGTATATATGTCCATGCCACTCTCTCACTTCGTCCCATCTTACCCTTCTCCCTCCCCGTGTCCTCAAGTCCATTCTCTATGTCTGCATCTTTATTCCTGTCCTGCCCCTAGGTTCTTCAGAACCTTTTTTTTTTTAGATTCCATATATATATGTGTTAGCATACAGTATTTGTTTTTCTCTTCCTGACTTACTTCACTCTGTATGACAGTCTCTAGATCCATCCACCTCACTAAAAATAACTCAATTTTGTTTCTTTTTATGGCTGAGTAATATTCCATTGCATATATGTAGCAGGTGGATTCTTAACCACTGCACCACCAAGGAAGTCCCAGTTTTTATGTATTATTTGTGTGAAAAGAATTATAAACCTATTACAGTACAGTACTATATAGCTGATTGTGTTAGTTGGGTACCTAGGCTAACTTTGTTGGACTTACGAACAAATTGAACTTACAAATGCGCTCTCAGATCAGAACTCATTTGTATGTAGGGGACTTACTGTAAAATTCAAAACTGATGACTTACCTACGATTTATTGCTCTTACTTATGGTCATACTGAGCCTAATCAACTGACCACCCAGCAGGGTTTATACTAAGCATACACCAAGTGCTCAGCTCTGGATCTAATGAGTTCTAGGAGCTGGAAGACTTCAGGTGAGAAACTAAAGGCCCCTGGTTCACTCTATGGTTTTTGAAGGTGGGCTTTTATCATTTATGTCAGTGACTGGTTATCTAAGTGAAACAGAGTCCCAAGGTAATAAGGCCAATTCTTGTAATGAGCAGTTAGAGCTTTGCCTTGCCCCTAGGTGGCTATGCTTTAAATGGACACCAGTGGTCCAACATTCTCAAGGAAGAAAGGCAATAGTGTGGGGATTATTCAAAGTGTGATCCCAGGCTCACCTACATCAGAATCACCTGGAGATGAATATTAAACCTACAGATTTCTGGGTTCCACCCCAGATCTGTTAAATCAGAATCTATAGGTTGGAGTCCAGGATCCTATATGTTATTAAGCTCCCCCAGGTGACTTTGATGCTTACCAACATTTGGGAATCACTAGCTTTTTGCAAACTCATCCCCACAACTAGATCTCAAGTAATCCATCAAAAAAGTATTTTGCTGCCCAGATAACAGACCTGACCCTCTCAGTAAGTCTTCTGTTTTCTTTCTCTAAAATAGAAGTAATAATAGTACCTACCTTATGTAACTATATTACCTCATCTCCAACCACACCCCCCGCCCCACCTGACAATTTGTACTCAAGACAAACAAAACCAATTGGAGTTTCCTCATACACTATGCTACTTTTTATCTCCACTCCATTGCTTATACTCTTTCCTTGGCCTGGAAAGTCACAGGACGCAGCTTCTTGACTTAGAAAGCTCATGCTTGATCTTCAAGGCTTAAATCATTGGCTTCTTCTCATGGATTCTTTCATTAGACGCCTAGATGTAAGTTAGGAGCCTCTCCTCTTTGTTCTCTCAGCGCCCTGAACTCTACCCGTTTATGTGTTTGTTTATCTGTCTGTCTTCTCCCATTCGAGAGCAACCTCTTTGAAGTCATGGACAGTGGGATTTTGTGGTTGTTTCTCTAGTTGTTAGTGGTAATTTTAAAACATCCAGAGAAGTACAAAAATAATACAACAATCATCTATGTTTCTAACATCCACAAGTAACCGTTATTGACATTTTGGCACTTTTGCTTCCAATATTTTTCTATCTATTTCCTTTAAAAAATAATTTATGAGAATATGGTCCACTGTTTCAGAATAAAATATTATAGGTAAAGCCAAATGTCCACTTGACCTCCACTTCCAGAGCTCTATTCCCTCCCTGCCTTTCCAAAGGCAACCAAATATTAACATGAGTTTGATATGTATCCTTCCAGTCTTTTTTATACATTTAGAGACATACCTGTATCCATATAAAATATACAGTATTGGCTTGAACATCGTATTACAAATGTCATGTGGCTGTGTGCATCATTCTGTCATTTCCTTCTTTCATTCCAAAATGGTTTTGAAATATATCCATGTTGATGCATATATCTGGTTAATTTGTTTTAATTGCTGTATAATAATCCACTATATAGATGTACCCCCATTTTATTTAACCATTCCCCTGTTGATGAACAGTTACGTTGTTTCCAAGACTTTGCTAGTACAAAAAGTCACAACAAATATGCTTTATTACATATCTCTTGGTGTATATGTGTAAGTGTTACTTTAATAAAGAGACCTAGAAGTAGAACTGCTGGATTGTAGGGTATGGGAATTTGTAGTTGTACCAATGTTGATGCCCATCAGCATTGTTCAAGAGTTGTCATTTCCCTATATCCTTACCAACACTTGCTGCTGTCAACCTTTTAAATTTTGCAAATTCTATCAGAGTAAAAGGATATCTCATTGCTGTTTCTGACCATTTTATTCATCTCTATAGAGCTGGTACCCAGCTACCAGCAAGTAGTTGGCACATGTTAATCGCTTGGTAAACATTTCTGATTATGCCACCTATAGGTCCTGGCTCTGCCTTGCTGATCATTACGAACACATCTAGGTGTCTCCTTTCAGCAAGAACCAGAGAGGGATCCCAGTTTCCTCACCTCTAGGCAAACCTGTGAGGAAAAGGTAAAGGGAAAACTGCAGGTGGCATAATTTCATTTAGAGATTTATCATTCCCTAAGATGGCATTCAGTGAATGATTCTTGACTTCTGGATCAATAATCTTTTACAATCAATCAGGTTAGGGTCTAGCTCCTTGCACCTGAGAGCTAAGGGCACATCTCAAAAGATGACAGAAGTGGGAAACAAAGTATCTGTTCCCCAGTGGCTCTGTTGCACCAGTAGAGTAAGACAGGTATAGAAGGAATGGTTTAGCTTTCTAGTGGTCTCCCTGGAGGTACTTGTTATAAATATTATGTGCTCATGAAAATACGTTTCCTTTTCTTCCTGGGCATACATCTAGACCATATTTACTATATCCCCTATAGTTAGCTGTATTCATATGATTGATTTTTGTCCAATGGATATGAACCAAAGTGATATATAATATCTCCTCAAGGTAGTGGAGCAGAGATGTAAGTCAGTTCAGTTGGCACCTAGAATACAGTGTGATCAGTACTCTCACAGATGAAAGGCAGGGCAGGGTGCTGTGGGAGCCATGGGATGCCAGCTTGCCAAATCAGAGTAAGTGTTTCAGAAGAGACTCATTGAACACCCACCGTGTGCCAGGTCCTGTGTGGGATGCTGGAGTTACAGAGGTGCCTGCGACACTCACTCACGTTCTAGGAACTCTAGGAGCTCATGAGGGACTCAAGGGAGACATATCCACCCAATAACACCAAGGAAAAAGGTTGAACATAAAGTGTGCTGTGGAAGCACAAAGGAAGGTGCCGCTCACTCAATATTTCCTAGCCTGTCTTTCCCAACGCAATTCCACTTACTCCACAGCTACTACGGCAGAACAATGGTTTCACGGGGTAACACCCTGATGTGCCCAGGATGAGGACTCCCTCTTCCCAGGACTTCCTGGAGGTAAAGCCATTCAGTCCCAGAAGGAAAGCACAGTGATTTCTGAGCTGCTGTTCATTTCAGTGCTGGGTTTAGACATTTCCCTTGGGATGCCATTCCCCAAGGAATCAGATTCACACTATTAGGCCCCAGTGCTTTTCCCCTTTTCCTCCAAAACTTGGTTGTTTGTTCTTCGTTTAGGAAACTAAGTTTACAGTTAGGGACCTGAAATAATTAGTTCTGCTTATTATATCTTAAAACCCCAAAATAGAGAAAACAAGCTCAAAAGGCCTTACTGTTTGCATGAATGATACAGAATACCTGTTGCACCAGTCTCTGGGGACTCAGTGATGCCCTCCATGGGACATAATCAGAAGACTCATGAATTTAGAACCAGAGAGCCAGAGCCAGAAAGCTTGGAGGAATCTTAGAGATCTGGAATCTATGTCAACCCCTTAATTTTACAGATTGCTCATCTGAGGAAAAGGAAGCTACCCAAGGCCTAATGGGTAGTCAATGAGAGCACTGAAACTGCAATCCAGGCTTCTGAACCACTTTTGAGAACCTAAGATTCAGGTCAATGTAGGAACAAGAGAGATCCTAAGAGAGTAAAAGCTCTAAGAGAAAGAAAATTGAGGGTGTTAAGACCCAGGTGGCCCACCCCACATAGAAATCCTCCCTCCAGTACTAACCCTGGAAAATAAATGGGTTGGATTTCATTAAAGGAACTTCCAGATTTCCTTACATTCCTCCCTCATCCCACACCCCCAACATAAACAAATACCAATACCTACCTCCAGCTTGGAGGAAAAACAAGACAACTGTGTTGGATTGCTCTCTTTGGGAACAACCCTATTCATTTATACTGAAGCACAATATGTAAAGAATGAGAGAGGCCCTGATGTTAAAAGAAACATCCCTTCCTTTAGGGGTATTCCTCCACCACCACCAATAGACCATACATCAGCTAATGTACACTGATGCACTGAGGCTGTTACAGAATATAAATTTACAAGTGCAATTCCCAAGACTCTCTCTCACTTCAGAGGGGCTGTGTCATGTGATGGGATGGATGGGGAAATGTTGATTCATCCTGTACAGCAGTGGAGGAGAAGTAGAAGGCACCCTGTGGGCCACAGACAGCACTTGACATGGGCAAACAAAGAAGTACAGGAAT
The DNA here is from genome assembly GCF_059928025.1 of Delphinapterus leucas. Classification (NCBI taxonomy): domain Eukaryota; kingdom Metazoa; phylum Chordata; class Mammalia; order Artiodactyla; family Monodontidae; genus Delphinapterus; species Delphinapterus leucas. Next base: position 28,833,760 of record NC_143150.1, read on the forward strand.
GAGGCCTGGCCTGATCCTCCTCCCGTGGGTCCCAGCCACCCTTTGGAGGTTGTCAGAAAATGGAGAGAAGGAAGTAGAAGAGAATCTCAGACCTGAAAAATAAAAGCTCAGGACCATCACATTCCCAATATGTTTTCCCCCTCCCTTTCCAGTCCCTGAAATAAGAAGTGTCTGGGCCTAGGTACCTAAAAATATCTTTTGAAGATGGGGAACAATTGCCACATCAAAATGATGAAGCCCATCAAGAAATCTGAACATACAACAGTTCCACATCAAGATGATGGCCATGCAAGGATTCCAGCCCATACCGACTTGAAACAAGGAGCTGTCATGCCCCAGGGGCCCCTAGATCAGGCATCCACATATTTTTGCTCCCTGACAAGCAGGGTCTATGCCCCTACTCAGCCTGGAAGCAGTTACAGAAGATGGACTTTCACCCCTCTGCCTCCCATAAGAATATGGGAGTAAAATCTCTGAGGGGGGAATGAAACAGGAGGGAAGGGGGCAGGGCACAACCTTTAAAAGAATGACATAGCCATAGGACACGACAAAAACTGGTTAGAACCAACTAGGTCCAAGATGGCAGAAGATTCGACTTCCAGTAGACCTTGAGCCTCATTATATGCTCGTTGTAATACATTAGCATATGCTAAATGACACGCCCACAGGTGCCATGACAGTTCAGAGGCTAACCATAAAAGGCCAAAAAGTGGGCAGTGGTCCAATTCCTGGAAATTCCCACCCTTTCCCTGAAATAGTTGGAATAATCCTCCCACTCATTAGCGTATGGAATTACCCAGCCCATAAAAACTTACCACGCCACATTTCTGGGCCTCTCGCCTTCTGAGAGGGCCCACACTCTGTCTGTGGAGTGTGTTTCTGTCTAAATAAGTCCACTTCTTACTTATCAAAAAAAAAAAAAGAAAGAAAGAAAAAAAGAAATCTGAACAGAAAGATGCTGTAAAACATGGCTTTGAATCCAACAGTCATTACTAGTCAAACTCTTTCAAAGAAAAAAAATGAAAGAAAGAAACCTGCAAGCATTCCAGTCGAGTATTGCTCTTATCTCGAGACTTACACATTCAAACAGAAGGGAATTACATGTCTCTGATTGATAGCCTTGTCTTATTTCCACATTCAGCCAGTACCAAACAAGGGAAAGGATGAGAGGGTAGGGAGCAATGACAGAATAATTTATCTCCACAAAATAATGGTCTTAGAGGACCCTCCAAGACCCAATTTACACAGATGTTTTTTCCTTCAAAGTCACATCACACTTGGGATTCTTTTTCACCTGCATGAGAGAAAATGGTTTTGAAAGTGTTGAGCTTAATTGATTTGCAGCTGCACTAACTCAGACCCCAGAGGCACCAATTATATATCCCATCATACCCAGGGCCCATGGGCAGCAGACTTTCCCCCTGAGATTTGTAGATGGGTTTCACAGTCAAGTATTATGATTAACCCAAAGTTCCTCCTTCAAGAGGGACAGGGGAACACCACAGTTCTCTCATCGTTTATGCAGGCTTAGGGAAACTGACTCTATTAGAAATGTGACACAGCAGCCTATGATAGCCAGAGAGAGTGGAACTCTGGAAAAGTCAAATGAATTGATAAAATGCTTTGTTTGCCTAGTTTATTTCTGCCACTTTGCTAATGAAGCAAAAGATGGGAGGTGACATTTTCTCTTCTATAGGCAGAGTTAATAGCTCTCAGATAGACCAAGCACTTATACCAGGTTGTGTATGCATATTTAGGAGCTTGGAAAGCTTCAAGCACTTTCAAGTGCTTTCAAGCATAATAGTCTTGCTTCACACAAAGCATAATAAGCCTGGCTGATGGCAGAGAAATAATAATGTTGTTCATCTAAGCAGCTTGGAAGTGAATCATCCACTCCAACAAACCCAGATTGATTTTATGCCCTTTGGACAGCCTGACTCAGTCCTTTCTCGGAGGGCTAATGGACAATCACTATCTCATTTAGGTCCCATTCATAATCCTCTTTGTTTATTCATGGACAAACAAGCCAATGGCCTCCTGTGATCCAGCCTGAAATGCTGGCCTTAAGTGATTTTGTGCCTCCACAGGAAGAGCTCAGCTATTACACAAAACTCAGGGCTGCAAACACCTTCTTCCTTAAATTTATCAGCCCTCTTTGGTAATTGCTATTACCTAGGGAAGATGGTAAGGATAAGGTCAGTGTGAACCAGGGGAAAATCCAAATAGGAACATTTAAAAGAAACGCAGTTTTATTACTCTCAAAGAAAAACAACTTGAGCTGGACTCAAAATGCTTTAAGGAAGTGTTGTTCCAGAATGACCCCAAGAGACCTATCTAATGAACAATTAGGAATTACTTGTAATTGATAGATCAGTTACTGCTATGTAAATACTACAGTATTTACAGTTTCTTAAGATAGTTTAAAGTCTTAAGGGCATTAAACAGTCCTATATGAAACCAAGATGAAACTCTGCATGAAGAAACATTTTGCTAATATGGGCAAAATGGTAATAAATGTTGAAGCTGGGTGATGGGCACATGGAGGTTCATTATACTATTCTCACTATTTTTGCACATATTTAACAGTTTCCATAATAAAGTTTTTTTTAATACATTGCTGAACAAAGGTAACTTTCAAGCCAGCCCTCTGAGTTATTACAAATTTGAAATTACTGGGATTAATATTACAGCTTTGACTCTATTAAAAATTTTTACCAAAGCTCCCAGACCCTTGAACTTCACTCTCTCAAACTCAGCCTGCCTATATTCAAGCTCAAGGCAAGGGTAACTGGGATCCGACAGAGCCATACTTGTTCTGCTTCTTGTGAAAATATGAAGGGAAGCCTGGGAGAAGGGAAAGAGAAGGTATTGGGCCAGGAGATGAAGGGCTACCTTTGAAAGCCAAAGGCTGTTTTGATGGCATCACCTGCTGTCAGCTTCCCACTTTCAGAGGGATTTGTCATAGAGAGAAATTGTCCTACATTCTCTCCCTTGCTTTGGTGCTGTCAACCACCATCATAAGTAGGCCACTTTCTCGTGGACAGAATAAGCTCAGCTAGATGGAGAACCCACAGGGGACTATGGCTTGGTCCATTGCTTTACTCTAATGAGGGAAAGACTTTCCAGGCTCCAGAGTAGCTTGCATACTGGGGCAATTCTTAGTCAAGCACATTTCTCATTTGCCTTTGTTCTACTGAACATCTTGGAGGAGCTTGGAGGGGCAGTGAGGCTTAGAAATCCTCCTATATGCAAATAGTTTCATTTTACCAAGAGAGTATTTCCAGGCAAGAAGCTATAATTCCTATAAACAAATTGCACTCTCCCTAAGGCAAAGTAAACTAAATTCAGGAAGGAAGATATTTTACAAAGTGAATTCCATACAAGTCATGCAGTCCAGTAGGCTTTTTCAAGACTTCTGAACTTCAAAAAAAAAAAAAGAGAGAAAGAGAAAATGTTGGCTAAACTGTCTGCTGTGGTTAGTCACTTGGAACGACCAGCACACTCACAAATCTACCCTTGTCTCCATGGAGACAGCGGGGTCTAGCAACTATCTAAACATTATACTACAAGGTATTACAGATAAGCATCAGGGGCCACAGGGGAATACTATAAAGTAAAAAGAAAAACATGTCCAGCCATCTCAAACTATAGTCCTACCATAACACCATGGGATTCTATGATCTTGCCTTGTTGTGCTTTTATTATTATTCCCACTGAATAAATTTCCTCCCCTTTAAGCAAAGAGGACTCTAAAGCTGAAAGATCCAGGGTGATTGAATTGACCTTAATGTTCTTGAGGGAAATTACCTTAAAGACAGCCTTAGGTGTACACTGTGTTGAATCCTTTGGCATGAACATTTTGGCAAAAATGTTTGGCAAACATTTTTGAGACTTCTTATATGCTACTCATATAAGTAGCATAAGTACCTGCTACTACGTGGCAGGTACTATGCTAGGCACTGGGGAAATGACACTTTAAATTTTTAAAAGGTGCTTTCACAACTGTAACTACATTTGACCTCCTGGATAATATAGGAATTGTCATTGACTGTTTTATACAAAATAAGGAAATTAAGACCCTGAGAAGTGAAAAAGACTTGCCCGAGGTCACAAAGCAACATTGTAGTGGGTCCAGAATCTGGACCCTGGTTTCCTGACACCAAATCCCACTTTATTTATTTATTTATTTTTACTGAGTATCTATTACATGGCAGAAAAATTTCTAAGCAGTGAATGAAACAAGTTCTTGGTCTCACAGAGTAGGGGGGCAAATACACACATAAATCAATTCCTACTTAGATACCAAATCCCACTTTAGTTTCAACTGTGTAACACCTTAACACTCAAAGACCAGCCATAGAACTCCACAGTGGGGGATGCTAGGGTGAATTAAGTCACTTGACTCAGCATGGTTCCCAAACAGCACTCTATGAATCCAAAACAGTAACTCTTCTTGCTGGTTTTCACTTTGTGAAAGTTTATCAAGCTGTATACTTATGACATGTACACTCTCTCTGTACATATATTATACTTCAATAAAAGTTTTTCAAAAAACCCTTCTCCCCTCACTGTCCTGAAAGTGTGCTTTCCTGTGTAGACTGATCCTCAGACTTTGCAGGCCCCATGCATTCAGTCTTTACGCCCTAGGGTCAAACAGGTATGGTTTTTCACCTGCAAACCCTTTTGGAGTTCTCCTTCCTAAACCACCATCTACCGCCTTACATTTGTCTCTCTCTCATGAGGACACTATGGGGTCAGCAAATCCCTAACACCTTTGCTGCCCTGTCTTACTCTGAGCCAAAGGGTAAGAAGTGCTCTGACTGGTTCTCTATAGCCTGGATCCCGTGCCCTCCCCACCAAAAAAAAAACACTGTAGTTCATTTTTCTAACAACCCTTTTGAGAGTCTTTCCTATTGACCAGAGGAAGCTATGCAGTCAAAACTAGCTTTTTCACACAGCACCTGACTCTTGAGGGCAAAATGCTGAGTGGTGATTAAACTGAACTGCAATTTGTGAAGGAGAGGATAAAGGGGAGCAGGCTAAGTACCCTTTGCCTTTGGGCTTCTAGACCCCCTGAAGCTTACTTCCTCACTTCCAATAATTTACCTGTTCTACTACAGGAGCTGTGCTCAGCCACTTCCCACCCTATCCCCACAGCAGTTACTCTTTCCAACTGAGCCCAGAGAACCAAGGGGCACAGGAATTGAAATCCATTTACCATTCCTGTTTTCAACTCTCATTTCTTCATCATATGATCTCTTTCAACATCATAACCTTGTCAGGGTAACAAAGAGCAGACATGTATCACTATCTTTCTTATACAGATAAGATAAACCAACACCCAAAGACGGAAGCAACTGTCTCAAAAGCACCTGGGTAATTAGGGTTTGGCACCATTTTTGTCCTTGAGACAACAGGAATGAAGTTGTCTGGAACTGGAAAAATGGCACCAAGTCTTTGCCTACAAGTAGCCAGGGGATAGCTCGTACTGTTTCAGCTTTCTTTACCCTTCAACTGGCCGGAGAGGCTGATTGGAGGGAGCACAGGGATCTAGGCCAATCCACAGATTTCTTCTTAACAACCTCCCCGTGTTTAATAGTAAGTCAATACGAAAAAGGTAGCAGGTTGAATCTGGACATAGAAATTGGGATTAAGAATTGAAAACCAGGAGAGGACTTCTATATCAGAGCGATGGAATACCTCAACTCTGAACTGCCGTCACCCAAATCACTGGATGTTTTGGTCATTTCAGTAAAACAACAGGGCTATTTTCTTGGATGGATGATTTGGTGGGTGAATATTTGTCTAGCAAGTTATTTAGCATTACATCACACAGATCACAGAATGAATCATAGAGACAGAAATACCAAATATTAAGGCTTGATTATTATATTAGAGATGGGAGTATTAAGGCTCAGGTTGGTTAAGTGACCTCCTAAACTCAAGCAGCTATTTAGTGAAAGAGCTAGGATTAGACTTTATGTCCCCTGACTCCCAAGCCACTGCTCTTGCCACTTCACTGGCTGAATCTATCACGATTTAATTGTATGTTTGGTCATCAGGCAGATGTGGCTAAAATAGGAAACGTGAAAAATGGCCCTATTCCTGAAAGAAAAGAATAACAGAAAAGACCAAATAACATAGGCATTTCCCATTTCACACCTATAAATTGAGATGTAGGTCTACGACCTTAAGAAAAATAAGTTTCCCTCATAACCCTAGAAAAGGCAGCTCTTCTCGGAAAGAAGTAGGTCTATTAAAGGCCCTAATATCCTGACAGTTATTAATCCTGACTTGACTTAGACGAATTATAAAATCCCCATGCCTCAGTTTCTCCATCTTCACATTGATAACTACATACAATAGTACTATTGCTCTCAAGCATCTCTGAAAAGGAACCATAAAGACATCTTGACTCTTAATTCTCATTACCCCCCACCCCACCATTTACTTAGTTACTAGTGTTGTTAACTGGATTTCTCAAATATCCCTTAAATTCAAACCTCCTTTCCCTCTTTAATGTTCCTGTTTTAGTTCAGACCCTCCTTATCACTTGCTTAGATTACTTCATCAAGCTCCTGACCACTCTCCTTGCCCCCAATCTCTCCCCACTCCAGCCCATCCTCCACATTGCCACCAAGGTAATCTATAAAACACCCAACCTAGCTATGTCATGCTTCCATTAACTCTTTATTCCCTGAAAAAGTCCAAAACCTCTTAGTATGACAAATAAGACTCTACTCTGTCTGGCCGTCACCTACTTCTTTTTTTTTAAATTTTTGTTTTATATTGGAGTATAGTTGATTTACAATGTTGTGTTAGTTTCAGGTGTACAGCAAAGTGGTTCAGTTATACATATACATGTATCTATTCTTTTTCAAATTCTTTTCCCATTTAGGTTATTGCAGAATATTGAGTACAGTTCCCTGTGCTATACAGTAGGTCCTTGATTATCTATTTTATATATAGTGTGTATATGTTAATCCCATACTCCTAATCAACATCTACTTCTTATGCAGCTTAACAGCTCCCATCACTCCTCCTGATAGCCTATCTCCTATGCAGACAATGCTTCAGTCACCTTGAATTTCTTACCATTCTATAAACACAGTATAATGTTTAATGTCTTTTTACCTCTACCTGACATATATGTCTCCTCCTTTCCTCTTTCAAAAATTCCTACTTATCCTATAAGACTCGGATCAACTGTTACCTCTTCTGTGAAACATCACTAAGCTTTCCATGAAGAATCCCTCCTATATGCTCTCATAGCATCCTGGACACAAAATCATCATAGTATTTGTGTTCCTTATGATAACCATACTGTATTGTCAGTTTATCTCCTGAGTTTCTTGAAGGGAGGGCTGTAATTTTTTTCATCTTTGTATCACAAATATATAGCACAGTGCCTGGCCCCAAATGTTGCTCAATAAATATTGTTAAATAAATGAATGGATGGCTTATGATAAGAACTACTATTTATGGTCAACATACAGCCTATATGGTCAATAAATAAGGCATGATTAGGCTTCCTTGATGCCCCCACTCTTTATTTGAAGCTTTTATCTAAGGATTTAGGGAATTTAGAATTGCCAGCTGGAAGAAAGAAAAGTTTGTCCTAACTATATCTTCCTTTGAGAACTGTTGATTGTTTTGTGGATATGAGGGAAAGGGATTGACCATCAGTCTATATTTCAGTCTTTCAGCAGCAACAAACCTCTCATTGTACCACTCCACTTCTAATTTTGATTTCAATTCCCTCCCATTATATCACATCTCCTAAAAGTTAGAATTTATTTTCCCTTTTCCTCTTTAATATCCCCCAACTTTATCCTCCCACACACATTGATTTTCACTGCATGTATTTAAGTAAACTGTCAACCCATTATGCAATTTACATCAGAAGGACCTTCTTCAAGGTCATTTGTATACTCTGATATCTGGGAAACTGCTGAGAGAAAAACAGGTAGATAACTCAATCCATCATGTGGATCTAAGGAGACTGTACAAATACCTCATTTCCATAACAACATTGTACTTGGTGTCCCAACATAATGAATGAATATGCTATGACTGAAGACTAAACAGAGGCTAATGGTAAATGCATTAATTAGCGACCTGTTTACACTTCTCCTGGGAAGGATGGCCATTTGTTACAGCTGCTGTCATGCAAGAATACTGACTGGGTTTGGGTCTCCACTCTGGGAATGCATATAAATTTGTGAGAATCTCCCACATTATCATTTGCTGACATGCATTAATGACACTAATGAAGGCAGAAGACCTTGATTCAAACACACAAATGATTAGAGTTGATAATAGATTTCTGAACAGGGCCCTCATTAATGAAGTTATTAATGATGCAGAGATGGAAGTTAAAAAAGGGATGTCTAGACATGTATTTATAGCCCCTCCACCTCCTTCAATCAAAGGTAATTCTTCTATCTCTTCGATTTATCCGTTTTTCACTTATATACCTAAGAAAGCAGAATAATCATGTTCTGGTAAGAGAAATCCAGAGAAAAGAGGATAGGTCCAGCTCTATTCAATTAATGACAATTATGAATGAGAATATTTCATGAAATCAAAATATCACCAGCTCTTGTCTTAGGAAATATGTGGTGATGGATGCAAACTGGAGGGTTCATTCAGAGCAAAAGGAGCATTTACCAGTCATGCCCAAACCTAGCTGAAGTCTTCTAGTTCAGAAAAAGATGAATATATTATTACTAATTTGCCTCCCACATCATTGATTTCTTAGGTAACTAGACTCTTGACAAATAGTCACATTTTAGTGAGGGAAGTGGTATGTGTTGACAACATTTCTGTTAACAACTTACACTGCCATTATCTTTTTTTAGCATGGTTGAATGGCCAAATCTTTCTATTTCTGAGCAAGAGAGAAGAACAGAATGCCAATGTTTGCACAGGGTCATGCCTGTAGTCATTCAACTGTTTACACTTCTTTGACCAACTCGTAGACAGGTTTTATCAAAGACAAAATTCAATACAGAATGCCAAAACAACTGATTGGGGCAAACAATTCGAAAAAGGCAACTGGTTTGTCCAGTGTAGGAAGAAATTAACAAAGCCAGCTGCATTATTAAATTAGCCTTTTACTAATTACTTTACTGAAGAGACCCATCACTTCAAGAGAAGTGCTCAGACCAGGGGTCCTGAGTAGGTATAATTGTATACATGTATTGATACATTAGTTCTATCAAGTTGCATTATCAACCCGAGAATTCCAAAGATTAAACTGTAGATGTAGCTCTGTATTCTGAGGCATAAGACAGACAAGCCAGTCTCTGCCATCTTTTAAGTGAAAATTTATTCTCTTAAAACTTTAAAAATTGTTTAATGCCACATAAGGGCCCCAGAGTGCAGGCAGAGAGATTGCATTTTTAAGAGAGTGATTACCCATTTAGGCTGTTAGGCATTTTTAGGAGTCTGTTTTAATAGGAATCTGGTTTGAATTAAGAATAAAATGGAGCTGTAACACACAAGAGGCCTAATACTAGCCCTGAGTTTGGTCTCAGAGCTGAGAGACAGATGGTTTCTCATTGCCTCTCAGATGCTTTTATGTTATAAGCATGTTGATTATTTCATTCTGCTAAGAATCCGTATGCTCTGTGATCACATGATCAGGCAGTTCTCCAGAGAACATGCACGATATGGATAGTTTCCAGCTGCTTCTTGTTGCCTTTGTGTTACAGATCCGTATCTGTATGGATAATCATACAGATTTTTAAAATCATAATTGGGATTCTCTCCACCTAGGGTCCTGCTGCCTCTGGGCCCAAACAGTCACAAGTCAGCAGGTGGCATCTAGGGTTCAGCTACAATTTAGAGCTGGGACTCAGAACCAGGGGATCCACTTTAGCAGATCAACAAAGCCAGGTAAAGCTGATGTTGTGAGCAAGGGTATTAAAGTACAACTCTAATTGCCAGGATTCTTGGCATCACACGAAACAAACTGGTCCTATGTTCAAGAAATTTCACCATTACTAATTAGCTAGCTGGTAATGGGACAGTTCAGTCCATACAGCCACACTGGATATTCATTGCAAACCAATGTTTATTCACTTATTTATTCCTGTATTAATGTAATGAATATTTATTGAGTATCTATTGTCTGCCAGTCATTTTACTGGGTGATAGGGATTCAGCAGTGAACAAGAGAGAGACAGTTCCTGGCTTATTTTTTGTTTATTTATTTTGTTGAGCTACACTGTGTAGAGGTTTAGGACTCTGCAGCCAGACAATGTAGCATGTAAGTCCTGGCTCTTCTACTTACTAGCCTTATGACCTTGGCAAATCACTTCCCCTGTGAGCCTTACTTTCCTCATCCCAAAAACTGTGATAAAACTAGTACCTGACTCATTGAGTTGGTATGAGAAATAAACAGGTTAATATATGCTAAAAACTTAGAAAAACATCTGTCACATGGTAAGCACTATGTAATCCAGACGTTCTTGTTAACTATCTTGTGTAGTGTCTGTTGATCATACTGGAAACAACAGTACAAAATTCATGATTTGTTGTTTGCAAGGAACAGCATGGTTCCTCTTACCACTCACAACGAGGATTCTCCGACTTCTGAGGTAAAGGGGCCAGTGTAACTTCAAAACCTACTACCATTAAACTCCCAAGGCAAACCTCTGCCATCTCTTGACCTCCATTACCTCATCTGTAAATGAGAGCTTGTGAATAAACGATCTGGTAATAGTGATTGAAAACACTCGATTTGAATACTGGCTTCACCACTTACTAGCTCTATGATCTTGAGCAAGTTAATCTTAAGAGGTTTTGTCTTTGGTGTTCTGCAATTTCACCATGGCGTGTCTAGAAAGCAAATTTCTTTTTATTCATTCTACTCAGGATTCATGCCTCCTGAATCTAAAGGCTCATGTCATTCATCAATTTTGGAAAATTTTCAATCATTCTCTTTAAAAATTGCCTCTCCCCCCATTCTCTCTAGTTTTTCCTTTTAGAACTCATTTTAGACGTAATTTGGACCTTTTATTTATTTAAAATTTTAAATTTTTTAGAAGTTTTTTTATTAAAGTATAGTTGATTTACAAGGTTGAGTTAGTTTCAGGTGTACAGCAAAGAGATTCAGTCATACATACACATATTTTTTTTCAGATTCTTTTCTCTTATGGGTTATTACAAAATATTGAGTATAGTTCACTGTGCTATATAGTAGGTCCTTGTTGGTTATCTGTTTTATATATAGTACTGTATAATGTTAATCCCAACCTCCTAATTCATCCCTCCTCCCCCCATTCCCCTTTGGTAACCATAAGTTTATTTTCTAAGTCTGTGAGTCTGTTTCTGTTTTGTAAATAAGTTCATTTGTATCATTTTTTTAGATTCCACATATAAGTGATATCATATATTTGTCTTTCTCTGTCTGACTTACTTCACTTAGTATGATAATCTCTAGGTCTATCCATGTTGCTGCAAATGATATTATTTCATTCTTTTTTATGGCTGAGTAATATTCCACTGTATATATGTACAATATCTTCTTTATTCATTAATCTGTCTATGGACATTTAGGTTGCTTCCATGTCTTAGCTATTATAAATAGTGCTGCAATGAACATTGGGGTGCATGTATCTTTTCAAACTATGTTTCTTCTCCTGATATATTCCCAGGAGTGGGATTGCAGGATCATATGGTAGCTCTATTTTTAGTTTTTTGAGGAACCTCCATACTGTTCTCCATAGTAGCTGTGCCAATTTACGTTCCCACCAACAGTGTAGGAGGGTTCCTTTTTTCCTACACTCTCTCCAGCATTTATTTTTTGTAGACTTTTTGATGATGGCCATTCTGACCGGTGTTAGGTGATACCTCATTGTAGTTTTGATTTGCATTTCTCTAATAATTAGCGATGTTGAGCATCTTTTCATGTGCCTTTTGGCCATTTGCATCTCTTTTTTGGAGAAATGTCTATTTACATCTTCTGCCCATTTTTTGATTGGGTTGTTTGGTTTTTTTTTTATTTTGAACTGTATGAGTTGTTTGTATATTTTGGAGATTAACCCCTTGTCGGTCACATCATTTGCAAATATTTTCTCCCATTCTGTAGTCTGTCTCTTCGTTTTGTTTATGGTTTCCTTAAATCTATCCTCCATGTCTCTTAACCTCTCTTTAAAGATCTCATATTACTGATATAAACACAAGATGCTAAAATATCAAGATGTATGCCCTCAGTAACTTTAATTAAACACTCTGTGAATTAACCTAGTGAAAGAGACAAATCACTCAGACAAATACATTGGCTACTTTTTTTTTTAAGAGAATTCAGGGGTATTTTTATTGAAGAGAAAAGGTTCAACAGTCTTTCAAATGTTTAACAAAATGAAACAACAAGCAAACAAAACAAAGCAGTCAATCCTTATAACTATTTTCTCTCAAGGATTCCTTTCTTTTGAAAACTCTATTTCAAGGGAAACTTAATCTGTGTGTTCCTGATTCATTTATACACCTTAGACTCATTTCAAACACCAACACATCTTATGAACCCTTTAATGAGCCTTTTCAAAGATATTTATATTTGAAATATAAAGTCATGTTTTGTTGGCACAAAATGGAGCTTGGGGTGCGGGAGAGAAAGCATGGAACCCAAGGGTGCAAGGTGTCTCTAAACAAGGTCAAAGTCACTCTTCCAGTCTCAAATGAGATCGAAGTAAAGAACAGAATGTTCACTGTGTGATAGCATTTGTGAGCCAAAGATTTTTTAAAAAATTAAAGTTCTCCTGAAACCATTAAATATCTAAAGCCCCAAACAAATTCTATATAAAGTAAAATTATTACATGTACTTATCACATGAGTAATAATAGCTAACATTTATTTTTCTTTTTTTTTCATGATAAGAGCTATGCAGTTTATATGTTTTTTTTGTTTCTTTGTTTTGTTACATCTTTATTGGAGTATAATTCCTTTACAATGGTGTGTTAGTTTCTGCTATATAACAAAGTGAATCACTTATACATATACATATGTTCCCATATCTCTTCCCTCTTGCATCTCCCTCCATCCCACCCTACCCATCCCACCCCTCTAGGTGGGCACAAAGCACCAAGCTGATCTCCCTGTGCTATGCGGCTGCTTCCCACTAGGTAGCTATTTTATGTTTGGTAGTCTATACATGTCCATGCCACTCTCTCACCCCGTTACAGTTCATCCCTCCCCCTCCACATATCCGCAAGTCCATTCTCTAGTATGTCTGTGTCTTTATTCCTGTCTTACCCCTAGGTTCTTCATGACATATTTTTTCTTAGATTCCATATATATGTGTTAGCATATGGTATTTATCTTTCGCTTTCTGACTTACTTCACTCTGTATGACACACTCTAGGTCCATCCACCTCACTACAAATAACTCAATTTCGTTTCTTTTTATGGCTGAGTAATATTCCATTGTATATATGTGCCACATCTTCTTTATCCATTCATCCGATGATGGACACTTAGGTGGCTTCAATGTCCTGGCTATTGTAAAAAGAGTTGCAATGAACATTTTGGTACATGACTCTTTTTGAATTATGGTTTTCTCAGGGTATATGCCCACTAGTGGGATTGCTGGATCATATGGTAGTTTTATTTGTAGTTTTTTAAGGAACCTCCATACTGTTCTCCATAGTGGCTGTACCAATTCACATTCCCTCCAGCAGTGCAAGAGTGTTCGCTTTTCTCCACACCCTCTCCAGCATTTATTGTTTCTAGATTTTTTGATGATGGCCATTCTGACTGGTGTGAGATGATATCTCATTGTAGTTTTGATTTGCATTTCTCTAATGATTAATGATGTTGAGCATTCATTCATGTGTTTGTTGGCAGTCTGTATATCTTCTTTGGAGAAATGTCTATTTAAGTCTTCCGCCCATTTTTGGATGGGGTTGTTTGCTTTTTTGTTATTGAGCTGCATGAGCTGCTTATAAATTTTGGAGATTAATCCTTGGTCAGTTGCTTCATTTGCAAGTACTTTCTCCCATTCTGAGGGTTGTCTTTTGGTCCTGTTTATGGTTTCCTTTGCTGTGCAAAAGCTTTTAAGTTTCATTAGGTCCCATTTGTTTATTTTTGTTTTTATTTCCATTTCTCTAGGAGGTGGGTCAAAAAGGATCTTGCTGTGATATATGTCATAGAGTGTTCTGCCTATGTTTTCCTCTAAGAGTTTGATAGTTTCTGGCCTTACATTTAGGTCTTTAATCCATTTTGAGCTTATTTTTGTGTATGGTGTTAGGGAGTGATCTAATCTCATACTTTTACATGTACCTGTCCAGTTTTCCCAGCACCACTTATTGAAGAGGCTGTCCTTTCTCCACTGTACATTCCTGCCTCCTTTATCAAAGATAAGGTGACCATATGTATGTGAGTTTATCTCTCGGCTTTCTATCCTGTTGCATTGATCTATATCGCTGTTTTTGTGCCAGCACCATACTGTCTTGATTACTGTACCTTTGTAGTATAGTCTGAAGTCAGGGAGCCTGGTTCCTCCAGCTCCATTTTTCATTCTCAAGATTGCTTTGGCTATTTGGGGTCTTTTGTGTTTCCATACAAATTGTGAAATTTTTTGTTCTAGTTCTGTGAAAAATGCCAGTGGTAGTTTGATAGGGATTGCATTGAATCTGTAGGTTGCTTTGGGTAGTAGAGTCATTTTCACAATGTTGATTCTTCCAATCCAAGAACAGGGTATATCTCTCCATCTCTTTGTACCATCTTTAATTTCTTTCATCAGTGTCTTAAAATTTTCTGCATACAGATCTTTTGTCTCCTTAGGTAGGTATATTACTAGATATTTTATTCTTTTTGTTTGTAAATGGGAGTGTTTCTTTGATTTCACTTTCAGATTTTTCATCGTTAGCGTATAGAAATGCCAGAGATTTCTGTGCATTAATTTTGTATCCTGCTACTTTACCAAATTCATTGATTAGCTCTAGTAGTTTTCTGGTAGCATCTTTAGGATTCTCTATGTATAGTATCATGTCATCTGCAAACAGTGACAGCATTACTTCTTCTTTTCCAATTTCGATTCCTTTTATTTCCTTTTCTTCTCTGATTGCTGTGGCAAAAGCTTCCAAAACTATGTTGAATAAGAGTGGTGAGAGTGGGCAACCTTGTCTTCTTCCTGATCTTAGTGGAAATGCTTTCAGTTTTTCACCATTGAGGATGATGTTGGCTGTGGGTTTGTCATATATGGCCTTTATTATGTTGAGGAAAGTTCTCTCGTTGCCTACTTTCTGCAGGGTTTTTATCATAAATGGGTGTTGAATTTTGTTGAAAGCTTTCTCTGCATCTATTGAGATGATCATATGGATTTTCTCCTTCAAGTGGTTAAAATGGTGTATCACATTGATCGATTTGCGTATATTGAAGAATCCTTGCATTCCTGGAATAAAACCCACTTGATCATCATGTATGATCCTTTTAATGTTGGATTCTGTTTGCTAGTATTTTGTTGAGGATTTTTGCATCTATGTTCATCAGTGATATTGGCCTGTAGTTTTCTTTCTTTGTGATATCCTTGTCTGGTTGTGGTATCAGGGTGATGGTGGCATCGTAGAATGAGTTTGGGAGTGTTCCTCCCTCTGCTATATTTTGGAAGAGTTTAAGAAGGATAGGTGTTACCTCTTCTCTAAATGTTTGATAGAATTCGCCTGTGAAGCCATCTGGTCCTGGGCTTTTGTTTGTTGCAAGATTTTTAATCACAGTTCCCACTTCAGTGCTTGTGATTGGTCTGTTCATATTTCTATTTCTTCCTGATTCAGTCTTGGCAATTTATGCATTTCTAAGAATTTGTCCATTTCTTCCAGGTTGTCCATTCTATTGGCATAGAGTTGCCTGTAGTAATCTCTCATGATCTTTTGTATTTCTGCAGTGTCAGTTGTTACTTCTCCTTTTTCATTTCTAATTCTATTGATTTGAGTCTTCCCCCTTTTTTTCTTGATGAGTTTAGCTAATGGTTTATCAATTTTGTTTATCTTCTCAAAGAACCAGCTTTTAGTTTTATTGATCTTTACTATCGTTTCCTTCATTTCTTTTTCATTTATTTCTGATCTGATCTTTATGATTTCTTTCCTTCTGCTAACTTTGGGGTTTTTTTGTTCTTCTTTCTCTAATTGCTTTAGGTGCAAGGTTAGGTTGTTTATTTGAGATGTTTCCTGTTTCTTAAGGTAGGATAAACTTCCCTCTTAGAACTGCTTTTGCTGCATCCCATAGGTTTTGGGTCGTCGTGTCTCCATTGTCATTTGTTTCTAGGTATTTTTTGATTTCCTCTCTGATTTCTTCAGTGATCTCTTCGTTATTAAATAGTGTATTGTTTAACCTCCATGTGTTTGTATTTTTTACAGATCTTTTCCTGTAATTGATATCTAGTCTCATAGCGTTGTGGTCGGAAAAGATACTTGATACAATTTCAACTTTCTTAAATTTACCAAGGCTTGATTTGTGACCCAAGATCTGATTTATCCTGGAGAATGTTCCATGAGCATTTGAGAAAAATGTGTATTCTGTTGTTTTTGGATGGAATGTCCTATAAATATCAATTAAGTCCATCTTGTTTAATGTATCTTTTAAAGCTTGTGAGAGTGGCATGGACATATATACACTACCAAACGTAAGGTAGATAGCTAGTGGGAAGCAGCTGCATAGCACAGGGAGATCAGCTGGGTGCTTTGTGACCACGTAGAGGGGTGGGAGGGAGGCACAAGAGGGAGGGGATATGGGGATATATGTATATATATAGCTGATGCACTTTGTTATACAGCAGAAACAATTTTGACATTGTAAACAACATTGTAAAGCGATTACACTCAAATGAAGATGTTAAAAAAATTGAAATCAGAAAAAAATATATGATATGCAGAATCTAAAAAAAGTTGATACAAATGAACTTATTTACAAAACAGAAACAGACTCACAGACTTAGAGAATGAATTCATGGTTACTGGGGGGAAGGATGGGGGAAAAGAATAGACTGGGAGTTTGCGATTTACATGTACACACTGCTATAGTTAAAATAGATAACCAACACAACATTGTAAAGCAACTATACTCCAATAGAAATTAATTTTTAAAAAAGTATTACAAGACAAGGATGCCCAATCTCACCACTTTTATTCAACTTAGTATTGGAAGTCCTAATCACAGCAATTAGTCAAGAAAAACAAACATAAGCCATCCAAATTGGAAAGAAAGACGTAAAATTTCACTTTTTGCAGATGACATGATACTATATATAGAAAACCCCAAAGGACCCACCAAGAAATATATATATATATTAGAACTAATAAATGAATTCAGTAAAGTGGCAGGATATAAGGTTAACATACAGAAATTGGTTGCATTTCTATACACTAATAACAAACTATCAGAAAGAGAAATGAAGGAAGCAATCCCATTTACAATTGTATCAAAAAGAATAAAATAACTAGGAATAAATTTAACCAAGGAGGTGAAAGATCTATACACTGAAAACTAAAAGACACTGATGGAGGAAACTGAAGATGACAGAAATAAATGGAAAGATATATTGTGCTCATAGATTGAAAGAATCAGTATCATTAAAATGTCCATACTATCCAAAGCAATCTACAGATTCAGTGCAATCCCTATCAAAACACTAATGGTATTTTTCACAGAACTGGAACAAATGATCCTAAAATTTGTACGGAACCACAAAAAGACCCTGAATTGCCAAAGTAACATTTCAGAAAGAAGAACAAAACTGGAGGTATCATGCTCCCAGACTTGAAACTATACTACAAATCTATAGTAAGCAAAACAGTATGGTACTGACACAAAAACAGACACATAAATCAATGGAACAGAATAGAGAGCCCAGAAATAAACCCATGCTCATATGGTCAATTAATCTATGACAAAAGAAGCAAGAATATATGATAGGGAAAAAACAGTCCCTTCAATAAATGGTGCTGGGAAAACTAGACAGCTACATGCAAAAGAATGAAACTGGACCACTTTCTTAAACCATACACAAAAATAAACTCAAAATATATGAAACACTTAAGTGTAAGACCTGAAACCATAAAACTCCTAGAAGAAAATATAGGCAATACACTATTTATTTGACATCAGTCTTATCAATATATTTTTTTGAATCTCTCTCCTCAGGCAAGGACAGCAAAAGCAAAACTAAAAAGTGTTTACACAGCAAAGGAAACCATCAACAAAATGGAAAGGCAACCTACTGAATGGGAGAATATATTTGCAAATGATATATCTGATAAGCAGTTGATATCCAAAATATATAAAGAACACATACAACTCCATATCAAAAAACAAACAACCCAATTTTTTAAATGCTCAGAGAATCTGAATAGACATTTTTCCAAAGAAGACATACAGATGGCCAACAGGCACATGAAAAGGTATTCAACATTGCTAATCAGCAGGGAAATACAAATCAGAACCACAATGAGATGCCACCTCACACCTGTCAGGGTGGCTATTAACAAAAAGGCAAGAAACAACAAGTGTTGGTGAGGATGTGGAGAAAAGGGAACCCTTTTGGTGGGGATGTAAACTGATGCAGCCACTATGGTAAACAATATGGAGATTCTTTAAAAATTAAAAGCAGAACTACCATACAATTTAGCAATTTAACTTCTGGGTATTTACCTGAAGAAAACAGAAACACTAATTCAAAAACATATATGCACCCTTATGTTCATTGGAGCACTGTTTACAATAGCCAAGATATGGAAGCAACCTAAGTGTCCATTGATAAATAAATGGATAAAGAAGATGTGGCATATATATACAATGGAATATTACTCAGCCATAAAAAATAATGAAATCTTGCCATCTGCGGCAATATGGATGGACCTGGAGGGTATTATACTAAGTGAAATAAATGAGACAGAGGAAAAACAAATACCATATGATTTCATTTATACATAGAATCTAAAAATCAAAACAAATGAACAAACAAAACAAAATAGAAGCAGACTCGAATATAGAGAACAAACTGGTGGTTGCCAGAGAGGAAGAGAGAACAAAATGGGTGAAGGGGATTAAGAGGTACAAACTTCCAGCTATGAAATAAATAAGTCATAGGGATGTAATGTACACATAGGGAATGTAGTCAATAATACTGTAACAACTTTGTATGGTGACAGATGGTAACTGGTCTTATTGTGGTAACTATTTCATAATGTGTAAAAATATCGAATCACTATGTTGTACACCTGAAACTAATACAATATTTTATATAATTCATTTTTTAAAGTATTACATAAATACAAAAAGTGTTAATACAAAAAATTATTAACTGACTTCCTATAGTGTGCCTAGCACTGTATATGATACTGAGTCTATACAAGACACAAAAGACATGGCCTCTGTCCTGAAGGTATTTGGAGTCTCATTGGAAAAACACAAGCTAGCCACGTGAGAGAAGGAAGAACAGATGGAGAAAGCTTTCATCTAGTATCTGTTATGTGCTGGGCATGTTCACATCTAATCCTCACCATTCTGCTGCAAGATATGTTGTTTATTCATTCATTCATTCATTCACCCATTTATTTAAATGATGTAGGTGTGCCCGAGGTCAAACCACTAGCAAGAGAACAAGTTCAGATTCAAATTCAGGTCTGATGCCAGAGCCATTGTTTCCACTATATCACACTGCCAAACGATTAATTAAATCATACAGATTAAGAAAGGAATACTAACAATAGAGGCATTACAGCATATGGTTAAAATCATGGAATTTGGAGTCAGACTGACCTGAGTTCAAATACCAGCTGTGTGACTTTGGGCAAGCTACTTAACCTTCCTGAGCTTCTTTCCTTATCGGCAAAGTAGGTACTGTAATAATATCTACCCATGGTGCTGAGATGATGAAACAAAATAATATACATAAAGGATTTCACGTAGTGTTTTCCATAGCAAACAAGAAATAGCAAGCGTTCTTAGTATAACACTGATTTTATGTTACCTTTTTAAACGCAAAATTAATTTTTCTGTTTCTGCATTCTAAAGAAGGAGGCATATTTCATACCAGTAACGATATGTTCCCTTCCCCTCAGAGGCTGGTGGGAACGGAGAAGAAAAATACATTTCATAGACTCTGCCAGTTCTTTTGAGCTACTAAAGTAAGGGACTCCAGAAAAGATGGGCTATGAAACATAAAAGATATTTTGGATATGCGAAAGGAGGCCCTAGGCAATAAGAAGTGGAAAGCCAAATTGTTCTCAGTTAACATGGCAATATAAGACTTCTCCATCAACCCAAATCTTGAGTTGACATCTGGATAGCATACATAAGAAGGGCAGCTAATGTCACTGTTTTCAGATGACATGATACTATACATAGAGAATCCTAAAGATGCTACCAGAAAACTACTAGAGCTAATCAATGAATTTGGTAAAGTAGCAGGATACAAAATTAATGCACAGAAATCTCTGGCATTCCTATACACTAATGATGAAAAATCTGAAAGTGAAATCAAGAAAACACTCCCATTTACCATTGCAACAAAAAGAATAAAATATCTAGGAATAAACCTACCTAAGGAGACAAAAGATCTGCATGCAGAAAATTATAAGACACTGATGAAAGAAATTAAAGATGATACAAATAGATGGAGAGATATACCCTGTTCTTGGATTGGAAGAATCAACATTGTGAAAATGACTCTACTACCCAAAGCAACCTACAGATTCAATGCAATCCCTATCAAACTACCACTGGCATTTTTCACAGAACTAGAACAAAAAATTTCACAATTTGTATGGAAACACAAAAGACCCCGAATAGCCAAAGCAATCTTGAGAATGAAAAATGGAGCTGGAGGAACCAGGCTCCCTGACTTCAGACTATACTACAAAGGTACAGTAATCAAGACAGTATGGTACTGGCACAAAAACAGCAATATAGATCAATGCAACAGGATAGAAAGCCGAGAGATAAACTCACATACATATGGTCACCTTATCTTTGATAAAGGAGGCAGGAATGTACAGTGGAGAAAGGACAGCCTCTTCAATAAGTGGTGCTGGGAAAACTGGACAGGTACATGTAAAAGTATGAGATTAGATCACTCCCTAACACCATACACAAAAATAAGCTCAAAATGGATTAAAGACCTAAATGTAAGGCCAGAAACTATCAAACTCTTAGAGGAAAACATAGGCAGAACACTCTATGACATATATCACAGCAAGATCCTTTTTGACCCACCTCCTAGAGAAATGGAAATAAAAACAAAAATAAACAAATGGGACCTAATGAAACTTAAAAGCTTTTGCACAGCAAAGGAAACCATAAACAGGACCAAAAGACAACCCTCAGAATGGGAGAAAATATTTGTAAATGAAGCAACTGACCAAGGATTAATCTCCAAAATTTATAAGCAGCTCATGCAGCTCAATAACAAAAAAACAAACAACCCAATCCAAAAATGGGCGGAAGACCTAAATAGACATTTCTCCAAAGAAGATATACAGACTGCCAACAAACACATGAAAGAATGCTCAACGTCATTAATCATTAGAGAAATGCAAATCAAAACTACAATGAGATATCATCTCACACCAGTCAGAATGGCCATCATCAAAAAATCTAGAAACAATAAATGCTGGAGAGGGTGTGCAGAAAAGGGAACACTCTTGCACTGCTGGTGGGAATATGAATTGGTACAGCCACTATGGAGAACAGTATGGAGGTTCCTAAAAAACTACAAATAGAACTACCATATGATCCAGCAATGCTACTAGTGGGCATATACCCTGAGAAAACCATAATTCAAAAAGAGTCATGTACCAAAATGTTCACTGCAGCTCTATTTACAACAGCCCGGAGATGGAAACAACCTAAGTGTCCATCATCGGATGAACAGATAAAGAAGATGTGGCACATATATACAATGGAATATTACTCAGCCATATAAAGAAATGAAATTGAGTTATTTGTAGTGAGGTGGATGGACCTAGAGTCTGTCATACAGAGCGAAGTAAGTCAGAAAGAGAAAGACAAATACCGTATGCTAACACATATATATGGAATTTAAGGAAAAAATGTCATGAAGAACCTAGGGGTAAGACGGGAATAAAGACACAGACCTACTGGAGAATGGACTTGAGGATATGGGGAGGGGGAAGGGTAAGCTGTGACAAAGCGAGAGAGAGGCATGGACATATATACACTACCAAACGTAAGGTAGATAGCTAGTGGGAAGCAGCCGCATGGCACAGGGATATCAGCTCGATGTTTTGTGACCGCCTGGAGGGGTGGGATAGGGAGGGTGGGAGGGAGGGAGATGCAAGAGGGAAGAGATATGGGAACATATGTATATGTATAACTGATTCACTTTGTTATAAAGCAGAAACTAACAACAACAACAAAAAAGAAGGGCAGCTAAGATGGGAGGTGGTCTGTGCCACATCACTCCACTCATAATCATGTTTCATTCAGCTAATTTGGCTGCATAGGAGAGACCCCTTCTTTCTTCATTGCTTCACAGATGTTGGTTTCAAACCTTCCCAGGTAATGAAGGCTCATGTTTCCTTCCATCAGGGAGCAGCAAGAAGCTGGATCTCCCTGCTAGAACCACAGAATAAGCTGTTTAAAAGAGCTAGAATAATCAGAGAGGGTTGTCTGAAGGACATGGATTTGGAGGTTGGACCTGACAAGGTCAATTAGAGTCAATGTGTAGTGGGAAATGGGAAAGAAAGATTCCAGGAAGAAAGATAGAACTAGAAATGGTTAATGAGTCTAGAAAATAACTCTGCCTTGGAAAACAAAGGGCGCTAACTTCCTCTTCAATACAATTATCAATGTGGTCCCAGTCTTCTTATGACTTCCACACAGAAGGAAAAGGCAGCTAATGACCCAGCAGCTCTGCTTGGGTTAGAGGAAGAAGGTGAGGACAGGACTGGGATAAAAAGGGACACCTTTCCCCAAAAGCAGGCCTGGCAAATTTCCCTCATACCAGGTCACAAGCTGGACTACATAAGGGTTAGTTAACCACTGCCTTCTGCTCAATCCAGTACTCTGACTCTTACTAGGGAACTTTACTGTATATAATCTCTCAGCAGTAAAAAGAAGGTAGTACCTCCTGTCACACTTACAGAATCAGTATTAAGTTTGCCTGCTTATAACAACAAAAAATAACAACAACAGTACCTTAAACAAGTAGAAGTTTCTCTCTCATGAAGAGAAGTCTTGAGAAAGGCAGTCCAGGACTGTTGCAGTACCTTCACATCCATCAGGGCCCCAGGCTCTGTCTTGTTATTCCATGATCCTTAGCTTGTTGCCTCCTGTTCCAAAGATCGCTGTTCAAGCTCCAACCACATTCCAGCTGTGAGGAAGCAGGAAGGAGCACCACTTCCTAGATATCTCACACAACACTTCCACCTACATCTTGTTGGCCAAAATAACAATACAAATAATAGAGTGTTTACTATTGTGCTAGGCACTGTTCTAAAGGTATTACCAATACAAACTCGTTTATTCATCATAGAAACTCAATATAGTAGGTACTGTTATCATATCATTTTACAGATGCAGAAACTGAGGCACAGAGAAGTAAATTAGCAGTTAGTAAGAAATGAGGCGGAGATCTGAAACCTACATAGCCTGATGCCAGAATCTGTGTGCCTAACCACAGTGCTTCATACACTGCTAAAACAAGCTAGGCCTCACCTGGCTCGAAGGAGGACTAGTAGTCTTTTAACTGGGTAGCAATTAACTCAGCAATATATTGAGGGGCTTTACTAGGGAAGAAAGGGGGAACTGGTATTAGAACACAAATAGCAGCCTCTGCCACACCTACGTCAAAAGTTCAAGATGACGTCTGTGACAGCACTTTGAAATACAGTAAAAAGCAGTATATATATAATGCAGGTAGAGCAAGTTGCCCTGTCAGTCCCCAGAGAAATATTAGATAACCCTCTGGGAATTCTGGGACATTTTCTCCTGAATTGGGGTAGGAAAACTCTATCTGACAAACCATTGTTTTCTCTTTCCCAAATAAGAATGTGTAGGTGAAGTAGTGTTTGGTAGGGGTCCCTGGGAAAATCCCCTTTAAGGGGAATGTAGGCCTTTCCAAACAAAACTCATGTCATAAGGAAAATTTCTCTCATCACCAGACTGTTCCCTAGAGTAGTTAAAGCCTATAGGCCTCAGACAGAAAGCCTGCTGATACAAACTGACTGCATGACAGCAGCTTGACTTTAGATACTGTATCAATAAAGGTTCTCCAAAGAAACAGGACAGGATATACATGTATATGTATATTAAGAGATTTATTTAAAGGAATTGTCTCACGTGACTGTGGAGGCTGGCAAGTCCAAAACTTATAGGGCAGAATATCCTCAGGCAGAATTTCTATATTACAGTCTTGAGGCAGAATTTCCTCCTCCCCGGGAAACCTCAGTTTTTCTCTTAAAGCTTTCAGCTGATTGGATGAGGCTCACCCACATTATGGAGGGAAATCCCATCCCTTATATCTACCATGCTTGGGCAGATACTTAAGCTCTTTAGCCCTCTAAAATGGAATGATAATACCTTCCTCAAATAAATGTTGATAGGATTATATGTAATAATGAATTTTTTTCAAGTTCTACCAAAGCTAGGTATTATTTACTACAAGGATGCTTTGGAAATCAAGGCCATGTCTGAGTATAATGTGATATCCTTCAAGCTGGCCCCAATGGTTAAGGAAGATTCTGTAGTTATAGCATCCGGGCTCATAAACCTTGTAAGAGGGAGAGCTGCCCAGGTTAGCCACTGCCTCCTGATCTGTATGTCTGAAGTGAAACACTGACCTCAATAAACCTATCTGGGTTAGTTGATCCTCTGGCACATTTTGCTTCCATTTGAAGAAGCTGGTCAACTGAAAGAGGCTAATTAAATTTAGGAAAAAAACAGATTACACAAAGTTAAACATGACTTTATGTTAAAAAGTTAAAAATTTTTAAAGTTAAAACTTAAAAAAAATTTAAGTTAAAAATGACTTTATGGCAGGACTTATCAGAGCCTTAAAATGAATCATAAATATCTAAACGGGCCTTCTAGTATGCAGCATCGCAAACTTCTTTAACAACAGAACGCTTTTTGTTAGCAGAACCACTGTTTCCATTTTGTAGAACACCTTATGTAACATCACTTGAGAAACAGTGCTTCACAGAGATACACAGTACAGGGCTATTTTTTTAATCACTATTTATTAGAATGTGCTATCATTTCTACCTACTGCTTGTCCTTAATCCTGAGAGATCATGGGAGATCCCCAGAATGTTTCAAAGAGCATCATTAGAGAGCTTCACAAAGCGCTCCATGATCTTTCCCTAACTAAATTTAAAATGCCAGCTATGAAAAAAATGGGACCTACTGAAACTTAAAAGCTTTTGCAAAGCAAAGGAAACTACAAACAAGATGAAAAGACAACCCTCAGAATGGGAGAAAATATTTGCAAATGAATCAACGAACAAAGGATTAATCTCCAAAATATATAAACAGCTCATGCAGTTCAATATTAAAAAAGAAAACAACCCAATCCAAAAATGGGCAGAAGACCTAAATAGACATTTCTCCAAAGAAGACATACAGATGGCCAAGAAGCACATGAAAAGCTGCTCAACATCACTCATTATTAGAGAAACGCAAA
Organism: Delphinapterus leucas; assembly: GCF_059928025.1. NCBI lineage: Eukaryota > Metazoa > Chordata > Mammalia > Artiodactyla > Monodontidae > Delphinapterus > Delphinapterus leucas. The sequence goes on from NC_143150.1 coordinate 28,859,406, forward strand.
TCAAAACTACAATGAGGTATCACCTCACACCAGTTAGAATGGGCATCATCCGAAAATCTACAAACAATAAATGCTGGAGAGGGTGTGGAGAAAAGGGAACCCTCTTGCACTGTTGGTGGGAATGTAAATTGTTACAGCCACTATGGAAAACAGTATGGAGGTTCCTTAAAAAACTAAAAATAGAACTACCATATGACCCAGCAATCCCACTACTGGGCCTATACCCTGAGAAAACCATAATTCAAAAAGACACATGCACCCCAATGTTCATTGCAGCACTATTTACAAGAGCCAAGACATGGAAGCAACCTAAATGCCCATCGACAGACGAATGGATAAAGAAGATGTGGTATATATATACAATGGAATATTACTCAGCCATAAAAAGGAATGAAATTGGGTCATTTGTAGAGACGTGGATGAATCTAGAGACTGTCATACAGAGTGAAGTGAGTCAGAAAGAGAAAAACAAATATCATATATTAACGCATATATGTGGAACCTAGAAAAATGGTACAGATGAACCAGTTTGCAGGGCAGAAATAGAGACACAAATGTAGAGAACAAACATATGGACACCAAGGGGGGAAAGGGGCGGGGTAGGGGGGGTGCTGGGATGAACTGGGAGACTGGGATTGACATATACACACTAATATGTATAAGATTGATGACTAATAAGAACCTGCTGTATAAAAAAATAAAATTAAATTTAAAAATTCAAAAAAATGCCAGCTATGATTGTACTAGACTTGAAATTAAAGCTGAAATGTTTCCGTTAGAAATCTAACACACAAACGGAAATTCAAAAATCAAGAAGGAACTAAGAGGCTTCGTGACAAAAGGTACCTTCTAGAATGATGACTTTATGCTTCTCTTCGACAGTAGCTCCTCAGCCTGGAATGGGCCTAGTCATGGAGCTTTTCTGGAAACAATGCCTGTGTCTACACATGCCATCTAGCTTTCTAAAGAATGCTTAATATCAGCCAAACAATCAGGGGGCTTCCCCTGGCCATTTTAGTGGGGGTGCAGAACTAACCTTTTCTTTTCAAATTCTTTTTTTTTTTTTTTTTTTTGAGGTACGCAGTCCTCTCACTGTTGTGGCCTCTCCCGTTGCGGAGCACAGGCTCCGGACGTGCAGGCCCAGAGGCCATGACCCACGGGCCCAGCCGCTCCACGGCATGTGGGATCTTCCCGAACCGGGGCACAATCCCGTGTCCCCTGCATCGGCAGGCGGACTCTCAACCACTGCGCCACCAGGGAAGCCCTCTTTTCAAATTCTTTTGCACATTTAGACACAACCCTTGACATAGGTAACCTCACTTCTACCTGGCACCCCAGTGCCATATCTTACTCATGCAGGACTGAACAAACCCTATGAGGGCATGACCGAGACCACCAAGACAGCCAAATCTGCAGCACTCACCTGAAGGACTTGCTGCACACAGATTGCTGGACCATCTCCAGAGTCTCACAGGCAGTGTCCCCGTGGCATTCGTATCAGCATGGCAATCAGCTTCTCCCCACCCCTGATGTAGTCGGTCTGTGTCCCGCACTTCAATATATTGTCATCTTGGACACATCAGTCAACTGCCACCACATAAAAACTGGTGCTTAAGCTAACTTAGACCCAACGCATGAGCTTTCTTCAGATGTAGAAAACTAAAATAAGGGCTGTAACACAATTCGCCTGCAGGTTCACTTTCTAATAGTAGTGATATAATTGTTTTATTGGGAAAATGTATTATTAACTTGTTAATTTAGCAAGAAAATTAAAATATTTAGTTTAACCCTTACTTTTAATTATAAGAAATCATTACTTAGCGAAAGCAAAAGCTAAAAGAATTAGAAACTCCTAAGTACCTTTGCCTTTACTGAAATGCTGTAATAAACTTTATTCACCTAAAGACTTTCTTTTTTCCTTCCTTTCTCTTCTTTATTTCAGAAGAGACATCGTCAAAAAGGCCATTCTCTTTCTTAGTTGCTTCTGGACTGTTCTGGTATCCTTTCAGGGTACTCGGCCCTGCCACTTGAGCCTGGAAACTGGAGTCATTCTTTCCTTATTTCATGCAGCAAATGTTCACTGAGCATCAACAGCACATCTGATAACATCACTAGGCAGTAGAAGTAGAGTAGTGATTGAGAAAGACAATGCCTCACCCACGTGGAGCTTACAGTCTAGTGGGAGAGACAGACAAGTAACAGAGCAATTACAAAATACAGGAAGTCATGCAGGGTGCAAAGAGATCACATACAAGAAGCACCCAATCCAGATTTGAAGATGGGGGTAGACAGCCAAGTTTTCCCAAAGAAAGTATCACCCAAAATGAATCCCGAAAGATGAAGTAAAGCTGCAGGAACAACAGAAAGAACACAGTGGTTTTAAGGAATTGACATAATTTCAGTATAACTGGAGCATAGCATGTGCTGGTGGGGTGGGACCACCAATGGAAGGGAAGGCAAGTGACGATACTGAAAAAATGTACGTTACTTCCTTAATACCTTCGTTTCTGTGTGAGCCTTCTTACCTTATAACTTTGTTTCATTATCATCAGGTTACTAAATGGAGAAACACAAATTGGGGTGACTAGCTGGTTCACAAAGATGCCCCCGTGGCCCTGTCTGTGCTGCTTCTCTCCTCACTTCTTTTGGAGAAACACTTCTCCTCCCCTCCAGCTCTAGGCATGTGGCCCAAACTGTAGCTGCCATTCTTTTTACATGATTCAATATCCCTGGCCATAGTAACCGGCTGAGAAGTGAACTTGGCTTGCTCCAAAACTGGTCATGGATAGGGTCCCATACTCTTGGCCATGGGGATTAATCTGGTATTAGGCACGTAACTCAAGACAAATCCATCAGAGCACTTCCCCGAGTCTTGCTGGACTAGAGCTGGCAAGGAAGGATCCCTTCCTCTCTGGTCAAAGAGCTGTGAGTATGTGAGCTCAGAGCTAGCGCGGCCATGTCTTCCACCACAGAGGGAATCCTGTCTTCAGTATAATAATGGAGCCAACACAGAGAGCGAAGCAGAGACAAGAAGCCGAGAGAATCCTGACAGCTTTTGAGCCTCTAGTTTTCAGTCCTGAAGGCCAACACCAAGGCTGCCCTATTTCCTGCCCTTCCCAAGGCCTGGCTGCTCAGCATTTTCTCCAAACCTGTGAGCCACCGGGTACCCTTCCTAACTAATTTCAGCTCATTCCACTTGGGTCTCTGTCACATGCTTGTGTGCTCTCTACTTGGCATGTTCCTCTCAACTGCTTTGCTCGAAATGGGTATGGGACAGCCATGAATATGTAGCTTGTTTCCAACTTGCTCAAGGCTTTCTCCATTTCTTCACCTCATTTCTCTACATCTTTACTCATTTTATCCCTTCTGAAGACTTAGAAAACAGCAACTGGAACCGAATCAGGTTTCACACAGGACTGGAAAGGTCTCACATCTGCCTTCCTTTCTGCCCTCCTAGCAAAAACCATTGCTCCATGGGACCAATTAGCTACTCAAGGGTGAAGGAGAAAATGAGTAAAGTAGACCTTTTCAGAGAAGCTCTCCACACACCTTCTAGCCCCTGGCTTAAGTCACCTGAGCCACTCAGGACTCTACCCTAACTGGGTGTCCAAGTTAGGGAGGAAAGGAGGTCACCAAGCACAGGACACAACACAGGTCACCGAGTTGGCAAATAGAGTCCACTGTTGACTCATACTCAACATGGCAAAAACAGAACTCACTGTCTTCCCCCTAAACTAACTCCTTGGCCCAGCTCATTTATTCCTTGCTTTATCATTCTCCTAGTCAGCCAGACCCTGAAATCATGGGATTTATCATTAATTTCCCTCTCTCTACCTACCCCGCAGTCAGTGAGATACTGATTCCTACCAATTTTTTTTGAAATATCTTTTCTAGTCATTCTTTCCTCTTCATTCTCACTTCCAGAACCCATATCCAGGATCCATCACCTCCTGCTTGACCAATCTCTTATATGGTTTCTCTGACATCACCTCCCCTCCCCAAGCCTGGACTGAAAGGACCAAGGATAGGCCCCTGGTCCAAGGGCTGCTGACAGAGCCTGGTACAAACATATGAACTAGGACAGTCAGATTCTCTCTCAGAAATTTGGCCTAACAAGAATTTTTGAAATAGCATGTAATCCTAACAATGTTGACCTCTAACCTTGCTCCACATTCCTTTTCAAAGGATTATGCAATCATATGTGAATAAAATCTCTGGATATTTCCCTTAAAAATAAAAAAGAAACTTGGCCTAAAAATACTAGAGGGAGAGGGAGAGAGGGAGGGGGGTGAGGGAGAGAGAGTGATAAGTGAGGGAGAAGGGAAGGGGAGGGGGTGGGGAGAGAAGCAAGAGTTGAGGCTGAAAGGATGCCTGGAGAGAAGGCATGAGGAAGAGTCAGAACTTTAAGGGGAAAAGTAGAAGGCTGGAGCCTTGGTGGGCTATACAAACCAAAATTATAAGGAAGCAGAGATGATGAGTAAAATAAAACTGGGAACTATAGAAAGGATAATAACCTGAGCTGAGGGGGAAAGGAAGGCAGTCAGGAGTGAGGGGAATAGGGCTGAGTGGTGTTACTAGTACAGCACTCCAGTGACAAGTCTCAAATCCTGCTGCTGAGGTCGCCGAAGCTGCCATGGATCCAAGTACAGTTCCCATGAGATTCCACTGCACTCTGCTTCCTGATCTTTGAGTCCCCTAAAGTCTCTTTCTCCTTAGAGTTCTTTTACAATATCCCCTACCTCTTTACTTCAGATCATTTGAAAGAGTCTCTATCCCTTGCAAACAAAAGAACCTAATGAACACAGTTCAAATCAAAGCTTCTCTGGCTTCTGAGATGCTCATAATCTGGCCACACCTATGCGTATCCAGTCCCACAACTCCTCAATGAGGACACTCCACTTCAGAAACATCAACCCCGCTGGACCGCCACGGACTGCCCCCATGCATATATACACCATGGCCAGTCCTCCGTGCCTTTGCTGGCCCTTCTGCCTCACATGCACTCACTTCTCTTCACCCAACCAGGTTCTATTCCTGCTTTAAGGCCTGCATCCTCTGGAAAGACCTGCCTAGCCTCGCCAGCCCATATCACTTCTCCCTCGTCTTCCCTACTAAGCCCTATATATAGTCTGACTCATGTGATCTAGCCCCCCATTTTATGCCGACCTGCATTTTTCTCTATTTATTCCACGTTTTTTAATCTCCCCAACAGGCTCTTGAACTCATGAGGAGCAGGAACAGATTTCGTATGGTTTTCAACTAGCCCATTGTATCATGAACACGGTGGGTATTCATAAGTATCTGTTGTTCAAAGGGGATCTACGCGGAGCACTAAATAGCGCAAGAGGCACATCATAGAACCTCATTACTACAAAACCACTGCTCATGAGAAGGTTGCACTAAGGGGGCCTCTGCTGAGAGTGTGGCCATTGAGATAATATCCAAAGAGAGGGGCTCAGCTCAAGGCAAGGCTGCCCTCAGACCCATGGGCCTAGTGAGAGGACCACACTTTTTATTACCTCCAACAGGAGAGAGAGAATAGCAAAGGCCTGAGTCCTGGAAATGTAGCCTGACAGCTTGATGTCATGAGGTCTCTCCATCTACTCTAGGGAAATCATAAAACCCTGACCCTATGCTCCTTTGGGAACAAGCACCTCAAGACACAGGCCAGGGAAATGCCAATCTTTTCCTCCTTTCATCCTGGAGCTGCCCCCTACCCACCCCCCAGAGAAATGCCCTGCTCCCCTCCTCTGAGGACAGCTGCCTTTCCAGGCTAAACCCAAGTCACCTTTGAAAAAGGCCACCATTCCATGTGGGACTTTTAAATATCAAGAGATGCTGAACGTTCTTCTTAGAACTTTTCTCAATCATGGCATTTTAATACAAGAGGAGACTGTGGCTCTACCCAGTGTCATTTCCAAAATTGACAAAGGACCCATACATCAGCAATGGCTATTTTGACACTCCATTATGAGTCTTAAAATCTCTATTCAACACCCACTCCCTGAGCTGAGGGTATTATTTATTCCAAGGGTTCCATTAAGAGGTCTCCACTAAGTGCAGCATAATCTGCTTCTGAAAACCATAGTTAAGAAAAGGGCAAGTTTCTTGTCATCCTCAGAAACTGATATGCAAAAAATAAATCTGACTAAGAACATGTGGGTGGGAAGGTACATGGGAAGAGGATTTAAGAAAAACTTCTCCCATGTTACCCACTCAGAAGCTATTGCTGAGCTGTGCCTTTATTTCTTGGTTTCCTGTTTTTGCTTAGAGCAGATAAAAACTTGATGGCAATGATCTTAATTTTCTCTGTCAGCTTTCCAAGCTCATGGGGAGAGGGTAGAAACTGTTCCTTTCTTCAGGCAGGAAACCAAGGTTCAAGAAAAGGGGCTCAGGCTTCCCTGGTGGCACAGTGGTTAAGAATTCGAGCTCTGGTCAGGGAAGATCCCACATGCCGTGGAGCAACTAAGCCCGTGCACCACAACTACTGAGCCTGCGCTCTAGGGCCCATGTGCCACAACTACTAAAGCCCGTGCGCCTAGAGGCCATGCTCCGCGACAAGAGAAGCCACCGCAATGAGAAGCCCGCGCACCGCAACAAAGAGTAGCCCCTGCTCGCCGCAACTAGAGAAAGCCCGTGCACAGCAACGAAGACCCAACACAACCAAAAATAAATAAATAAATTTTTTTAAAAAAAGGGTTCCAGCAGCAGATGGAAGATGTGGATGATCCCCAGAGGCTGCTATGCACACATCTAGAACCGCCTCCCGATCTAGGACAGGGACAGCATGTTAGCAAGGAGTCTAGATGGAGGTACAGACATGAGACATCTTGAATCTGGAAAATGTACATGAGAGATGTTAATAGATTTAAAGGGGATTTCTCCTTTACCTAGGCAACCCAGGGTTTGAAATTCCAACATACCTTGTTTTGAGAAAATGACAGTCATTTCATTCATTCATTCCTGTATTTGTTGCCTTTTCCCCAGGAATCTTCTTTAAAAAAGGCAAATACCCACAGGAGGAATCACATACAACCACTAACATTTTAGTGTGAATTAGTCTGTCAAATTCTTTCACTAAATGTATATAGAGAGAAGAGAGAAGAGGGAAGGGAGGAGTGAGAGAGAAAGAGAGATGGAGGAAAGGAATAAAAGTTATGCTTTCCTAACTCCTAAAAGTGGATTCACAATCATCTCTGCCAACTCCTGAACATCAGAATGGATGTCGGAAACTGAAAGCCTCACTTTCAGTTTCCTCTGTGTCTGGGCAAGGGGCCTGCCAGCTATTTGAGTCCTTATACGTTTGGAGGGATGTTGATGAAAGGAAGTCTATTTGAGATGCCCTCACAGTGCCATCTCCTCCCCTTCCAAAACCCACAACCACAGCCTTCTGTGAAGGCTGAGACACCATGGCTTTATTTATATTCTGCATAGAATGCTGAGTCCCAGCTCACTGCCTCAATACTAGCTATTCCCTCTGCCTAGAATGCTATTCCTCCTGAAATTTACATAAATCCTATAACCCCTTCTCAGACAGGCCTTTCCTATGCAGCATGTGTCTACTCTAGCACATTGCCAATTTATTTCCTTTATAACACTTGTCAGTACCTGATTTCATCTGATTTATTTCTGTTTACTTGTTTAATGCTTTCTTCCCTCCATATCACCAACTAGAATTTCATGAGAATTTCAAATAGTGTCTGTTTCATTCACTTATGGGCCTAGAACAGTGCTTGGTCCATAGAAAATACTCAGTAAATATTTGTTGAATAAATGAATGGATGGATAGATGAATAATGAGTCACTGCTCTCAACCCCAACCATAACTGGATGCCCCCAAGATTGTTTTTAAATAATTTGCTCAGTGTATGAAAAGATGTTCCACATCATATGTCATCAGACAGATGCAAATTAAAACAACAAGATACCACTACACACCTATTAGAAGGGCCAAAATCTGGAACACTGCCAACACCAAATGCTGGTGAGGATGTTGAGCAGCAGAAACTCTCAGTCACTGCTGGTGGGAATACTAAATGCTACAGTCACTTTGAAAGACAGTTTGGTGGTTTCTTACAAAACAAAACATACTCTTACCATGCAATGCAGCAGTTGTGCTCCTTGGTATTTGCCTAAAGGAGTTGAAAACTTATGTCTACACAAAAACCTCCACACAGATGTTTATAGGAGGTTTATTCATAATTGCCTAAACTTGGAAGCAACCAAGATGTCCTTCAGTAGATGAATGGATAAATAAACTGTGGTACATCCAGACAAGGAAATACTATTCAGGGCCAAAAATAAATAAGCTACCAAGCCATTAAAAGACATGGAGGAAATTTAGATGCATGTTACTAAGTGAAAGAAGCTAATCTGAAAAGGCTACATACTGTATGATTCCAACTATATGACATTCTGGACAAGCCAAACTATAGAGGCAGTAAAATGATCAGTGGTTTCCAGGGGTTGGAGGGAGACAAGGAGGGAGGGATGAATAGGTGGAGCACAGAGGAGTTTTAGGGCAGTGAAAATACTCTGTTTGATACTCTAATGATGGATACATGTCACTATACACTTGTCCAAACACACAGAATGAACAACACTGACGGTGAACTCTAAGGTAAACTATGGACTTTGGGTGATTGCGATGTGTCAGTGTAGGTTCATCAGTGGTAATAAATGTACCCCTCTGGTGGGGGATGCTGACGGGGGGGGAAGCTGTGCATGTGTGGGGGCACAGGGGTCTATGGGAAGGGAAGTCTCTGCACTTTCCTCTGAATTTTCCTGTGAACTTAAAACTGCTCTAAAGAAATTAAGTCTTTAAAAAAAGATAGCCATCCCTGGAAAGAATCACCACTAATCCATTCATTCATAGTAGAGGGAGTGAAAAGCTGGTGACTCTTCGTACCAAACTCCCCTGTCCTAACTAAGTACTGTCTGCCAGGGTATGACCTCCAAGGGAGTAGAGCTGGAATATACCCTACTTATTTTAAGCAGCCCTAACTGCAGTATCTAACAGAAAGAGGAAGTCCTACATCATAGGACTGATGCTGAAGCAATAATACAAATACAGTGGTGTCTTATCAGAGCACAGATTTTGGCCAGGACTTACACATGGTTCATAGCCTCACTGTACTAGATTAGACTCTTTCAACATGTCGTTTTATGAAAGCTGCTAATCTAAGAACACATGCAGGAAGACCCAGGGCAGAAAGCCAAGATCCAGAGAACCATCAATACATCAAAATGAGTCTCTAGACAAGGCAATAGGTTGGCATCTGGGTGGGGATCAAGAAGTACATGTGATAAACAGCTCATGAAGCTCAATATTAAAGAAACAAACACCCCAATCCAAAAATGGGCAGAAGACCTAAATAGACATTTCTCCAAAGAAGACATACAGATGGCCAAGAAACACATGAAAAGCTGCTCAACATCACTAATTATTAGAGAAATGCAAATCAAAACTACAGTGAGGTATCACCTCACACCAGTTAGAATGGGCATCATCAGAAAATCTACAAACAACAAATGCTGGAGAGGGTGTGGGGGAAAGGGAACCCTCTTGCCCTGTTGGTGGGAATGTAAATTGATATAGCCACTATGGAGAACACTATGGAGGTTCCTTAAAAACAGAACTACCATACGACCCAGCAATCCCACTACTGGGCCTATACCCAGAGAAAACCATAATTCAAAAAGACACATGCACCCCAATGTTCATTGCAGCACTATTTACAATAGCCAGGTCATGGAAGCAACCTAAATGCCCATCAACAGACGAATGGATAAAGAAGTTGTAGTACATATATACAATAGAATATTACTCGGCCATAAAAAGGAATGAAATTGGGTCATTTGTAGAGACATGGATGGATCTAGAGACTGTCATACAGAGTGAAGTAAGTCAGAAAGAGAAAAACAAATATCGTATATTAATGCATGTATGTGGAATCTAGAAAAACGGTACAGATGAACCGGTTTGCAGGGCAGAAGTTGATACACAGATGTAGAGAACAAACGTATGGACACCAAGCGGGGGAAAGTGGTGGGGGGTGGGAATGGTGGTGGGATGAATTGGGGGATTGGGATTGACATGTATACACTGATGTGTATAAAATTGATGACTAATAAGAACCTGCTGTATAAAAAAACAAATAAAATAAAATAAAATAAAATTTAAAAAGAAGCACATGTGAACCCAAGGTCAAGGTAGAACAATGGAACAGTAACCAGGCAGGAGAGTGAAAAGCTGTAGGATCTCAGTTTGACAGCCCAGTCAAGCTGGGGCTCCAAGGCTGGGCAAAGCAGTCAGGAACAACAAGGACATGTGTGACAAAGTGTAGGGAAAGGCCTCTGGTCAAAAGCCACATGTGTGTTCAGAATCCTGAAGACCTGTGGAAAGCAAATGTTCAGGATAAAGTGAGCAAGAAAGCAAACCGGAGAGGCCAGGCTCAAGGAGACCCGGATTCAGAGGCCAATCCCTGTCCTGATTAGGAAGATTCTTAGATGTTTCTTATGATGAAAGAACCCTGGATGAGGAAGCAAGGAAGTGAATCAGCCTAACTTGAGTAGGGAGCATAATGGTCAGGATGAAAAATGAGAATGAGGGCATAATGTATAGATAGGTTTGTTGGCAACTACCTAAACTCTGAATCTAGAAAAGGTGTGTGTGTGTGTGTGTGTGTGCACGTGCGTGTGTGTGTATGTGTCGGCTGCAGTGGGAGGTGGGTGGGTGCTCTTCAGAACTTTTATATATGCAGAAACCAAAGTTACTATCAGCCAACATGTGACTGGGCTCCAGAGAAGGCACCAATGAGCCGTGTTGGGGAGCAGCTCTGCCACGGCACCCTGGCGGCCTTGGGCACATCCACAAACATCATGCAGGCAAAGGGTGGAACTGCAGCCTGAGTCCTGTGCAATGTTTTGTGATCCTCCTGGTACACGAGAGGATGGGAGGAGGCCTGTAAGGAGCTACTATGAGGCCGTCTCCCACTGGTGTACCTTCCCCCTCACCCCTCACCCCCACACTCCCCTCCCACCCTACCCCCTGCCCTGGAGGCTATTATGAGACAATTTCTTTTTGCCTCCCGGGCACCAGTGAGGTATGGAGTTTTCTGCCTTGCCTTCTCAGAATATCTAACTGCTTTAATATATAATATATAAACATAAATTTATAAAATATAAATTTTATATAAATATAAAATATAATTTCTAAAATCTTTTTTTTTTTTTTTGGCTATGCCATGCGGCACGTGGGATCCTAGTTCCCTGACCAGGGATTGAACCCACGTCCCCTATAGTGGAAGCTCAGAGTGTTAACCACTGGACCGCAGGGGAAGTCCCAAAATATAATTTCTAATATAAATGTATATAAATATATATTATGCAGAATATAAAACTACTTTGTGGCAGCCTAGATCGGGCTTCTCAGCAATGGGGTGTCCCAACTTGCACTGCAGTCATCCGGCCCCCTTTTGTTTCCGGGTCATCCTTTTTAGCGTGTGGAGCGATGACCACAGAAAGCTGGCACTTTCAGCTTATTCTTCTTTTCACTGCCCATGTAAGTACTAAACTGTCTAAATCTAAAAGTGGCTCACTGTATTCTTAGCAGTCAAATCAGTCAGGTCTTGGCCTTGGCCTTGCCTTGTGTTGTATGTGTGAGACCGACAGGCCTCAGACAGAAAAAAAAGGCAAGCTTGTCATTTGTACTATGATGTCTGTTGTGAAGGATTTCCCCGCGGGGTAGTTTGGGTGAAAACATTCAGATACGTGTTAATCCCCTCTGAAGAAAACCTGATGTGGTCCAAACCCATTGCTGAGACCTTAGTCAGCCAGGTCCCTGCTGACACATGTACTTTGAAGCTATTGGCCATTTGCTACAGGGGGGCAGGGCATCCCAGCAATGCAGGCTCAGGGCCCACAGACATTATCCTTAGAGAATCGCTACAGTTCATTTGTGACAAGTCTCCACTTCACTCATCTCAGTCCAATGAGGACACAGCCACTTGTAAAGATTTCTAGAAAAGATCTACCACCTTCTCCATCAACCACTGCAATCCTTGATCTACCAGGACATTCTTACTTCATTCTTATATGATTCTCACACTGCGGTGGTGACCAGTATAGTCCCCCCCTGCCCCATAAAGGCAAGGAGCCCCATACAAAATACCCACAGGGAGGATAGCATGTATAGTACAGTCCTTAACCTCCAGGGATTTATACTCCAAGAAGAAAGTCAAATTGAGCCACAAGAAACAAGCACTTAGGTATACAATATATGGTGCTATGTAATAAAAGGATTCAAACCAAGGGTTATAGAAATGAAGGAGGGAAGGAAAATTTGCTTCTAATTTGGGGGATTAAGGATGACATTATGGAGGATGTGGCATTTGAGGTGGGCCTAGAAAAAAAACAGATAAAATTTCACTAAGCACAGAAGGGATAATAATTGAACAAACAAGAAAAACTAAAAGACCTTGGAATACAGATAATTCTGGAAACAAAAGAGAATTTTTTTAATTTAATTGTTTTCTTTAGAGTGATTGTAGATGACCTTTGCATCTATAAAATATGGACAGGTTACTACAAGTAAGAAGCTGAGAAGCTTGGGAATTTAAAATATAATTGCCAAAACAAGAGGCAATGAACAGTGAGTAAATGTAAATGAGCAAAGGTAAGGAGAACCCAGTCATTAGAAATACTGAACAGTTAAAGGGAGAAGAGAGAAAAGAGAGCAGGCAGACAATTAGTAGCATAGTCAGAAACAAGAAAATTAACAGCAGCAGCTATGGATCCCCTAACTCCAACAAAGTGCTAGTTGCTTTACATACATACTTTACCTCATTTAATCCTCACGAAACACAGCAAGGTAAGTACTGTTATTAAGAAACCAGAGCTCAGAGAAACAAAGGAACTTGCCTCATGTCAGACAGGTAGCAAGTGGCTGAGGTATGTCTGACCTCAAAACTATTGCTCTTAACTCCCTCATTTGCAGGAAGGCAGAGGGGAAGCAGCAAGAAGAGGAAGAGGTTGAAAGTGCCAGGCTGGAAGCTGAGGTGTACAGGAACAAGGTCCTTCAGGAGCTGGGAAGGGACAAGGCCTCAGGCACAAGCAGGGAAGTGGCAAAGTGATGGAAAATGAGCCTGCCAGAGGGTGAGGGGCCTTTCTTCCTCCAAGACTCCAAACACCGCTGAGGAGACCCAGGGATGCTGAGACGCAGTGAAGTGGGAGCAGACAGGCACCAGATCCAAGAGGACCTTGAAACCAACGCCAGGCCTGCCTCCAAGAGCAAGGCTATGCCTGATGACTCATGCCCCAGGACAAGGTCAGCTCCTGGCCAGCAGCCACTCAGGATGCTGCAGCAGGGCAGTACTCTGCACCAGGAGGTGCTGTCACATCCAGCCCCCCTCCACTCGTCTCAAGTGTGGCCAAAAAAGAAAGCCACCTTTGACTTTGTGTCACCAAACCATTTTCTTCCTGTTGGCCAACTGGAGGGCAAAAGGGACAAAAGTAAACCAAGGAAGGGATGTTGCAATTCCAAATTCCTCCACAAAATGCTTTCTAAATGCGTCTGAGCCGGCCTCCTATAAAGGGCAAGAGGGGCACGATAAACTGACTACCCACCCTTGAAAATTGTTCAAGAGGAGTAGCCCCGCAAGTGTGAATTCTAAAACCCCAGAGCAGGTGGCCTTTTCAAAAAGCTAAGTTGATTTTATCACTAGCTTTAGTCTGAATTCGCTGCACATTTCCTCCATAATCCAGGATGTGATAAGAAACCAACATAACAGGAATTCATCTTCCCCCAAGGAAAGGTGAGCATCTCTGAGCTCAACAGAGACAACTGGAACCTAATTACATCGCCTCTTTTCAAGACTTCCAGTAAAAGTGTAAAATGAAAGAGGACTGAAAGAGGCTGTTTAGCACAGCTACAATGCGACCACGTTTTCTTGAAACGTTTTCTTGGTGTGACACACCAAGTAGCTGCCATTTTTAGAGAGCGATCTGAAATCACAGCAAGTGTCATTCTGTAGCAAAAAAATAAAGACCCTGATTCGAGAGCTTTGGAACCTGGGTGCCCCAGAGCAGTATTTCCTTGTTAGATGTGACTAATTTTACACAAAGGGTAGGCCAGGAAGGCTGGTCTGGAAAAAGAAAAGCACCTTTGTGAAGAAAAATAAGTATGTGGCCTTCAGGGAGCTAAGTACATGTTTAATTTTGTGTTTTAAACTTCTCAGCAGACTGCAGATCTATAAAGGGAATCACTGAAAGTGAAGATAACGGCGACTTACCCAGAGCATCAGGCTGTTTTCCGCAAGACGGGGTGAGAAGTGAGAAAGCAAAATCTTTGCTTCAGTTACACAAACTCCCTCTCCTTTGCAGAGAAACTTGATAGCTGAAATGGAGCCAGACGCTAACGCAGGAGTCTCTGCCAAGAACTCTGTGCTTGTCCAACACTGACATCTAGTGGTCAGTTCTGAAACGTATTTTTTATTTCTGAAAATGCTCCATTGGAAGCACCAAGTAGATAAATCCTCTCTATGCTTTTTATTGTGAAAGATGTTTCTTCTTTCTCCCTTTGGAAAATATTGCACTATAATTTAATTTTTATTTCTGTAAAAATACAGTTATTCAATTTATATTTTTAGTTTAAAAAAGTTATAAGGGTTGTCATTCTCATTAAATAAGATTTGGCAGGGCTTCCCTAGTGGCACAGTGGTTAAGAATCTGCCTGCCAATGCACGGGACACGGGTTCAAGCCCTGGTCCGGGAAGATCCCACATGCCGTGGAGTGGCTAAGCCCGTGTGCCACAACTACTGAGCCTGCCTCTAGAGCCCGTGAGCCACAGCTGCTGAGCCCTAGTGCCACAACTACTGAAGCCTGCATAACTAGAGCCCATGCTCCACAAGAGAAGCCGCCACAATGAGAAGCCCGCGCATCATAACGAAGAGCAGCCCCCGCTCGCCGCAACTAGAGAAAGCCCGCGCGCAGCAACGAAGACCCAACGCAGCCAAAAATAAAATAAATTAAAAAAAAAAAAGACTTGGCCTGTGTGTGAAAAAAGCACAGGATCTCTAATCCGAATTTGTTGGGTGTCATAATTATCTCTTATATCCATAAAGCACTAATCACTTTCCAAAGCATGACCAGTTATATTACCTCTTTAGATATTCAACAGCTCTGAGAGGGGGGAATCAGGATCATTCTATTTTGCAGAAAAGTACACAAAGGCCCAGAAAATCTAACTAATACATCCAAGGTCATAGAGCAAGTCAGAGGTGATGCTAGTTCTAGAATCAAGGTTTTCCAATTTACAGGCCAGAATTCTTATCCTTAAGGCATATTTCCCTTTGTGGAAAGAAATAAATTACTCTCAGCTGGTGAGGGAAAAGGCAAATGGGGACACACAAACACACACACCCTTCCTTTTGCTCTGCACTGTTAAAGCCCTGACATTAACTAATGAGCAGAGGGAGAAAGCCACAGTGGATGATAGCCGCACTCCATTTTAGCCCATCGAGAAAGACCTGGCTGAAGCTAATAGGCATTATTAACCTTCCCATCCAGCCTACCAGAATCAGCCACCACAGTGAAGTGCAGGGGTTGATCTTTACAAACACCTTGGACCGTCATCCAAAGAGCTTGAGAGTTGGTTACCTTATGCCCAGATTTATGCACCTTCCCCCAACCAGGGCACAGAGCTGCATCCTGATGACGCTAACAAGCTTCCTAATTATCATCAAAACTAGAGGTATACAGGGGAGGCACACTTGAGGGCATGATGAATGGGTTGTAAACTTATACATTTCTTCTGCGGGCAACTTACCAAAGGCTTCAGAATTTTAAACTGGGACTTTTTTTTAAAACAGGATAATTAGCTGGGACTCTAAAAAAGAGAGATCAAACCATGAAGGTCTGAACACAAGTGAGCACTTCATAAATGTTCTCTGGTATGAAATATTGCCATGAGATTCCCAAAGAGGCATGGAGCATCTGCCTTAGAGGCCTGTGGCCAAACTTGTACTGTTACCGCTTTGCTAGGAGAGGAACTGAAGCATTTTGTGGGGTGAAGATAGGAAGTAAGAGAGACCAGTCACCCAGACAACCAGAAGTGCAAGTCAACCCTTGGGGTTTAGGTCACTCTGCCCCGAAGCAGCTCCATCTCTAGAAAACCAAGGTGTCAAATCCTACCGTTAATGTCCGTTTAAAATGGCAAATTAAAAGGGAGTGATACAGCTTGCCATGTCAATGCTCTTATCCCACTTCTACGGATCCTGTGCCAACTCAGTGGCCTGACCTCTTAATAACAATAATAACAACAATAGTAACAACTAACACTAATACAGTAAGCACTATTCTAAGGGCTTTATGTATATTAACTCATTAATCCTCACAACCCCATGAGGTAGGTGCTATGATCCCCAATTTACAGATGGGTAAGCTGAGGCACACAAGTAAGTAACTTAACCAAGATTCCACATCTTTTAAGTGGTGGGACTAGAAATTAAACCCAGGTCTGTCCAATTTCCGTGCCCATTCCCTTAACCTCTCTATATTAGTGGTTTTCAAAGTGTGGTCCCTGGACCAGCAGTATTAGCATTACATGGGAACAAAATCCTCAGCCTTCTCTCTCCACACCTGCCCCCGACCAGACCTACTGAAACAACAACTCTGAGGTTGGGGCCCAGCCCTCTGTACTTTAACAAGCCACACAGGTGATTCTGATACACATGATAGCTTGAGAACTACTGTTCTATATGATAGCACCTGTCTCTAAAAGTTAGTTGCAGGTGTAGAACATCAGCTCACAGAGAACACTCTGCCCAGTCAGAGTGCAACTTGATTTCTTGCCACTTGCCATTTTCTGATGAAACTGAACTGTGAGAAGGTAATTCAATTTGACTGTGGGCTTGGATTAATCTTGGATGTTTTGCTATCATTCCTTAGTCCTACCAAAATTCCAAGACACAGTTCAGTAACAGTAGATCCATTTTTTAGATGCAGAAATCAAAGCCATTCAAGTCATTGGATAATTGACAAAACCTCTGTCATTTAGTCCATCCTCCTTCCTCCAGAAATATACACATAACCCATTTGAGGCTGGTAAGCGATTATCTCTTAAAAAAGAAAAAAAATATCTGGAGATGGGGGGAAGGAAATAATCTTTGAGATTTGGACTTCAGAGCTGTAGTCCTTCAGCTCAGGCTTGATGTGACCTCCTTTACTTGCTTTCTTCCCTCATGCCATCCCCCTATAGTCTTTATATCAGAAGAACCCAGCTCAGGTTTGCAGGAAAAGTTACAGAGTCAAATCATATTAGCTTGTATTTATTCAGCATCTCCTAAGAGCCAAGAACTCTTTTAAGCACTTTATATATTACAACCACCCTGTGACATAAGTATCATCATTATCATCCCCATTCAACAGACAAAAACAATCGGGGCACAAAAAGGTGAAATAAACTTTTCCAAGGTCTCATAAGTAGCGAGTGACAGATCCTAGCTGGGTTCTAAACCCAGAACGTCTGCTGCCAGAGCCCCACACACATAACACCATGTTTTGCTGCCTCTCTTTGGGAAATTCTTCATATATCACCTATTATTTCCCCCTCCCAGTCTCCATACATTAGCCCACTGGGAAGTCCTATAGTACAGAAACTGTATAACCCAATTGCATTGTATAATCCATCGTATAACCCAGTGTCTCCCAAACTTACTTGATCAGGGAACCCTTTTTTGTCTACCACATACTAAAGTTCCCTGGAACAACTGGTCTTAGAAACACATTTTGGGAAAACCTAGTTTGGTCAGGAAGACAATTCTCTCACCCAATCTTTAAGCCACTGTGAGAAGGCAGATGGACTAATGGGGGGAAAAAGTGTGTGTGTGTGTGTGTGTGTGTGTGTGTGTGTACCGTAGAACATGTACGTTTACTTTTGTTGCTGGTGGTGGTGATGTCATTCTTGACACGTACCTAATGCCTTTACCACATCTTTGGCTAACCTTGAAGGACAAGAAAGACAATTAGGTCATCATGAGGGAAAGAAGCTTGTTTTATTTCTCTTAGAGTAGGCAGATGTAATTTGTATCACTGACAGCAAAGGCATGATGCCACCATCTCAGCCCTTTGCAAGGGCAACACTTTGTAAGAGGGAAGCACAGCTATGCCACCCACTGCAAGACAAATGGCTAGCAGTCTCTGTGCACATTGTTAATGATGGGCAGTTTCCCCACCCACCCACCTCAGAAGTTCCAGAGTGCTTACCACCTTCATCCAAATCATCCTGGAAGTTTTAGCCTATTAGCTTGAGTTACTCCAAATAGTCAGATGGAGATTTGGAGCGACATTCAGAAACCTCTCTTTCAAATATCTGTGCTCCCAGGAATTCTGCTTGATAGCATAGAGTATTGAACTTGTAGGGTGTTGAAGCAGGAGGAAGGAGGGAAGATTCTACCTTTGACAATTAGCACCTCTCACACTGGGGAACAGGAGCAGGAAGGGCTCCAGATTACAGGGTAAATTGTTATCCATCTGACTTTTGGTGTCTAATCTGGAATTCCCCAAATCATACCAAGCTACAGGTTAAAATAAAATTAATCATCATAAATACCATTTCTCTGGTTTTCACCCAAACCCATTATTATGATACCTCTAGGTCCTCCACTATTTCTCATACTCCCCAGTGGTTGTCTCAAGTCTATTCATAAGGAAGCCTTCTCAACCTTATGGACTTCTTAGGCTTCCGCTACCTATAGAAGCCACATCACAGGCATCTCATCACTGCTACCAGTGTTCACCGTGAATAACAAGGGCATTAATGCTTGTACCAAGGATACTGCTTGCGCCTGTTCCCAAAGCCTCCAGAGCTACATCAAGCCACTGATGCTGCCGTGCACTACTCTTAAAACAAAATGGCCGGGACTTCCCTTGTGGCTCAGTGGTTAAGAATCCGCTTGCCAATGCAGGGGACACGGGTTCGAGCCCTGGTCCGGGAAGATCCCACATACTGCGGAGCAACTAAGGCTGTGCACCACAACTACTGAGCCTGTGCTCTAGAGCCCAAGAGCCACACCTACTGAGTCCACGTGCCCCAGAGCCCATGCACTGCAACTTCTGAGCCCGCATGTTGCAACTACTGAAGCCCATGCGTCTAGAGCCCATGCTCTGCAACAAGAGAAGCCACCACAATCAGAAGTCCGTGCGCAGCAACGAAGACCCAATGCAGCCAAAAATAAATTAAACAAAAAAAAGGCCCCAGGTGCTACTGCTGTGCCAATGACTGGAAGCCAGGTAGCATCTACAGCTCTGTGCTGTCCCTGGTGTCGCTGATGTACCACAGCCCTCCAAGTGCCAAAGCTGAGTTCTGTTCCCTGGAAATCCCATGTTCCAGGGTTGGCTATGTTCTGAGCCAACTCTCAATTAGGTCGGCGTAAAAGCTGTGCTGCCTTATCTCCTTTCCATCGTCTCACAAAGCTCTTTAGAGAAACTACTTTTTTCCTGCTTGTATCTTGTTTTTACTTTCACTATCCTCAACCCTTTGTGTCTATTTAGACACAAATCCTTGGGGAACTAGGCCAATGGGTAAATCTGAATGGTAGGCAATAGGCTATACTCAGATTTGCCCAAACCTTCTAACAACTAAGGCACTATTGTTGGACCTAGCATGTGAACATGACTCTCAGAAGTCTCCTTAGTAACCCATGGAGGAGTGGGATGAGAGGCTCTCTACACCATGCCCAAAGAGATCTGAATCCTAGTGCAGCCTATCCCAGCATAGGCTCTCTGTAGGCTCTCTTCTACAAGAGATTTTATTCCCAGTACATCATTCTTGCAAACCAATCCAAAAGACCATAGGAAGATGCATTGGACTAGGCAGAAAATGACCAGAATTCGAATTCCAGTTCTATCATTTATCAGCCATGTGAGCCCTGGGAAGGCCATTTAACCTCAACCTACTAGGATAACAATAACTTTCCTGACTACCCCCAGGCTTGCCCATTCAAGAAGTATGCATTGAGCTTCTTTCTAAAAGACAGAAGACACAGTGCCAGGCCTGTTGCAGATGTAAAGAATAGTCACAGATTTTGCCAGGTATCAGCATGCAAACTAACATTTTTTTGAGAAAATATTTGTTGAGTCCTTATTAATTGTCCTTCACTTTACATGTTATCTTATTCCTCACAATAGCCCTATGAGCATGACTAAGCACACTTTATAAATGAGGAAAACAGAAGCTCAGGGAAGATCATAAATTTATTCAAGCCACACATCTAAGTGGTGGAACTGGGATTCAAATCCAGGTCTATCTGATGCCAGAATCTGATTTTTCCACCAGACTATACTGCCTCATGTATATAAATAGCTATAATACAAGATAGAAAGTCATTCATCTCATAAGGCATAGATGAAGTGCCATGGAATCAAATGAGATGCATATGAAAGTGTTTTATAAACAGTCAAGCTGACACAATTGTAAGGTGTTTCTGTTATTATCACTAGGGTAAGTGCTCTATAAAATATGCTAGCTGTAAAATTCCATCTGTAAATAGGAGTTAACCAAGCCTTGTAGAGGTATAAAAGAAAGGAGTATTTAATTTCAGCTGCAACAGACCATTGGAAGGCAACTGGTGCCTCAAATTCAGTCACTATTCTAAATAGCCCAGCATCTGTATATGGGCGTGGGTAACCCATGTGAACAGATCGAGAGCCCCCAGAGCTCAACGGCAGCATCCAAGCAGAATGAAAATCAGTTCAGCACGTTGCAACGTGCTGGATGAGCCTCCTGAGAGGACATATTGGGATGGGTTATTAAGATCACTCGGTGAAGCGGGAACTTGTTCAGGATGTGTGGACCACTGTGACCACTATGGGCAAGACCGTGTACCCCAGCAGGGTGTGAGGAGCTGGTTTTTGAATGCAGACTGACACAGAGGCTCTTTATTGTGAGTTCAAGGTGTAATAATTATAGCTTACCTATACTGAGCACCTCCTATGTGCCAAGAACTGAGCTAAGCACAGAGTACATCTTAAGTCATCATACTGTGATGAAGCCAACTGTATTTATCTGATTAAGAGCACATGTTTTGAAGTAACACAAGCCACTATTTGTTTTACATCGGATAAGTTGATTCAGCGCTTTGAGACTCAGTTTCCTAATCTGTAAAATGGAGATCATAATGCCTACCTCAGAGAGTTGTCATGAGAATTAAATAAGTTAATGAATTTAGTACAGTAAAGCAATTAATACTATACCCAGCACATATGAAATATTCAATAAATGATACTATTGTTATATTTTTCTATTGAAAGTTCAGCGTGGATCATTCTTTTGACTTCTAGGAAATAGTACTAGAAAGTCCATTCTAGGCATATTGGTTACCTACTGCATAACAAGTTACCCTAAAATTTAGCAGCTTACAGTAATGCATTTACTATCTCACGGTTTTTGTGGGTCAAGAATCTGGGCATGGCTAAATGGGGTCCTCTGCTCTAAGGTTTCTCACAGGCTATAATTAAGGTGTTGGCCAGGGCTGGGGTCACATCTCAAGACTTGACTGAGGGAGGATCCTCTTCCAAGCACATTTGTGTGCTTGCTGGCAGGACTCAGGTCTTGTACAGGCTGTCAGCCCGAGGTTCCTTACTGGCTATTGGCTGGAAGCCACCCCTGGTTCCTTGCCAAATGGGCCTCTCCAACATGGCATCTTGCAAAGCCAGCAAGAGAGAGAGTCAGCTAGCAAGATGGAAGTCACAGTCTTATAACCTAGTCACAGAAGTGATATTCCACCATTTTTGCTGTATTCTATTCCTTAGAAGTAAGTCACTGGATCCAGCCCAAAGAGGATTACACAAGGGCATGACTACCAGGAGGTGGGGATCACTGAGAGTCACCTTAGAAGTTTGCCTTCCACACTGAGAAAGGTAAAAAAATCAAGAGTCAAAATGTATAAAACATGGTTCTTCACACTTAGATGTACTCTTTTTGCTACTTCAGGTTTGTGCATTCATACTAGGAATTCTAATAAATGTCATGGTCTCTTTAAAATATTTTTAAAAAAAGAGTCAAGGAGAAACTCTTAAAGGGCTTTGGTGTATAAAATTAAGATTCAAAGTGAATTGTGAAAATAAGTATAGGCTATTAAGGGAACAATTAATAAGGAAAAATATTACTAGGTGTTTTGGAGGTTTTGTTTCCCTCAATGATAATAAAAGGATTGTTTTTTTTCTTTGATTAATGTTTAGCTTGCTTAAGTTCATTTTATAATAAGATTTTCACAGGGAACTGTATTCAATATCTTATAATAACCTATAATGGAAAAGAATCTAAAAAAGAATACATACATAAATATATGTGTGTATATATATATATACATGTATATGTATAACTGAATCATTTTGCTGTACACCTGAAATTAACATAACATTGTAAATCAACTATACTTCAATTTTTAAAATGTATTAAAAAAGGAAGATTTTAATCATGATCATACCCATTTTATAGATGAGGAAACTGGCTCTGAGAGAACTTGCTCAGGGTCCTTAAGAGCAAAGTTGAATTGAAATCCAAGTCTGTTCAACTCCAAAATCTCTGCTTTTTCTGCTATAACCATTTGCCCCCCATATTTAGCTAATTAGTGTGATTTGTTCCAGTCTAGTGTTCGTGTTTTAGTTTTGCTCAACACCTTACTTTTGATTATGCACATATATATCCTACCTTTATCTCCCACACCCATAATCCTTACCATAAACTTTATCCCCTCCCAAACTGACAGTAGTTGTTGTTTAGAAATTTAACACCAGTTCTTTATAACTTAGAGCAAAACATCTTTCTTTTAAATAAATAGGTGATATTTTATTTGTGTGCCTGTGGTCCTCAGGTGCTAGGTAATATTTTGTCAATGCTTTTCTGAAAGTAAAAATACTAGTCAGGATTTCTTTTTTGTACAATTCTGGTCCATACCAGCAATTCTTTGCCAGTGTGTAGGAAACAAGATTTTCAGCATGATTCAAAATTTGTACACATTAAGAGTGCAGAGCACCTTGATACTGAAAAGCAAATGTGGAGAATAAAAGGAGTTATCATACGAGTTTTTTAAAGCAAACAAAACAAATTTTGCAGGCATACATATAGCCATCATTGACTGAGCACCCAGTGTATACACACAAGGAATTAAGCTCATTAGATACTGAGCAGGATACAACCCTCTATAACACATAGGAGATCCCTGCACCCAGGGAGCAATGCCATCCAGCATGAACCCAAGTGAGCATAAGCTCCTCAAAACAGACATTTCCAGATGGAGTCACTTCCTATCCAGATTAACTGCTTGAAACTACAGGATGAATTCTTTACATCACCAGGTTTTTTTTCATGGGTATATAAAACATCATATCCATCCTGTCCTCACCTGTGTTTGGCTAGTAGACTTTCTTGGATCTTGGAGACGGTGTTATTTGCCAAGGCAGGATTTCTCAGTTAGACTGGAAACATCAGTATGTATCATATGCTTCCACTTATCTTTTAAGGGTATATATGGAGTAGTATATGCTCAGATTATTTCTGGAAGGACATGTAAAAAAATAACATTTGCCTCTAGAGAGGGGAAGATTGAGAACTGTGGAACTGGGGTAGGTGGGAGAGGAACACTCACTTTTCACTATATGATCTTTTGTATAACTTGAACTTGTTACTATGTTTATGTATTACTTTTTTACTAAAATACTTCAAATAATTTTTAAAGATTCAAAAAATAAATCGAGTTCTTAACTAGGCATTTCTTATGGAGCTTATGGCAAAATACACATAGAGGCAGTTTAACCTTAATAGTTGGGGTTCTGGAGCCAGATTACATGGGTTTGAATATCTCCACCACTGGGCAAGATACGGGAAAAATAACTTGACCTCTCTAAGCCTCAGTTTCCTCCTCTGTAAATGGTGGCTCTGTTGTAAAGCCTGCTTTTCTGAGAACTAGGAAAAAAGGAGGCTTTGGCAAGAGGTGATCCTTCCTGGAACTTGATTCAATGGGTAAAGTAAAGGAAAAGATGGCTCTGATCCATCATCTCACATTTCCAGATGGGAGTAGGGGTAAATAATCATGTTGTGTCTATGGATTTGAAATTAAATGGTAATAATGAGACTTGTTTCACTGAAGCCTCAGTTGCTTCCACAACTGTCTCTATTGCCTTTACTTTGCTTCAAAATGGGGCCATTCAAGAGAAGCTGTCTTTCTAGTCCTTCTAGGACTTTGGGGGTGATGAATAACCGTAAAACACTATTTGCCCTTAATTCCTTGAGTATCAAAAGGCCTGCTTGGCTGCCTAATGTCAGAGCGGAAGAAGGGTATGGAATGAATTGAGAATTGGGCAAACCTCCACACAGCTGGCCAGAAAAGTCCCAAGTGCCAGGCTGCCCTTTCTACCCTTCTCTTGCATTCATGCTCTAAATCCAGGGTGCCAAAACTAATCCACCTGCCTTGCCATTCTAAATGAACTTCCACTCTCTTTAGTAGTCTACAACGTACAAAAACACTTTGGTCTAAGCGTAAAGAAAAGAGAGGCCAATGAAAAGAAAGCACTGGTTGGATACTTCCAGAAAAAAAAAAGTTAGTCTGCTATCAAGAGAAAATAATCTCATTAAGGGATTTGTTTTCAATTTTGGTCCAAGTAGATGCCTATTGTTGGTAAGCAAATAGAAGACATTCTTCTTAAGCTAGAATGGCGCAAATTTCCAGAGATGTAACATAGCTTCCAGGACATGGCTATGTCACTCCAGTATGCAGTTCTCTGGTACAGACTACCCCGTTAAGAGTCACTACTGAAGTATTGGGCATTACCCTGCAGTAGGGTGACTAGAGTGCCTTGTGGAAGTAGAGGAGACACGATCACATGTCACAGCAGGGACATGTGGCAACATGCTTCCATTTAAGGCCTAGGAATCAACTGCAGAAAATTTCACAAAAAGAAGATCCCTAGGTCCCTCTTCAAATCTACTGAGTCAGAATCTCCAAGGAGTGGTAACAGAGCTTGTATGATATTAATAAGTATTATAGCTAATATCTGTTGAGAATTTGCTATGTGTACCAGACACCATGCTAAGCATTTTACATGTATTATCTCATTTAATCCTCACAACAACCTTCATAAGGGTTCAATACTACTATTATCAACATTTATCAATACAAAGGTCCATGACTGTTTTCACTGTGCTCCTTGTTAAGCATCTTTCTTCACTATCCTCCCTTAATCCGCTTGAAAACAAATGCTCTTCTTTTTTATTTTAATATTTATTTATCTATTTATTTGGTTGTGCCGGGTCTTAGTTGCAGCAGGCAGGCTCCTTTAGTTGCAGCTTGCGGGCTCCTTAGCTGTAGCATGTGAACTCTTAGTTGCGACATGCACGTGGGATCTATTTCCCTGACCAGGGATCAAACCTGGGCCCCCAGCACTGGGAGCACGGAGTGTGAACCACTGCACCACCAGGGAGGTCCCACAAATGCTCTTGTGCATGGCCCAAATTGTTGGGGTTTTTTTTTTTCTTCTAAGCTTACCCATTTTATGATACTGCTTCCTTGGTGGAAATAAAAGCCTTTTCTCAGCCCAAGATCCAAGATCCAAGCCCACAGCCCTGCATGCCTTATACTGCTTCCCTATCTTGCTTAATGTCCTATAGAACTCACAGTGAGACTGCTTGGAAAATTAGATCTGGAAAGAAATTCTCTCTTTTCATGGGCAAAGCATTCAATAGGGGAAAGGCAGAGGCCATGAAACTGTCTTTTGAAGGCAAAGGGGTCTTCTTGTTCTTAAAGTAGCAATACACATCAACTTCCTCAACAGGTTGCTTGTAATAATAATAACAGCTAACATTTATTGAACACTTTACTATGTTCCAAGCACTGTACTACATACTTTAAATTCATTATCTCATTTAATATTCAATATAACCTTGTAAGGCAATTATTATTCTTATCTCCCATTTTATGGATGAAAAGACTGAGGCCAGAAAGGCAAAATGATTTGCCAGGGATCACTTAGCTATTAATTGACAGACAGGACAATAAAATTGTCCTGACTCCAAAGTTGATATACTTAACCACTCAGTCTCTAATGTCAAGACCAAAAGAAGAGGTATAATTGGGACTTGTATTTAATTGTGTTTGTGTTATGTGTGGGTTTGGGGGATTTTTTGTTTGTTTGTCTATAAAAAAGAAGAGGGTTTTATTTTCCAGTCTACTTGGCCTCAGGAAGCAAATATGGTGAATTAGAGGCATGGTAGATTTCTGGCCTGGCTAACTGATGTGTGTCAAAATCACAAATCAGTGTGTTAGAACTATTGTCTTTTTATCAACTAGTATAAAGAAGTAATTTCTCCCTCTAAAGTGAACATCTGAAGAGATTACCCAGCACCCACTTCCTTCTCAGAGGTGGAATCTCACTCTTGGTATCATCTCCAAAGCCCACATTTCTATCTTTTAGCCCCAATAATGACAGAGAGATCAGCAATGCTGATAGTCTGTGCCCTACTCAGAGATCCTTCAGTCCTCTCCCCTCCTTTTCAGTATACATCTTGAAAACACTCCCCCAAATACATTTTAGTCCCCCCAAATACAAAGCCTTCTTCCCAACCACCCATGATCAAATTGCTGTCAGTGACAAACAGCCCTCATCAGTACATGCTACTACTTATGGAAGGGAATGCAAGAGCCTAAAATCTGTTCCCTTGCAGCCAATGATTCTCTTCGTAGTGGGAAACCAGATATGGCCTCTCTGAGAGATAGGAAAGAGGCAGAGAGTTCTCAGCATCATAGAAACACCTCCCTCTCAAGCTACTCTCCTTCAAGTGGCTGAGCTATCAGAGCTGAGAAGGGGAGGCAGAAGGTGGGCTAGGTATGAAAAAACTAGCTTTCCCATCAGAGTCAAGCAAAGGAGAATTCATGCCCATTGCAACCAGATACTTAAGTGCTCTCTCCATTTTGGTCTCTCACTCTACAATTTTTCTTCTCACTGTTTTCAGTCATTTTCTGTGCCCCTACCACACACAGGCTCACATACACGTCCTGCTCCACAGCTTCTGTCCCTGGTTCCACTATGTCAATATGACTTCCAATGTGTCAGTGCAACTACAAAGAAATACCATAGATATGGTTTACATTTGCATACATTTGCATTTGTTGTACATGTGCACACTCAGACACACACACACACACACACACACATACATCTACACCTACACCTCCTACAGGGACATCTCACTTTTCACAAAAGGGTAGTCCTGAAAATTCAGTAAATATGAAAATTTTTATAGATGAAAATCAATTTAAACTCAATTTAAAGGACTTTTCTGGGACTTCCCTGGTGGTCCAGTGGGTAAGACTCCATGCTCCCAATACAGGGGCCTGGGTTCGATCCCTGGTCAGGGAACTAGATCCCGCATGCATGCCACAACTAAGAAGCCTGCATGCTGCAATGAAGATCCCACGTGCCGCAACTAAGACCCAGAGCAGCCTAAATAAATAAATAAAAGAATGGTTTTAAAAAATAAACAAATAAAAACAAATGACTTTCCTAAATCATTTTCACACATACAAGCATTTACTACAATAAATATAATTTTCACTGACAGTGGACACAAAAGCATGGATGGAAATGCTTTGCAAACTGTAAAACATTAACAAATACTACTTATCATCATTATTCACTAAGCAGGTAGGGGTGATAATGGGTACAATTTAAAGGGTTCTGCTGTAAACCATTATTATAATATGATTAATCCTTCCTTAATGTAAACATTTATACAAATGGATTAGAATGCATTGAATACAATGTAAGTCTTCCTACATTGAAGCAAATCTACTTACATTAGACTGTGATTGCTCTTCATTTCTATTATATCCAAATTGGATTAAACATTTTTTTAACACAATGATGGGTATGGCATTAAAAGACAAAGCACTGAATGAGAAAGAGTTTTAATTCCTTCTCTATCATCAACTGACTGCTTTTCATTGCTCCAACTTCCTCATATGTATTTTTTTAAGTGGTCATAATACCATCCTGCCAGTTTAATATGGTTGTTGAAAAAATGAAATAATAAATAAAAAATGAAATAATACATGTGAAGACAAGATTTCACATATAAAGCATAAGGCAGTGTACTAGGTGGAATTCTGAGATGACCCCCTGGTGTACATACATCTTCTCTCAGTTATTCAAACACAAACCTAGGTGCTGCTGTAAAGAGATTTTGCAGATATAATTAAGGTTCCAAATCAGTTGATCTTAAAATAAGGAGATTATCTGAGTGGGCCTGACCTATGACATGAGACTTTAAGTCTAAGATTCTGAAATACACGGACTTGATGTGCTGTTGCTGGCCATTCCGCCATTCACCCAACTCAGTTCTATTCTTCAAGTCTGATTCTTTTTGTCATGTGACCAGTGGCAGACTCTTTCTTTGTGGAAGCAGGATGATACTGACATATTCATCATAGTGGTTCCCACCCCATTATTTCCTGTTATTTTGTTTTTCTCATCCCTCCCACCCATACTAGAGGACTCCTTGGGCCACAGAGAGGATGAATCAGATGAGAAGCAAGAGAATTATATGCTAATGGGAATCCCTGTGCCCTACCAGCCTGAACCAATTTCTTGCGGACAACCATAGAACCCAACAGATAGATTTGGGGGCTCAAAAGTAAACAAGGCCTGTGCCAAACTTCCTGGGAGGAGCCCAGAGAAGTGGCAAGCCCTGCAGAGTTATTCCTCACCAACAAGTAAAAGGAGAAATAGAGATGGCTGTGTGATGAATCTACACAAACAACCTTGGGATAGCCTTGTGGGACTTCCTCAGAGTGCTGTGAGATGCAGCCAGATGTTTCCTATGTATCCAGAGGAGCAAAGAAGTAGCTGAGAGAGAGCTGAACTTGGAGAGACTTAGTGATCAGGACAAGAAGAATTCAACAGTGATGGATACCACAGTGGAAAGAAGAAACACCTCAAACATAGATGTCATCTGCAGCTGGGGTGGAGGGAGTTGGTACTCTGAATTCACTCAGGAAACCCTGAATTGACTGAAATTGCTTAAAGAAAAAAAGACTGAAGACTGAAAATAAGTTTCTGCCAACTGGCTGAATGGAAGCTGAAAAACAAATACAGGAAAAAATCTTACATTTCCAGCACATGTAAGTAATATGGACTTGTAACCAAGCAGGACCCCATGGGGCCTTTGGGCGGGAGTCGGGGGAGACAGGCACCTCCCCCATATCCTCTGCTTTAGCTCCCCTCTGAAGTACCTAGATAACAGTATCTGATGCACATTTCCTGAGTTGTTTTACTGATTTGAAAGACCTCCACTGAATGGAAGATGTTAACTACTTGATGACCCTGACCACATAGCCCCCAGGCCTACTGGAGCCTGAGGATTGATAATGTTAACCCCTGTGTGACAGCGCCCTGTTACCTCACCATCAACCAATAATAGAATTGTGCACCAGCTGATCACATACCCTGCGATTCTTCTCCCTCACCTGGCCTTTAAAAATGCTTCCCTGAATTATGGCTTTCTCAGGGTATATGCCCAGTAGTGGGATTGCTGGGTCGTGTGCCAAAATGTTCATTGCAGCTCTATTTACAGTAGCCAGGACATGGAAGCAACCTAAGTGTCCAACAACAGATGAATGGATAAAGAAGATGTGGCACATATATACAATGGAATATTACTCAGGCACAAAAGAAACGAAATTGAGTTATTTGTAGTGAGGTGGATGGACCTAGAGTCTGTCATACACAGTGAAGTAAGTCAGAAAGAGAAAAACAAATACCGTATGCTAACACATATATATCGAATCTAAGGGAAAAAAAGGTCATGAAGAACCTAGGGGTAAGACGGGAATAAAGACACAGACCTACTAGAGAATGGACTTGAGGATATGGGGAGGGGGAAGGGTAAGCTGGGACAAAATGAGAGAGTGGCATGGACATATATACACTACCAAATGTAAGGTAGATAGCTAGTGGGAAGCAGCCGCATGGCACAGGGAGATCAGCTCGGTGCTTTGTGACCACCTAGAGGGGTGGGATATGGAGGGTGGGAGGGAGGGAGACGCAAGAGGGAGGAGATGTGGGGATATATGTATATGTATAGCTGATTTACTTTATTATAAAGCAGAAACACACCATTGTAAAGCAATTATACTCCAATAAAGATGTTTAAAAAAATGCTTTCCTGAAACCCATTGGGGAGTTTGGGTGTTTTGAGCATTAGCTGCCCTGAACTCCTTGCTTGGTGCCCTGTGATAAGCCCTACACTTTCCTTCACCACAACCTGGTGTCAGTAGATTGGCTTTACTGCGCATGGGCAAGCAGAACCAAGTTTGGTTCTATAACAGACTGAGATTCATACCTACTATATTTGCTTCCAGTTGAGGGTCTTCATAAAGGAAGGAATCTGATGGCCCCAGTTACATGCTAGGCCATAGGGTCATGAGCCAGTGAGGATATTGCTGTGCCTGAAGGGTCAGGTACTCATCCCTGGTCCAATAAGGAGAAGCGGGTCTGAAGTTTATTAGTAAAGGTAGGTTGACTACTTTAAAAGAAATCTCTGTGGCTTAACATAAAAGGGTTTAATGGTTTCTTTCAATGGTGATAAATAAACATGAGTGACATGGATTGTGGGGTCTGATATGGATGGTGGGGTGGGGTGGGAGGAGGGCTCTGCTCCAGGCAGTTATTCAGATATCCAGCCTCCTTCCACTATGTTGCATCTTTTAGGGCCTCTGAGTCCTCCACTAGATCCTATTCATCCAGCAGGCAGATTATGAAAAGAGAGTGAATGGAAGGTTATGAGGGAGTGTTCGGCGGGCCAGGGTTAGAAGTGGCACTCATCATTTCAGGTCACATTCCATTGGTGAGAACTGTGATGCAGCCCCATCTAGAGCAGGAGGGCAGGGAAGGGCAGTGTGGTGCTGTGCTCAGGAAGAAGAGACACAGACATTAGTGATCCCTGGTAGTCTCAACCAGGCCGTGAGGACAGAAGAAGGGCCAAGTCAGGTGGTGGTAGTTACTGTCTTTGCTCCCTCTCCAAAAGGCTGTGTACAAGGCTTTTCACGAAGTAGATGCTTAAAGAGCAAAATCTATAGTAATACGAATTCCCTGAAATAGCATCTGTTTTTAGAGCAGAAGTTGCCTGAACAGATAACTAACGCTCTGGAGAAGACAGGAAGAAGTGAAGTTCCTCACGCTAAAAGCTGCCTGACTGAAGGTTTCAGACTAGAGCAAAAAAGCATGAGCAAGTCACTTTGAAAGCTGTAATGACATATCTTGATTACAGCCATAATGAGCCATAAAGCTTGGAATTTCATCCTGTGTCAAAGCCTCCAGGTATGGAGCATTCTTGAATCTCATTTTTATTCTAACCAAAATGTGAGAAGCCAACCACCAACAAGCCAGCCAAAAAAAGCCAGAGTCCCCTTGACACATTTTACTCTTAAGGGAACACAGACCAGAAGCACTCAAAAAGAACCATCGAGATGCAAACCCCAACCTTCCAAAGTGCAAAATATCGACAAATCATATCTACAATAAATATTGTGGTGTTTTCTTTTGTAAATTAAATCCCGTTTTAAAAAATAAATATTTCCAGAAAAATATGAAAATATTTAAGACATGTATGTATAGGAGTTGCAAGCTGAGGAATTCCTGCAATTGTTACTTTTTTCCTATTTGCCATGGATTTTTAAAAACTTAAGGTTTCTCTGAGAAGGGAGAAAAATATTGGCAATACCAATTTGTAGCTTAAAAAGATCATTTTTAAATGTACAAACATCCTTTTCCTTAAGGCTTTTAAGGTTCTAATCTGAAAATCAGCTGTAACAGTTGCATTTTCACGGTTACAGGTATACATGGTCAGCCTGCAGTTAGCCAGAAAATTCCATTCTGTGAGCATTTTGTTTAAAAGAGGCTTTGCTAGAAATGCATATTAAATGAATAAATAATGAAATTGAACCAACTTGACTGCACATGTCCCTGGCTGATCTATAGATCTAAATGTCTTCTGAAGCATGAATTGCCTGACATTTTATCTTTGGATGAATATTGCTGCCAATCATTCACTTACCCTTTCAAAAGTTTCATTCATTTCCCCACATGAAACCCTGAACCCCAAAACGCTAAAAGAAAACTGGGAGGATTTGTATTCACAGGCTTCTAGGGGCTGTCTGAGGGTCACCATGGAGGTTATCTTCATGTTGAATGGCTTTTCGGCCAAAGCCCACTGGCCACCCAGCCCAAGTCCATCTAAGACAAGAGGCTAGTCTCCTCCTGATGAGGAAAAGCATCCTCTCTCCCAGGGAGTGACCTTGTCAAATTTGAAGGTCACAGCTTATCCCCTTTCTGTCTGTTAGAGTATTTGCTCAACAACTGAGATAAGTTATCTTTACTAGCTTAAGAGCAGACCTTCCTTAGAGCCTACAGAGCAAGGGCCCCACAATAATGTCCCTACTGAGCATTCTGAAAATTCTCTCTCTTCTTCCATCTAAACCTTTTATTCAGTCAACATCTACATTGATTTGACCTAAACTGCAATGGAGTACCTGTTGCTGCTATTTGGGAAGAAGGATTTATTGAGCAAATAAATAGTAAGTTTATTACACAAGTAAGTTGGGTGTGGGGCTTCATGAGCTCCAGTTTAAAAAGCTCCCTCAACACACACCTCATTTTATCCTCATAATCATCCTATGAAACAGGTTTTATTGTCCCTGTGTTACAGACAAGGGAACTGGGGCTCAGAAAGTAAGGTGACAAGCTCCAGGTTACACAGATTGGGTTGTAAATAAGGACACAGACATCATCGTCATCATTATTATTATAAACAATAATAGCATTTAGTATGTATTGACCAGTAATTATGTAACAGGTATTTTATTAACTGTTTTACATGCGTTACTGAATTCAATTTATATAATCAGCCTGTAGATTAGGTATTATTATCGCTCCCATTTTACAGATGAAAAACAGTGTCTCAGAGAAATAAAGCAACTTGCCCAAGGCCATACAGTTAATAAGTCTTGGGATATGTTTAACCTGTCTAAGAAAATAAACTGCATTTTAGAAGTTTGGCAAATTCTTTTTTTTTTTTTTTTTTTTTTTTGCGGTACGCGGGCTTCTCACTGTTGTGGCCTCTCCTGCTGCGGAGCACAGGCTCTGGACACGCAGGCTCAGCGGCCATGGCTCATGGGCCCAGCCGCTCTGCGGCATGTGGGATCCTCCCGGACCGGGGCACGAACCCGTATCCCCTGCCTCGGCAGGCGGACTCTCAACCACTGCGCCACCAGGGAAGCCCTGGCAAATTCATTTTTTCAACACAGTTATCAATTAAAAATAATTCTTACCTACTCATAAAAATTGGGGAGGTGCTCTAGATGAAATATTATTGGTAGTCTGAGTTACCATGAGATATAAAACTGAATTTCTGTATTAATCAATTTAGATTTTTCACTCCTCCAAAATCCCCACATTTTGACTGAATTAGTGATACTTTATTATAGTTCTGGCGTTTTGGAGGGATGAGAAACATCCAAATTATAATTTGAAAAAGCATATTCTTGTAATTGTTGTGATTTGCTTTAAGTCATGATATTTATTTATTTACTTTTATTTTTGGCTGCCTTGGGTCTTCGTTGCTGCTCACGGGCTTTCTCTAGTTGTGTCAAACAGAGGCTACTCTTCATGGTGGTGCACGGGCTTCTCATTGCAGTGGCTTCTCTTGTTGCTGAGCACGGGCTCTAGGTACGCAAGATTCAGTAGTTGTGGTACGTGGGCTCAGTAGTTGTGGCTCGCGGGCTCTAGAGCTCAGGCTCAGTAGTTATATTTTGAAATTTCAAACTGCATGGAAAAGTTGTGAGATTCTATACATATCAAAAGGCAGACAAACGTTATCATTGCTATAGCTGATTCTCCTCTCCAATGCATACACACACACACACACACATTCCCTCATCTCTGGTCTTAGAGATTCCCACCAGGGCTTACGGGGTAGTGCACACACACACAGACAGACACACAAACAGTAAACCCATAGCAAACTAAGCCCCTACTATGTGCCCACAAGCTCATAACATTAGAACACATAATACTCCTCCTGGAGCAAACAATCTGACTGGAGAAATAAAACTCACACAAGAAGAGCTGAGGGAACACTTAAAGCAACAAGTGCTACCCAATGGTCAATTCTTTTGGCTGTTCATCAGAATCATCTTGGGAACTTGTTCAAATGCAGGTACCCCAGCCACATCTCTGGAGATCTGGCTGCTCCAAGGAGTCTGACTAGTGAGAAAGGAAATATTTCCTGCCAAATCAGTAAACAAAGGATGTCACAGTCATCAGCAATTGCAGCCACCACCAGACAGTGAGCTGGTGAGCCCTGAGGGAACTCAGGAAGGAAAGAATACCTGCCATCTAGCAGCCATCAGACTGCAGCCACTCCCTATGGTGAGCCCTGAGGAAACTCAGAATGTGAAAATACAGGACACTGGCCCCAGATAGCTGAGGTGCATATCAAAGGAATGATTTCAGTGAGCCCAGACTCTTGCATCTTCCCACACATAGAAAAGCGCTAAATTCCTTAACTTGACATATCTGGTTTTCTTTAATTAACAAAAATCTTTTGATGCTCCCAACTACATGCCCTTTGTTGCAAAACTCCTATATATCCTAGCTCCCCCCTCGCCTCAGAGCAGTTCTCTCAGGGTTACTTGAGATGCTGCCTCCCGGGCTTTAAGTCCTAAAAATTTCCGCCAAATAAAACGTAACTCTCAACTTTTAGGGCTTATTAATGTTGTGGACAAAACCTGAGAATATGGTTTCCGAACACCTCATTTTCAAAGCAAGGCCAAATGGCAAACATGGCAGATCATGAGCCAATAAAGAGGGCATATTCACCCAATTTGCAGAGGAAACAAACCTGGAAGGACTAGTGAGTGACAGAAACTAACCCTAATAATCTATCTGCAATCCTATGAAGAATTGATCAAGTAGAATTCCTTGAGTGCCACCACATGCCTCACACAGGCGGTAGAAGTTAATACCCACGTTTACTCCCACATATGCACAAATGGAGAGTCATCCACACACGTCACACAGGTAGGTACCCTGCTGCCAAGCCGAGTCCCTAGTCTAGTGTCTGTGTCCCAGTAGAGAACTGCTTGCCACTCTGCCTGGCCCCCCTTACATTACATGGCAGCAAGCCCTTTCTGCTTGCAAACCTCCAAAATCCTATCTGGACCTCGCATATAAAATCCCTGAGGCTGCCAGGCCTCCAGAGGAGCCTGCTATGTGCATTGTAGGAGACGGGAGACCAGATGTGCTAGTCACAGAGATGGACTTCCCAGCTCCTGCCTCAAAGAAGGACCTACTGCCCAGTTCCCAAGAAGGAGGTCAGCAGACAACCTCCAGCTTTCAGCTCCTTTCGGTTGTGCCTCAGCTGCAGAATGGCCTCACCTGAGATCACATCTGTCCAGGGACAACCTGCATCCAATGACTGAGCAAGGCAGTGGTGGAAAAAGGCAAAGCCACTGCAGCTCTACATAGGACAGCTCTGATGGACAATCCTTATTACAGAACTTCCCCACCAAGTTGGCCAACGCTTTGACCAGCCTATCTCCCAGTTCAACTTCTGCCTCTGTCCAATCCTGCTTCTCTCCTTTCACTTCATGGGTATTAAATCCCTAACAAATAGCTTGCACCTCAAACTGTTTCAGCATCTGCCTCCAGAGAATCCACCCTGTGACACCAGGCCAGGCCAGTTCAGTGACAAGGCCAACTGCACTTGGAAGAGAAAAAAGCAAGGGACTTCTGGGGCCCTTGGTCAGGGCTGCCACTACCTTGGTGGTCCCCAAGATGCAGGAGTTTGCTTTGCTCTGGCTTCAAGTCAATCTCTGGCACTCAGAACTATGTACATAGATTTGTCCAGGTCCTTGTTACTGAGGATAAATCTGATGACAGAAAGGCAGGGGGAGGAAGCCTTATCCCTGGGGAGAATTAGCCATCAATATAGAGGACTGTTTAAATGCATTAGGATACACTGCTATCCTGGAATGATCCACAGCCCTTAAAAAGAAAGGGTGGAGGGAACCTTCAAGATGGCGGAGGAGTGGCATGGACATATATACACTACCAAACGTAAAAGAGATAGCTAGTGGGAAGCAGTCGCATAGCACAGGGAGATCAGCTCGGTGCTTTGTGGCCACCTAGAGGGGTAAGATAGGGAGGGTGGGAGGGAGACGCAAGAGGGAGGGAATATGGGGATGTATGTATACGTGTAGCTGATTCACTTTGTTATACAGCAGCAACTAACACACCATTGTAAAGCAGTTATACTCCAATAAAGATGATAAAAAAGAGGTAAAAAGTATATTTGCTGCATGAGTGTCCAAAATACATTGTTATCTGAAATTTAAAAAGCAAGTTTTAGAACAGCTTTTGTAATACAATGCCATTTTAAAGTTAACACAGTGTAGTCCCATTTTAAATAAATTTAGATTATAAGAATTTGAAATACAGTAAGTCCCCTACATACGAACGAGTTCCATTCCGAGAGCATGTTCGTAAGTCCAATTTGTTCGCAAGTCCAACAAAGTTAGTCTAGGTACCCAACTAACACAATCAGCTATATAGTACTGTACTGTAATAGGTTTATAATACTTTCCACACAAATAATACATAAAAAACAAACAAAGAAAACATTTTTAATCTTACAGTACAGTACCTTGAAAAGTACAGCAGTACAGTACAACAGCTGGCATACAGGGGCTGGCATCGAGTGAACAGGCAAGGAGAGTTACTGACTGGAGGAGGGAGAGGAGGTGGGAGATGGTAGAGCTGAAGGATCGTCAGTAATAGAAGACACAGCTCAAGCTGCAATTTCACTCACGCCTGACGTTGATGGCACAGGTTCTGGTTCCTTGCTGGATTCAATTCTATCTACCCTCTTGAAAAAACAATCCATGATGTCTAGGTAGTACTGTACCAGCTACATCACTGCTGCTTTTACACTTCTTCCAGCCATCCTGGGCTTGAAATAAAGATACTGTACCACTGTACTCTATACAGTACTGTACACTAAAGTACACAAAAGCACAACAACTTGCAGAGGATGCACGCACATGACAATGTATGCCAGACACATGAACTAACTTACGTGATTGGACATGTGAATGCACGTTCGCATCTTTGAAAGTTTGCAACTTGAAGGTTCATATGTACGGGACTTACTGTATTTTTATATAAAAATATTTCAGTCCCGGTTTATGCACATTTGAAATAATGCAAATCTCCCCAAATTAAAACATCATCAAGAATCACATAATTTCAAAACCTGAAGGCCAAGTGAATTGTAAGGCATATTTCCACTGTTGCCACATGGTGGAGCCACTTTAGCTGATAAACAGAAATTCTGGTCTTCCTTTGTCAAGACTGGTCTTGAATTATGCAAATTTCTAATTATGTTGGGCCCTTGGGAACACATTCCTTGCATAAAACACAGATGCCCTGAATACTGGTAGGTAGAACACTTGGAGGACTATATACCAAACTTAACTGGAGTTATCTCTGGAAAGTGGAAATGGGGAGGGTGGATGTTACCTATGTTGTACACTTCTAATTTTATTATTTTTTTATTCAGTAAGAACGGAGGTATAACAGGGAACAATTTCTGATGAAAATAAATACCTTCTTCGGATTCTTAAGTAAAATCCCAAGTGTATTTCAAATGCCTGGCAGATGGCAGATGGCATACACAGGCAGAGCAGGACGCAAGTCATCCTCTGGCCAGGCATCTGGTGTTGCATATGAAAGAGTCAAAGCCAGAGGAATGCGAATGCCTCAGCCCCTCTGGCCCTAGCAATGTCTTTGCCTTGCTGCAGGTTTCCTCCCAGGCTCCCTCAGCCCTGCAGCCTCTAGCCCAGAGCCACTGCACAACATGACGACGTTGCCCTTGTCCTGATTCTGAGCATGGAGCTTCCATCAACCTTAGAGGGAACACCTGGAGAGGAAAACTCCTGCCAGAATTGGCCAGAAGCCCCAGTGAAGCTCTAGGTCACCGTGCCACTCTCACCCTCAGAGGAGGGCTCAGGGGTTAGGCTGCCCAAAATACTAATAGCAGCAGCTCTCATTTGAGAGCTTACCCCATACCAGGTATTGTACTAAGTGCTTTATATACATGATCTCATTTAATCCTCATAACTACCCTGAGGTGGGTACAATTATTACCCCATTTACAGATATGGAAAATGAGACAGACCAGAAAAGTTAAAGACACCTACCCAAGGTCGTACAATAAGTGACAGATTTGAATCCAGATCTATCTGACTGGGGTGCCAATGCTCAAGGTTTGCAGCTATTGCTTCTCTGTCCACACTTGAGCCCTGAAGCAAAGCAGAGCTGAATCCTCCATAGCTTGCCTAAATTTCAATGGATGAATATTATTCTATGGCTTGGAGCCTTTGAACCAAGATCATAATAATCATAATAAATTTCTGAGCCAGAGATGGACCAGATACCTAGAAATACTGCCTCTCCTTCTGTTCATTCATTCATGCATTCACTCAAATCTCTATGCAGATGACGGGCTGCTTTGTTTTCTGGTCACATATTAGGTCAAGGATGTGTGGATGAGTCCAAGGCCAGAGCTCCAGACCCTTGCTAATTAGGAGATCCTTGGCAATATTTACACCTCAGAGAGTGAAAAACATGACATAAAAGATCATCTATAGTCAGGAGGTAGAGCCAAAAGACAAGAAAACGGGAGTCAAGAAGGAACTCTGACACTGGCAGTGCTAGGAAACTGAGTACATAGTTAGCCTTGAACCCTGAACCAAAGACCTGCTATGTATAAAGCACATAGCATAATAGAACCTAGTGCTGTGAGATTTCCAGCCCATGTATATGTCAATGCCACGGACAGCTAGAGAACATGTATTTCTGTTGCTCTCCCTGTGTTCTCTGATTTGCTAGACCAAGAGCTCTTTGAGGACAGGAACAAGTAGCACATACCCAATCTCTAGCACAGGGCCTGGCACAGAACTAGGGCTCAATGAATGTTGGCTGAACCAACCTCTACCTATTCTATCACAAGGAGGCACTTGATTTTGTTTTCTGCTTAGGTTTATTGTTGTCCATTCAGGAAAGATTTCAGATATATTTGCTACATGCTAGAGACAGAGGGTAATTCAAAAGGAATTGACAGGGCTTCCCTGGTGGCACAGTGGTTGAGAGTCCACCTGCCGATGCAGGGGACACGGGTTCGTGCCCCGGTCCGGGAGGATCCCACATGCCGTGGAGCGGCTGGGCCCTTGAGCCATGGCCGCTGAGCCTGTGCGTCCAGAGCCTGTGCTCCGCAACGAGAGAGGCCACAACAGTGAGAGTCCCGCAAACCGCAAAAAAAAAAAAAAAAAAGAAATTGACACTATTGTTCGTGCTCTCCAGGGGCTTACATCCATATTAGGAGATAAGATGAACCACAGGCACACAACACAGTTACATAGAAATACTGGGAAGTACCAGTTATCCTCAGCTCCCAAATGCAAGTCTTAGGACCAACTCATCCATTCAGAGAGTGCTGTTATGGCTGCCCAGCTCACAGGGACTGTAAGCAATTCAGGATTATTCAAAGATATCATAACACAGAAAGTGGAGATTGGGGAACTTCCCTGGTGGCGCAGGGGATAGGACTCCGCGCTCCCAAAGCAGGAGGCCTGGGTTCAATCCCTGGAGAGGGAACTAGATCCCACATGCATGCCGCAACTAAGAGTTCGCATGCCACAACTAAGAAGCCCACCTGCCTCAACTAAGGAGCCCATGTACTGCAACTAAGGAGACCACCTGCCACAACTAAGGAGCCCAAATACTGCAACTAAGGAGCCAGCGAGCTGCAACTAAGGAGTCTGCCTGCCGCAACTAAGACCCGGTGCAACCAAATAAATAAATTTTTTTTTAAGTGGAGATTGGTGAATCTGAGTTAAACCCCATGCATGTCATTTACTAACTTTGAAACCAGACGATTCTCCTGCTTAACCCTCAATGTACCAGGAAAAATAGTTATAACCACTTACCATCTAGATCTAATGGACCTTTTATAGTTTTATATTTTAAGTCATTTTACAAATAAGTAACAGAAGTAAGGATAAAGGGGTAATGAAAAACAATTTGATTAGCAAGCTTAATAAGAATTTAGGCAAGTAAATCAAATTTTATTCCATATTTTCCTGGTTTTGAAGGTATATCTACCCCAAATGGGCAATATTCTTTTAATGTAACTCACTGCTCAACAACTGTCACGCACAAACCTGGAACATACCACCTTATAAATACTGACTCCAGATTTCAAACACATCTCTAAGAAGTTCTGGTTTGTTGTTGCTTCTGGTTCTTCATACACTTAAAATGTCAAAATGTAATACTTTTGAAAACTTTGATGGCTCTTAACATTTTCATTTTTAGAATTCTAGACACTGATTAGAATGACCAATTCAATGATGTTTTATTTTTCATTTCTACATTATCTTTTTCCATCCATTCACCTTTGGATATACATTACATCTGCTTTCAGCCTGTTTCCACTTATGAACTATATCAAGTAAATTTTCATGCAGAAATATTATAAAAGATAAAAAGAATAGTGCCACATGTCCTTTTAGCAAAACAGGGTAGTCCAGATTCATGTCACAAAATATTGCCTGATGAAGTCCTTCCTATTGAATGACTAGCTGGGTAAGAATATCATGTTTCCTTTTTGTCCTTGGAAATACACTGCTTCCTCATAGATGCCTGAGTTTGAAAAATTGTATCTAGGATATCCAGGATATCTACATCTGTAGACTCACAGTCTGAGATTTCACTTACATAATCAATTTCGCCATCACCATTAGTCTAGAGTGCTGCTGTCTCTTTTGATTCATCTTCTGATTTATCTAATAATTGGGAAACATCATCCTCTGTCAATTTTCTTCTCTTAGTAGAAAATTAAAATTTCTGCATTTTCATCCGTGTTTAATAAAAGCCTATAAAAACCTACAAAGATGTGTTTTCAGACTTCTTTATACATTTTTGCAGGACGATGCACGACTTTGGGCAACACAATAAAAAAAACTGAAAGTGGTATAATGGTGATGATTTATTCCAGAATTGCATTATCCTTCTGGGCTATTCCAGGATTCTATTATATTCTTATTATTTTATAGTTTTTTTCCACCATAGTTGAGAATAACTGACGAGTAATAATGAAATAATTCCTGGGACACTGAAATAGCAAAGTGTTTCAAGATACAGATCTTCCTCAACTTATGATGGGGTTATGTCCCAATAAACCCACCGCAAGCTGAAAATATTAAGTAAAAAATGCATTTTATATACCTAACCTACAAAACACCATAGCTTAGCCTAGCCTACCTTAAAGGTGCTCAGAACACTTACATTAGCCTACAGTTGGACAAAATCATCTAACACAAAGCCTATTTTACAGTAAAGTGTGGAATAGCTCATGTAGTTTATTGAATACAGTGCTGAAAGTGAAAAACAGACCGGTTGTGTGGGTATAGAAGGGTTGTAAGTGTGTCAGTGGTTTACTCTTGTTATTGTGTGGCTGACTGGGAGCTGCGGCTCACTGCGCTGCCCGGCATCACAAGAGAGTATCTACAGCATATCCTTAACCCAGGAAAAGATCAAAATTTGAAGTACAGTTTATACTGAATGCATATCACTTTCACACCATCGTAAAGTCGAACCATCGTAAGTCACGGACCGTCCGTCTGTATAAGAAAAATAAGATCAGTAGGATACCATAATGTATCTTCACTTTATAAAAGGGTTCAATGGACTCACCTAGTAATTGCAAGACAGAATAAGTTGTATTCTGTTCTTAAAAAAATAATTCTTACAAGTTAGAACTGTTCAAAATAGACACTTAAAAAATAAAATTGCGTCCAATAGGCCATGATGATACACCTAGGGTTAAACCCCAAAGGTTCCCAATTGCCTTCAGGGTAAAGTCCTTGACAAGAAGGACCCTTCTAATTTGACCCTTGCTTACTGCTCTAGCTGCATCACTGGACACTTTCCACTCTACTTCAACCACCCACACTCCATGCTCCAGCTCTGCCAAACCAGCTGTGGTTCCCCTGAATACATGGAGCTGTTTCACACTTCTGTGCCTCTGCTCATACTGTTTCTTCTGCTTGTAATGCCTTCCCTCCCCAATCTGCTTGGTGAACTCCTACTTTTCTTTAATTCTTAGCTCAGCTATCACCTCCTCCAAGAAGCCTTCCCGGATCCATTCCTCAGCTCAGCTTCCCTGAGCTAGCTACGCTCAGCAGCACCTTCAGCTTACCTTTCTCGTTGTGTACTAACACACCCTCTTGTCATTGTTTGCTTGTCTGCCTCCCTTCCCAGTCAGTATACTCCTATAATTCAGGAATTGTTTCTAATTCATACCCATAAATTCAGTGTCTGGCCACTCAGTAAATGTTTATTGAATGAACAAATGAATGAATGAATGCTCCAGCAGGTATGGGGCAGAAAGTTTCTATTGGAGTACAATGGGAAATAAGACTTGAAAAGCTGAGTAGGGCCAAACTATAGAGAGCCTTGAGCAAGGACCCTTACATTTATTAGAGTGACCTACAGTTTAATAGGCCTTCAAATACTGATCTCATTTGATCTTCCAACAACCCTATAAAGTTGGTAGGGCAGGCAGATGAGGAAGTGGATTCTCTGATCCATCAAGTAACTAGCTTAAGGACACACTGCTAATTAGAAACTGACATGTTCTGGCCCCTGGTTCAATGCTCTATTACACCAGAGTATCTCCAGGCTGAGGCATTTGGGCTTTAAACTGTGGTGTGGACAGTGGGAGAACCACGGAAATCAGTGAATAGGGGAGCAACTAGATAAAGTTAAGGTTTTCAGAATCTTAAGCTAGGAGATGGCTATTATTATTCTATACTAAGAATAAAATCTGGGTATAGTGACAATATTTGCAAACTAAAAGACAAATACAAGACTACAACTTAATCTGATCATTTTACCCTCTAAAATTCACCTTCCAGAGTGGAAAGGGGGTTCAAGGCAGCTTAAAGTGCATCTTTATGTGGTGTCTTGGATCTGCTTCAAAATAATCTGGGGCTGGGTGAGGTATGGATGAAGTAAGATTGGCCCTGAGTTGATCATTGTTGAGCTGAGTGATGGGTACATGAGGATTCATGATACATTTCCATCTACTTCTGCATATTTCTTAGTTTAGGTCCCCTAAAAGCAAGGCCTGAGACAAAGACGTGTGTGCTGGTAGTCTATTTGGGAATCAATTCCAGGGAGCAGGATTAAGGGAGTTGGAAGAATAAAATAGAGAAGGTAGAAACTCCAATATAAGAATATTATTCAGGTCACCACTATGGGTATTGGGAGCTCAAATCTGCCAGGATGACCTGAGATGCATACAGAATGCCTCCCAAAATTGACTGCCTAAAATATGGTAGAAAAACACATTCATTCATCCATCCTCAACTTTCCCCACCCAGAGGATGGGAAAAGTTCCTGAGGCAAAAAGTAGAAAGACAAGAGGAACACATTAAAGGTAGGATACTTTCACTGTGAGCTGAGTCTCAGCTTGCATGGAACTGTCCATTAGAGCTGTGGCTAAGATAAGAAATGGACCAAAGATATGCTATGGGAGTATCATGTGCTACAGTATACATTTGATATTTTCCATGATAACAACTTAAACAAAAAATAAAGTATATCTTTTTTTTTTTAAAGAAGATGTTGGGGGTAGGAGTTTATTAATTAATTTATTTATTTTTGCTGTGTTGGGTCTTAGTTTCTGTGCAAGGGCTTTCTCTAGTTGTGGCAAGCGGGGGCCACTCTTCATCGCGGTGCGCGGGCCTCTCACTATCGCGGCCTCTCTTTTTGCGGAGCACAGGCTCCAGATGCACAGGCTCAGTAGTTGTGGCTTACAGACCTAGTTGCTCCACGGCATGTGGGATCCTCCCAGACCAGGGCTCGAACCCGTGTCCCCTGCATTAGCAGGCAGATTCTCAACCACTGAGCCACCAGGGAAGCCCAATAAAGTATAACTTCCTCCATCTTTATCCCATCCAGGAAGGGTAGCCAGAGGGAAGAAGGCCTTCCTCAGTTTGGCCTTGGGTTTGACTACAAGAGCATGAAGGTCTCTGGGGCTTTGGGATGCCAAGTTCACTTCCTTAGGACTGAGCTATAAAGAGATACAAATGCATTGTGATTGTGCTGAGAAGTGAGATTACTGCATCTGAGTAGACTGAGAGAGCAGTCAAATGGATGGAGTCTTTTTTCCCCTTTGAACTCACCCAGTGATCTACAGCTGATGTAATTTACAAACGATGGTTTCACTGACATCTCTTTTGTCTGCAGCCTTAGCAAGGCTTCCTGAGCACTGCACACCCTCAGTGGCCCCAGCTGCTCCACACAGCTTGAGACTGAGGGACCTGCCAGTCTAGTCCACCAGCTCTTGGGCCCCAGAACTCTTCCTAAGGATAGACACAGTAGATGGCCACCCTTATGGTACAGTGGAACCTACCATACAATTACTCCTAAGGGCTCACTCAGCCAAGTGGGCACTGGGTGCCCAAGACACACATTGGCCCTGGAATGCAGAGCTGATGC
The DNA here is from genome assembly GCF_059928025.1 of Delphinapterus leucas. Taxonomy (NCBI): domain Eukaryota; kingdom Metazoa; phylum Chordata; class Mammalia; order Artiodactyla; family Monodontidae; genus Delphinapterus; species Delphinapterus leucas. The sequence goes on from NC_143150.1 coordinate 28,904,083, forward strand.
CTTCTTCAACCCAGAATGACTCTTTAACTGTCTTGTTCCCCCAGCCTTAAAAAGTGTCTCAGGAATATTCAACCTAGCCTTTCACCTGGAATAGAGGGACCTATAAAGGAAAGAGATGGTGTCAAGTGTCCCGAACAGGACTCTGGAATAGGACTCTGGCAACAGAAAGGAGCCAAAATTTGTTTTGGCTAGATATTGCCTAGTACAGTAAAAAGAACACAGGCTTGGAACTAAAAGGTCCAAGTTCTTTTTTTTTTTGTTCTATTTAGAGCTGGGATACTACAAAGTACAGTCTTACTCGGCCTTGGTTTTCCCTTCTGTCAAATGGGGCTAATTATCTCTGCCTTGCCCAACTCACAGGATTTTGTGAATATTTAATCAAATTATAAACATGAGCACTTGGATTCCATAAATTATTCTAAACACAAAGAAAAATTATTAGAATGATAATGTTAGCAAATATGTACTCCATACAAGGTCTGATTTCTTTGTTTTATTGTGTTTGTCTCTTAAAACAGTCTAAACTTACCTCAAATGCATGAAGAGGAAGAGTGATTTTCATTGCTCTCATTCAAGATTCAAGAATCTGAATTCAGTATAATGGAAGAAAATGAGGGACAAGGAATAGCTGGGGATCACTTTCATCTGAACCATTCCCTCAAAGATGGGCACTAATAATGATAATGCTAATAGCTAACACTTAATGAGTAGTAACTATGTCAGGCTCTGTTCTATGTGTACTACATATATTAACCCATATAATCCTCACAAAAATCTTATAAGACAGGTACTATTATTGGCCCCATTTTACAGATGAAGAAACACAGGAACAAAATGGTTAAGTGTCTCGCCCAAGATCACATAGCCAGTAAGCGGCAGAGGTGGGATTTGAACACAGTCTAACTCCAGAGCTTACAATCTTAATCTTCATCCTATACATCAATATATCTACTGAAAACTCCTCATCTCCCCCACCCCTCTCACCCCCTACTCCACCCAAAAATATGACTGTCACTAGTTATTAATTGATCCTGGAATTAGTATCATTGAATCACTTCTTAAGGTTAACTAACAACTGCAAGTCATTGCCTCCAAGGACCTGCTTCCATGGGTAGGTGTCATCTGGTACACAAGTGGTACTTATTACACATTTGGCAATTGAGGGAGGGAGTGGAAAGTGGGAACGGGTGCCTGACATGAGAGAGGTGGTTGGACTTCTACCATGAGGATGGATTTATTTGTCAAATTTATTGAGTTCTCACCATGGAAAACAGAGTCAGCTGCTAGGGACTGGGACCTGCCTGGTTCTGGGTCCTTGCAGCTCCTCTCTCCTCACAAATGGCTCATTTGCCCCCATCACCAGGCTAAGCCCCACTTAGGTTCTAACTCTCATGCAGACCAGTGGCAGGAAGTCCAAAGGGGCCTCTAACAGTGCTTGGGGGTTCACCACCACATCCTGTTGGTCTACTAAGGATCTTAGGCCCCAGCACTTCTTCAGGCTTCTGCCTTGTCCCTTAATTTAAGTCCCCACTTGCTGCCCAATTCTGGGAATGGGTTCCTTCAACTGAAACCCAGGTCCTCCAAACTTGGGGCCTTTAAATAATAAAAGTAACAAAAAAACAAATAATGACAGGCAGCTCCTTCTCAACCTTCAGTCACTTCCCATTTGGGTCAATATAAAGCCAAATTCTTTACAATGGCCTTGGAAGCCCTCACAGTCTGCCACCTCCTACCTCTCTGACCTTTTCTCCTACTGGCCTCACCCTCATCCACTCCACTGCTGCCACACTGCTTCCATGCTGTTTTGCCAACACTCCAGGTATATTCTTGATTCGGGGCTCTGTACTTTCTATGCCCTGCACATGGAACACTATTCCCATGGATTCCTTATGATTTGCAAGGGAAATAACAGTAAGCATACAGTAGAAAAATGGATAAAACCTGGTCAAGGTGATCAGGATTGGCGCTATCAATGAAGGGCAGATAGCTATCATGTGCTGCTGTGACACCCTGAGAAGGACCCAGCATCGCTCAGGTAGTTTTCCAGCTAAAGATGCATCACCTGAATCTCACCATGGGGAAACATCAGACAAACCAAACTGAGGAATGTTATATTTTTTAAAAAGGACTTTATTCTCCAAAAATGTCAGTGTCATAAAAGACAAAGGCTTTGGAAATATTCCAGATTAAAAGAAGCTAAAGAGACATGACAATGAAAAACAATATCTGACTCTAGGTTGGATCCTGTACTGGAGGGTCAAATAATGCTGTGAAAACACTATTTAATCAACTGAAAAAATTGGCATGTAGTCAGTGGCTTAGATAAAATGTTGTACCTGTATTAAATTTCCTGAAGTTGATAATTATACTGTGGTTATGTAAGAGAATATTCTTATCCTTAGGAAGTATCCACTGAAGTATTAAGAGGCCATGATCATGATGATATATATAACTTACTCTCATATGGTTCAGGGCCCCATTAAGAAAATGAAAACTCAAGGCACAGAATGAGAGAAAATATTTGCAATAACCAAACCTGACAGAGGACATTTACCCAAAGTATAAAAAGAGTAAGAAAAAATTCAGTTAAGACATGGCCATAACATTTGAACAGACACTTCACAAAAGGAGATATATGAATGGCCAACAAGCGCAAGAAAAGATTCTCAACAAAGAAATGCAGATTAAAACCATAATGAGGGACTTCCCTGGTGGCGCAGTGGTTAAGAATCCACCTGCCTGACAAAGGATTAATCTCCAAAATTTACAAGCAGCTCATGCAGCTCAATATCAAAAAAACAAACAATCCAATCCAAAAATGGGCAGAAGACCTACATAGACATTTCTCCAAAGAAGATATACAGATTGCCAACAAACACATGAAAGAATGCTCAATATCACTAATCATTAGAGAAATGCAAATCAGGACCTCTCTTATTTTTTTTTAACATCTTTATTGGGGTATAATTGCTTTACAATGGTGTGTTAGTTTCTGCTTTATAACAAAGTGAATCAGTTATACATATACATATGTTCTGATGGTTGATCTGTCTCTTCAGACTTTTTTTTCTTGCCTTTTGGCATACTTTGTAATTTTTTGTTGACCACCGGACATGTTGTGTCAATAGAAACTAAAGTAAATAGATTATTAGTGTATTTATGGGGCTTCAAATTCCTCTAGTGTCCTTGTTTTTGTTTCCTTTTGACCTTGGTCTTCCCCAAGTATGCCTCCTTAGAGAATGTCTGTGTCTCACAGCTCTTTCAGCTATAACCCACTGATAGCATGCCGGAGACTGGTTGGTGTGGTGGTAGTTTGTGGGGGAAGGGAGCATTCTATAATCTCCTGATTAAGTCTCAGTCTTTTAGTGGGCCTGCATCTCTAGGATGTGGCCTTCACAAGTATTTCTGTCCTTCCTCCAGGGGCATAGCACTCTTTCTACCCTGTGCCCAACTCCCTTCCCTAGCTGCAGCATTCCCAATCTATTTCCTTAAAACCCTGTCCCTTCTTGGCTATTTTGTTCTTTTCGGGTTTTGTTTTGTTTTGTTTTAAAGTGTGATAGGAATGCTGGAGCTGGCTGGAATGGGGGTAGAAAGTAACCCCCTTCTCCCAAGTGGGATAAAGTTTCAGTATCACCCAATGGTAGATGTTTTTCCCAAAAGAGGAGGCCTTTGTCATGGATCAAGCTTCAGGTGTGTGTTGCAATGGCTCCTCCTCCCCTTCCCCAGTCAGGGCCAGGAGAGCATCTTTCTCAGATCCTCACTTTGAGAGCCTGGTGGAGTTCCTGGAGGAAAAACCTGTAGACGTGGGGGGGGGACCCACTTGGACTGTGGCCCCCAGGAGTTTCTCACTCTCATGCTAGCCCACATACAGCCTCTAGTAATTTGTCCAAATTACTAGCCAAGTAAGTGATCCTACTGCTTATGGAGTCCAGTGACTTCTGCTCCATGTCAGCAAATCTCAAATGCTATATCTCTGCAGATTTTTTTTCTTGCCTTTTGGCATACTTTGTAATTTTTTGTTGACCACCAGACATGTTGTGTCAATGTTGTACACATGTTGTGTACCTGTCTCATGTTGTACACGTTGTGTACCTGTCTCTGCAGATTTGTGGATGGCAGTTTGCCTTCTGACGGGAGTGGTGATTTCCAATCTCTTTATATGTCAGAGCTGAAATCAAAAGTCACTTCCCTAAGAGAATGAAAATATGTGTCTGCACAAAGACTTGTACACAAATAGTCACAGAGCTTTACTCATGACAACCAAAAACTAAAAAAAAAAGTCCATCAACAAGTGAATGAATTAAAAATGTGATATATCCCTACAATGAAATACTACTCAGCAATAAAAAGGAATGAACTACTAATCCATGCAACAGTATGGATGAATCTCAGACTGCTGAGTGAAGGAAGACAGATGATACATTACTACGTAATGCAAGATTCCGTTTATATAAAAGTCTAGGAAATGCAAACTAATCTGGAGCAACAGAAAGCAGATCAGTGGTTGCCTGAGGCTGGGCAGGCGGCAAAGATTGACAGCAAAAGGGAAGGAGGAAGCTTTTGGAGGTGATGGATATGTTCTATATCGTGGTCATGGTGTTGGTTTCATAAGTATATTCATATGTCAAAACTCATTGAATTGCACTCTTTCAATGGGTGCAGTTTATTGTATGCAAATTGTTACTAAATAAAGTTGATTTCCTAAGTGCTATCTTTGGTATTAGGTAGGCAGAGGTTTTAATCTCAACTCTGCTACTTATCGGCTGTGTGACCATGAGCAAGCCACTTGACCTCTCTGAATCTGTTTCCTCATAAGTAAAAGTCAATAATACTTTGTATATTTTTCATGAATATTATATGTAATGACTCACATGAAGCATATAGTATAGTATGATATCTGCCACGTATTGAATTTTCAATAAATAAAAGAGGGTAAAGACAGCAATGATGACAAATTTTAACTTTGAAACAGTTCTGTCACGGGTAGTCCCTGTATCCCATTGCCATACAGGGCAGTAAAGTCTCTGCCCTCTGTAGCTCCTATGGTCACTCCCTGTGGCCTCTGTGTTTTCTTGTCTCCTAGAACTTTTCATACTGTATGGCAATTGTTAGTTTCCTTTGCCAATGCCTAGCAGCATTTATATTCTCCTAATATACACTGCTTCAAAGATTATCTGGTTTAAAAAGGTTGGTTTTTATCACTATTCAAGGTCTTAGGTACCCACTGTCCTCATGCTAGTCAGAGCCCCCACTATGATACCTTAACTAGGCAGACCTTCTCCAAGAAGCAAGCCTTGCTACAGCCCTTGTCTTACCTATGCAAAACCTGTCTGTCCTATATCCCAGGCCTCCAGGATCTGCTGAACAATGGGAGTGGATTCAGGAAACTAATAACTGTTGACAGTATATGCCTTGTCTTCCCAGGGAGCATATTTATATTCTAACAGGGACCTTAAGCCAACCAAGACACTTGTGGTAAAGATTTCGGGCATGTGGTACCCTAGGAAAGGAACTCATTTACTGTGCCCCTTGGGTCACACACTGGATGCTACCTCTAACTCTGGCTAAAATAGTGGCCCAGAGCTGGGCTTCCATTTCCTGACTATTCCCCACCATGCTCCACACTCCACACAGTCACACAATCGCAACATTTCAGAAAGAGACCATCTTGGTGAGATCATCTAATCCAGTGATTCTCAAAGTGTTGTCCCCAGACCAGCCACATCAGCATCACCTGGGAGTTTATGGAAATGCAAATTCTTAGGCTCCACCTTCTGAATCAGAAACTCTGAGGCTTATGGTTACCAAAGGGGAAAGGGGGTGGGGGAGGGATAAATTAGGAGTTTGGGACTAGCAGGTACAAACTACTATATATAAAATAAACAACAAGGTCCTACTGTATAGCACAGGGAACTATATTCAATATCCTGTGATAAACCATAATGGAAAAGAAAAAAAGATCTGCGATTTGACAAGCCCTCCAGGTGATTCCAATGCATGTGAAAGTTTGAGAAACTGCACTAGACCAACAATGCCATTTTACAGATGAGAACATTAAGACCCAGGTGTCCAAGTTCACCAAGTTGATACCTGATAGAACCAGTGCTCTGACCCTCAATCCAGTGCTCCTTCTAATATACCACGTAGCTCCAGACACATGCTTGTTGACTACCAATGGAAAGGGCAGTAACCTCTTCTTTCTACTAAGAAAGAGCTTAAAATGTTATTAAGTGTTCCAGTAAACTCAGGATGGTTACCAAACATGTGGGATTAATCAAGTACAGCCACGTGCATTCCCAAGGCCAAGGAGAGACTCTTCCTGCTTTTAGCATTAATTTTGCTTCCCTTGACATCAGAGATTCTAAATAACAACCACCTCAGACAAGTATTTGTGGTGTTTGGCTTTTTCAGCCTGCTGCAAGCAGTCAGCCAGAAGCAACACGCAAAGCACAGAGCACAGACGTATCCAATCCTTTCTGAAACAGTAAATAGAGCCACTGACGCCTGGTTCCCTGGGGCACTGCAAGAAGCAGCTAGCATATCTGGCAAGAGAAGCCAACCACACCTCCCCACCTTGGAGAACACGGTAACTGAGTAGCCAGACCTTTTAAAATGATCCTGATTAGTGGAGCAGCTGGGGACCCACATATACAGGCGGGGCCAGGCTGGTTGGGCAGCCCACTGCCTTTGATCATGTTGAAACGGATTAATGTATGTGAAAGGATGAGGCTTCAGAAATCATTCACTTGATGTCTTCAGCACTCCAGTACCATCGCCACTACAACCACGATCCAGAAAAATCCTAGATGCCGCACATGGGATGGATCTGAGAAATAGCGTTTTTAGAACAATTACAACTAGAGTATGCCATCTACCATCATTGAGGCAAAAGAAATTACTCAGGGTCAAATTAGCAGAGAATCCATAAAACCATTCTGCTCATAAATCATCACTCGAGAGTAAGACTCTTGTTCAGAACTTGATAATAGGTTCAAAGTGGGAGAGATGCAGAAGGAGGGACTCTTGTTCTTTCCTTCTCTTGCCATAAGGATCCTTCCGTTTCTCCAACTTCCTAAATCTGTGACTCTACAACTTCTGCTTATACCTTGTTTTTTTTTCCTTCTTCCAGCCTTTCTCCTCTCTGCCCCACCCACCCTTGTTTCTTAGGCTCCCTCTCCTCCAACTGCAGTCCTCATGCTGTCCCAGGCTCAGGCAAGAGCCTGAGATTTGGGTGAAGTCAGCAGGCTGTGCCTCCCTCTCCTGGCAAAAGAGGGGAAAGCAGGGCCAGTGCTGTTTAGGTGCGGCCCACACAGCTGCCAGGATGTTGGGAATCACTCAGCCTGTCTGGGGCCAGAGCAAGGCCTCTTTGCAGCCCTTCAGCAGGAAGGCCTCCTAAACAGCACAGACAGCTGTGCCACTGGCCTCTCCACGTCTCCCCAGGCCCTGTGGGCGCTGGCAGCTTCTGTCCCCACTAGGCCCCAACCTATACAATGCTAATCTTGGGGCTACACTGGGCCCTGTTCTGAGGAACTCCTAGGCAGGCAGGTATAGAAGTGGCCATTGTCACCATCTCTGCCATGCACCCCACAATTGCACTCCTGTCATCCTTTCCATAAGTACAGAGCCCCACAGCCTCCGTGCAATGAAAGCTGCTCCCTTCTTGTTGGGACTTGGTATTTGGACTGTCAGTCCCCCCACCCCACATACACTCCTGGATTTTATGCCGTTTTCCCTTCCTCCTAATCTAGGTTTTATTCCTCAGCTCCCCAGCGCTTGCTCCCAGCATGCCCTTGTGGCTCTAACAGCACCTGCTGGGGTTGAATTATAACCCCCCTCCCCCACCTCCCCTTTCTTTTCTCCTCACTTTTTTCCACCCCCTCCCTCTTTTACTTTCATCCCTGCTCTCTAAACTCTTCTCCCTCCCTCCCTCCCTGCCTTCTGTACCTCCCTTTTCCTTTTCTGAATCCCTTCCCCCCACCATAATTATGGCACATTTAGTGTCTACATGAACGAGACAGAACCATCAGTCTGTGAACAGCATCTGGGGACAGAAGTGTCTCCTTATGACATTGACCATTTTACACAACCAATTTTCAAAGATTTGAACCTGCTGCCCCGTCAGTCTCTGAAGCTGATCTTCCCATCTCAACAATTTTCCATTTTAACAGAGGCTGTCAGGGATGAGGATGTTAAGACAGTCAAGTGCTCTTTGCTTCCCTCCAGCCACCAAAAAGCAATTTTCACTAATACTGGTGAGGATTACATTAAAATTGTGTAAAAGAAAGGCATGACCTCATTTTTTTCTTTTGTCTGCTGGTGCTCAGCAGGGCTGTGAAGGTGCTCTCTCCCACCAGCTCCAGGTGCCTAGGCTGACCTGAAATGTTAAAAGCTCAGGGGTTGAGTGGAAAGGAGGACATTCACTCTGGATCACCATAATCCATTACCATTGGTTGAGCCTAAAACTTCACTGACCCAACTTCTCCCACACCATTGTTCGTGCTTTTCTTGGAATTCAGGCTAACCTCCCATTTCAGATATTTGGAAGGGGAAAGCCTGGTTCAAAATGATACAAAGTGTAAATCGGTGATTCCCAACTGACTGTTATCAACATGGGATGGGGAGGTACAGGTGTCTGTAAATTTGAAAACGCTCCCCAGATGAATGATCTGATATATCCCAAACACCCAGCCTTCCAGAGCTGTAACTTGTCTTCTTAATTGAAAGCACAGAGTTTGACTTTAATTGCCCTCCTCCCCATCAATCATTGCCAGGTGGAAGTCCTCGGGAGGCCTGTCTAGGGAGAAATGATAAAGCAAAGATCCCCTAAATACATACAGACTCACTTTTAAAACCTAAAACATTCCACTTGCACATTGTACTCTTAAGTAAAACTATTAGCCCTGACAGCAGAAGTGTCAACAGAACTATAATGCACTGATTTGCCACTAGATCTTTTACGTGACCTTGTGTTCTTCGACAAGAATGCCTGAAAAAGGCATTCTCCATGTTTCTAGTAAAAGAGACCTTACGGGCACATTTTGTTTTCAGTAGAAAAAAATCTCCCTGCATTTTCAAATAGCTACTTAAGCTCCAAGAAAATCTTTGTCAAATCAGATCCCCATTTTCACAAAATCTTCTCTATTTAAAACTAGCAGTGGGCATGCTATATTTAAAATGGATAACCAAGGACTTCCCTGGTGGTCCAGTGGCTAAAACTCTGCACTCGCAATGCAGGGGGCCCAGGTTCAATCCCTGGTCAGGGAACTAGATCCCACATGCCGCAACTAAAAGATCCCACATGCCGCAACTAAGACCCGGCACAGCCAAATAAATAAATATTTAAAAATAAAATAAAGTGGATAACCAACAAGGACCTACTGTATAACATAGGGAGCTCTGCTCAGTATTATGTAACAACCTAAATGGGAAAAGAATTTGAAAAAGAATAGATACATGTATATGTATAACTGAATCACTTTGCTGTACACCCGAAACTAACAAAACATTGTCAATCAACTATACTCCAATATAAAATAAAAAGTTAAAAAAAAAACTTGCAGTGGGCATACTGATCATGGGTTCTGGTCCTTGGCTTTGGTAGGCTAATTTGCCCAAAGGATTGTGTGCAGTGCGTGGCTGAGGCTCTTATAGCCAAGGAAGGTAAGTTACAGCTCTCATTTCCAAACATTGACCTCCCTACTTGGGATAGGATTCTCCCTAAGGTAACCCCCTAACTTCTTTGTGCATTGGTCAGCATATTCTTTCATCATCTTGTATACAATCATTCACTCAAATATTTATAGAATGCCTACTATTTGCCAGTCTATTGGCTGGGTGCTCATGAGAGTACAGCAGTGAGCAAGGCAGTCACACAATGTCTTCCCTCAAAGAGTTCACGAACTAGTGTTTTCCTGGGTCACACTGTCTGATTCTTGACTCAAACTCCTTTCCTAAGTCCTTTACTTGAACCAGGTGTTCCTATCCTGCTCCTTGGACTAACTGTGGGCATTGAATCCAGTCCACAGGGGTCTCCTGCCTTAACCCCATGCCTGAGACCCAAGGCCTAGCCAGAAAGATCTTGATAGGGAAGCAAAGAGGCCAGACAGGTTACCATTACCCCTTGATCTGGAACTATCTTTTGCCCAGTCATGATCTATCCATACCCAGATTCCTGAAACCCACATCACAGGAATCTGATGGCCAGGTGATGATTGTTCCTTTGTCCCTGTGTTCCCTGACACTACCCAATCATTGGAGTTGTATGGAGCTTTGTACATTCAAATTAGTAGTGTGGTCGTAACACCTTGAAATTGATGTCTCAGACCTGTATGTGGAATAAAGATAGAGACATCACTCAAAACCTGTATCAGTCAGGGTCCCAGCAGGGAGTAGATGGCACACTCAAAATTGGTATTTTGGAGAGTAAAGGTTAATAAATGGACAATTTATAAAGGTGGGGGCAGGGTACCCAGGGCTAGTAACAGGAGTGGGGGATGGTCAGGCCTTTGATGTCATCCCTACAGGTCAGCCTCCCCTCCTGAAGCAGAGTGCAGGGTGGAGAAGGATGGAGAGAGGGTCTGAAGGGGCACATGGAAGCTATCCAGAACAGAAATTCTCATTCAAATTTTGCAGGAATTCAGACCAAAGCTGAGATCAGCGTCTTATGCTTTGATCTGTGAAAACTGGCTTTGGTATGCAAAGGAGTAGGATAAACTAAATGGCAAGGAGAGCTTTTATTCTTTTGAAAAAAGTAAACATTTTCAGACATTTTTAAACTAGGGAAGAATCCATTTTCATAGAACAATGAATGATTTTTCTTATCTATTTATTAAAGTAGGTTCTCACTTTGGTAACATTAGCTCCTGTTACCAACTGTGACTGAAAGGAATGAAACTGTGTATTGAAAAGAGCCTGGATTTCAGATTTACAGCTAATTCAGGTTGGTTTCCTTGCACCACTGCCTACCACCCTACCACTACCCACCCCCTGCGAAAAATAAAAGTTAGGTATACCAAATTAAGGAGCTTTACCACTTATAGTAACATTTTAACACTGTTATCAATGAACTAAACATTGCTTTTCCACAGTCCACTAGAAGAGCCTAATAACAAGAAAACAAGCTGATGTTGGGGCTTTTATTTTTTTAAAATAATAACAATAAATGGACCTTGTTCCCAGGCCTTCCGCTGCACACCCCATGCCCCTGAGCTCCCTCCCTGCCTGCATCACTGACCCTGAGCATCTCCCAGGTGGCTGGCACGGTAGCACTGAGACCCTGCCTGGAGCCCAGGAAGAGTCCATGAGGGACAAACACTGATAGGCTGATCTTCGGTATCAGATGGGCTGAGCTATTTACCAGCTGCGCCACCTTGGGTGACTAATTTCTCTGAGCCTCAATTTCCTCAACTTTAAAATGGGGATAATGATAACGTCTATATCATCAGTTGTTGCTGGGATTAAATAAGACAATGGTCTGTAAAACACCTAGCACAGTGCCTGGCACCTGATAAGCACATGGTAAAACCCATTATTTTTAGACTCAGAAACAAGAACTAATGCGGAAAAAAAAGGGAGGAAAAAAAGCAGGGGTGAGGAGTGGGTTACGTTTCAATCAACTAGAATGTTACATTGCCCAGAGTCCCCTTCCCCAAGGGGTCCCATTAAGTCAACATTTATTGTATTGATTTTTCCCAGTGCAACGAACATTTTACAGGTTAAGCATCTCTACTGCCCGTTGCTGTTTCACAGGTGGCGCTATAGTAAGATCTCCACTCACATCAATGCAGAAGCCTTTATCTCTCTGTCAAAAGCGGGAAGTAAAGCAGGATAAGAGACCTAGGTCACTGCAGGGAAAAAAATGTGTCTAGGAATCCTCAAGGAATAGGTTGGGAGGGGAATCTGAGGTGGAATAAGAGACAAAAGAGGAAGAGAAATTGTCATGATATGTTTGTTTGGCTCTTAATCCAGAGAAGCCACATCTGCAAATGTTAGGCACACTTTCATATCTGATTTATTTCTCCCTTTAACCTTGTGGCACAAAGTCCAGGGTTACAAACTCCCCCGACAACTGCCATTCCACCAAGGGGAGACAATAAGAGGGGACAAGAACACCCAGACAAATCCGAACACTCCCCTAACCCCCCACACAGCCTCCCTCTTTCCATCCTTGCTCCTCATAGTCTAGCCTCCCCACAGCAGCCAGAGTGACCTTCATAAGTCAGATCATGCCACTCCTCTGCTCAAAACCATCCAATGTCTTTTCATCTCACTCAAAGTAAAAATCTATCTTACAAGGGCCTACATGGCCCTGAGCAACTTGTCCAGCTGCTACCACTGCCACCATGAGCTCTCTATCTACTACTCTCCCCCTTACTTCCCTCCGGCCACACCAGGCTCCTTGTTTTTCCTAGAACACCAAGCACACTCCTGACTTGAGCTCTTTGCACTGGCTATTCACTCTGCCAAGAAGACTCTTCCTCCAGAAATCTGCATGGCTCAACCCAGGAACTTCTTTCAGGTCTTCCTTAATTGTCCCTTTCTCCATGAAGTTTTCCTTGACCACTACTTGGTCAAGGAAATGTTTGTGTCTTCCCAAAATTCATATGTTGAAATTCTAACTCCCAGTGTGATGATAGTGAGGTGGGGCCTTTGGGAGGTGATTAGGTCCTAAGAGTGGAGCCCTCATGAATGGGATTAGTGCCCTTATAAGAGAGACCCCCGAGAGCTCTCTCACCCCTTCTGCTGTGTGAGGTCACAGGGAGAAGACAGCCATCTCTAAACTAGGAAGCAGGCTCTCACCAGACACCAAATCTGCTGGCACCTTGATCCTGGACTTTGCAGACCCCAGAACTGTGAGAAATAAGTGTTTGTTGCTTAAGCCACCCAGTCTATGGTATTTCTGTTATAGTAGCCCAAGCAGAATAAAACAACCACCCTAATTCAAAGTGCCTCACAAATCACTCCTGCCATTCCCTCCTAACTTCCTTTATTTTTCTCCATTGTACTTACCATCATTTAACATTTTATATATATAATATATATAATTATCTTATTTATTATCTGTCTTTCCCATTAAAACATAAACTCCATGAGGGTAAGGATTTTTGTCACTTTTATTCATGGCTGTATTCCCACGGCCTATAAGAGTGCCTGGTACATGATAAGCACTCAATACAGGCATACCTAGGAGATACTGTGGGTTCAGTTCCAGACCACTGCAATAAAGCAAATATAGCAATAAAGTCACTCACATTAATTTTCTGGTTTCCCACTGCATATAGAAGCTATGTTTACAGTATACTGTAGTCTATTAAGTATGCAATAGCATTATGTCTATAAAACAATGTACATATCTTAATTTAAAAACACTTTATTGCTAAAAAATGCTAACCATCATCTGAGCCTTCAGCAAGTTGTAATGTTTTTGCAACAGTAACAAAGATCACTGATCACATATCACCATAACAAATATAATAATAATGGGAAAGCTTGAAATATTGTGAGAACTACCAAAATGTGACACAGAGACATGAAGTGAGCAAATGCTGTTGGAAAAATAGCACCAATGGACTTGCTTGATGCAGGATTATCATAAATCTTCGATTTGTTTTAAAAAAAACCCCACAATGTCTGCAAAGCACAATAAAATGAGGTATGCCTATATTTGTGGAATGTGCAAATTCACATAGTTTAAAGCAGTGGTTCCCAGCCCTGACTCTACTTTAGAATCGCCTGGGCGGGGTGCTTTTAAAACCTGCTGATACCAGTTAAATCAGAATCTCTGTGAGCAGGGCCCAGGAATCTGTTTTAAAACTAACCAGGTGATCCTAATGTGCAGCCACCATTACCCCCTGCTTCCAAAAGTCAAATAACTCTTCATGTCTTATGAGTAACAGCAATGTCTGGGACAACACCACAGCAGAGGGAACCACTTGCAACCCTCTTACCTCGAAAGAAAGAATCTGGATGAAATCGTGTTCAAATGACCATCGAAGACAGGACCTGTTCCTCCGTGGGGTCAACTTGGGTCTGGGAGCTGGCTTTCTGTTTCAGAAATTAACAAACTGTATTTTGTCAGCCCACACAGGGGGGAATATTCTTGAGGAATTAACTCCCATTCACCAAACTCACAAGAGGTCGATAACACAGGCTGCAACATTATGCAGCCACAAGACTAACTCAGGGTCCGTAGCCTTGACAGAGGAGGGCCACACAGAGACGCAACGCTGGATGCCTAAGTTCTAACTGTGGGGAGGGATGAGAAGGCAATCTGAAAGGGGGCACTGCCAGGTAGCCACTTCTCAAGAGAAGCATGCCATGTGGTAGCCATCTGTAGCCACTATACACGGAGCCTCTGCTTTGCCAAGGTTTTTAACACTGTCTTTAACAAGTATTTAGAGGGGCCAAACACCTGTCAGTGAGAAGAAAAGGGGTGCATCAAATAGAGAAAAATAAGTTTGCATTTCTCACTGAAAAGAAGAAGCAGAAAAAAAATGCATGGCAGGGGGACAAGAAGTTTAATAAAAACTACCATGTTGAATGAGACACAAAAAATCTCATTTAATCCTCCCAATAGTGTTGTGAAGGAGGTACTATTTTTATTCCACTCTATAAGGAAGAAACTAAGGCTCAGAGAGTTAAATAGCTTACCCAAGATCACACAGCCAGTATGTAGTAGAGATAAGGCTAAAGCCCTCTAGAACCCATGTGTGACTCACCTGGAGAGCCTGTTCAAAATGCTAACTGTGGGGACCCAGCCCCAGAGATTCTGATGTGGAGGGTCTGAGAGGGGGCCCACTAATCTGCATGTTAAAAGCCCCACTCCTGTGCCCGGGGAACGATGGTGCAAGTGGTCCTTTTTGAGGCCTCACAGCTCTTCTCTCTGTACGAAGCCCTTGGGCAAGGAAGCTGCCTCTTCCCTCTTCACAGCACATCCAGCTAGACTTTCAAAGACCCTTAAATGACGATTCTCTTGTGTTCTTTGATCCTCTTCCACTTCCTGGAGTTGCTTGATGAGTTCACAGACCCTTCGCAGGGAGCTCAGATCAGGGACAAAATGCACAGGTGTCTTTGAGTGAAGCATCTGTCCCAGCTGGCTCATATCCCAAGAGAAGGGGATGAACTCTCCCCAACAGGAGGCCCCCAAATTAGGGAGGGGTGACAAGCAGCTCTGTTGCAGATTAAGTCACCCTGAGCACCTTTAAGAAGAGAGCATCTGTTTGGCCTTAAATTGGTTTTATTTGGTCTCTGATGGTTTCTTGCTCTGCAGCCCTCTCTGCATAAATCCCAGGAGAAAGGAAAGCAAACACTGGATCCGGGAGACCTGCTTGCTGTGGTGAGTGCAGGAGCCTTCCCAGCTGCTGGGAGCCTGGGCCCCACTGCCTCTGGTGGGAGGGGTTTCCATTCTCTGGCCAGAAAGCTGTTATTTTCCCAACCACAGTGAAATCACCTGCATTTGGATTTAATTCTGCTTTGGTCCTCCTTCAACACACTGTTCTCACCCTCAGCTCCTCAAAAAGCCAGCCCCAACCCCAGCTCTCCCCTTCAGCTTCTCCCCGCTCCACTCCCTCAGGCCAGGTTTCTGGGGAAAGTCGAAGTAAGATTCTCGCTGGCTTGGTGGCTGTGAGGGTCTCCAAGCATTTCACTTAAAAGTGGTGTCGCCAGAAATTGAGTTATTTGTAGTGAGGTGGATGGACCTAGAGTCTGCCATACAGAGTGAAGTAACTCAGAAAAACAAATACCGTATGCTAACACATATATAGGGAATCTAAAAAAAAAAAATGGTCATGAAGAACCTAGGGGCAAGATGGGAATAAAGACGCAGGCCTACTAGAGAATGGACTTGAGGACACGGGGAGGGGGAAGGGTAAGCTGGGACGAAGTGAGAGAGTGGCATGGACATATATACACTACCAAATGTAAAATAGAGAGCTAGTGGGAAGCAGTCGCATAGCACAGGGAGATCAGCTCGGTGCTGTGTGACCACCTAGAGGGGTGGGATAGGGAGGGTGGGAGGGAGGGAGACACGAGAGGGAAGAGATATGGGGATATATGTATATGTGTAACTGATTCACTTTGTTATAAAGCAGAAACTAACACACCATTGTAAAGCAATTATACTCCAATAAAGATGTTAAAAAAAAAAAAGTGGTGTCGCCAATTCCACTCCTTCAGAAAGGATGAAACCATTCAGAAATAGCACAGAGTACTCAAAACTCCACTCTGCCACTTTGTGTAAAAGTTACTTTAATCTTTCTGAACCTGTTTCCTGTTGTACAAAAAAGGGATAATGACATCTATTATGCTCAAATAAGATGAGGATTATGTTTTTTAAACTGATTATTAAAGTGCCTGGCACATAGGGGCTCAGTAATAATAATTGCAATAATAAATAGCTAACATTTATTGAATATTTATTACATGCCAGGCACTTTTCTATTTGCCACATTTGGATTAATTTACTTAAATTACAAGAACCCTCTGAAATAAATACCTTGTCTTGTGCCCATTTTACAGACAAGTAAACAGGTTTAGAGGGGTCAAGCAAATTGCCCAAGGTCACAACATGAGTTAGAATCAGAGCTGACATTCACACGCAGGTCTGTGACTTCAAAGCCTGCTGCTGCTGTCATTGTCATTGTCTTTGTTGTTTACTAAGCAGCTGCTGTGTGCATCAAACTTGGACAGTTATGAGGACCACAAATTATGCAGGAGGGATTGTCCCCATTAAGTTCATAGTCTAGATCAGATAAGGAGGCAAGGCCTATGCATTAAAGAGAAACTAATACAAAGTAGCCCTGCCAAGTACCCAGGTGCAGTTCAAAAGTGCAGAGAGGGGAGGATATTGGCAGACATTCCTCCATGGGTCTTTTGTGCACCTGTATTTGTTGCTGGCCATGCTAAGAATGCAAGACCATGAGTGCTCTTTATCTGGGACATTTCTCAAGGTTACGTTTGCAGTGAGGAATCTTGAGGGATGAATTAATGTCACCTCTGGGACAAAGAGTAGGCACACTTACTGCCTGCTACAAAATGCTGGGTTCCCCAAGCTCAGTGTCCCTCAGCCGTGATGTAAACCCAGTACGTATAAAGCATGCATCTGCATCCCTCTGTGTTGCCCTGTGGGACTTGGGGATATGGGGAACTGAGGCAAACATGTTGATGTTCATACTACTTGCCATGCTGTGAGTCATACAGTTTGTTGTTTCTGATCCGGGAGTCTTGTGTTTCCTTCCAGCACCCACAAAACAATAACAGGCTAAATTATGAGCTTGTAAGTAGGGTAAAATCAAATCCCAGACGTGACGAAAGATACAACCTATTGAGAAGCTGTGATATGCCACACATACTTTTAGGCCCTGGACATTACACAGTGAACGAAACAGGCAGAAGTCCTCTCTCGTAGAGTATGTGCTCTATGTGGGCAGGCAGACAAAGGTACAAATAAACCAGATGAATAGAGTTGGTGATCCACATTGTGAAGGAAATAAGCAGGGGTGAATGAACCTCAGTGTCCTCATCTGTAAAATGGGGCCAGTATTAACAGCTACACCTCAGGATCATTGTGAATGCCTGGCTCATGTAAAGTCTTCAACAAATATGGACTTTCATTATTATTCCTCCTTCTTTCTCCCATGGAAAGGAGGCAAGAAAGTGACTTCCTGGCATGCTTTGTAAGAGCTGAGGGAAGAGAGAGCTGCAGGAGAAGAGAAGAGGCTCTTGCAGCTCCTGTGAGGGCGGAGGCCAGCAAAAACCTCCTTTCCTAAGCAGATATGAGGTAAACAGGTCCTTGCCACCTGATTGTTTTGGTGATCAGTACCTGGGAACCAGGAATTTGAAATATTACAAACAAAAAAGAACTTGGCATTACACCAGTCTATGACCTTGGTGCACCCCTCACACATGAAGGTATCCACTGCAAAGCCAGTCTCAGGTGAGTGGTTCTGACCCCAGGAGCCCCCTCCCTCCTCCCTCCCCCCAGTCGCTGCAGAGGGCACTGATCCAGGGCCCTAAGGGCAGACAGAGCTGGGCTGGATGTTCGAAACTCAGCAAGCCTCCTCCCACCTCCACCACCCAAATGCAGCTGCTTCCCCTGCAGCCGCTCCCCACCCCAGTGCTGATCCCCACAGCAACGTTTCCAGCCTGTTTTCTCCTCTCCAACGTCTCCCCAGCACCTGTGTCAACATGAAGCTCACGGACAGACCCCACTCCCCGCCTAGATGCAGCAGACATTAGCAAATGGGGCTGAAGTCCCATTTTTCTTTCTGAGCCATCGCACAAGAAACTATTTCGAGGACACATTTTGCGCTATGAGTGCCTCCCTCCCCTTCAATAACTCACCCAGACATCGCCCTAATAGCTCTGTCTCTCTAGAGGACAAATAGCTGGCCTCCAATCACCCAGACCCATTTGCTGCTGCGGTGCCTGTATGTTCAAGCGATGGTCAGTGATCAAGTGGCTAATTCACAATAATGATGGGGCAGGACACCTCCTGTTTTTGTTGCAGACTTTGCTTCCATGTATTATATTTTAAAGGCCTTTCTGAGAGTTTTGAAAAATACCTTCTTTAGAAGGGCATGTACCCCTTATTCTGTGATGGCTGGAACTGGTTTCATCAGAGTTTTCCTCTGAGCTGATTGTTACCTGAGCTCCCCCAGGCCTTGCCAGGCCACACTACCAGTTCTCTCCCAAATTTTACCAGCTCTTGCCTTTATCTCTCACACGGAACTTAGCCTCGAACAAAAGACCCCTGAATTATAATTGAATGCATAAGGAGTAGC
This sequence comes from Delphinapterus leucas, assembly GCF_059928025.1. Taxonomy (NCBI): domain Eukaryota; kingdom Metazoa; phylum Chordata; class Mammalia; order Artiodactyla; family Monodontidae; genus Delphinapterus; species Delphinapterus leucas. Next base: position 28,922,862 of record NC_143150.1, read on the forward strand.
TGCTTCCTGCCAGGGGCTGCTGCCACTGCACCCCTGTTTATTCTTTGGTACCTGTGCTAAGGAACTCTGTCTGCTGCGCACTCCTATCTGCAGCTACCACTGAGGCACGGAGGCCCTTGGGATGCCAAAGTCACCGTGCCATGTATTGTTATGGATGGAGATAACGCCTCTTCCCTTTGTGATACCCTTGCTTAGAGGAACAGCCAAGCAGGCTTAAGTGCTGATGTCCTAGCAAGGCTTTTTTTTTTTTTATTTAGAGACACCCCCCCCACCCCCTGCTTCTCTTCCACCTTCTTTTTCTGAAAAGATTCCAAGATGATTTGAAAGGCAGCTGGACCAGGAGATGCACACACCTGCATTCAGTACTTTCCCCTTCCCTCCCAAGACTAAGGATTTCTTACTGGAACCAGCTCACTGTGTTTGGTTTTTGTTTCCCTCAGAGTAATGCACATAAATCAAACCTCAATCCTCTGTATTCTCTCCAACACACCAGCATCACCTAAGTGCTCCTTGGTCCTCTTCCCTACAAGGGCTAAGTTAAAAGAGAAGAGAAAAAGAGGGAGAGTGCAAAGGTGGGGACACCCAAGTGGCCTTATGTCAGGTTTCCACTAGCAGTAAAAGTCCTTCAAAGGCTATATACTTATGTCAACATCAGAGGGCAAAGAAGAATGTGCAATGGCAGTTTCTGGTCAGAAGCAAAAGGTTTCCCATGTCCTCATAAGAGAAGTTCAAGAGAATTCCCTGACGGTGCAGTGGTTAGGACTTCGCGCTTTCACTGCCAGGGCCTGGGTTCAATCCCGGTCAGGGAACTAAGATCCTGCAAGCCATGCAGTGTGGCCAAAAAAAAAAAAGAGTTCAAGCTGAAGCAGGAGGCTATCAGACAAAAGACTGTGTAGACTATCTCAGGATGAGATGGGGGAGGGAGGATCATTAGATGGCCTTCAAGGCCCGTTGTAGTCCTGAGGATGGAGAAATTGCTTAGAACAATATAGTTTTGCCCGAAGTGTGTGAGGCAAACCACCAGTGAGATGCGAGATGATTGTTAGTCATGCCCAGATAAACATTTCTAATTAACAGTTACAGGCTAGTTATTACACTTTTATTTAGGGTATTGATACTGGATTTCAATGTACGATAGTGCTATAAAGTTTCCTTTTAATGAAAATTTGTTTAAATATAAAAAAAGTTGACTCAAAAGTATTAACGAGGGGACTTAGCTGGTGGCGCAGTGGTTAAGACTTCACGCTCTCAACGCAGGGGGCCCGGGTTCAATCCCTGGTCAGGGAACTAGACCCCACATGCATGCCACAACTAAGAGTTCACATGCCGCAACTAAGGAGCCTGCGTACCACAACTAAGGAGCCAGAAAGCCACAACTAAAGAGCTGGCGAGCCGCAACTAAGACACAGCATGGCAAAATAAATAAATAAATATTTTAAAAATATTAAGGAGGGGCTTCCCTGGTGGTGCAGTGGTTAAGAATCCGCCTGCCAATGCAGGGGACACAGGTTCGAGCCCTGGTCTGGGAAGATCCACATGCCGCGGAGCAACTAAGCCCATGCTCCACAACTACTGAGCCTGCGCTCTAGAGCCCATGAGCCACAACTACTGAGCCCGCATGCTGCAACTACTGAAGCCTGGGTGCCTAGAGCCCGTACTCTGCAACAAGAGAAGCCACTGCAATGAGGAGCCCGCACACCACAGTGAAGAGTAGCCCCCACTCGCTGCAACTAGAGAAAGCCCGTGAGCAGCAACGAAGACCCAACACAGCCAAAAACAAATAAATTTATAAAATATATATATATTAAGGAAATACTAGTATAGACAGTACAGTCTCAAGTGTGCCAAATTGCCCTTCTGTGCTGTGAACAGGCTATAGGGTGGGTCACTTAGCAATAAACCCTCCCAGTCTCTACTCCCCGAAACACCTGGGAACATCTCTTTCCTTACAGGTGCCTGCAAGACATCTGCAGGGAAACAAACTCCTTACAGCTCACTGTCCAAAAGCCACTCAGCCAAACACCAATGCTGCTTCCAGTTCAAGTTGTCTTTCACTTGAATCTGCATCATTTCTCTCACTTAAATATCTGAGGAAGGCCCTGGTGGTCCTCTCAGATCCCCAGATTTGGATTCTTTTTCCCATGTGAATAGGCATGGGGCTTCTAAGCAAGTCTCCTTTTTGGTTTTTCTCCTATTGAATATTCCACAAGCAGTGGCTTCCTTTGGAATCCTATAGTTTCTGTTTATGAGGATAAATTGACTTTAGGCTAAAAGTGTCAAGAGCCTTAACTGATTTGGGTTCCCTGTTGGAAAAAGAGGTTTAAAGTAGACTGAAGTACAGTCGTCCCTCAGTATCCATGGAGGATTAATCCTGGAACCCTCCAGATACCAAAATCCAGAGATGTTCAAGTCCCTTATGTAAAATGGTATAGTATTTGCATATAACCTACACACATCCTCCCACATAATTTAAATAAGCTCTAGATTACTTATAATACCTAATACACTGTATAGTTGTAAATACAATGTGAATGCTATGTAAATAGTTACTGGCACAACAAATTCAAATTTTGCTTTTTTTTTTTTTTTTTTTGTGGTACGCGGGCCTCTCACTGTTGTGGCCTCTCCCGTTGCGGAGCACAGGCTCCAGAGGCGCAGGCTCAGTGGCCATGGCTCACGGGCCCAGCCGCTCCGCAGCATGTGGGATCTTCCCAGACCGGGGCACGAACCCGCATCCCCTGCATCGGCAGGCGGACTCTCAACCACTGTGCCACCAGGGAAGCCCACAAATTTTGCTTTTTGTTACTTTCTAGAATTTTTTTTTTAACAAAACAGTTTTGATCCATGGTTGGTTGAATCCACAGATGTGGAAACTGCCAATTTGGAAGGCCAACTATAGCAGGGTTTTTCAAGGCATACACCAAGGAGAAAATTTAGCAGATTTAGCAAAACCCTACCCTGGAACCCCACAGACAGCAATGTGACTCTAAATTGCCCTTTGATAATGGGGCAAGAAATCAGGGTCTCCGAAGCTTAAATGTGCTTTTTTCCACATTATCTAAAGGGGGCCAAACTCTCCAGTCCTAACCCCAGTGCCTCAAACCTGCAATCAGTACACATGGCTAGTTTGCCCATGTTGAGAGCAGCTGGCAGCTACCTCCCTGGCTCCAATTCTCACTTGCTCTCACTTGTTACCTGTCTACTTTTCTCACACAAAACGAACTCTCCCCAGGTGAACTCTACCACCTGCAAGTTTTGGAGAAATGTATAGAATTTCTCTACAAGTGTCTAGGCAGTTCTGATGGTCACATAGAGGTCCCTGAGAATGTTCTGTGATTGCTCCCCAGGAAAGTGGCAGAGCTCAGGAGGAGGAATGAGGGGCCCATCGTCCAGCCTGTCCCCTGCAACTTCTAAGCCCATCTCTTCAGGCCCCCGCAGCTTTTAAACCCCTGTCCTGGCTCCAGCAGCTCTGCTGGTGGAGGCTATCATTTTCCTCACAAAGACAGACTGAGAGGTCTATTAAAAGAAAATAAATTTAAGAGTTTATGGACACTTGGAAAAGCAGCATCTTAATGATGTAAGACAGATTCATATGCCACAAGCAGGAGCACACATACTGTACTTCCCAGAATGCTTTGAATGGTATTAGACTATTTTTTGTTTACCAGCCTTGAGGCATCATTACACAAACCAGATTGGGAAAGATGGTGGCTGCCAAAGCAGCTTGGATGATGTGTAGGGACCCCCCTCAAATTGAAAGCTGTTCCTCTCAACGCCCCTGTGGCCCATACAACACACAGGAAGCAGGTAAGGGGGACGGGGCCAGGTGGGTTTCACTGCCACCTCCTGAGTGGGACTTCATCTGAAAGGGACCTCAGGCCTTGGGGCTCTGGCTCTACATTGTTCAGCTGCCGGTAGATTAAGCTTTAACAGAGAAATTCTGTCTGGCTATGGCTCCCCAAAGGATCTAAGCCTGGAGTCTCTCACCATTTATTCATTTAATCAACAAACATTTAATGAATTTCTACCATGTGTCAGCACTGCTGAGACAGCAATGGAAAAAAAAAACAAAAAACGATGTAATCTAAAAACTCATGGAGCCGAGGGTCTGATGGGAGATACAGACAAGGAAATGACCAATTACAATGCATGATGTGAAAGAGCAAGTGCTGTGAGAGAATGAAGGAGGGCATGTCACCCATTCCAAGAGGGTCTGGGAAGGGACCCTGTGAGATAATAGAAATATACACATTGGTCTCTGCGTGCCACTCCCCCTCCCCCAGGTTCCTGGCACAGAGCTCCTAAAACCCTTGTAATTTCCTAAGTGATAAGAGCAGTACGAGCATCTTTGGTTCTAACATTTGATCTTTGACCCTGGTTCCTGATGCAGAGCTCCTAAATCCCTTAGAATTTCCTGGGTGATAGCAGTGTCTCTTGACCTAATGAGGCGACTCTGGGTGAGCTCCTGGATAATTTCCAGATGGGGGCTGATCACCAGAAAAAACAAGCCATGATTAGAAGCTCATAACTTTCAGCCATGCCCCCCATCCTCTGGAAAGGGGAGAGGGGCTCGAGGTTGAGTTCATCATCAATCATGCCTATGTGATGAAGCTTCTATAAAAACCCCAAAAGTAAAGGGTTTAGAGAGCTTCCAGGTTGATGAACACATCTGCATGCCAGGAGGGTGGTGCACCCCAACTCCATGGGGACAAAGGCTTCTGTGCTCAGGACCGTCCCAGATCTTGCCCTATGTACCTCTTCATCTGGCTGTTCATCTCTATCTTTTATCATATCCTTTATTACATGATAAACCAATAAACGTGTTTCCCTGAGTTCTGTGAGCTGCTCCGGCATATGATCAAACCTGAGGAGTGGGTCATGGGAACCTCCAATTTACAGACAGTCGGTGAGAAGCACAGGTGACAACCTGGACTTTCAACTGGCATCTCAGTGGGTGGCAGTCTTGTGGGAATGAGCCCTTAACCTGTGAGGTCTGCGATAACTCCGGTTAGAATTGACTTGTAGGACACCCAGCTGATGTCAGAGAATTGTTAGGTGTGGAAAATCCACATATCTGATGTCAAAAGTATTGTTAGTGTGAGAACAAAAGAAAACACAGTGCATTTTTCTCATAGAAATTCACACAGAAAGTGATTTCTGAACTGAGGCCTGAAAGATGAAAAGGAATTAACCAAAAAAGGGTGTTCCAAGCAGAGGGAACATGTACCGATGACCATAGGTCAGTTTGAGGAGCAGTGGGATGGAAGCATGGAGTTGGAGGGTGTGAGAGGGTTTCAGTTTAAAATGGAACCGGAAGATAGGAAGTGGAGAATCTCATGCATGCACCCTCAGAAGAACGGAACTTAACCGAGAGACGGATTTCCATTAAATGCCTGATTTACAGAGGACGGAGACTTATCTCCTAATCAATGAACATCTCTCCCCATCCTCAAGCCAGTGAACTTACTGCTTGGACTCTGGCTGGACTTCTCCCTCTTTGCGCTCCTTGCTTATAAATACAGCCTGCCCCAAACACTCAAGGGACTCACCTGTAGCTTGCTATTGTACTTTCCCCTGCTATTCCTGAATAAACAAACCCAAATTTTGGGTAAGTTGCGCTTGCCTCAGTTTACCTCCTTATTTAGTTTGACAAAAGTTAATCATAATAGGGACTTCCCTGGTGGCACAGTGGTTAAGAATCCACCTGCCAATGCAGGGAACATGGGTTCAATCCCTGGTACGGGAAGATCCCACATGCCTCAGAGCAACTAAGCCCGTGCGCCACAACTACTGAGCCTGCTACGCTCTAGAGCCTGTGAGCCACAACTACTGAGCTGGCGTGCCACAACTACTGAAGCCCGCGCGCCTAGAGCCCATGCTCTGCAACAAGAGAAGCCACCGCAATGAGAAGCCCGCGCACCATAACGAAGAGCAGCCCCTGCTTGCGACGACCAGAGAAAGCCGGCGTGCAGCAACGAAGACCAACGCAGCCAAAAATAAATTTTAAAAAATAGCTTTAAAAAAAAGTTAATCATAATAACACACAGCATTTATCTAGGTTGTCTGAGTGCCAGTACTGTGCTAAGTGTTTGCTGTGCATTGTCTCAGTTGATGCTCACAACGTCCCTCAGATGAGACAATGGAGAACGGAGGCACAAGAAAATTAAGTGCCTTATCCAAAGATACACCGCTGGTGAGTGGTGAAGCCAGGAATTAAACTCTAGTCGTCTGGATCCAGAACCCACATTCTTAACCCCCACTCTATAATGCCCAAGTCTCTAACACAGATGAATAAAGCAAATGGTGGGACTTTAGCACGGGACTTGAACCTTTGCTCCTAAAGCCACCAACCCCACTTAGAGGTCCAAATCTCTCCCAGCTTCTGGTCCTTTGTGACCTCAGGACCTCTGTCCAGTCCCTGGTTTCTTGCCAATAACTTGTGCCCAGTCATGACTCTCTCTGTTCCCTGGATCCTTGGTCAGCATGTCAGGTTCCCAAATCTGAGGCCAACTCCCTAATTATTCTGAAAACTGGAGCCTTTCTTGACTCTGAATCCCAGTCCCCAGTCCCCTCTTATCAGACCCACAGGTACCATACTATGCCTACTTCTCTGTGCTCCTTCCTATTCTGGTTTCCTAGGCCTCCCCAGGTTGCTTTAGTGTCTCTGTGTCTCTGACTGGTCTCTGGGGTACAGCCATCCCCAGTCTAGCCTCACCCATAGCCCAACAAAGCCCAGACTGGGAGGGGTGGGGTGGGGCAGGAAGGGCAACTGTGCGAGAGGCTGGCCAAGTGGAGAGACTAAGGAATATGGGTAGGGCTGGGGTCAAGAGCCTACAAAGAGAGCTGTCCTTATTCTAAGAAGGCATGTATGACCCAGCCGCTCCCCCAATACCCTAGTCCAATAGCTAGCTGAGGACTGATATCCCTTTAAAAAGGGGGTTCAGAAAGAAGAAAGAAGAAGGCAACTGAGAAAGCAACAAGCCCAGGGGAAGAGAAACATGTACTTAATTTCACACTAGATCAGGGGTCCCCAACCCCTGGTCCGCGGACCGGTACCGGTCCGCAGCCTGTTAGGAACCAGGCCGCACAGCGGAGTACATGCCTTCTTTCCCAGGTGTTCACTTTGGTTGGTGGGGGGAGGCACACCTAGAACCTGAAAGGAAAAGGGAGAGGGCCTCATAGGTGAGGAAATGGAGCCAGAAGGGGAGCCAAGAGTACTCACAGGCATAGATGTCACAACCAGGCAGAGATGACAGCCTGACCCAGGTCAAGGCTTGCCTAGACATGGTGCTCTCATCATACTGTGGATATGGTTTCTGACTTCATTTTAGCACGTGGCCCAGACAGAAAACTCAACGTTACCTGCTATTTATGCAGCACTGCCCTACAAAACCACTGAATCTGCTACAGTCCCTATGATGCAGGGGCCAACGGAAAGTTCCCATTTTAGGCAACCTTCCTCCCCTTTCCCTATTCCAGAGTTTAGGGACAGCTGTGGAGCAGGTGTGGGAGGAAATTAGCAGCTAGCCCAGGGCTTCTCAAGTTTTAACATACAATTTATCACCTGGGGACCTTGTTAAAATGCAAATTTGGATTCAATAGGTTTGTGGTGGGGCGTAGAGTTTGCATTTCTAACCAGCTCCCAGGTAATCCTGGAGCAGCCAGTGGAGGGACACGCTTTAGATAGCAAGGCTATTCCTGCTGCTATAGTGCATTCCATTCCATTCCATTGCCCTGCCTCTTCATAACCTGTGAAGTACTAAACAAATAAGGAGGAATCTTATTGTACTTTTATTTGATAAATCTAGCAACCCTAAATAGAATGGATGAATGAACTTCCTACAGGAGAAAGATGTGGTGGCAGCCCATTAATAACAACAAGGTAAGTAAAATTACACACGCTAAGAGGGAGAGTTATATTTTCCTTGAGTTTTGTATAGTTGTTTGACACGTAAAACACCTTGTGACCTTCCACCAACAAAGAAAAGTCGCTTCAGGCTGAGCTAGAAGTGAGGTATTAACATAGATATTAATACATCTTCACAGTTCAGCTCAATTACCACATTGTTTATCGCATTGCTTTACAACATGGTAGACCAATAAAGCTCTTTCTTCATTTTATAGGGTAGGGAACTAAGGCTGGCCAGAGAGGTGGTTCACCTTGCTCAAAGTCACGTGGCTATTAATAACAAAACTGGACTAGAACTAGAACTAGGCAATGAGCCTAGTGCTATTTTCACTACAAGAATTTGTTAAAATACTGTTTGAACAGGGGAAAGACTTTAAGTTGATTGGTCCCACGTGGTCCCCATACCCTACCATGGGGAGCTTGTTGGAGGTTTCCTACGTGGAATTTAACATTGTTTTGGACTGGAGAAGAAGTTTTCCAGACTCTCAGTCACTCAAACAAATAGACGTCTTTTTGAGCATGGCTTACCCATATGATTATGCAGCAAGAGGGAGGGAGGGATCTCTACAGAGGTCATGAAAGGCTTTTTGGAGAGTTAAGGCTAGAGCTGAGCCTTCAAGCATGTATAAGAATTAGATAACCAGAGCAGATGCTTCAGATGGGAAACAGCATGAGCAAAAGGTATTGATACAAGAAAATACATTGTATATTTGAGTATAGCCCTTTGCATATCAAGTTTAAAACTTGTTAAATCACCCTTCGCCTTTTGGTTCTGTAACCGAGCAGGATCCTGTGTGGCCTTCCCCCCGGGCAGGCCCTTCCCCCATGTCCTCTGCTTTAGCTCCTCTCTGAAGTACCTAGATAACAGTATCTGATGCACATTTCCTGAGTTGTTTTACAGATACGAAAGCCCACCACTGAATGGAAGATGTTAACTACTTGATGAATCTGAGTATAGCCCCCAGGCCTGCTGGAGCTTGAGGACTGATAATGTTGACCCCTGTGACACTGCCCTGTTACCTCACCATCAACCAATCACAGAATTGTGCATGAGCTGATCTCATATCCTGTGACTCCCCTCCCTCTCCTGGCCTTTAAAAATGCTTTCCTGAAACCCTTCGGGCAGTTTGGGGGGTCATGAGCCACCCGTCTCCTTGCTTGGCCCTGCAATAAATCTTTCTCTGCTCCAAACTCCAACGTTTTGGTATTGTTTGGCCTCACTGTGCATTGGGCACACAAACTTACATTCATTTGGTAGCACTTTTCCAAAATAGTTTCCTTTTGCATTTCCAAGTCAGTGGGTCACATTTGAATTGGTCCTTCATTCTCCAATTTCACTCTTCACTCTCATTGTACTTCTGGTAGTCTGCAAGGCCGTCATGTACAGTTGTGCATGTTGTTCACTGCACAAAGATGCCCAGTCATGGAGGCAAATGGGAGCGGAAATCCAAAATGTACTGGACTCACCAAGCCATGCTTTCTTTCCTAACTTGGTACATTGTGTGTTTGCCAGGCCATGTGCCCAGAAAAGAGGGCACTTTTTCTAGTTTACACAAAAGTGCCCTAGCCGTAGCCAAGGCACTATATCAGCTGTAGGTCAAATTGTGAGGTAAATGAGATTTTGCTCTGATTTCTCCTAGCTCCAAATCTTTAGAGCTGAAGCCACAAACGAAGCCACACCTGTAGACTAAGATCTGCAGCAGTTCTTATAATAACCATGACTGAAGTAAATCAAGATTCCCAGTCACCCTTTGGGGAGTTTAGAACTGCCACTCTCCTGGATCTAGCATCATATGGCCCAGGGATGACCTAGGCCTAACACGGCTCCCTTGGTTTCATTTCCTTCTAATCCTAAACGGGGTGACTCTGAGTGCCACCAGTTCCCGAGTCAGTTAATCTTTACTATAGGAACACTACTACATTTCTGCATGACTCATGACCAAGCTTATTCCTTCTCATCTCTCCAACCTGGCAGTACCATCAGAATTGGCATTAGAAATCAGGGGGGCACTCACCTGCCAATACCCACCTACCATAGTGACTAGTCTTGTGCCAAGTCCTGGCTCTCATGTTCTCCTACCTGCCCTGTACCACCAAGAGCCACTCTTCTCCACAACCTACCAACTAGGGCTTTCAGACCGCCAGGGTTTCCTCTTCTTTATCAGGGTTAAAGGGCCAAGCTGCTATAACATAAAGACCCAACAATGCAGCGAAAAAAGAACAATGAAGTTTCTCTCCACATGACAGTCCAAGGCACATAAGTGAGCTACTTGGCTCCATTCAGTCATTCGTGGACTTGGGTTCATTCCATCCCATCATGTTTCTCCACCCTCCTCTAGGGCAACAGTGTCATCTGCCCAATTGAAGCTGTGTTCCAATAACAACCATGTTTCTGCTCACAGAAACAGGAAGAAAGCATAGAGGAGAACATGTGTAAAGGGCTGGTCTGAGAATAAGCACACATCACTTCTGCTCACATTCCATTGCTCACAAAGACACACCTGACCACAAGGGAGGCTGGGAAATGTAGTTCCCAGCTGGACTGCCTCATCCCAGCTACAATTCCATTATTATAGAAGATGCCATACCTTCTTTCCTGTCAGGAAAAAGCATCTGTTTTGTCACAATTTCCTACCCAGAGTAGAAACTTGACAATTCAGTTCAATCAAGTTCAACCAACTTAAATAGAATTAAAACTTAATGTATTAATAAATGTGTTTAACATGTACCATACACCTTTCCCTTAGGCATGGTTTCTTAAAGTATGGTGCATAGACTCTGGGTGGTCCAAGGTCACTAATTTCCCCAGAAATCTAGCAAGTGGCAGAGGAAAAAGCAATGAGATTATGTCTTCACATACCTTCCACTTATTTGAGATGTAAGGCTAATTATGATTTTTCACAGCAATCACATTACATTCTTAACAATCTTTATGTTCTTCAAGATTGGGCATGAATAAGAGCTGTATTTGTCAACACTCATTTGTCAGGGTACAATTCATCTCTGTTAACATATATTTGTGCCTTTTGCATGTTATTGCTTATGCTTGTTAAATTTGCATTTTATGTTATAGCTCTTGTGTACCATTACATCCCCAACCTAATCAACCACTCAAAAGAGGTTCACTGAATATTAAAGTAGCAATAAAAATAGTAAATTAAATGCTACAACTCAGTTAACATCATGAACATAAATAGTGAACAGGACTCCAGTATGAATACAAAATATGAATCTGTATGTGCTGGGACAAATAAATCTGTGCATGTGACAATAGCACACAAGCAGCCAAAAATGCAAATGTGAAGTAAGAAGATAAATATCTGAATATCTGATTTTGTTACCTTTGCTCCTAGTTTCCAGCATGCTGTTTGTAATAAAACCTATCAAATTGAAGCATGAAGTCATCAAAGCTTTTACATAATTATTAAACAAAGTACAGTGAACCCTGTGATAAACCAATTGAATTTTTTGAGAACAAGCATGAAGTAATTCCTCGTTGTATGAAATTGATGAATATTGTGACTAAGGCAGAGAAGATACTGAAGTGATAGGAGTATCTTTCAAAGTTGTTAGGCCTCTTGGCAAAACAAGTACAAGTCACTTTACTGTCAAGAAGCTTGTAAAACCAGGCACAACTTTAATGACAAATGACTTAGAGAAAGCAGAATGAGCTATTGGCAAAATTCCTGTAACAACATAAGCGGACATCCATAATAGCTATAGCACACAATGGAGAAGGGCAATTACTAACACATGTGGGTGCTAGCAGATTTTTTTTTTTTTTTTTACTATGGAGTCCGACAAAACCACTGATATGCAGACTCTTGGCATAGCAGTGGTATATATACAGGGAGAAGTGCCCCATGACGCTTTTGCATTTTTGACCCTGAAATCCCACGCCATAAGGGGAAAGGAGTTTTTGAAATTAAGCTTGTAATTTTGAGATAATTGTAGATTTACATGCAGTTTAAGAATAATACAGAGAGAGAGCTTCCCTGGTGGTGCAGTGGTTAAGAATCCACCTGCCAATGCAGAGGACACAGGTTCGAGCCCTGGTCCGGGAAGATCCCACATGCCGCGGAGCAACTAAGCCTGTGGGCCACAACTACTGAGCTTGTGCTCTAGAGCCCGTGAGCCACAACTACTGAAGCCTGCTCACCTAGAGCCCATGCTGTGCAACAAGAGAAGCCACTGCAATGAGAAGCCTGCGCACTGCAATGAAGAGTAGCTCCCGCTCACTGCAACTAGAGAAAGCCCGCGTGCAGCAACAAAGACCCAATGCAGCCAAAAATAAATAAATGAAATAGATAATTTTTTTAAAAAATTCTATAAAAGAAGAATAATACAGAGAGAAACCCAGGTATCCTTTACCCAGTTTCCCCAATAAGATTATCTTGTAAAACTGTAGTACAATATCACAACCAGGATACTGACATTGATAGAGTCACAACACAAAACATTTCCATCGCCTCAAGGATCCCTCATGTGCTCCTTTAATAGCCACACCCACTACCCCCACCTTAATCCTGGCAACTACTAATCTGTTTTCCATTTCTGTAAGTCTGTCATTTCAAGGATGTTATACATTTGGAATCATACAGTATGTAGCCTTTAGGCATTGTTTTTCTTCATTCAGTGTAATTCTTTATAGATCTACCCAAGATGTATGTGTGAAGCAATAATTTGTTCCTTTTTACTGCTGAATAGTATTCCATGACATGGATATACCACAGTTTGTTTAACCATTCACCTGTTGAAGGACATCTGGATTGTTTCCATTTTGGGGCTATCACAAATAATGCTGCTGTGAACATTTGTGTAGAGGTTTTTGTGTGAACATAAGCTTTCACTTCTTTGGGATAAACACCCATGAGTACAATTGCTGGCTTGTAGAGTAGTTGCATATTTAATTTTATAAGAAACTGTCCAACTCTCTTCCAGGATCTGTACCATTTTACATTTCCACCAGCAATGTAAGAGTGACCCAGTTTCTCCACATAAGAGGAAAGGTTTTCAAAACAAAACAAAACCACACTCGTAGATACAGAGAACAGGTGGGTGGTTACCAGAGGGGAGGGAGTTTGGGGTAGATGAAATGGGTGAAGGGGGTCAAGAGGTACAAACTTCCAGTTATCAAATAAATAAGTCGTGGGGATGTAATGTACAGTGTGGTGACTATAGTCAATAATATTGTATTGCATATTTGAAAGTTGTTGAGAATAAATCTTAAAAATTTCTCATCACAAGAAAAAATGTTTTAACTTTGTATGGTGACAGATGTTAACTAAACTCATAGTGGTGATCATTTTGCAGTGTATACAAATTTTGAATCATTATGCTGTACATCTGAAACTAGTATAATGTTAAATGTCAATTATACAGCATTTTTTTTAAGAAGAAAGATTTTTAATTCAGTTATCAAGTGCTTTTTGTGACTCACAAAGTAGACTGGAAAAAGGGCACTGGGATCAATTCTGAAGAGCATTAGCCATAAGCACAGTCCAGAAATATGTTGCTAAGCAAATAAAAGAGGTGGCACCCAAATGCCAAGCCACTCACTGCTTGATACGCTGATAACAGTTAGCAATCAGTAACATGTCCCTTGATCACATTCAGTATTGAAAAAAACCATAAAAATTGTGAATATAATCAAATTGTGGCCCCTAAGGGTATGTCTTCCCAGCATGCTGTACAAAGAAATGCAGCAAATACCAACTCCACTTTTCTACTCTAAGCATGCCAGCTGTTGAGAGAAATCACTTTCCTGCAAGTTATTAAAACAAGGGATGGTGGCAGGGGGGAAGACTCTGACATTGATAATGACACTAAGGATAATTTCTCAGATTTTAAATGCCTTGCTCAAGAGGTATTTCATAGCCATATATTCAGAATCTCGAAGAGGCTGCAAGTAATTACTTCAGTGATGAAATATCACTGTGCTTAATGTTAAAGATGAAATGAGCAGGATTTCTTTAAAAAGACGAAACTATGGGGCAGTTTTATCACTAAGAATTTGACTCTGCCCCAACATGTGGAGATTTCTTCACTTCTCACAGAAAGAAATAGACTACATATTGTTGGGGACATTTAAACATCACATCCAAGTCTTTCAGTAGAACTTGCTACCACACTTTGTAGAACAGAATCAATCAAAGAAGTGATCAGTGAATCCACACCCATCTACTTCCTGGTTTAACTATTCAGCCTTCCAGCCTTTGAGTATGATTTGTTCAAGGACTTTAGCATCTGACGGAGTGCTTCAAAGTGTCAGCAGGGAGCTTTCATTGTAATTTCTGGGCCCATATTTGTTCCAAACACCCAAAACTATACAAGGAAGCCACTAAATACTTAAGGCAGTTCCCAATGACCTATGATTCTGAGTTAGGATTTCTAACTTTTTATTATGAAAATTCTCGAACATATACAAAAGTAGGGTGGATAGGACTATGAGCTTCCGTGTACCCACTACTCAGCTTCAGTATTAGTGCAAATGCCTCTGGGGCCCTACATCACAGTCTCTCCATCCACCTCTGATTTCAGCCAGAGCTGTGATGGACAGTTCTGTGCAAGCTCAGACTCATATCACCCAAGAGAATCTCACCTCAAGATCAAGCTTCTCTCTTTCTGCTTCTGCCCCAGTGCCTTCTCCAAAGCCAGTCCACATCAAAGCACAGCCTGGAAGAGTGGGAATGCTAATCCCTTTGGGGATAACCTTGAATGGGGGGAGGGGCGGGGATAGGAACGAGTGGATGAGAACTACCACCGCTCATCCATCAGGGGGATAGTTCTGGGAGATGTTCGGTATCCTTCTCAGGAAGCCCAACCAGAATCAAGCCCTTGTGGCGCAATGTAGCAACCTCACAATGCACCCTCACGTTGACTTTTCCTCCTTCTCTAATTCTCCCAAATACCCCACTCCTGCTTCCTGGGACAACACCCCAAATATACCCAACTACTCCCAAGTCCTTGCCTCAGACTCTGCTTTGGGGAAACCTAACTAAGACAAATAAGTTATCAAATTATACGATTTTTATTTCATCTATCCTGGGGTATTTTAAAGCATTTAAAGTATTTTAAAGTTTGGATTTTTTTTTTAATTTAGTAGAAATAGGAAGGAAAGAAACCAGTTCAATATAGAAGTTGATCTGTGGTCAAGCTGTGCATCACCAAGGTAGACCTATACACCTTGGTGAAATATTGCCCCTAAATCTCATCCCTCTCCCTTATATTAAGTTATTATTAAATATATTATTCTAAATAATATTTTAATATAATGGTGATAAAAATGCGATAGGGTTTCTTTTCAATTTACCTCAACAGTGGTCTATGTGTAGGGGGGCTGCCCATTACGTGGCTCTTGAAAATCAACAATGAGAAACACTGACCATCCAAAGACTCCCCACAGTAGTTCACAGGAGTCTGTGAACCCCTATAAAAATGTAGGCTGACATGTGCACACACATGTGCGTTTCTGCAGGGAAAGGTCTTTCACCAGATCCTAAAGCAAGTCCTTGACCAAAAAAGGGCTAAGAATCACTGATGAAAGGCTATCAGGCATTATGAACCTGACTAGGGATGATTTTATGGGAGTGGGAGCCTTTCTGGAACTCTTTAAATCATTCTACATGGCTGATCATCATCTTTGCCAAACTGCATGGCTAACCTCATTATGTGAAACTAACTAGAATTGATATGATTACAATGAAAAGATTTTCCCCTCCTCAAGGTCTAGTTTATAAAGAAGAGATTTTTTTTTCCCTCAAGGCCTAGTTTATAATAAAAGGTTTCTTCCCTCCTCAAGGCCTGGTTTTCCACATCTGGATTAGATGATCTGGTCCCAATTTTCTTCTCAAAGCTATCTCTCCTAGCCTCAAAGAACTTTTGGGATTTTGCCAATGAACAGGAAAAGGATTTAGATTACAGTACGTGCTTTTTGCAGACTAGCCCTAGTTCTCCCAGATAGCTCAGTACCCTGAACTGGTGCACTTCCAGGAATGTGAGATTCAGGGCCAGCTGTCAGTGAAGAAATTCCTTCCACCTGCATCTTGTCCAGCCCTGAAATTACTAACTCAGAAAGGAAGTTGGAAAGTTAAAGAGGCACACTTTCTCTAAAGAGACTTAATTAGGTTTAGCATTTGGGTTTGGGTTTTTCTTTTTTTCTTTCCCTATTAACAAAGAACTATTTGTACATCATAAACACAAGTAGAGGAAGAAAATTACATCTTAAAATCATTTCCACTTAAAAACCAAGACAAAAATGGTACAGGTGGCTTTTTAAAAGGCGGGGGGAAAAACTCCTCCACATAAGCCCTTTTCTTGAATAGGCCTCTAACTAGCCCTCATGCAGCTGCAAGGACGCATTTAATGTTCCTGTGATTTATTACTCTAAAGAGGATATTCTCAGTCATCATCTGCAGAAGAGGGCCTAGCAGGATGTAGAATGGGAGACTAAGAACACATTGGGAGGAGCTGAATTTTCCATGTGGTTTTCATTTTCTTTCTGATTGTACACTGAAAATCTCTTTTTTAAAGATTTTTTTAGACACCACAAATATCACAAAGGCATCCTGCTCCTAGGGCAGCTTGCAGCAGGCCTGAGCAAGGAACTGAGCCCACTACGAAGGGGAGGAGCCCAAAACAAGCTCCATATTGAAAGGTAAAGCTTCCTAAAGCCTCCTCTTGGCACAAAATGTCCTCCCTGACTCAAAGACTTATAACTGCTATGGTGTGTCTCCCGACCAAGTCACCATTGGTAGGTAATAAAGAGCAGCTAACTACATGACAGGGAATGTTCTGGGCCATTTGCTTGGGTTATTTCATTTAACCTCAATTTATCATACCCATTTTACAGATAAGGAAACTTTAGCTGAGGGAAGTTTAATCACTTTACCCAAGGTCACAGAGCCTGTGAAAAGAGAGCCAGGATTTGATCCCTGGTTTGTATGATTCCAACAGTAGTGCTTTTAATGACTACATAGTTTTCACCCCTTCCTTTTCTTCTAGGGTCCGTCCCTGACCACAAATGCCAGGCTTTATACTAGCTCCTGGCTACCTAGGAGCTCTAGCTACCGTAGCTATCTGGCCTGCCTTCAGGACTAATGCCTCATGCATGAAATTTCCCATTTATCCAAATATATCTAACCCCATTGAACTCTGGGTTTCCCATCAAATCTTTAAGAAAAACTATGGCACTTTATATAATGAAAAGTGCTTCGGATTCTCTTGATATTATCTTTAAAATTGCTCTTGTGTATACCTCCCCCACACACACACACATCTTCTCATTGTACTAGTTCACATATATTGAGCATTCACTTTGTGCCAGACATCATGTTAATTACTTCACATGAATTTTCTCATTCAATTCCCCACAGTAACCTTATGACGTAGCTACTATTATTACTCCTGCTTTACATATGAGAAAACTGAGGCCTAAAAAAATTCTGTCACTTACTCAAGCAACTGGAGGAGCCAGAATTTGAATTCAGTTGTGTTTGACTTGAGAGCCCAAACCTCGAAAGCACTACACTCTACTTACACTCTTCTTACCAGTAATAAGTCACTCTGATAGTATATACCTGTGATACAATGTGGTGAGACTTGCACTTTACTTCTGTGTTGTTTCTCCCAAAATCCATAGCCCCAGCAAATCATGAGCAGAAACATCAGACAGATATCACTGGTGGGGCGTTTGAAAAAATACCTTACCAGTATTCCTCAAAACTGTCAAGGCCATCAAAAACAAGGAAGAATCCAGGTGACATCTGCGAAAATGGTAGAGTAGGGAACTCCAAAAGTTCATCCCTCCACAAAAGCTATGAATAAACTGCCAAAAACCATCAGAATTAACTTTTTCAGAACTCTGGATACTAATCAAAAGCTTGCAGAAACAGGGGTGTACTCAATCAAGAGAAAGCAGCTGGATCTTGCTAAGAGAGATTTGTGGCATTTTAATTTACCTTGGACCCATTCCTTGCTCCCCAGCTCGGCAGTGACCTTGAAGACAACAGCAGCCCACATTCCTGGTATAAGTACCCAGTACCCAGGACAGCAGAACAGACTTTATTCTCAAAGAATTGTGTCTGTTTATTTTAATGTGCCTGGAGACTTCCTGAAAGACCAACTCAAAGGGCCTACCTTTATTTAGACTAACTCAGAACTCTCCCAGGGCTGAGGTGACTACCCAGGGGGGCAATTGTTAAAATCATTTGAAGGCAAACATTAGTAGCTGCCACCTGGGGTAAGGCATAACAGTTGGGGAAACAATAGACTAAGCAAAAATCTTGGGAGGAAAGGCTGGGCAATGAGATGCTTTGGGGAATAAGGGCTTTGAAAAGCTTCCACATATTCCTGGGAATCTAGAAGTCCACACGCATGCCCAGGACCGGGCGCATACTCAGAAGACAGCTGAGAAGGCCCTAAGTGCTATATCTGGTTGACAGTGTATACTTTTTTTTTTAATCTTTTGGCCGCGCCGCGCGGCCTATGGGACCTTTGTTCCCCGACCAGGGATCGAACCCACACCCCCTGCATTGGAAGTGCAGAGTCTTAACCACAGAATCACTAAAGAAGTCCCCCAATGTATACATTTTCTTATATAACGTAAAGAAAATTAAACAACGTGGATTGTTTGTGACATGAGAAAACATAGAAATGTATTTTCATATCACATTCAGTATACATTTTGGCCACTCACCTCCCCTATTTTTAGTATGCTACTCAGGCTCACAACTGTGCACTCTTACCTTCCATCATGATATGTACAACTGGAAGACAAAACCAAAGTTGTCTTCTAGAATGAGTTCCAAAGTCACCTTGTAACCGAGCAGGATTGTATGGGGCCTTCTGGAGACAGGACCCCCCATCACCACCACCACCATGTCCTCTGCCTGCCTCTTGTTTGTAGAAAAGCTGTAGTCTCCCAGGCCTCTCCTGAGTCACAAAAGCCTGGATCGAGAATTAATGATTGAAAGGATGTGAACATGTAGTGACAAAAGTAGCAGTTGGGCCAGGAGAATGGATAAGAACTTAAATGGTAAATCAGACATGTGGCAGTCACAGAATCTTAAGTTCCTCCCTGAAATACCTAGATAACAGTATCTGATGCACATTTCCTAAGTTGTTTTACAGATGCTAAAATCCTCACCAAATGGAAGAAGTTAACTACATGATGACCATGAGCACAAGCCCCCAGACCTACTGGAGCCTAAGGATTGATAATGTTAACCCCTGTGACACCAACCTGTTACCTCACCATCAACCAATCAGAGAATTGTACACAAGCTGGTCATACACCCTGCGACTCCCCTCCCTCACCTGGCCTTTAAAAATGCTTCCCTGAAACCCGCCGGGGAGTTTGCGTGTTTTGAGCATGAGCCACCCATTCTCCTTGCTTTGCCCTGCAATAAACCTTTCTCTGCTCCAAACTCTGATGTTCCAGTTTGTTTGGCCTCACTGTGCATTAGGCACATGAAAACTGTTCCATAAACTGACTTTTTATTTTTTTAACATCTTTATTGGAGTATAACTGCTTTACAATGTTGTGTTAGTTGCTGCTGTATAACAAAGTGAATCAGCTGTACATATACATATATCCCCATATCCCCTCCCTCTTGCTTCTCCCTCCCACCCTCCCTATCCCACCCCTCTAGGTGGTCACAAAGCACCGAGCTGACCTCCCTGTGCTATGCAGCAGCTTCCCACTAACTATCTATTTTACATTTGGTGGTCATAAACAGACTTTTAAATTACCTCCAAGTTCTCAACCCCGTACTCACTGTCAAAGTTACATGGTTCCTCCAATTCCCAAGCCTATCTGGAATTTTGAAGGGAGAATCAACTTACTTTTCATTGGTCTTCTTTTGTGAGCACTTGGGATGAGACCTTCCTCCATTCTGTTCAGTCATTTACCAGTCATCCATATGCTTTTCCTCCTCATATACTGAGGTTAGGAGTTACTGATGAAGCCTGGTTTCATCAAACATGGAGAAGAAAGAGATAAAAAAATAAAATCAATGCACCAGTCCATGATATCCAATATCTGACTATTAGGTGTACTAGAAAGAGACAACAGTATAAAGGAGAGAAGGAAAATATTAAAGAAAGAATACAAGATTATTCCCCAGAGCTAAAGGACATGAGACTCCAGATGAGTCTCCAGCTAGAAAAGCCCACTGAGTGGCCAGCACGATGAATGAAAACAATAGCCCCAGTAAGGCTTATCATCATTACATTTTGGAAAAATCAGTGCTAAAGATAAGTTATTCTAAGCTTCCAGAGGGGGAATAATCATAACAGGACACAAACAGAGATCAAGAATACTGATTGGGAATCAGAATCACATTCAATTCCTCAATAGCAACACAGGAAATTAAACACTGGGGATTTTTTTTTCCAACTTAGAAATACACACCCAGCCAAACAACAAGAAGTTCTAGAAAAGAATAAAGACATTTTCAGATATTCAAATTCTCAATTTACTTCCGATGCATCTTTTCTTAGGAAACACCTTGAGAGGAACGTATGAAATCCAGGAAACAGTGAACGGAACGTAGAAGAGATGCAGAGAGAGATCCCAGAATGCAATTGTGCATGAGGCCAGAGCAGGGCTACTCGAAACGTGGAAATAAAACCAATATATCATTTGCAGAAAAGTGTTGCAGATAGCTCACTGGAAGATCCTTTCCTATTGAACACCAGAAACAAAATGCAGAAATGAAAAAGAAAAAGATCAGTGGTTATTTTAAGGGAATTTCTGGAGAAAATGTATTAAAAGGAACTTTAGAATATAGTTAAATGTAGTTAACTATATATAGTTTAAATACAGTTCACATGATTATATGAACACATTCCTAGGGCCACACTCAGAGCTTCAGAAGGGGCTGGTGGAAATACAGGACGCTGTAGCTCAAGCTTCATTGGTGTCAAGGCAAATCTATCTTTGGCACAGGCATTGGCACTTTTCTGAAGGTACCATCAAAGAAGCTCCTTCAAGTAGCTTTTGGGACAGTTCCACCTCATTGTTTTTAGAGTCATACCATGTCTGTCTTAAAATGAGAAGTATGTTCTTTGCACACATAATTTTATTGAATACTTGATCTTTGCCAGACACTGTTCTAGGAATTTTACAAATACTACTAACAAGCATGAATTAATTCTCACCATAACTCTGTGGGCAGATACTATTATTATCTCTTTTACAGATATAGGAAGTGAGGTTCAGAAGATAAAACTATTTGCCCAAGGTCATGTAGATAAGTTGTAGAGGCAGGATTTAAAGTTAGGTCTCTATGATCCCAGAACTCTAACTTGTTTCGCCACAGCCAAAACTCCAAAATTCTTTTCATTTACCTGATTCTTCCATTTTCCTTATCTGTCATTGAGCTTTTCCAGCTGCTTCTGACCATGGCATTCTTTGTTTAAAACCCTTGGTTGTCTTTGGCAGTAGCTATGGCTGCCATGAGCACAAACAATGTTATCACCGCTGTTATGCCAGCAAGGTGAGAAGGAGACTCCCACCTCTTGCAGTATTTACAGGATTTTTTCCAAGCATCCTGACTCAGATTCCTGGATCTGTGTATTCTAACTATAAGGGATGTAGTACTCTATATCAATCAGAGTATCAAGGCATATACTACATCCTACCATATAATATACAGCAGCCAACCCTCTTTCTGGAACTTTAGCGGAGCCTTCAACAGCCCGTTCTATTGTTCTATCAGGCATTCTGTAAGCCCTCAGACAGTGGTGCCAGTGTGGGCAATGTGGGCAGAGAAGGTGAGTCTAGAGTAGAAAACCATTCAGCTGAGGAAGGATCACTGCCCTCTTCAGGACAGACGAGATCCAAGTAATTGATCTGACACCAGGTAGCTGGCTGGTCTCCCTGAAGGACGGTGCTGTATGAGGGCTGCCACACGTTTGGGCACCTCGCTGTGGCAGATGCTAGATCAGCTTTAGTGAAAGGAAGTCTACCCACTGGGTGTATTTCCTTCTCCACTGTCCTTCAGAGCCCCTGCTGAGTGGAGCTAGAATGGGACAGCAATCCATTTCCACACGGTGCCAACATATTGCCCTGACCCATCTGCTAATCAGGCCAGAATCCATTCCTCCTCTGTCAGTTAATAGCAGCAGACAGCACACCACCACCAACAACAACAACAACATCAGGCAACACAGGTGTGGCTTGAAAGAGGGGTGGTGCCGCAGAAGCAGGTGACACCTGTCTGGGCCATCTGCTCTGATGCTTTGTTCATGCCTGCTGGACCTGCTTGAGCCCAGCCCCAACTGTATCACTTCCATCACACAATAGACTGTTGCTGTTCATGCCCAACCTTACAACTCGGTATGTCAGTTAACACCCATTTTACTATGAGGAGCTCGTTTTCACAGTCGGTGTCTGCGGTGGACATACCTAAGGTGACTCCCAATGAGTCACATGCTTATATAATGCTTTCCCCTTATGTGTAGGCAGAACCTGTGACTTGCTTCTAGCCAACAGAAGATGGCCAAGGTGACAGGACAATCACTGCAGTGATTATGTTACATTATATAAACTCCACCTTGGCAGACTGGAGTGCTTCTCCTCCTGGCCTCTAAGAACTAAACTGCATGGCAACTATAGTTAATAATATGGTATTGTATACTTGAAAGTTACTGAGAGTAGATCTTAAACATTCTCACCAAAAAAAAGAAAAAAAGTTAACTATGTAAGGTAATGGATGTGTTAATTATCTTGATCTTGGCAATCATTCTACAATGTATATGAAGAAGAAGAAGAAAAAGAAAGAGGGGGAGAGGGAGGAGGAGAAGAAGAAGAAGAAGAGAAAGAGGAAGAAGAGGAAGGACGAAACGGCAATGTTGTAGGAGGACCTGTGCGAGGGCCATGTGACAAGAAACCACGGGCAGTCCCTGAGACTAAGAGAGGTGCCTGGTCAACAACCAGCAAGCAAACAGAGACCTCAGTCCTACAGCTGAAAGGAGCTTAATTCTGTCAACAACCACATGAGCTTGAAAGAGGACCCTGAGCTCCAGAAAGGAATGCAGCCTGGCCAATACCTTGATTGCAGCCTTGTGAGACCCTGGGCAGAGGATTCAGCTAAGCGAAGACCAGACTCCCAACACATGGAAACTACCAGATAATAAATGTGTGGTGTTTTAAGTTGCTAAGTTTTTGACAATTGTGTAACTCAGCAAGAGATAACTAATACAGTGCCCCATGATGAGCTGCTCAGTCTTACTAGCACACTAGATGATGTTTTTAAAAGAACAGTTTTCTGGTGGGAATGCAAATTGGTAGAGCCACTATGGAAAACAGTATGGAGGGTACTCAAAAAATTAAAAATTAGAATTACCACACAATATAGCAGTTCCACTCCTGGGTATTTATCCAAAGAAAATGAAAACACTAATTCAAAAAGATATATGTACCCCAATGTTCATTGCAGCATTATTTACAATAGCCAAGATATGGAAACAACCTAAATGTCCATTGGTAGATAAATGGATAAAGGAGATGTGGCATACACACACACACACACACACACACGAATATTACTTAGCCATAAAAAAATGAAATCTTACCATTTGTGACAACATGGATGGGTCTAGAGGGTATTATGCTAAGCAAAATAAGACACAAAGAAAAATATCGTATGATCTCACTTATATGTGGAATCTGAAAAACAAAGCAAACAAAAACAAAATGAAAACAGACTCATAGATACAGAGAACAAACAAGTGGTTGCCAGAGGTGAGGGGGTGGGAATGGGGCAAAATAGGTGAAGGGGTTAAAAGGTATAAACCTCCAGTTATAAAATAAATAAACCATGGGGCTATAATATACAGCATAAGGAATATGGTCAATTACACTGTAATAATTTTATATGGGGACAGATGGATACTACTATTATCATGGTGATTATTTCATAATGCATGCAAATGTCAAATCACCATGTAGTATACCTGAAACTAACATAATATTGTACGCCAACCACCAAGGGCATGACTCTGCTCCAGAACCTTAGAGATCTGCACTGTGACTTTCCTAGGGTTTGCCAAAGGCTTAATCTAGCACCACTGGATCTGATACATCATAAGGCCCAGAAGGCAGATCAGCTTGTCAGGTGGTCTAGTCCTCCTGCAGAGCCCTCTCTTGCTCTGGGCCTCACGTGAACCCAGCAGCCTTCTAGATTACCAAATAAATGAGTCAGAGGTGTGTTCCATGTGTTGTATCCAAAATCCCAAAAGATCTATCAGTGCTGTGCCTCTTTCTTAGTGGTAGGAGGTATAAAGTACAGGGTTTTGTCCTTTACCTTTGAGAGTATATTCTGCCCCAGACCCTCAAACCTGCAGAAATTCATGATGTAAATACATTCATCAATATAGTGGGCTAGTGTGATATTCTTCAGTGTCAAGATGTATAAGCCCTGAATACAATATTATTATAGAAAGTATGAGAGCTAAAATAGCCCTGAGGTAAGACAGTGAGCATGTCCTTGCCATATAAAGGTGAACTGATTGTTAATTCTTTATTGATGTATAATTTACATACAAAAACTATACAGTTCTTAGTTTTGACAGCTGTATATACTGATGTAACCACCACTCAAAGTAAGATATGCAACATTTCCATCACCTTGGAAAGTTCCCTCCTGCCCTTTCCAGTTAATCCCGACACCCATCCAGAGGCAACCACTTTCTGATTTTCTTTCTCCATAGATTTGTATTGTCTGTTCTTGGAAGTCGTTTAAATGGAATCATGCAGTATGTATTTTGGGGTATATCTGACTTCTTGCATGCAAATAATGTTTTTGAAATTGTGAACTGCTTTCAATTCTCCCTATGAATGAGCATAAAAAATTTCTAGAGCAGGGTGTGTACTTTTCTTTCAAAGCTGTGCCAAGATGTAATTCTGGTTAACTGGAGGTAGTGAGGATGGTGAGATGCATCTTGAGAAAAAAGGTCATCTCACAGGGCAGCTGCTTCAGGTGAAATCATTACATAATCTCCATGAAAAGGAAACTTACTCTCCTCTGGCAAGGGAAAAGCAGCTGCTTCTGCCAGCAAGAAAAGCTCGGGGAAACTGGAGGTTCATAATACTTGGATTCATCTATCCAAATAACCACTCCAGATCTCCATGTTCCAATTTTTCCCTATCTGATCTTGAAAAAATGCCCTGACAAAGTTGTACATTTAATCCTTTTTGCACCTCTGCTACCCTTATTATCGGATCCTGAGCCTGATTTTTAGTATAGTCTGTTCTGCAGCTGCAGGAGATAAGGATCTCCTTTAAATCTTCCACAGAGGCAGACTTCCTCCTGCAGTCAAAAGCAACAATTCTACTCCAAGATCCTTATAAATAACATTGTCCATATATCGATTAAGTGCCACAGTCACTTGACCTCCCCATATCTTGCCTTGTGCCTACATATCATACCAATAAAATACCACATAGCACAAGTGAAAGCCCGAGAGATTGCAATGCCATTTCATGGCAGGGGGTTATCTTCACACACTTAACACCAGCAATAGGGTCCCTACTGCTTTTATTTTTTTTAAAATTTATCCTTTGGGGGTTTTTTTGATAATTTATCCTTTGTTTTTATTTTATTTTTTTAATTTTTACTTTATATTAGAGCATAATTGATTAACAATGTTGTGTTAGTTTCAGGTGTACAGCAAAGTGATTCAGTTATACATATACATGCATCAATTCTTTTTCAAATTCTTTTGTCATTTAGATTATTACAGAATATTGAGCAGCGTTCCCTGTGCTATACAGTAGGTCCTTGTTGGTTATCTATTTTAAATATAGAAGTGTGTATATGTCGATCCCAAACTCCCAGTCTACCCCTCCCCCCAACCGTTCCCCCAGTAACCATAAGTTCCTTCTCTAAATCTGTAAGTCTGTTTCTGTTTTGTAAATAAGTTCATTTGTATCATTTTTACAGCTCATGTGACTCAATATCCCCAAAACAAACAACCCAGTCAAAAAAGTGGGCAGAAGACCTAAATAGACATTTCTCCAAAGAAGGCATACAGATGGCCAAGAGGCATGTGAAAAGATGCTCAACATCGCTAATTATTAGAGAAATGCAAATCAAAATTACAATGATGTACCAATTCACACTGGGCAGAATGGCCATCATTAAAAAGTCTATAAATAACAAATGCTGGAGAGGGTGTGGAGAAAAGGGAACCCTCCTACACTGTTGGTGGGAATATAAATTGGTACAACCACTATGGAGAACAGTATGGAGGTTCCTTAAAAAACTAAAGCTAGTGGGAAGCAGCCGCATAGCACAGGGAAATCAGCTCGGTGCTTTGTGACCACTTAGAGGGGGTGGGATAGGGAGGGTGGGAGGGAGGGAGACACAAGAGGGAAAGAGATATGGGAACATATGTATATGTATAACTGATTCACTTTGTTATAAAGCAGAAACTAACACACCATTGTAAAGCAATTATACTCCAATAAAGATGTTAAAAAAAAAAAAACTAAAAATAGAGCTACCATATGATCCAGAGATCCCACTCCTGGGCATATATGGGGAGGAAAACATGGTTCGAAAGGATACATGTACCACAATATTCGTTGCAGCATTGTTTACAATAGCCAAGACATGGAAGCAACCTAAATGCCCATTAACAGATGAACAGATAAAGAAGATGTGGTACATATATACAATGGAATATTACTCAGCCATTAAAAAGAATTAAATAATGCCATTTGCAGTAACATGGATTGGACATGGAGATTATCATACTAAGTGAAGTAGGTCAGACAGAAAATGACAAATATCTTATGATATCACTTATATGCAGAATCTAAAAAAAAGAAATGATACCTACTGCTTTTAGACAGGAGAACAACACAGCTCCCAAACCCCATCCTGATAGTCTGTTTTCTAGAACCATTTCTAATATCAAATGTCTTAGCCAGGGTCTTATAAAACAGAACCTGAGGGCTTCCCTGGTGGCGCAGTGGTTAAGAATCCGCGTGCCTACTCAGCCATAAAAAGAAACGAAATTGAATTATTTGTAGTGAGGTGGATGGACCTAGAGTCTGTCATACAGAGTGAAGTAAGTCAGAAAGAGAAAAACAAATACTGTATAATAACACATATATATATGGAATCTAAAATAAAATAAAATAAAATAGGTCATGAAGAACCTAGGGGCAGGATGGGAATAAAGACACAGACCTACTAGAGAATGGACTTGAGGACACGGGGAGGGGGAAGGGTAAGCTGGGACAAAGTGAGAGAGTGGCATGGACATATATACACCACCAAACGTAAAACCGATAGCTAGTGGGAAGCAGCCACATAGCACAGGGAGATCAGCCCGGTGCTTTGTGACCACCTAGAGGGGTGGGATGGGGGGGTGGGAGGGAGGGAGATGCAAGAGGGAAGAGATATGGGGATATATGTGTATGTATAGCTGATTCACTTTGTTATAAAGCAGAAACTAACACACCATTGTAAAGCAATTATACTCCAATAAAGATGTTAAAAAAAAAAAAAAACAGAATCCGCCTGCCAATGCAGGGGACACAGGTGCGAGCCCTGGTCTGGGAAGATCCCACATGCCGCAGAGCACCTAAGCCCACGAGCCACAGTTACTGAAGCCCGCATGCCTAGAGCCCAAGTGCCCCAACTACTGAAGGGTGCACACCTAGAGCCCGTGCTGCGCAACAAGAGAAGCCACCACAGTGAGAAGCCCGCGCACCGCAACGAAGAGTAGCCCCTGCTCGCCACAACTAGAGAAAGCCCGTGCGCAGCTGTCAACTCAGCCAAAAATAAATAAATAAATAAATAAATCTGTTATTTTTTTTAAAAGAAAAAACAGAGCCTCAGTCAGAAAATCAAGTACTAACCATATGGGAGTTGTGCAAGCCTAAGGCAACAAGGATGAGGAAAAAAGGCAAGTGAGGCAAGGAAAGATGTAAAACAATGTGACACAATGCATTACTTCACTGGCCATCATGTCAGAAACTGCAGGTCACTTGCCAGGTGTGTTTGCTCACAATGGTTGAAAGGAAAACACGCATACACGTTTCAGAGTTGTACACAGTGGGAGAAATTAGGAGAAATTGATCTGCCTGGCTCCCTCTTGCCTCCTCATTTCCACTAGTCAGTCCCCACCCCAGGGTACTCATTCCCCTTCACTTCCAGTTGCATCATCTGGTCCCTTGGCAGCTTCTCACGAAGCCAGGTCCCATTCCCATGGTATGGCATTTTTCCGAGGTGTGGAAGTGGAGTGATAACTTGGCACTCACAGGTAAATGGGTAGAACATGAGGGTCATGCAGGTGTAGGGCATCAACTTAGACTACCTTGTAGCTCTGAAAGTTCAGGAGGGATGCTCCCAAAATGGAATGACAGCAGCACAATTTGGAAAGTGGGCAGCATCTCAGAAAAGAATCCAAGAAGGCACATAAGCTTGTGTCCAATACAGGTTAGCCCAAGAAAGACCAACGGATAGTCTGGACTAGAGTAGTGACATTGGGGATGGAGAAAAGAGGACAGATTTAGGGTACATTTTGAAGATAGAGTCAACAGTACTTTCTAATGAACTGGATGTGAAGGGTCAGGGAAAGGAAGGATTCATGGATGACCCTTACATGTTTTACTTGAATAACTGGATAGTACAAGATATCATCTCTGAGATATGGAATATGGAGAAGGAGTAGATTTGTCAGGGAGGGGAGTGATATTTAGTGTAATATTGTCGACATTTTGATCAAAAACATTTTGTGTTTATTTTTTAAAACTGAAGCATTAGACTTAACAACCACATCCCAGGACAATTCCATTCCATAATTCAAAGGCCAGCCCTACACATGGATAGGACCAGTCACAACTTGCATGATGTAGTTGGGAATACATGGACCCACCTGCCCCAGAAGATCTCCCCCACCTATTGGCCAGCTGCCCGCAATATATGTTCTGATTATCTATCGCTGTGTAACAAATCATCTCAAACTTAGTGGCTTAAAACGACAACATTTATGCTGGTCACAACAATGGACAAGGTTTGGCAAAGCAGGCTGATCTTTGCTTCATGTGACATCAGCTGGGGTGGATCAATGGGGAGCTAGAGGAACTACATCCCAGATGGCTCACTCACACTGATTGGCAAGTTCATGCTGGCTGTCAACTGAGAGCTCAACCAGGGCTGAGGGCCAGTAGCCTCATTTCCTCTCCACAAGGACCTTTAAATGGGCTGGTTGGCTTTTGTCACAGAATGTGTCCGAGTTCCAAGAGTGAACACCCCCAGAGATAGGAAGTGGAAGCTGCCAGTTTCTTGAGACATAGGCCCAGAAACTGGCACAGTGCCACTTCTGCCATATTCTATTGGTCAATCATTCACAGAATGCAGATTCAAGGGGAGGGGATTAGACATCACTTCTCAATGGGAGGAGTGTCAAAAATTTGGGGGCCATGTTTTAAAACGACACAGCTTAGAACCCATAAGCTGCCACTAGGTAATGGTGTCTTTGGTTTCATGGTGGTGGAGTAGGGGACACTTAAGCCATTAAGTGTCCACTTATATGATTTTGTCAGGTGAACTCTTGATACCCCTCAGGTTCCTGAGAGAATGGTAGCCAGGATGGAGAGAACAATATAGATAATAATATAGCTACCACTTTTTGAGCACTTACCATGTGTCAGACATTGTTCTGAGCACTATACATATATCAGCTCATTGAATCCTCCCAGCAATCTCATGAGATAACAATATTATTATTGCTATTTTATAGATAAGGAAAGCATGCGTGGCACAGAAGGGTTAAATGTTTTGTCCAAAGTTGTACAGTCAGGGAGTAGTTGAGCTGTAGATTCCAGCACACATCTGTCCACACTCCAGAGCCCACACTCAAAACCATTATACCACATTGGAAAGGGTAAGAGGTGGGCTTGTCAAAGACAGAGGGGCTGCCAGGCCACAGCCCTGAGCAGAGACCAAGGGTTTATCAAGTCTTCACTGGTAGCTGCCTTATAGGAAGAAGTATGTGTAAAATAACAGAGCACTTGGGATTTTCGACCACAAAAGATTCGTGGTCTGGAAAAGCATGAAAGGAAACAAATATTCGTTGTTGAGTACCTTTTTTTCAGGCATTACACTAAGTGCTTTATGTGCATTAATTTCATATAATTCTCTGAACAATCATGTGGTATTATTATTACTGCCATTTTGTAGCTGAGGAAACAGAAGGAGATTAAGTAACTCAATCGAGGTCACATAGGTGATAAGGGGCCATGATGGGATTCTAGATCAGATCCAACTCCAAACCCAAACTCTTAATCATTACATGTGAAACCTTGGGGTTCTGTCTATAGTGGCATAGACCCAGGGTTGGGACTGCTGTGTACAGCTTTGGGGAAAAGATTGCTGAAAAAGTTGGGAGAAGGTGCAGGATACTCTGAATCCATCTAGTCCATCATATTGCTCTTAGCCAAGCATCACCTCTAGCTGGTTGCCTCCCTTTGTGCCGACTTCATTTTATCCAAGATCTCATTAACAGCCAAGAATATTGACTCTACAAGGCACAAGCTAGTCTGAGCAAATCCATCTCCAATTACTCTCCTCTTTATTCCCAGTTAATAGCTAACTATTGAAGAAAGATTAAAATAATTGACTTCCCGATGACACTGAACAATTAAGTTCTCAGCTCTCTTCAGAAATCTAATCACTACCTAAGTGGAGATTAATAGAGATGGATCCTCTCTCCATCTAATTCTCATTTTGCAACCAACTACCCATTGCAGGCTTCTGACCCTTCCAAGATAGTTTCCCTGAAGCAAGTTTAAATCTTAGCTCAGTCAAGTAAACATTTCCAATCAATTAACCTGTTGTTAATTGCAAAATAACTAGTCCAGAAAAGGGGGGAGAGATGGTAACAGAAGGGGGTCTAGATTTCAGGATTCCAGTTGGGCCACTTAAATGCTTCTTGAAGCATGCCCAAAGAGATTAGGTTCAAGCCTACCTAGCTTCCTCCCTATAGATTTCTAAATCCTGGTAGCCTGGTCCCTTGACCTTCAGCTCTGACCCCTCTCTAGTCTGAGGCAACACAAAGTCTCTAGTCTAGAGAGCGATAAAGACCTAAGACTAGAAGACCATCACTCTGAGGCCTGTAATGGAGTCCTAACCTAAGTTTGCAGACTGATATCCCAGGGTTAACTTTAGATCCCCATCTCACTAACACTTTGAACATCTCTCATCCCAGCCTGACCTGGAGTTCAATGTGCTTCTACTCAGATGCTTCCTTCCAAAATGGTTCTCCTACCCAGCCTACCCAACTTTCACTGGCCAGACCTAGACATCAGTCTATGAGCCACTTGTCCTAGACACACCTCCTGGAAGAGTTCACAGCAACTGTGTCATTCTTAATCCTAGTTATCACAGGAGCTGAGGGAGGAAGCTACCACTTTCTGGTTCATGGCAGCAGCCTGTTAAGTAGTTGGCAATGAACTTGGCAATGAACATTAACTAATGAACTTTAGTTAATAATATGTATCAATATCGGTTAGTTAATTGTAGTAAATGTACTGGAGTAATGCAAGATGATAATAAAAGGGGAAACTGTGAAAGACGGGGAGAGGAGACATATGGGAACTCTGTACCTTGGACTCAGTTTTTCCGTAAACCCCAAAGTTCCCTAAAAAATAGTCTGTTTAAAAAACAAAAAAAAATTACTTATGCTGATTGCATTTCTCATTAAAAAGGATCCATGGGGGCTTCCCTAGTGGCGCAGTGGTTAAGAATCCGCCTGCCAATGCAGGGGACACAGGCTCAAGCCCTGGTCCAGGAAGATCCCACATGCTGTGGAGCAACTAAGCCCGTGTGCCACAACTACTGAGCCTGCACTCTAGAGCCCACGAGCCACAACTACTGAAGCCCACATGCCTAGAGCCCATGCTCTGCAACAAGAGAAGCCACCGCAATGAGAAGCTCAAGCACCACAACGAAGAGTAGCCCCCACTCGCCACAACTAAAGAAAGCCCGCGCTCAGCAACAAAGCCCCAATGCAGCCAAAAATAAATAAATAAAATAAGTAAATTTTTTAAAAAAAGGATCCATGGCTCCCTGGAGAAATGGCTGTTTCCAGATCTAAAGTAGAAAATGTTCAAGATGAGACTGGGGCATCTTGTCATACCAGAAAGCAAGGACGCTATCAAAGACTACTGAAGACACGTCAAAAAGACGGAGGAGCCAACTTGAAAGGGCTTCTACCGACCAAAGATTGTCAAATTCATTGAGCATTAAAAAAATGACTGCGGTTGATTCAAGCACATCAAATATATAAAATTCTACAACCTCATTATTATACTCAAGAAAAAAACCCATTGATTATCATTGGAGGTTTCTAGAGCAACAACTCATTAGCTAAAAATTAATAAAGGTAAAGAATTAAGCATTGATTTTGCATTTCCTGGTCAAACAGTATTTCAGGGTCACTAAAATAGTTGAGAAGGAAAGTTCTTCATCATGGAGAATGCCACTAATCAATGCAAAAGGAATGATAGGATGATAAAATCACCATTTCACAACTTCAAATGAAATAATGGATTTAGACAAAGATCATCAATGAATTCTAAACCTATTAGGTGAAAGCTTAACAAGGAACAGGCCAAACACACCTCATAATGAAATCAATCTCATGGCTAAAACTGGGACAGACACAATGTGCCTTCTGACTGATGCAATTAAATGTACACAGAACTACCAACAAAGTATTTTGCCAAAAGAAATAACCTGAAACAAATCAATCCTCTAGTCTATATCTAAATACCAGTATATAGGAAATAAAAGAGATAGGGTAACAAGTTAAATGGTACCAGGAGGTAATCAGCCAAATGCAGAAAGTAGAGCATTTTAAGGAACAAATGACCCAATTTCTCCAATAGTATAGTGTCTTAGCCGATTCAGGCTGCTGTAACAGAATATGTAACAGGCTGGATGGCTTATAAACAACAGATATTTGTTTCTCACATTTCTGGGGCCTGGACATTCAAGATCAGGGTGAAAGCATGGTTGGGTTCTTGGTGAAGGCCTGCTCCCTGATTGCAGACAGCTGTCTTCTTGCTGTGCCCTCGCATGGTGGGAGGGGTAAGAGAGCTCTGTGGGGCTTCTATAAAAGTGCTTCTATAAAAGCACTACTCCTATTCATGAGGGCTCCACCCTCATGACCTAATCACCTCCCAAAGGCCCACCCTGCAAAGACCATCACAGGGGAGGTTAGCATTTCAACATATGAACTTGGGGAGGGTAGGGACACAAACATTCAGCACATAACACATGGGAAGAAAATGAGGAGGGGAAATTGTTACAGAATAAAAAAGACTCAAGAAACACAGCCACAAAATGTAATGTGTGGCCCTTGTTTGGATCCTGATTCAAATTAACCATTTCTTAAGATAAACAGGGAAATTCGAATATGAGCTTGGTATTAATAAATTACTGTTAATTTTGTTAGAAGTAATAATATCATTGTGGTTATATATTAAATAAGTCCTTAGTTTTAAAAAAGTGGGGTAAATTATATATGTATCTGTGTGTATACATACACACACATACATACACATATGTGTGTGTATACATATATATATGTAACTTTTTAAAAAGACTTTGACTCTAAGAGTAGAAAGGTTAAGTATTGGTTGAAAGAGCAGCTTTTTTTTTCTTCGCTTGATTGCTAGAGCACATTAGTGTCATAACAGCAGAGACAGACACAGAAGCAACTAAAGACTTTGATATTGGGTTAAAGGAAATGGGTGACACAAAGCACTCTGCTTGCAAACCCACTGACTGGAAGGCCCCCACGAAATTAGCTGGCTACTAAGGCTGCCAATGGCTTAAAAGTCTTGTCTTACCAGCTGGAAATCAATAGAGCTCCTGAACCAAAAGCTTTCTTTCCAGAAGGTGGTAAGGGAAATTGTCCAGGACTTCGAAATAGGTTTGAGTTTCCAGAATACAGCCTTAGTGTACTTCGGAAAGCCAGTGAAGCATACAGGGTGGTTTTATTTGAAGATTTTAACCTGTGAGTCATCTGTGATAAGAGAGTCTCTGTCAGGCCCTAAGATGCCCTGTTAGCCTGCTGGATAGAGAAAGACCTTAAGTTAAGGCAGCTTTTACGTGTTTAATAGTAAATTATGCAAGATATTTTGTTTTCAACTTATGACTTTTTTTACAAAGAAATGTTTATACGTTGCATTTGAGCTTACATCGTCCCATCATTCACTCAAGATGAGTGTGAAGAGTGACTATCCAGATTAATGAAGGGAGCACTATGGCTCAATGGTGGCAAACTGCTAATCTATAGAATGGATGCGTGGTAGTTCTTTCTCCTCATGATGAATGTTTCTGTATATTAATGAGTTGTTGGGTAGCAATTACAATACTAGAACATGTAGTGGGCTCTTCTGCAATAATATTGCTTATGATTTGATCCAAGTAGTTAATAGTTGAAACTGTTTTTTAAAAATTGAACTTGAATTCTGAGCATCATACATGATTATGACTACAGACTTATTTACACAAGGTAAAGTTTATAAATCTTTGACTAGGAGTCAAATTTCTAACAAGGAGTCAATGACTGCTAATTTTTTATTTTGTACCACAACGGATGTCCAAAACCTAGTATTTCTGCTCTTGCTATGTCTCAATTCTATTAATTCCCTTCTGGGGGAAAAAAAAAAAAAGACAATTCTACAGGAACTCAGAACAACTCCATGTAATAGCTTAAAATCATATTAATTCAAATTAATATTATTGGAGGAATGTATGACATTACTACCATAAAATAATAATGTGTAAATTATTAATATAGTAAAATAAAATAATTTTCTTATTCCTAAAAAAAAAAATTGAACTTGAACCTGAGTAAGCATCTAGATCCAACTACTAAGTTATAGGAAATACAGAAGACAGAGGAACATGTTAAACACCATGGGATAGCTTTCAGCAAAATCCAGGCTGTGGAAAACTCTACTAAACAAACAACCCAGTTTCTTCAATAAATAAATTGCAAAGAATAAAAAGGTATGAGAGGAACCTATAAATTAAAAGAAATGTAAAAGACATATCAACCAACTACAGTGTATGGCCCTTATTTGCATCCTGATTCAAATAAACAGGAAAAACAAGACATTTATGAGACAACTGAAAATTTATACATGAACGAATATTTTATTATAATTAAAGACATTAATTTAGATGTATTATGAATATTTTGTGGGTTTTTATCCTTTTTCTTTTACAAATATACACAGTCATAGTTACAGATGAAATTATACAATATCTTTTATTTGACTCAAAACAATACAGGAATGGATCTGCTCTCACCACTCCTATTCAACATTGTGTTGATAGTGCTAAATTAAAGAGAAGCTAAATAAATGGAGAGAGGTACCATGTTAATGTGTTGAAATACTTAATTCGTGGGAATTCCCTGGTGGTTCAGTGGTAAAGCATCCACCTTCCAATGCAGGGGACATGGGTTCGATCCCTGGTCAGGGAACTAGGATCCCACATGTCGCGGGGCAACTAAGCCCATGCACCACAACTACTGAGCTCATGCGCCTCAACTAGAGAGGCTGCATGCACCACAACTAGAGAAGAGAAAAAATCCCGTGCACCACAACTACAGAAGAGAAAAAATCTGCATGCCACAACTAGAGAGAAGCCCGTGTGCCACAACGAAGAGACCTCATGCCACAATGAAAGATCCTGTGTGCTGCAACTAAGACCTGATGCAGCCATAAATAAATAAATAATTTGTTAATATGTCAATTCTCTCCAAATCGATCTATACTCTAAATATAATTCCAATCAAAAGCCCAGCAGGATATTTTGTAGAGCTCAACAAGCTAATTCAAAAACTTATATGAAAAAGCACAAGAAATAGAAGAGCCAAAACAATTTTGAAAAAGAACAAAGTCATAGGACTCATGATACATGCTCTCAGGGCTTTCTATAAAGCAACAGTAATCAAGAGAAGTGTCAAGATAAACAGACAGATGAATGGGACAGAATATAGCCTAGAAGTAGACCAACACATAAGTGCCCAATTGATTTTTGACAAAGGTGCAGAGGCAATCCAAAGGAGAAAGTATAGTTGTCTCAACAAATGAAATTGGATCAAATAAACATCCATATGCAAAGAAAAACAAAACAAAATGTTGACCTAAATCTCACACACTATAAAAAATTAACTCAAAATGAATCTTAGAAAACATAGAAGAAAATCTTCTTGATCTGGTACTCAGTAAAGAATTCTTAGACATGACATAAAAAACATGATTCATAAAAGAAAAAAAATGATTAATTAGAACATCAAAATTTTTAAATTCTGCTCTTGAAAATACACTGTATTGAAATGAAAACACAATCCACAGACTGGGAGAAAATATTTGCAAACTGTATATCTGATAAAGGATTTGTATTCTACCTATCTGTCTATACCTCAAAACTCAACAGTAAGAAAAAAAACATTCCAGTGGAAAAAAATGGGGAAAAGGTATGAACAGACATTTCACCAAAGAGGAAATTGAAATTCGTTTCCACAGAAACCTGTACACAAATGTTCATATCAGCTTTTTTCATAACAGTCAAATTTGGCAATAACCCCAAAGTCCTTCAATGGGTGAATGGACAAATTGTGGTACATCCATACCATGTGATACTATATACTATAAAGTGTCATAAAGGAACATTTTAGGGTGATGCAAATGTCCTATATCTTGATCACCGTGATGCTTATACAACTGTATGAGTTTTTCAAAACTCATAGACCTGCACACTAAAAGAAGGTAAATTATCCCTCAATAAATGTATTTTTAAATATTTATTTATTTGGCTGCTCTGGGTCTTAGTTGCAGCATGCAGGATCTTTAGTTGCAGCATGCAGGATCTTTAGTTGCGGCATGCAGGATCTAGTTCCCTGACCAGGGATCAAACCTGTGCCCCCTGAATTGGGAGCATGGAGTCTTAACCACTGGACCACCAGGGAAGTCCCTCAATAAATATATATTTTAAAGGAATAGAATTGCCAAGTTTCTATAGATTGAATGCTTGTGTTCCCCCCAAAATTCATAATTCATACATAGAAATATAATCCCCAATGTGATGGTATTTGGAGGTGGGGCCTTTGGGAGGTGATTAGGTCATGAGGAAGGAGCCTTCGTGAACGGGATTAGTGCCCTTATAAAAGACCTCAAAGTGTTCCCTCGGCCCTTCTGCCACGTGAGGCCACAGTGAGAAGATGGCCATCTATGAACCAGGAAGCAGCCAGCTCTCACCAGACACAGAATCTATTAGCAACACCTTGATCTTGGACTCCCCAGCCTCTAGAACTGTGAGGAACAAATATTTCTTGTTCAAGCCTCTCAGTCTATGGTATTTGTGTTATAGCAGCCCAAACAGACTAAGACACAAGTATAGAGGGAGTAATGGGGATATAGATGTTACAAAATTGACCATGGGTTATTAATTATTTAAAATGTCTGATGGAAACATAGGGGTTATTTATACTGTTCTGTCTACTACTGTATCAAAATCTATAATATACCGACCCCAAAAAATGGAATCTGAGAAATCTGGCCATACACATTTGTGATAGAATATGGGCTTTTCCATAGGTGAAATTTACAGTTTCCTTAGATAGATGATGATGATGATGATGATGATAGATAGATAGATAAAATATTTTTAAGCAAAGGAAATCTGGTAGCTAAAGAAAACATTATAGGTGTTTATATAAGAGCTATTTTTAATATATTGTAGAGTAGCATTTTTAAATTAAATGTTTTGCAGTTTATAAAATATAAGTATGCTCTGTCCACACCTCAGAACAATTAAATCAGAATCCCTGGGGTTTGGGGCCTGGACATGGGCATATTTTTAAAGCTTCTCAGGTGATTCTAGTATATAGCCAGGGTTGACAACCATTGCTTTGGGAGAATTGTAATAAGAAAGTCAAGGCTCACGCTTTAGTGTGAACAGCACTCAAAGCCCACTTGTTCCTTGAAGCAAGTACCACCACTATAATCACTCACCCAGCACAACAGCTTCATTCACACCCTGCCCTATCCTCACATACATCTAAATCTCCCTGTCTTAAAGCCTCTGGAGATCTTGATTTATACACCCCCTTGTCCTCTTTCATGTGTCTCCTTCTCTCCAGGATACTAAATGGGCATGGAGGTATCTAAGCAACTCTGTGTGAGCATGTGTGTATGTGTGTTTCACAGATCGAAAGGTCACAGAGAATAGATTTCCCAGGGACATGGAAAACTGTAACAGAGAACAAGAGAACAACAGGTCACTGAATCAATTCCAGAAGTAGTATCAGTAAGTCAATAAGCAGAAGCAAAGTACAATTTGGTTGATGTCACGCGGCTAGCTTTTAAATTGGGGCTGCTTTGGAGAAATAAAGAAGAAAAACACACCTAAGAGATCAGCCTGGGTAGCATCTCTGTTGTTTGGAAAGTTCTCTGTCTATCTCTATCTCTCCTCTTAAACATTAGATAAGATGGTTTCAGTAAACTTAGGCCCATGGATTTCAGAGTCTGTGAAACCCCTAAAATTCTATGCAAAATTCTTTGTGTGTGTGCATTTTTCTAAGAAGTCTCACAACTTCCATCAGATTCTCAAAGAATATTAACAATCACTATCTTAAACAAAGGTGTGCACGTGTGCACGTATGCACACATACACACACATTCACACACACATCCTGTCTTTAGGGATGTTTTAGTTTTTGATCCCATGCCGGCAGACCCCATAGCTATTTCTGCATATGAAAAATAGCTGACCTGATCTCACCACTGCTTCTTTTCTTTTCTTTCTTTCTTTTTTCTTTTTTTTTTTTTTTGGCACTTACTTTTAGAATCTGCCCTGTCCTGGTGTTCATTTCTCTGGCTATCAGGCCTTGCACTGCATACTCAGGGTTATATCTCAAGTTGTAAGCCATTTTCAGCCATTAGTATTCCCACACATACTCATCCTGAACTCTACCTCCACTTCATCCTGCTTGAGTTGCCCCACTCCCAGGTTCCTGCTGTTGGGCCTTCCCTGCTCACAAATGATCACTATCTGTAGCCTCAGATCTTGGTCCCCACCCATTCTTGGCCTACTTCCTCCCTTGGTCCTTAATAGCTGAGGAGCACAGAATGATGAGCAGAGCAATCTATTGTTAGGGGGAATATAGTTAGGGGGAAATGGGCCATGTAGGGAAGCAGTGGAAAATGAAATCAGGCTCAGTTAACTTAGGACCAGGTTGCAAAGGTCCTTGAAAGAAGGCTGGCAAGGTGGACATCCCTCCCCAAGGAGAAAATGGGGAACCACTGGAGACTTCTAAACTGGGAAAATGGCATGATCAAAGCAATGCTTCAGGGCAACATTTCTGAAGAAGTTTTGTATGTAATATTAACTGATGTTTCATGAAAAAGAAGTTTTGTGGTCAACTAAGCATGGGAAATGCTGGGTTAAAGAAAGTTAAAAATGTTTACCACAGAACTTCTCAGACCCTTTAACATGCTAATCATGTACATCGTGAATTTTCAAATTTGAACATTCCCTGGTTTCTAAACTTGCGTTAGCACAAAATCCTCTTTTTAATGGGGGCTAACGTTCCTCAAAGCACAATTTGGGAAACACGACTTTAGGAAGTCCTGTTAATCTGGCAACGGTGTACAGGTGAGGCGGAAGTGAGATGAAAGTGGGCTGGGAGACTATGGGCAGCAAAGCAGGTCTAGTGGAATAGCAGCCCACACTACCACCTGGGCAGTGAGAATTAAGTGGAACTGGCGAATCAAGAGACTATGTGAAGAAGAACAGGGGGGATTGGGGTTAAGCTTCTGGAGGAAGGCAGAAACTGTGTCTTATTCCTCTTTTATCACCTACACTTTAGCATCTAGCAAATAGCTTTGCATATGAGGGAAATATACATACTTGCTGACCATTACTATATTCCAAACACTAGAGATTTAATAAAATTACTTTTTTCTGTTCCACTTTAAAAGTAGTTTACCTGGTGTTTTTAAATATAATTAGCACAATTTGCAAAACTAATTTACTGTTCACATTGCAACTGAAGAGGGGATTGGGGTTATCTAAACAGAGTTTCTTTTTATCTACTTGCAAGACAGATTGTATATTTTGGTGAGAGTGTTGGACTGAGAGCTTTTGTATGAAAGAGAAGAGGGAGGAAGAAGATAAAGAAAGAATACTCTATCCCAGGGATGTTTTGATTTGTTACTCAGCCAACCTCCCCAAAGCTTTCATGGTATCTATATAGTTTACAGTGTTATGGTTACACGAAAAAGACTCAACATTAACAGTTAACAAGTTCACTAGCCAGAGAAATCTGACTGAGGTAAGAAATTCCAAAGCAAAATTAGGGGAAATTTTGCTTGGTTAATCAAAGTTTACAGAGTTAGTCCCCATAATTTATTTTTCCTTTGGCCGCACAGCTTGTGGGATCTTAGTTCTCCGACCAGGGATTGAACCTGCGCCCTCGGCAGTGAAAGCGTGGAGACCTAACCACTGGACCGCCAGGGAATTCAGTCCCCATGATTTTAAAATCCTCATGTCATGCAAATGTGAAATAGATAGCTAGTGGGAAGCTGCTGCAAAGCACAGGGAGATCAGCTCGGTGCTTTGTGACCACCTAGAGGAGTGGGATAGGGAGGGTGGGAGGGAGGCTCAAGAGAGAGGGAATATGGAGAAATATGTATACATATAGCTGATTCACTTTGTTGTACAGCAGAAACTAACACAACACTGTAAAGCAATTATACTCCAATAAAGATGTATAAAAAAATCCTCATGTCATGGATCTCTCAGTTGATGTTAAGTCAGTTACAACAAGTTGTGGAGTTCAGGTTGTTCTCCCAAGATTTGACATTAACATCACCTTTCTGGTCACATTTTAAAATTAACCAACATGTTTCTGACTTTCCATAGCCCCTTTTAGCAGAAGCAGTCCCTGGTGATGGCAGAAGAACGTGGTTTCCCAAGAGGGTTCCAGCAGCCTTCAGGACATCATCCATGCCAACAGTATCAACATGGTAGCCAGAGATCCTTAGGCAATAAATACAGCCCCAATTCCGGTGGAGCTTGACTGTACTGCCACCCCCTTGAAAGGAAACAGCTATCCCCAAGGCTGCTGCACTTTCTATATAAACCTATACACAGGGGTGGGGGGGGACCTTCAAGATGGCAGAGGAGTAAGACGTGGAGATCACCTTCCTCCCCACAAATACATCAGAAATACATCTACATATGGAACAACTCCTACAGAACACCTATTGAACGCTGGCTGAAGACCTCAGACTTCCTAAAAGGCAAGAAACTCCCCACGTACCTGGGTAGGGCAAAAGAAAAAAGAATAAACAGAGACAAAAGAATAGGGACGGGACCTGCACCAGTGGGAGGGAGCTGTGAAGGAGGAAAGGTTCCCACACACCAGGAAGCCCCTTCGCGGGCGGAGACTGCGGGTGGCGGAGTTGGGGAGCTTCGGGGCCGCAGAGGAGAGCACAGCAACAGGGGTGCAGAGGGCAAAGCGGAGAGATTCTCGCACAGAGGATCAGTGCCGACTGGCACTCACCAGCCCGAGAGGTTTGTTTACTCACCCGACAGGGACAGCGGGTTTGGGAGCTGAGGCTCGGGCTTCGGTCGGAGCGCAGGGAGAGGACTGGGGTTGGCGGCGTGAACACAGCCTGCAGGGGGTTAGTGCGCCACGGCTGGCTGGGAGGGAGTCCGGGGAAAAGTCTGGACCTGCCAAAGAGGAAAGAGACCACTGTTTCGGGGTGCACGAGGAGAGGGGATTTAGAGCACCACCTAAACGAGCTCCAGAGACAGGCGCCAGCCATAGCTATCAGCTCAGACACTAGAGACGGGTATGAAATGCTAACACTGCTGCTGCAGCCACCAAGAAGCCTGTGTGCAAGCACAGGTCACTCTCCACACCCGCCCTGGGAGCCTGTGCAGCCCGCCACTGCCAGAATGCCGTGATCCAGGGACAACTTCCCCAGGAGAACACACAGCGCACCTCATGCTGGTGGACCGTCACGCCGGCCTCTGCCGCCGCAAGCTGGCCCGGCATTCCAATTATAACTACCATACCCCTCCCTGCCCCTGGCCTGAGTGAGCCAGAGCCCCCTAATCAGCCGCTGCTTTAACGCCATCCTGTCTGGGTGGGAACAGAAGCCTGAGGGCAACCTACATGCAGAGATGGGGCCAAAACCAAAGCTGAACCCCAGGAGCTGTGCGAACAAAGAAGAGAAAGGGAAATTTCTCCCAGCAGCCTCAGGAGCAGCGGATTAAATCCCCACAATCAACTTGATGTACCCTGCACCTGTGGAATACCTGAATAGACAATGAACCAACCCAAAATTGAGGCAGTGGACTTTGGGAACAACTGTAGACGTGGGGTTTGCCATCTGAGAGTGACTTCTTTCTGATTTTTATGTTTATCTTAGTATAGTTTTTAGCACTTGTTTGTCACTGGTGGATTTCTTGATTGGTTTGGTTGCTCTCTTCTTTTTTTCTTATTACTTTTTTTAAAATAATTTTTTTAATTTTTATTATTATTTTTTAATTTTATTTTCTTTCTTATTTTTCTCCCTTTTCTTCTGAGCCATGTGGCTGACAGGGTCTTGGTGCTCCGGCCTCGTGTCAGGCCTGAGCCTCTGAGGTGAGAGAGCTGAGCTCAGGACATTGGACCACCAGAGACCTCCCGGCTCCACATAATATCAATCCGCAAGAGCTCTCCCAAAGATCTTTGTCTCAACGCTAAGACCCAGCTCCACTCAATGGCCAGCAAGCTCCAGGGCTGGACACCCCATGCTAAACAACTAGCAAGACAGGAACACAACCACACCCATTAGCAGAGAGGCTGCCCCAAATCATAATAAGTTCACAGACACCCCAAAATGCACCACTGGACGCAGCCCTGCACACCAGAAAGACAAGATCCAGCCTCATCCACCAGAACACAGGCACCAGTCCCCTCCACCAGGAAGCCTACACAAGCCACTGAACCAAACTCACCCACTGGGGGCAGACACCAAAAACAATGGGAACTACGAACCTGCAGCCTGCGAAAAGAACCTCAAGCACAGTAAGTTAAACAAAACGAGAAGGCAGAGAAATATGCAGTAAATGAAGGAGCAACGTAAAAACCCACCAGACCAAACATATGAAAAGGAAATAGGCAATCTACCTGAAAAAGAATTCAGCGTAATGATAGTAAAGATGATCCAAAATCTTGGAAATAGAATGGAGAAAATACAAGAAATGTTTAACAAGGACCTATAAGAACTAAAGAGCAAACAAACGATGATAAAAAACACAATAAATGAAATTAAAAATTCTCTAGAATGAATGAATAGAATAACTGAGGCAGAAGAACAGATAAGTGACCTGGAAGATAAAATAGTGGAAATAACTACCACAGCAGAATAAAGAAAGAAGAATGAAAAGAATTGAGGACAGTCTCAGAGACCTCTGGGACAATGTTAAACGCACCAACATTTGAATTATAGGGGTCCCAGAAGAAGAAGAGAAAAAGAAAGGGTCTGAGAAAATATTTGAAGAGATTATAGTTGAAAACTTCCCTAACATGGGAAAGGAAATAGTCAATCAAGTCCAGGAACTGCAGACAGTCCCATACAGGATAAATCCAAGGAGAATCACGCCAAGACACATATTAATCAAACTATCAATAATTAAATACAAAGAAAAAATATTAAAAGCAGCAAGGGAAAAAAACAAATAACACACAAGGGAATCCCCATAAGGTTAACAGCTGATCTTTCAGCAGAAACTCTGCAAGCCAGAAGGGAGTGGCAGGACATATTTAAAGTGATGAAAGGGAAAAACCTACAACCAAGATTACTCTACCCAGCAAGGATCTCATTCAGGTTTGATGGAGAAATTAAAACCGTTACAGACAAGCAAAAGTTAAGAGAAGTCAGTACCAGCAAACCAGCTTTACAACAAATGCTAAATGAACTTCTCTAAGCAGGAAACACAAGAGAAGGAAAAGGCCTACAAAAACAACCCAAAACAATTAAGAAAATGGTAATAGGAACATACATATTGATAATTACCTTAAATGTAAATGGATTAAATGCTCCCACCAAAAGACACAGACTGGCTGAAAGGATACAAAAACAAGACCCATATATATGCTGTCTATAAGAGACCGAATTCAGACCTAGGGACACATACAGAAAGAAAGTGAGGGGATGCAAAAAGATATTCCATGCAAATGGAAATCAAAAGAAAGCTGGAGTAGCAATTCTCATATCAGACAAAATAGACTTTAAAATAAAGAGTATTACAAGAGACAGAGAAGGACACTACATAATGATCAAGGGATAAATCCGAGAAGAAGATATAACAATTGTAAATATTTATGCACCCAACATAGGAGCGCCTCAATACATAAGGCAAATGCTAACAGCCATAAAAGGGGAAATCGACAGTAACACAATAATAGTACGGAACTTTAACACCCCACTTTCACCAATGGACAGATCATCCAAAATGAAAATAAATAAGGAAACACAAGCTTTAAATGACACATTAAACAAGATGGACTTAATTGATATTTATAGGATATTCCATCCAAAAACAGCAGATTACACTTTCTTATCAAGTGCTCATGGAACATTCTCCAGGATACATCATATCTTGGGTCACAAATCAAGCCTTGGTAAATTTAAGAAAATTGAAATCATATCAAGTATCTTTTCCAACCACAACGCTATGAGACTAGCTATCAATTATAGGAAAATATCTGAAAAAATACAAACACATGGAGGCTAAACAGTACACTACTAAATAAACAAGAGATCACTGAAGAATTCAAAAAGGAAATCAAATAATACCTAGAAACAAATGACAATGAAAACAAGACAACCCAAAACCTGTGGGATGCAACAAAGGCAGTTCTAAGAGGGAAGTTAATGGCAATACAATCCTACCTCAAGAAACAAGAAACAGTTCATATAAAAAACCTAACCTTACATCTAAAGCAA
Source organism: Delphinapterus leucas (assembly GCF_059928025.1). Lineage (NCBI taxonomy): Eukaryota > Metazoa > Chordata > Mammalia > Artiodactyla > Monodontidae > Delphinapterus > Delphinapterus leucas. The sequence continues at coordinate 28,967,822 of NC_143150.1, forward strand.
TTAGAGAAAGAAGAACAGAAGAACCCCAAAGTTAGCAGAAGGAAAGGAATCATTAAGATCAGATCAGAAATAAATGAAGAAGAAATAAAGGAAATGATAGGAAAGATCAATAATACTAAAAGCTGGTTCTTTGAGAAGAGAAACACAATTGATAAACCATCAGCCAGACTCATCAAGAAGCAAAGGTAGAATACTCAAATCATTAGAATTAGAAATGAAAAAGGAGAAGTAACAACTGACACTGCAGAAATATGAAATATCATGAGAGATTACTACAAGAAACTATATGCCAATAAAATGGACAACCTGGAAGAAATGGACAAATTCCTGGAAAAGCACAACCTACCGAGACTAAATCAGGAAGAAATAGAAAATATAAACAGACCAATCACAAGCACTGAAATTGAAACTGTGATTAAAAATCTTCCAACAAACAAAAGCCCAGGACCAGATGGCTTCACAGGTGAATTCTATCAAACATTTAGAGAAGAGCTAACACCTCTTCCAAAATATAGCAAAGGGAGGAACACTCCCAAACTCATTCTACGAGGCCACCATCACCCTGATGCCAAAACCAGACAAAGATGTCACCAAGAAAACTATAGACCAATAGCGCTGATGAACATAGATGTAAAAGTCCTCAACAAAACGCTAGCAAACAGAATCCAACAGCACATAAAAGGATCATACACCATGATCAAGTGGGGTTTATCCCAGGAATGCAAGGATTCTTCAATATACACAAATCAATATGATCCACCGTATTAACAAATTGAAAGATAAAAACAATATGATAATCTCAATAGATGAAAAAAAGCTTTTGACAAAATTCAACACCCATTTATGATAAAAACTCTCCAGAAAGTGGGCATAGAGGGAACTTACCTCAACATAATAAAGGCCATATATGACAAACCCAGAGCCAACATCATTTCAATGGTGGAAAATTGAAACCATTTCCTCTAAAATCAGGAAGAAGACAAGGATGTCCACTCTCACCACTATTATTCAACATAGTTTTGGAAGTTTTAGCCACAGCAATCAGAGAAGAAAAGGAAATAAAAGGAATCCAAATTGGAAAAGAAGAAGTAAAGCTGTCACTGTTTGCAGATGACATGATACTATACACAGAGAATCCTAAAGATGCTACCAGAAAACTACTAGAGCTAATCGATGAATTTGGTAAAGTAGCAGGATATAAAATTAATGCACAGAAATCTCTTGGATTCCTATACACTAATGATGAAAAATCTGAAAGATAAATTAAGGAAACACTCACAATTACCACTGCAACAAAAAGAATAAAATACCTAGGAATAAACCTACCAAAGGAGACAAAAGACCTGTATGCAGAAAACTATAAGACACTGATGAAAGAAATTAAAGATGATACAAACAGATGGAGAGATATACCATGTTCTTGGATTGGAAGAATCAACTTTGTGAAAATGACTCTACTACCCAAAGCAACCTACAGATTCAATGAAATCCCTATCAAACTACCAATGGCATTTTTCACAGAACTAGAACAAAAAGTTTCACAATTTGTATGGAAACACAAAAGACACTGAATAGCCAAAGCAATCTTGAGAAAGAAAAACGGAGCTGGTGGAATCAGGCTCCCTGACGTCAGACTATACTACAAAGCTATAGGAATCAAGACAGTATGGTACTGGCACAAAAACAGAAATATAGGTCAATGGAACAGCATAGAAAGCCCAGAGTTAAACCTATGCACATATGGTCACCTGATCTTTGATAAAGGAGGCAAGAATACACAATGGAGAAAAGACAGCCTCTTCAATAAGTGGTGCTGGGAAAACTGGACAGCTACATGTAAAAGAATGAAAGCAGAACACTTCCTAACACAATACACAAAAATAAACTCAAAATGGATTAAAGACCTAAATGTAAGGTCAGACACTATAAAACTCTTAGAAGAAAACATAGGCAGAACACTCTATGACATAAATCACAGTAAGATCCTTTCTGACCCACCTCCTAGAGAAATGGAAAGAAAAACAAAAATAAACAAATGGGACCTAATGAAACTTCAAAGCTTTGGCACAGCAAAGGAAACCATAAACAAGATGAATAAACCCTCAGAATGGGAGAAAATATTTGTAAATGAAGCAACTGACAAAGGATTAATCTCCAAAATTTACAAGCAGCTCATGCAGCTCAATATCCAAAAAGCAAACAACCCAATCCAAAAATGGGCAGAAGACCTAAATAGACATTTCTCCAAAGAAGATATACAGATTGCCAACAAATACATGAAAGGATGCTCAACATCACTAATCATTAGAGAAATGCAAATCAAAACTACAGTGAGGTATCACCTCACACCAGTCAGAATGGCCATCATCAAAAAATCTAGAAACAATAAATGCTGGAGAGGGTGTGGAGAAAACCCTCTTGCACTGTTGGTGGGAGTGTTAACTGATACAGCTACTATGGAGAACAGTATGGAGGTTCCTTAAAAAACTAAAAATAGAACTACCATACGACCCAGCAATCCCACTCCTGGGCATATACCCTGAGAAAACCATAATTCAAAAAGAGTCATGGGGCTTCCCTGGTGGCGCAGTGGTTGAGAGTCCACCTGCCAATGCCGGGTACATGGGTTCGTGCCCTGGTCTGGGAAGATCCCTCATGCCGCGGAACGGCTAGGCCCATGAGCCATGGCCACTGAGCCTGCGCATCCGGAACCTGTGCTCCACGATGGGAGAGGCCACAACAGTGAGAGGCCCGCGTACCGCAAAAAAAAAAAAAAAAAAAAAAAAATGAGCCATGTACCACAATGTTCACTGCAGCAGTATTTACAATAGCCAGGACATGGAAGCAACCTAAGTGTCCTTCGACAGATGAATGGATGAAGAAGATGTGGCACATATATACAATGGAATATTACTCGCCATAAAAAGAAACGAAATTGAGTTATTTGTGGCAAGGTGGATGGACCTAGAGACTGTCATACAGAGTGAAGGAAGTCAGAAAGAGAAAAACAAATACCGTATGTTAACACATATATATGGAATCTAAAAAAAAAAAAGGTTCTGATGAACCTAGGGGCAGGACAGGAAAACAGATGCAGACATAGAGAATGGACTTGAGGATATGGGGAGGGGAAAGGGTAAGCTGGGACGAAGTGAGAGAGCAGCATTGACGTATGTACACTGCCAAACGTAAAATAGATAGCTAGTGGGAAGCAGCTACATAGCACAAGGAGATCAGATCGGTGCTTTGTGACCACCTAGAGGGGCGGGATAGGGAGGGTGGGAGGGAGACATGAGAGGGATGGGATATGGGGATATATGTATACATATAGCTGATTCACTTTGTTATACAGCAGAAACTAACACAGCATTGCAAAGCAATTATACTCCAATAAAGATGTTAAAAATTAATTCATTAATTTTTTTAAAAACCTGTACACAGCAAAACCAGCATATCAGTCTATGCCTCTGTTTCTTCATCTATAAAATGGGGATAATAACAGCACCTACTTCATGTGATTGAGGCAAAGATTTAATGAGTTCATATATGTAAAATGCTTAGTACAATGCCTGACAACAGTAAGTGCTCACTGTTGACTATTTTTACCATTATTATTGTTGTTTTTGTTGTTAATGGAATATATTATCAAAGCCCAACAATCTGTCAAGATCCAACCATACAGTGGTTGGCAGATGGAAGATTTTCTTATAGGAGCATGCCCTATTTCCTTCATTCAAATCTATACCTTTCTCACATGCATCCTCAAAGCCCATTTCCTCTGTGGAAACCTGAGTGTGAAATCTTGAGTTTCTTTGTCATGTAGGCCCCTTCAAATATCCTCATTTACCAATATAGACCAAAGCACTCAAGTTTCCATAAAGTAATATGGCAAGGCAGCAATGAAACACGACTGTGATGAGAATGCTCCCAAGAATAAGTACCAAGTCTTTTTCATCTGTCAGTCCTCAGTCCAGTGCAGAGCCTGGTCCGGAGTAGATGCTCAGTGAAATTTCATTGAATTGCACGAGAAGAGAAGGAAGAAGCAGTTCTCAACCTTCCCTAGCAGGTATCACAGCATTAGGCAGTAGACGAACTGAGAGGGAGATACTGTCACCCACAGCATGAGTGGGGACATGGCAAGACCTTTATTCCAGAGTCACTTTCTCTTATATTAGATGCAAATTCATTACTCTCTCGAGATGGCCTCAGCCTCCTGTGTTGTCACCATCAACCACTAGCAGCATGGTGTTGTGAACAGAAAGTGCAGCTCTGAAAGTGCTTCCTAACCAAAGTGATCCCGCACACTGGCCTGTCATGCTGCCTTATCTTCTCAGTACAGTCTTCACTCTTTAAAGGGTTAAGATGTATACTTTATACTTTCTCCTATACTGTAGGGTATATACTTTATACTGTCAAGGATTAACATGCAGCAGAGGGACTTCCCTGGAGGTCCAGTGGTTAAGAATCCGCCTGCCGATGAAGGGGACACGGGTTCGATCCCTGGTCTGGGAAGATCCCACATGCCGCGGAGCACATGTGGCCCCAACTACTGAGCCTGCACTTTAGAGCCCCCGAGCCACAACTACTGAAGCCCAGGTGCCTAGAGCCATGCTCCGCAACAAGAGAAGCCACAGCAATGAGAAGCCCATGCACTGCAACAAAGAGCAGCCCCCGCTCGTCGCAACTAGAGAAAGCCCATGCACAGAAACGAAGACCCAATGCAGCCAATAAATAAATAAATAATAAAATAAAATAAAATTCTAAAAAGACTCTGAGCTTCCACTGTAGGGGGCATGGGTCTATCCCTGGTCAGGGAACTAAGATCTCACATGCCACACGGCCAAATAAATAAATAATGTTTTTCTAAAAAACGCAGCAGAGATTGGGTCATCTGATTAACATGGAGAGAGCCAGATCTCAGCTCTTATAGCTCTTTTGCGGGCAACCTATGATTCTTCAAGCCTTCTGAATTCTGTATTATAATATCCTTCTATACTTTTAATAAATGATATTATTACACAATTATCTATATTATACTCTTTATACTTTTATTCTTTTATATTAGATTAGGCATGTGGTAGGTACATGGTTCTCCTGCATAATAATGTAAGAAAGCATCCTTCTCCTAGAGTTGGTGACCAGTCTTCTGGTACTCTATGTTTATATCTGATATCTTTCTCTGACACAGTGGCATAGAGCACATAGGTTAAGTGACTCTTACTTGCAGAGACTTGGTGGGGCCAATGTCCTAGCTGCGTAACCAATCCAACAGTGCAGATTTTTTTAAAATTTATTTATTTTTGGCTGTGTTGGGTCTTCGTTTCTGTGAGAGGGCTTTCTCTAGTTGCAGCAAGTGGAGGCCACTCTTCATTGCGGTGTGCAGGCCTCTTCGCGGCCTCTCCTGTTGCGGAGCACAGGCTCCAGACGCGCAGGCTCAGTAGTTGTGGCTCATGGGCCTAGTTGCTCCGCGGCATGTGGGATCTTCCCAGACCAGGGCTCAAACCCGTGTCCCCTGCATTGGCAGGCAGATTCTCAACCACTGTGCCACCAGGGAAGCCCCAGATTTTTTTAAATGGTAGGAACAATGGTATGAATCCAAATTTGGAGAAGGAGCCAAAAGAGTTTATGAATCAAGACTGTCAAAAGCAGTAGAGACCTTAATATATACCATATACAAAAATTAACTCAAAATGGATCAAAGCCCTAAATTCATAGAAGAAAACATAAGGGCAAATCTTCATTACCATGGTTTGAAGCATGTTTCCTTAAATATCACACCAAAAGCACAGGTAACAAAAGAAAAAAATTAATTAAATGCACTTCATTAAAATTGAAAGCTTTTGTGCATCAAAGGACACCAAAAGAGTGAAAAGACAAGCCACAGAATGGGAGAAAACTACTCGCAAATCATATATCTGATAAGGGTTTAATATCCAAAATATATAAAGAACTCCTACAACTCAATAACAGAAAGACAAACAACCCAATTTAAAAATGGGCAAAGGATTTGAAAAGACATTTGCCAAAGATATACAAATGGCCAATAAGCACAAGATGCATCGTTAGTCATTAGGGAGATGTAAAGCAAAACCAAAAAACGATACTACTTCACTCCTACTAGAACAGCTATCATCTTTTAAAAATCAGAAAATAACAAGTATTGATGAGAAGTTGGAGAAACTGGAGCCCTCATGCATTGCTTATGGGAATGTAAAATGGTGACGTCACGGTGGAAAACAGTGTGGCAGTTCTTCAAAAAGTTAAACATAGAATTACTATATGATCCAGCAATTCCACTTCTAAATTGAAAGTAGGGTCTCAAAAAACAGATATCTGAATACCAATGTTCATAGCAACCTTATTCACAATAGCCAAGAGGTGGAAACAACCCAAGTGTCCATCAACAGATGAATGGATAAATAAAATGTGGTATACCCATACAATGGAATATTATTCAGCCACAAAAAGGAATTAAATACTGATACACGCTACAATGTGGATGAACCTAGAAAATATTATTCTGAGCAAAATACGCCAGGCACAAAGAACAAATTTTACATAATTCCACTTATATGAAATATCTTGAATAGGCAAATTCATAGGGACAGAAAATAGATTAGAGGTTACCAGGGACCAGGAATGGGAGGGATGAAAGAGTGGGGAGTTATTGTTTAATGGGTATAGAATTTTTGGGGGGGGGTGACAAAACTTTTTAGAAATAGTGGTGATGGTTGAACAACATTGTGAATGTAATTAATGCCACTAAATTGTACACTTAAAACAGTTTAGGGCTTCCCTGGTGGCGCAGTGGTTGAGAATCTGCCTGCCAATGCAGGGGACACGGGTTTGAGCCCTGGTCTGGGAAGATCCCACATGCCGTGGAGCAACTAGGCCCGTGAGCCACAACTACTGAGCCTGCGCGTCTGGAGCCTGTGCTCCACAACAAGAGAGGCCGCGATAGTGAGAGGCCCGCGCACCGCGATGAAGAGTGGCCCCCGCTTGCCGCAACTAGAGAAAGCCCTCACACAGAAACGAAGACCCAACACAGCCAAAAATGAATAAACAAATAAATAAATAAATATTTTTTTTAAAAAGGTAAAAAATCTTAAAAAAAAGTTTAAATGGCAATGTTTATATCATATATATTTTACAATTTTAAAAAAGCAATTGCTTTATTCATGTCACTGTTTATATTTGAAATGAGAAGCCATAACAGAAGCAGAAGCAGCTCAAGGGCACTTTGACAGGGGGCCTGAGAGGACCATGCCAGCAATTCCAACCTTGCTTTTGCACAAGGATGGTGGTAGTTCAGTGTGCTGGTTCAACCATCCCCATTCTCAGCAGATGCTGCTTTGCTGAGCTTCAGGTAGGATGCATGATCCATGACTCTATACAAGAGATCTCTGGAGGCCCTGGAAATTGAATGATCTCAACACTTGTGTTACGCAGGGATGGGGTGGGGTGCTCCAACAACTGTGGGTGAAGCCAACATGTTTGCTGCCCAGGGTTACATGGCACAGAACCAAGGAGAAGATTCCAAATGTAGAGTCCTGAGGATGCCACGATGAAAGTTGATATAGAGCCCAAAACATAGATCACCCAGTCTGAGGGCCTAGCAGAAATGTAGAATCATGATATGAAAGCAAAAATGGGAGAGATGCCAGGAAGCTAACCCAGGAAGTGAGTTAGGGTGGGCCTAAATTAATCCTGAGCTGTCTGCCTCAGATTTTTTTATAGGATTCTCATGCCTGATTTTGCATTTAAAGGCCTTAAAAGAACAGGAAGTTGAAGGTATTTTGACATTATAAACCACAATTATTAGATTCTTTTTTTTTTTTTTTCTTTTTTTTTTTTTTTGCAGTATGCAGGCCTCTCAACTGCTGTGGCCCTCCCGTTGCGGAGCACAGGCTCCGGACACACAGGCTCAGTGGCCATGGCTCACGGGCCCAGCCACTTCGCAGCATGTGGGATCCTCCCGGACCGGGGCACGAACCTGTGTCCCCTGCATCGGCAGGCGGACTCTCAACCACTGCGCCACCAGGGAAGCCCCTATTAGATTCTTTTAAGAACATTCCCTTTTAAAAAGAGAAGTTACCTGGGAAACTGACAGGAGCTGTTAGCCTGAGAAGAGAAGAATCAGGGTATGTAAATCTTTTCTCCTCTGCAAATGATCTATAGAAATAGCGGCATCCTTCAGATGCAATAAAAGAACGTGGAGGACATTTCATTGTAGGCACAGGGACTTTAAAAATGGAAGAGATAACAATTGCCTATTGCATGACAATTGGATATTGGATATTGGAAAGTGGATACTACATGAAATAGATGTTCCTGGGATGTTAGTACCTGCTATAGAAGCCCTACCCCCAGAGTGACCAAACCCACAAGCTAGTTGTCCAAGTCAGATCAGTGTGCTAAAGGCTAAGAGTGGTAAGAGGTACAGAAAATGAGGACAGCTGAGTGGAGCTGAGGCAATGAGGGAGACAAAACCTCTGGTAGAGGAGACTTATTACACAACTGGGAAGGCTGCCCCTTTCAACCTCAGCAGTGCTCCTACAGCCCATGCTTATCAATTCAGTGCAGGGACTATCAAATCATGAGGCTCACTAGATTCTTCTATTGCCACCTAGCAGAGAGCTGGGCCCAGAAGGAATGAAAACGTCTTTGAATGTAGAGAGGAGGCAGAGAAGGTATAGAAAAGTGAGGGGAAGCATTGATAAAATAAAGTGTGGTGGGGTATAGAACCCAGCCTGCTTCTTCCGTTACAATTTCAAGGGCTGGGGTGGGGCTGGGGGCTGGGGGTGGGGGTGGCTTGCCAGAATCCCAGAAGAGTCAAGGATTAAATATTTACCCATCAGTCAGAGGCTAAAATAGATTATAATGTGAAACTAGCTGATTTATGAGAATTACTTGAGCAGTAGAAAGCTGAAATATATTAAAGTCATCCATCAGGCCCTCCTATTGCTAGTAAATGATAATTGGCTGAATCCATTTTCTGGGCTTGCCAGCCAAGGTTGCTCAAGCTCCTCTTCTGACAGAGAGTAAAAGGAGCAGGCCCTAGGCAGTTAGCCCTGAGGGCAGGATTTGGAAGAGAGGTTCTTCTTTCCTGTATTAGGCATAAAACAATAAATAAACAGTATGGTGGCAAGGGGAGAGGGATGGGGTGGGGAGGAAGACAGCAAGTCAAAGTTAGAATAGGGAGTTCAAATATGCTGTCAGTCAAAGTGTTTAGACCTGAGGTTCTTAACCTTTTTTGACCCATAGACTCCTGTGACAGTTTGGTGAAACCTATGGATTTCTTTTCAGAATAATATTTTTAAATGCGTGAAATAAAACATAATGAATTACAAAGGAAACCAAATATACCGCTATACAATTGTAGAATATTTTATACATGATATAGTAATATGTGCATTTTCTTATTAACACATTAAATAATAAGATCTAGTGGTGGGTGTAATCACTACCATAATTTCAAAAGCAGTGATGGGCATAAAATGTATTTGGAAATCTCTACAACTTCTGTCATATGATATAAAAGGATTCCTACTGGTTTCAAAGTTGCAGGTACTGTGAATATACTACTGTGGTTCATTGCTTACATTCATGACAGAAGAAAACGTTAAATATCAGTCAGAGGGACTTCCCTGGTGGTCCACTGGTTAAGCCTCCGTGCTTCCAACACAGGGTGTGGTGCGGGTCCGATCTCTGGTCGGGGAACTAAGATCCTCCCACATGCCGCGAGGTGCGGCCAAAAGATTAAAAAAAAAATCAGTTAGAGGTTAGTGAAAACAAAACTGTATTCTTTTTCCCCATGCAAATTTAATGACCCCTTGATTTTCATCCATGGACTCCCTGGGAACTTGTGCACCCACATTAAGAACCCTTAGGAGGGGCTCCCCTGGTGGCACAGTGGTTGAGAGTCCGCCTGTCAATGCAGGGGACACAGGTTCGTGCCCCGGTCCGGGAAGATCCCACATGCCGCGGAGCAGCTGGGCCCGTGAGCCATGGCCGCTGAGCCTGCGCGTCCAGAGCCTGTGCTCCGCAGCAGGAGAGGCCACAGCAGTGAGAGGCCCGCGGACCGCAAAAAAAAAAAGAACCCTTAGGAGAAGTGAAAAATAGGAGACCAAAGAAGAAATGGTGAAAAGTTAAGAACAAAGAGTCACAGAAAGGGCGAGAAGGAGTTCTAAATGAATTCAGATGATGAAGAGCAGATACCTATAGTGGCTTTTTAAGTGTTCCCGTCTTGCACTTGTTTGGCTGAACTGCATTCAGTTAAAGTGCCTGGCAAAAGGTAGGTGGGGTGAAAATGAAAGAAGAGTGGCTATGTGTTGAAAACTACAGAAACTGGGTGATGAGTACATCAGAGTTCTTTATACTACTCCCTCCACTTTTCTGTATATTTGAAATTTTTCATACTAAAATGATTTCAAAGTAATAAATAAAATAGAGGATCTCACATGCTGTTTGGGTATCACAATTCCTGAAATTCACTCATTTACCTATTCATTCAATAAATACTTATTGTTACCTCTGGCACAGTGTAGAGTCTACAGAGGCTAAAACCAGACTCACGTAGGGGTCAGACCAGGAGAAACAGTAAGGAGGCATCAGTTCCAGTCCAGAATAAAAGCCAGAGAATGGTAGGATGAAGCCAAGGGATGGAGTAAGATGTCTTGAGGGAGGACATCTGGATGAGATTTAAGTTCTTAAAAGAGAGAGGGAGAAGAGGGTGGGCACACTACAATGGAGGTGGGGCTGAACAGTATCTGGGCACAAGCTGGCTGAGGCAGGAATGGAGGGAGTGGAGAAAAATGGCTGAAGAAGGGGGGTAGCCACCAACAGCAGCTTTTGCCTCCTCCTTCACAACTCTGCCTAGCCCTGCATGGAGGGATCTACATGGTAGCTATTTTCTGCCCCAAAAAACAAATTCAAGAATATACCACTTGGGTAAATCCAAAAAGGCAGGTCACATGAAAGCTCTCTCCTAGAAACATGAGTTTTAAAGTTTATTATCAATCTCAAAAGAAAAACATATATATTTAATTTTGTAAAACAGAGCTTTAAAAGGAACACAGTATAACTTGGAACTAATGCAAATCAAATGTCAGAGAGAAGAAATTAATTTCTGTGTATATTTCATTTCCTCTAACATTTGCCTAACTTGGAAAACAGCAACTGGGTTTTAATAACATTGGAGGAGTAAAAATTCCCAGGATATAACCCTTTAAATGTTTTCTTCCAAAGCCTGTTCCAACAACAGCTTAGTAATTATTGCGCTCACAGGAGAGCTCTGACTGATACCTTCCAATAGGGGCCTGAAGGACTCTGCTGGCAGCCAGGTGCCCGCATTCTAAACTTCTGACTCATTCAAGAAAAGAAGCAAAGTCCAGACAAGTTACATCAGGAAACCCTTTGGTAAGAAGCTTGGCAAATGAGAGGAACTCTGCTTCAATGTGTGCTTCTCCTTCACTCGCTACTAACTGTGCCTCCTTTAGCACTTCCAGTGGCTCTGTTGACCATGACACAGTGACTTGAACTTACCCAACAACAACTCCAATTCCCTTCAGATGCCCTAGTTACATCTGCCACGACATCTGAACGGTAGGTGGTCCAGCCCCTGTCCACAAAGGTACACGATTCGCAGGGGACAATAATACCTTTTATAAACCTTCTTACGCCCACAGTCAGCAGCAGAACAAAACAAAAAAGTCCTATTTGCCAGTAGCAGCGTTCAAATAGTTTACTGATTTAAAATCAAATTAACCTAACCTATCCTGGTCAAGAACACAGGCTCTGGAGACAAACGTGAGTTTTAATTTAAGACACCTCTTCTTACTCAGTAGCTGTGGGACCTTGGACAAGTTACTTAACTCCTCTGAGACTGTTTCATGATCGGGATAACGATAGTTATGTATCTCCTAGAGTTGTTGTAAGAATTAAATGAGAGATTCTGGTGCAGCTCCTCCCCTGGCATGCCACTCCCCCAGAATGCAGGCCCACCACTCCACTAGCACTGGACTCCCTCCAGGGCATGAGCCTCAGTATGAGCACCCAGAGCTCTTAGGTGCCCTAGGGCAATGTGAACACTTACTCTACCCCCACCCCACTACCAAGACCAAAGGACAAGAGAATGGCCACCTGAAAAGCAATAAAGATTAACATCTATAGGCAAAGGGGAGTCTCCTCACTCTGAATAGGACAGAGGAGGCAGCCCAGACCACCAGAGGTGCCACTGAGTCAGTATCTCCCAGTCTTGAGTCCAGGAGAGAGCCCATAAGAGACTCAGAAGAAAGGAAGAGGATGAGGGGAAGAAGAAGGGAAGAGAGATGGAAAGGAGGAGGAAGAGAAGAAGAAATAATTTCCCTTACAGGAGCCTTTCAAATAGAGGCCCATCCTTCAAAAGAAACCAGAAAGGGGTTGAAGATGTTGTGTCTCCTGCCTCACTCACCAAGGGGATTAAGAGAAGGAGGAGGTCAGGCTGGTAGTATTAAGCAGTCTTCCAGGAAGAAAAGCCCACCACCACCACTCCCATCCCAGGAATCCCAGGCAGAGATGACCTCTGCCAGTAGTGGCAGAGACACAAAAAAAGAGACAGTGATCTAGGCCAAGAGCTGTCCAGGCCGGAGACCAGCACCGGCACCAAGAGCCAGGGAGCTGGGTGGGGGCACACAGTTGATTTCTAAGCTGCAACAATTTGTCCTATAGTTGTACAGTCGCTGGCTAAACCTGGTGCTCTGGCTTTCTCCTCATGCTAAAAAAGGAACAGACTGCTGACCCCTCCCAGCCACGTTTACCCCCTTCTCCTTCCTGAGGCATCTCCCATTATCCATCTGGCCTTCCTTCCTCAAGGACAGTTGAAAATGGTCTCTCCCAGTTTCCCAAGTGAGTTTAGGGATGTAAAATTCTCCTGTCTGTGTCCCCACCTCCTTCTCTGGCTCTACACCTGCAGAGGTCAATTTCTGATTCTCCTCCCTACTTCTATTCCTGTTAAGTTTTGTTTACCCTGCCCACTAAGCCCCTGAGCCAGTAGAGTACCTAGACTCTGAGCATCCACACGCTCCACACCATGTTGAGTTTTTAGCCTCTTGTGCTATTCCCAGGGTCTCTGAGTTAGAGCACTGGCCATCACTAAGTTTATGCCTCCAGACTGTGAAAATCAACTCTGTGTTCCTTTTAGACATGATAGGGACATGGTTAGGCTTTGGGGAAGGGACAAGAAAGTATCTAATGTAAAACAACTTCTTGTTATCTCTTTCCCCCCTTGTTGCAATTAACATATAATGCAAACCCTGGATAGATACAGAAATAGATGGTACAGATATAGCTAGAAAGATGTAGATGTACAGATAGAAATAGATATAGATATTTAATTGCTAAAACCATTCTATCCCACTTGACTTTACTGTAACTTTTTTTTTTTTTTTTTTCGGTACGCGGGCCTCTCTCTGTTGTGGCCTCTCCCGTTGCGGAGCACAGGCTCTGGACACACAGGCTCAGCGGCCATGGCTCACGGGCCCAGCCGCTCCGCGGCATGTGGGATCTTCCCGGACCAGGACACGAACCCGCGTCCCCTGCATCGGCAGACGGACTCTCAACCACTGCGCCACCAGGGAAGCCCTACTGTAACATTTTTAAAAGAAATAAATGCTGATCCCTTTAGGAATCAAATAATTAAATAACTAAATAAATAAATAAGTAGATAAATAACCAAGCTCATAGATACAGAGAACAGATTGGTGGTGGGGGGTGGGGGCAGGCAAAGTGGGTGAAGGGAGTTAAAAGGTACAAACTTCCAGTTATAAGATAAATAAGTCAGAGGATGTAATGTACAGTATGGTGATTATAACTAATAATACTGTATTGTATATTCAAAAGTTGCTAAGAGAATATTAAAAGTTCTCATTACAATAAAAAAATTTTTGTAACTTTGTATGGTGATGGATGTTAACTAGATCTATCGTGTGATCATTTCAAAATGTATCCAAGAGGGATGGACTGGGAGTTTGGGGTTGGTAGATGCAAACTATTACATTTAGAATGGATAAACAACAAGGTCCTACTGTATAGCACAGGGAACTATATTCAATATCCTGTGATAAACCATATGGAAAAGAATATAAAAAAAGAATGTCTGTATGTGTATAACTGAGTCACTTTACTGTACAGCAGAGACTGCCACAACATTGTAAATCAACTATACTTCAATAAAAAAATAAAAATAAATAAAAACAAAATGTATACAAATATAAAATCATTATGTTGTACACCTGAAACTAATATTATGTTGTATGTCAATTATACTTCAATAAAAAAGAAAGAAATGCTGATCCCTCTAAAAAAGAGAGAGAAATTCAATAAGATAGTCTATATATGGTCCTTAGCAAAAACCTGGCACAGAGTAAGTGTTCAATAAATGTTGGCTTTTGTTATTATTCATTTTAAAGATTTCAGAGTGCTCTTTTATTTCTCCATTAATTTGCTCATTCAAAAAAATTATTGTTTGGGGGCTTACTTTACCATGAGCATAACAAAATACTAGATACTGGAGTTGGAGTACAAAGAAAGATAAGAACACCTCTAAAAAGTTTCTACTCGCCAGGAGTTTACATTGTAATTGTGGAGACAAGCTGTATGCATGAGCAATACTGTCAGGAACCCTGGCAAGGCATTAAGTCCCTAAGTGTATGATTCAGATTGAAAGGGTACACTTGATGGAGTTGAAGGCAAAGATGGCTGCGAGCAACTTGTGTTGACCTTTGAAGGATGGCCAAAAGTTGTGGTGGCAAAGGACACTGCAGAAAGTGGCAATAGCATGGCCATAGACTTGAAATTCCAAATGAGTAAAACATATTCCAAAGTCAGTGAGAAGCAGGACAGTGGCCATGGAAGTCGGAATCCGCTAAGGAGTGTGTAACAACTCACATGCCAAGTCAACTAGCCCTGAAAATGGACGGTGCTGGAGCACTGGGCCCATACCCAGCCACTGCCAGCAGCTGGAGCATGCAGCTCAACATCAAAAAACAAACAACCCAATCAAAAACTGTGTGGAAGATCTAAACAGACATTTCTCCAAAGAAGATATACAGATTGCCAACAAATACATGAAAGGATGCTCAACATCACTAATCATTAGAGAAATGCAAATCAAAACTTCAATGAGGTATCACCTCACACCAGTAAGAATGGCCATCATCAAAAAATCTACAAACAATAAATGCTGGAGAGGGTGTGGAGAAAAGGGAACCCTCTTGCACTGTTGGTGGGAGTGTTAACTGATACAGCCACTATGGAGAACAGTATGGAGGTTCCTTAAAAAACTAAAAATAGAACTACCATATGACCCAGCAATCCCACTACTGGGCATATACCCTGAGAACACCATAATTCAAAAAGAGTCATGGGCTTCCCTGGTGGCGCAGTGGTTGAGAGTCCGCCTGCCGATGCAGGGGACACGGGTTCGTGCCCCGGTCTGGGAAGATCCCACATGCCGCAGAGCGGCTAGGCTGTGAGCCATGGCTGCTGAGCCTGCGCGTCCGGAGCCTGTGCTCCACAACAGGAGAGGCCACAACAGTGAGAGGCCTGTGAACTGCAAAAAAAAAAAAAAAAAAAAAGAGTCATGTACCACAATGTTCATTGCAGCTCTATTTACAATAGCCAGGATATGGAAGCAACCTAAGTGTCCATCGACAGAAGAATGGATGAAGAAGGTGTGGCACATACAATGGAATATTACTCAGCCATAAAAAGAAACAAAATTGGGTCATTTGTAGAGAGGTGGATGGACCTAGAGAGTGTCCTACAGAGTGAAGTAAGTCCAAAAGAGAAAAGCAAATATCGTATATTAATGCATATATGTGGAATCTAGAAAAATGGGATAGATGACCTTAACTCTCAAGCAGAAACTGAGACAGAGACATAGAAAACAAATGTATGGATACCAAGGGGAAAAGGGGTGGGGTGGGAGGAACTGGGAGATTGGGATTGACACATATATACTATTGATACTATGTATAAAATAGACAACTGATGGGAGCATCCTGTATAGCACAGGGAACTCTACTTAATGCACTGTAGTGTCCTAGATGGAGGGAATATGTGTATATGTATGGCTGATTCATTTTGCTATGCAGTAGAAGCTAACACAACATTGTAAAGCAACTATATTCCAATAAAAATTAATTATAAAAAAGAAACTCAGTGAGAAAACCAGCCTGTAGAGGGACCATGGCAGAGGGCAGCATAAAGTACAGCTAGGGTTATATTAAGATTAATGCCTAACAGGAGTTGGGGATACATAGCTCAGCTTCTGACATGTTGGGGCCAGGAAAAAGTTGGTGTCTGTAGGGAAGGGGCACTGATGGTGAGGAAGAACAGTAGAGGGTAAGAAGCAACTGTATGTGGAGATGATAAACTAGGTAATAAATGTCAAGTACAGGAAAAGCCTGTACTAACTGGAAAGTTTGGAGCAATTCTTTTGGGCAATAGAATATTCTAGCAACTAAGCGTTAAGCAGAAACCCCTTTGGATTATTCCCCACAACCAAGCACACACCCCTTAGAAAGCCTTTTTATAAAATTGAGCTCATCCTTTCTTAGTAAGCAGACTCTGGGTGAGACACAGTATTTTTCTACTGGCCAAGAGCCTAAGGGTCATTGCTATCAATTATGAAAAATTAGGGACATCTAGGGCATATAGTTCTCAGATCAGCTGAGTGTGGACTGAGCCTAGGACGTGCTGTACAAATTAATTTTTAAAATAAATTTCGGATACAGCCTATTTTTGTGTTCTTTGCTTCGTTCTCCTAAAAGCTAAGCATAGCAAGGTAAGAAAAACAAAAGTTAAAATTGAGTTAATTAAATTCTGCTTCCAGCCAAGATGGATTAACAGGAACTGGATACCCTTCCACCTTAAAAACTACGAAATTGTATAAATACATGAAAGAATGTTTTTCGGACATTGGGCAACAAGCAGTGAAAGACTGCAAGTCCCAAGCGTGTAGAAACAAAGTGAGCCCTACAACTGCACCAGGTGACTGCACTGAGGCAGTTTCCAGGATGCAGTGCAAGGAGAAGGAACCCAAACAGAGGCCAGCAGTCTCACTGAGTTGAGTAGACAGAGAGACTGGTGTTCAGGGGGGCCAAGGCAGCTATAATTTTTAGGGTAGACTATCAGAAAAGAAGGAGCTACACAGAGAAAGAGCTCTAGAGATATGCAGAAGGGTCCCCTTAAGTCTTCGGCTGAGTATTGATCTGCACAGATGTGAGAGAAAAACACCCAGGGCCAGGGAAAGAAACCCACAGAAAAGAGTAATTAGAATAATTCCTGGAGCTCACATAAGGCTGGTAACACTCCATGTCCTAACCAGCCAGAATAGAAAGATCTCCGAATACACAGATCATCCAGTGGAATCCTCAGAAGCGTGGTACCTTAGTAGGGGGACAAAATTAACCCTAGTCTAAAGGATGTTCTGAACCTGTCCTGACAAAGTTTAAAAGCAAGACTTGAAAGTATCAAACTAATTCTGAGTACCTTAACTGTGTGTCAGAAAAATAAATCCAACACTATTTAAAGGAATGCAACAAAATCCAGCAACCAACAGCTAAAGTCTAACAATGTCTGGCGTTCAATATAAAGTTACTAGGCGTACAAAGAAGCAAGAAAATATGACCCCTAATGAGGAAAAAAGTCAATAGAAAGAGGTCAAGATATGACCAAGATGATGGAAATAGCAGAGGACATTAAGACAGCGTTATAAATATGCTGCATATGTTTAAGAAAGTAGAGAAAAACACGAGCACAATAAGAAGAGGAATAGAAGATATAAAAAAGACTCAAAAGGAGCTTCTAGAGATGAAAAATTACAGCATCTGAAATGAAAAGTACACTTGACAGATTAAAAGCAAATAAGACATTGCAGAAGAGGAGTAAATTTGAAGAAATAGCAATAGATTTTTTTCAAAACTGTATACTGAGAGAAAACAGATGGAAAATTTAACTAGGGTTACTAAATAATAAAACAATGAAAATGAAAGTAAAACATCAAAATTCTGCTAAAGCAATCCTTAGAGGGAAATTTATAGCATTGAATGCTTATATTAGAAAAGAGGAAAAGTCTCCAATCAATAATATGAGCTCCCAAGAAACTAGAAAAAATAAAATGAAACTAGAAAAAGGAACTAGAAAAAAAAAGAATGAAATAAATCCAAAGCAAACAGAAGGAAGAAGAAACTAGAAAAAGAATGAAATAAATCCAAAGCAAACAGAAGGAAGGAAATAATAAAGATAAGAGGAAAAACTAATGAAATTAAAAACAGAAAATAATAGAGAAGATAAATGAAAAAGCTAATTAATTTAAAATATTAATAGAAGTAATAACCTGACAAAGACTGATAAAGGAAGGAAGATAAGACAAATTATCAATACTAGAAATCAGAGAATGACTATCAGTAGAAATGCCTCACACATTAAAAGGAAAATAAGGGAGTACTACAAACAGCTCTATGTACATAAATTTGACAACTTAGATATAACAGGCAAATTCCACAAAAAACACAAACTATGGAAATTCATCCAAGATGAAATAACCTGAATATTTCTATAACTATTAAAGACATTGAAGTCATATTTTTAAAACCTTCCAAAAAAGAAATCTCTAGGCCCAGATGGTTGCACTGCTAAACATTTAAAGAATAAATAACATCAATTCTACACAATCTCTATCAGAAAGATAGTAGAGGAACAAACAATTGCCAGTGCATTTTATGAGGCCAGCATTACCTTGGTACCAAAACCAGACTAAAACAGTATGAAAAAAGAAAATTACAGACCAATATTTCTCATGAACGTAGAGGCAAAAATCTCCATCATGGTAATAGAAAAACATGGACTTTAGAGGTACACAGGCCTGGGTTAGAGTCCAGAGTCTGCCATTTACTAGCTACGCCATCTTCACCAACTTAACCTCTCTGATCTTGTTTCTCATCCATAAAATGGAGATGACTGTAAATAATTCCATAGCTTTATTGTAAAGATTAAATGAGATAATATAAAATTTTAACATAATTCCTGAAACATAGTAGCATTCAATAAATGTTGGATAGTAGTCCTATTCCTATTATTATTGACGTTCCCACACATGTAAAAAATGTGAGTTCCACTTAAAGCAACTGAAACAGAGTGGACAGTAGTACATGCCTCTGATCTTGTGGAAGTTGGACAAGATGATACATCCAGAGTTATAAAGCAGAGGTAGTGTGCATACCAGGAGCAAAGACCTGGGCCAAGTGGTTAATAGAAGTGAAATGAGAGAGTGGAATTCCTCCGTCCAAGGATTGATAGGAACAAAGGAGGAAGCATGACTTCCCCTCAGACACAAGTACTCCGGTGAGGAGAGAATGTGAAGTCCTGCTAAACTGAGGGCTTCTGGAGTCAAACAACCCACGTGACCTCAGACTCATGATAAGTAGATTCTGAATCAGTGGATCTGGGATGGAGCACAGGATTCTTAACATTCTCAACAAGCACTACAGATGTTTCTAGTGCACATGGCTCATTGTTAGGGGCTGAATAATGGCCCTCCCCAAAACCAT
Source organism: Delphinapterus leucas (assembly GCF_059928025.1). Classification (NCBI taxonomy): domain Eukaryota; kingdom Metazoa; phylum Chordata; class Mammalia; order Artiodactyla; family Monodontidae; genus Delphinapterus; species Delphinapterus leucas. Next base: position 28,987,414 of record NC_143150.1, read on the forward strand.
ATGCTGAAACCCTAACACCCAGTACCTCAGAATGTAACTGTTATTTAGAGGTAGGGCCTTTAAAGAAGTGATTAAGATAAAATAAGGCTGCTAGAGTGGGCCCTAATCCAATCTGACTAGTGTCATATAAGAAGAGGAAATCTGGACACACAAAAAAGATACCAGGAATATGCACACACAGAGGAAAGGCCATATGAGGACGGCCATTTGCAAGCCAAGGAGCCAGGCCTCAGCAGAAACCAAACCTGCTGATACCTTGATCTTGGACTTCTAGCCTCTAGAACTATGAGAAAACAAATTTCTATTGTTTAAGCCATTCAATCTGTGGTATTTTGTTATAGCAGCCCTAGCAAACTAATACACTCCTGAATCATACTTCTTAATTCAAAAAAATACTAAAAATCACAGGTTTCAAAATTCAAAAACTATAAAGGATTATACAAAGAGAAGTCTCCTTCCCACCATGCTCCCAGCAACTCATTCTCTTCCCTGAAGGCAATCAATGTCATCAGTTCCTTACATTTCCTTCCAGAGATGTTTTATGCAAATGAAAGTAAATACATATATTTGAGAAGAGTCATGAGCCACACTTTAGAAACCCTGCTGTAGACAGTGGGAGAGCTGTTAGGGTTTTCTGAGCTGCAGGGTGACATGGTGATGGGATTGGCAGGCCTGCCAGCAGGGGAAAAATGACTGATGGGTCCCAGCTCAAGCACGTAATGGTTGGAAGATGGGTAGGGAGCATAGTGAGGGGACCATGATTCACATGTAGGTGGTAAGGGCCTGAACAAGGCCAGTAGCTGTGAGATTAGAATGGCAGAGACATGTAGGAAAAACACACCCAAGGGCAAATGAGCAGGACTTAATTAATAAAATGATTTTGTTTGTACTCCTCTAAATTTTAAAATTAATTGGCATGATTGAAAAATACACCTCTCCTCACTCCCATTGGTTTCAATATGGCCAGTGAGCCAGAGAAGAGTGGAGTTTTTTCCTAGACTTATTTTAGATCTCCTGAAAGACATATTGTCCACAGTTGTCAGAGATTTGTGATGAAATTATTATTTCTGATGAAAAAAATTTTTAAATCCTCTGTGGGAAAAACCTTTAGCTGCTTCAACCATAGAAAACAGTGAGAATGATAAGCTTTCTGTGGACAAGGACTCACTGCTGGGTGGCTGAAGCTAGTGTTAAAACAAAATTTGTATCATGGCGCATTTTGCTTAAAACCTGTTGGTGACTCTTGCTGCTCTGAAGACAAGATCCAGCGTCCAAGGCTGTGCAGTGGCCTCGTGGATGCTTGCAGCCTCACTGCCAGCCACTCTCCCCTCTGAAACAAGACCTTCTGTCAGGTCTTCAGTGCTGCCAAACTCCTGCCTGTTTTGTGGTATTTGCACATGCTGTTTCCTCTGTCTATAAAGCTCTAGCCCCTCCTATTTGCCAAACTCCTGTTTACTTCAGGCCCCAATTTAAGTGTCACTTACACAGGGAAACTTTCCCCTAGATTAGGAAAATTTTCCTTTTTCTTAATTGAAATATATTTGACATACAACATTGTGTAAATTTAAGGTGTACAACATGTTAATTTAATACATTTATATATTGTAGTATGATTGCCATTGTAGCAAAAATTAGTACCTCTATTATGTCACATAATTATCCTTTCTTTTTAGCGGTTGGAATAATTAAGTTCGAGTCTCTTAGCATGTTTAATGATTATAATGCAGTCTTGTTGTCTATATTCACTGTACTATGCATTAGATCTCCAGGACTTATTTACTACTAGTTGCAAGTTTGTATCCTTAAACAACATCTTTCCTGTCCTACCACCCTGACCCCAGCCCCTGGTAACCACCATTTTACTCTCTGTTTTTAAGAGTTTGGCTTTTTTAAAAACACAAACACTAATTCGAAACAATACGTGCACCCCAGTGTTCATAGCAGCATTATTTACAATTGCCAAGGTATGGAAACAACCTAAGTTTCCATTAACAGAGGAACAGATAAAGAAGATGTGGTATATACATACAATGGAATACTACTCAGACATTAAAAAGAATGTAATTTTGCCATTTACAACAACATGGATGTACCTAGAGATTATCATACTAAGTGAAGTAAGTCAGACAGAGAAAGACAAATACCATATGTTATCACTTATATGTGGAATCTAAAAAATACAACAAACTCGTAAATATAACAAAAAAGAAGCAGGCTCACAAATATAGAGAACAAACTACTGGTTACCAGTGGGGAGAGGAAGAGGAGAGGGGCAATATAGGGGTGGGGGAGTAAGAGGTGCAAACAATTAGGTATAAAATAAGCTACAAGGATATATTGTACAACACTATACTTCAATTAAAAAAGAACATCCACACCCTTGTGGTCGACCATACAATTGATTAATTGAATCAAAACAAAAAAAGAGAAGGGCTTCCCTGGTGGTCTAGTGGTTAAGACTCTGAGCTCCCAATGCAGGGGGCCCAGGTTTGATCCCTGGTCAGGGAACTAAGATCCCATATGCCTCACAGCGTGGCCAAAAAAAAAAAAAGAGTTTGACTTTTTTAGATTCCACATATAAGTGAGATCATACAGTATTTGTCTACAATATTTGTCTATCTCTGTCTGAATTCTCTCACTTAGCATAATGTCCTCAAGGATAAAGAAGATGTGCTATATATACACAAAAACACACATGCACACATGTGTGTATATATATATATACATATACATACATATATACATACATACAATGGAGTGTATATATATATATATATATATACACTCACACACACACACATATATATATATATATATACATACAACAGTGTGTGCATACACACACACACACACACACACACTGGAGTATTATTCATCCATGAAAAAGAAGGACATTTGTAACAACATGGATGGACCTTGAGGAAAAGTTTCTTTAGTGTTTGTTTTCTTAGCACCCTCTTATTTTCCCTCATAATATTTATTAACGTCTGGCTCCCCAAGTCAATGGTGAGCTCCAGGAGAGCAGGAGCTATGTGTCCTTTATTCATTACCATATCCCCAGTGCCTGGTAGCATGCAGGCACTCAATGAAAATTTCAGTTGAAGGCAGAGAAACAGTAAAATATGCCCTAGGAGTGGTTTCCCCATGAGAAGCCTGGTAAGAGAAGTGACTCAATTACCTTCTCCACTTTCTCCCTCTGCCATCTCAGCAGTTTTGTCCAAGTTCTCCATTCCTAGCCTAACCTAGTCTTCAGCCCACTTCTGTCCTTTATTTCTTGAATCAACAGTCCTCTCCCCTCTCAGTCTAGCTATTGTTTTCCCAGTTTTTATAGAAACTGGATACAGAAAAAAGATTTCACTTTCTTAATGTTGCTAGAAGAAAAACAATGCCAGTTCTGTTCTATAAAAAACAGTAACAGACTTTCAGATTCAATGTCAAGTTGATAATAAGGGCAGCCACTGCTCAGTTCCAGTCAGTTGTTGTCATGAGGAAATGGGGGCTCTATGTGCCAGGTTCTGTTTTTGCAGAAGTAAGGAATCCATGTTTTTGTATGACCCCTCCTATTTTTGAAATATTGGCAACTATCTTTTTAAATGTGAACACATGTTAGCTTAATACAGCACATCTATGGGCCAAAGGTGTCCCATATGCCACCACTTTGTGACCTCAGAATAGTAAATAATTTAACTATAATGCAAATCAGAATGAAAACAGTGATATTATGGGAGTAAAAGCAGCATGTCATAGGAACACCATGACGTGGAACAACCACAAAATGGACATTGTCATATTAATGGATCCAGTTTTTAAAAAATAGGCCAGGTGACCCATTTGTGTAAGAGCATAGCCAAGGCAGGGTTTCTGTACTCCAACCTTTGTTTGGAATCACACAGCTTGTCCTATGATCCATGACATGCTCTCTTGCCTATCTTTGCCTTCTGGATCTTGGCAATGACGGCAGGAAGTAAGGGAGGAATGATGATCAAAACAAAGAAAAAATAAGCTTAGAAAAGAGCATGGTGTTCTTTCAGAAAAGCACTACAGGAAATAAGTTCAAGAAAAACGATTCTTAGGCATTTGTATTCATTAATAGTTCATTCCTAGGTACACCTGTTCAGTTTAGCCATTTTGGTTGTAATTTCCAATACTGCACTTTAAGATCCTCACTTTAGTCCCTTGCCTCATCTCTTCAGTCTCCTAATTAACCAGAACATTCAACCATGTGTTTGCCACTTAATATTACCTAACCTCAATATTCTAATTTTCCTTTAGTAAGAGTACTCCTAAATGTTACTTAAATCTAACCACTTCCTCAAAGCTTATCTGGACTATTCTCACTAACTCAACTTATTTCTCCAGCCATCCTTCTTCCTTTTCATTTCCTTAATCTGTGATGCTTTGCGAATACCTTTGTGTAGCTCCATAATTCATGGACTCTTTTATGATTTACCTTAGGTAATTAGTTTCCTGGAATATAGCCATAGTCCACAAAACTAATGTTCATAGCTCTCTTGGGACTACCTGAAATCCTAGATGAGCATTTCTGAAGACAAGTTACATAAAGAGGTTTGAGAACATATGGGACATATAGAGTCAAACGCAAGAATGTTCAGTGAAGAATTGTTTGTAATAGAAAAAGACTAGATAAATCCATCACTTGGAAAATGGTTAAATGTATCAGGGCACAACCATCCTGTGGATTACTATGAATCTTTCCTGTACGAATGTACACAGTTTGTCTTAAGTTGGGTTTGCTAGAAGCAGGGCCTGAGACAAGGATTCTTGTGCACGTGATTCATTGGAGAGGTGCTCTCAGGAGAAGGGAGTAAGGCAGTCAAGAGAGAACCAGGGGGGAAAGCTAGGCAAGAATTTGGTCTCCAGTCTTAGCTGGAGAGTAGCTTCAACCTGACCCCACAGAGATCCTCTGGAGTATACATTGCACTACAGAGTACCCCTCCCCTAACTCGAGGAAAGGGCCTTTTGTATCCCCATGCCCATCAATCCAACAGTTCTCAAAATGTTTGAGTTCCCTTTCTCCAGTGTACCAAATAAACGGCCATGGGTCCCTTTGGGAAAGGATGGAAGGAATCATTACTACATACACTTGCAGTTTATGTATACCTTGCACTGGTATTGCAGGGTCCTTTCTACTTGGAGACTTGGACCCCCATTTAGTCCATGGGTTCCATGTCTGAAAACCCTCATATCCAGAAACTCAGCAAGAGGGCATGACTTTGTATTGGAGCAACTGCTCTCAGCATCCTGATTATTCAAGCTTGATTGCTTTTGATTTTGCAGATTGAGCAGTGTCCTTGTTGCCTGCCCATCTATTTTGCCCCTAGGGATATCATATGATATGCACCACCTCCTCAACTCCCACTGGGTCAGGCCCCCTTGGCTGCCACTCTGACCTAGTTCCTTATTATGATTGTTGCATCCACCTAGCTTCTGGCAGTTGAGCATAACCACCTGGCCTCTATTACTTCAGTTTCCCCACCACCCGCTTTGCTAGTTATGAGCCTAACTCTGTGATTGCCTCTCCTGCTATCCACCCTGGCCTGCATGTGGCCTGCACATGAACTTCTTAGCGATGTTGGTGCCCTCTCACCAGCACATTCCTCATGGCCTTGGTGAACGGTGTGTTCCCTGAGCCCTCATGTGCAACATAATCCTCCAGTGGATCTTCTGGCCTCACATAACATATCCACTCCCAGGGTCCACTCTGAGCCTTCTAAGCCACTGTCTGTCATGGCAGTTCAGGCATTTCTACCCAAAGTTAATATCAACCAACATGTTTTCCATGCTTCTAGGATCCAACCTTCTAAGTGTGTTCGTATCATTATACAGGGTCCTTGCCAGGGTGTTAAATCCTGTATCACAGGAGAATATTCCTATATTTACAAACTATCTTTTATCCAAACTTGTGTTCTACCCCTCCATGGTTTAGCAAAATCTTTGCACATACCTACTGTCCCAGCTCCCACTGATACATTTTGACAGATGCTGCAGTTTTATCAGGGTATTGTCCCTTTCCTATCTTAGCAGCATAGCACATCCCCAGTTGGATTACATGGTGATTTAACCCTTGTTATTGGAGGAGCAAGGTGGGGAGGTGGAGAGGCAAACCCTGCGGGGGGAAGGCACATATTGTCTTGTAATGGAGAGGCCTCTGTACTGTGTTCAAGCAAATGAGGAATGCTAGCTCTTAATAAGGAGGAATGGGCCACTTCTACAGGCTCAGAGGGTCAAGGCAATCTGGAAATTCAAGGTTTTCAAGGCCCAGAAGTCCCTTTCTCATATGTCAGTCTCATTCTTTTCCCCACCAGAGCCCTGACCTTGGCATTGCAGACCTGCCTTAGTTGGGATTTTAACTACCTTTGGAGATTGACTACCCTTATGACAAAGTCTTGGGCCTGATCCTTCCCTTTCTCTCTCATCCTGCTGCAGGAGTGACAGCCTCTTTATATGCTACCAAAGAGGTTCTACGGCTTTCACACTTAACTTTAAATTGCCAACTAATCGCTTTCAGCTTTTTGTAATCTTTTTCCAGAGTGTCAATCAAACTTAGAATAACCACCAAATTCTATTATTTTACAGATTACTAGTCTCCCCATATTTCTAAAATATATATAAGCCAATAGCTAATATATTCCCTTGCACCAACGAAAGTTTTAACTGCACTGTGACCTTGTGTCAGGGAATATCCATGCTCCATCTCTCACCAGTATGGCGTCTTCAGTGCCCGCCAGGCAGTGGGTAATCTAGGTCCAAAATCCTGTAACACGTGCTTCCACAGACCACTCTGGGCACCAACTATCACAGAGTCTGGGTTCCCCAGGCAACAGACTCTGAGATAGGGGCTAGTGCGTGAGATGTTAATTTGGGAGTGCCCTTCGGATCAACACCTGTGGAAAGGCAGTGGAGGAAACAGCATTGGTCAGTGAAGCTATAATGCAGTCCTAACAAAGGCCTCAGCCAACCCCATGGTAAGCTCTGGAAATAGAATATCTGGTTGTCCCAAACTGGGTTAAGAGGCCTGGGCCTCTATACCCTTGCATTGATTAGTCATCGGATGTAGGCTTCCCTTGGGTGAGGCACTTTTCTTTAGCTGAGGTGATCCCTAAGGAAAGCTGACACCTGAGGGCCATCTTCTAGATGCGCTCCCAGCAGCTGAGGGAATAACATCTTCATTGCTGAAAGGAGATCTAGGCAGCACATTAGAGCATTCAGCACATGTGCTGATAGCCATGCCGTGTGAATGCAAACTTTCTGATCTGCTTTCTAATGGGTATAGAAAATAACACATTCACTAGATCAGTAGCCACATATGTTAATCTGCTCTAGTGATGATACCACATTTGACACAGCAGTTGGTACTACTACTTAGTAAAATTTCTGGTACTTCATTTTGTCACCTGCCGTGATTCATCTGGTTTTTTTTCAGGGGCCACACAGTGAGTTAAATAGGAACCTGATGGGGACTGCATTGTATAAGTTGTTGAGAGCACTAAATTCTGCAATTCTCCCTGGGATGCAGTATGGTTTTTAAATTTTATTTACTTACTTAACTTACTATCTTGATATGCGGGAGTGAGGAATTTCTGAGGCTTCTATTTGGCCTTTCCTACCACAATAGTTCTTACTCTACTGGTCAGGGAACCAATGTGAGAGTTCTGCCAACTGCTGAATTTCTCCAGTCTAGTTATACAGTCTGGAACTAGGGAAATGACCATCGGGTAGGTCCATACACCCAGCAGACCCATGATGAACCATTCCTGGGCCAGGACTCCATTAGTTATCTGACCCCCAAATGTTCCCTCTCGAACGAACTAAGGGCACTGGGTTTCTCCACTGTAAAGTTACTATTTTTCCCCTTGCAATCAGTAAGTATCTTGGGGGAGGTACTTTGAGACTACACAAATATCCTATTTCTTCTCAAACTTTTGCCCACTGATGTTAGCATCTATCTTATCCACAACAATTATTATTATGATATTTGTCTAATGGTGATTTTGTATTTTTCTCATTTTTTCTACATTTTTTACTTGGAATTCATCTGTAAGGTTTGTCCCTTCTCCCCAATATTTAGGTGACTTCTAAGCTCACTTAGGGGTCATTGTATTCATCACAATTTGTAATTTTGTTTTTCTGTGTAATTGGTATGGGTCTGTCCCTACTATCAAGTAGTCAAGCAGTCCCTAAGCAGCAATGCATTGGCAGCTGCTAGGTTGACTTACTACACTTTCATGGATTCAGCCAATTGGAAGACAACGAGCCTAAATGGATACAGACAGTTTATTACTTACACAGGCAGCAAAAACAAGATCATCATGGTGTCGGCACCCCATGTCCCTAGTCCCACAGGATGACATTGAATTGGAGGGGCCACATGACAGATGACATGAGCAGTGAGTCACTGTTGCAGAGGAGCCAAATCTAAACTACAGCCAAGCAGCTTATACTGCAGCTATACTGAAAGGGATTGTGTCCGTGATGGTGGAAAGCTCTATGCCTTACCAGAACCAGAGAGACAGATGAGAAACTGTTTCATGGTAGCCTCCCACAGGATAGGGAGGTAGATAAGAAATGGTCTTGTAACAGTTCCTCACAACGTTGCTTATCTTGCCATGTTCCAGAGAGGATTACAGGGCATTCCTCTAAGACTTGAGTCAGACCATTGTTGAGCCTTGGCTACGTGGCCTGTGTGGAGACATTCATGGTCACCAAGGCACCGTGGAGGAACTATTCCCCTGCACCAACAACTAGGGTGAAAGTTCCATGATTCTAAATTCTATATCTGCCTTGTTCACTGCTATACCCCCACTACCCAGAATAGTGCCTGACATATAGGAGGTGCTCAGTAAACACTTGATTTATGAATTAATTAATTAATAGGGACATAATGTCTGCTCTTCTGAAGTGAGGAGATGTCTGCCATCCCTCTCTCTACCTCAAAGTGGGATCCATGTCCTTCTCTTTCCTGGTTCTTCTTTAGCTCTAATGATTTACCTCTGTCACTGCTATTCAGTTTGCTTGCACTACTAAAATCAGACTCAACAAATGACACTTCTAAGATGTTTTTTTACTCCCCTTCCCTCTTCCCCATTGAATGCTCTGAGACCAGTCTCTGAGAAAGTTGGACTGACTCTTAGAATGTTGAGTCACTGACTTTCTGTTAGAGCAGTGTGGTTCTCAACCCAGGCTGCACCTTAGAATTAGCTTTAAAAGAGAAGAAAAAGGAAACTTTTCCCCAGGTTTCACCCTTAGACTCTGATGTATAATAATTACTCTGCTGTGGGGCCAGGACATGGGTAATTGCTTTAACTCTCCAGGTAGTGTTAATGTACAACCAGGGTGGAGCACCACTGCCTGAAGTAGAGGACAGTAACCCACACCAAGTGCTTTTGGGTGCACCTGCTTTTGAGACCTTAAATATTTTTAACAGGAAACAAAATGTTTCATTCCACAAAAGAGAGAGAACAATGAAATGCAAATGGCACCAGAGATGAATTAGACTGGACTGAAAGACAGTAGTGCTTGAGCGCTGGGTTCTGAAGTCAGATGACCTGGGTTGGAGCACAGACTCAGCCACTAACCAGCCAGGTGATCTTGGGCAATTCACTTAACTTCTCTAACCGAAGTTGGAAAGCACCGATCACCATGCCTAGCATGTAACAGGTCCTCAATATGTGTTTATTTACTCTGAACATGAATCTCTGAACCTCATCTTAAATTGAGGGCAATAATGCCCACCTGCTTGCCTACCTCCTAGACTGAAAATAAATAATGGCTGTAAAGGCACTTTACAGATGTTTAGGTGTTATACAAATGTAAAGTATAAACATTATTTTTCTTTTATGGAAATGTTAAACATATATATCACTTTTTTGAAACTTTTCTAAGAATTTTTCTGCCTGTAGTCTCACAGAGCCTCACAACAGCCCTAGGATTAAACTGGGCAGTAAATTAACTAATAAGAAAACTGAGACAAGAGAAGTTGTTGCTCAGCAGAACTAAGAACTGGATCCTAGAACGGTTAACTCCAAGGCAGAGACTCTCTTCACCAGATGACTGTTATGAAAGGTCTATTCATAGATCCCCTAAATAAGTAGGATGGTCATCTGATCAGTGCTCTGGACTGTTGAACATGTTGGGACAGTTTCTATTACTTGTCCCTTTCAAAGCAGGGAGGAAATCCAATCACTATTCCCTGGGTCTATGTTCAGTCCTTAGGTACACAGTTTATTTAGTTTTTGGTTTCCCTCCATCTCTGTTTTCTCATATAAAACATTTCAGTGACCATGCTGCTGATACATTGAGAAAAAAAAAAAAGACACCTTCCCCACTTCGCCACCATCACCTTAGTTTCTTGCTATGTGCCACTTTTCTAATTTCAACACTGAAAAACACTGTGACAATGGCAACACTAAAGACCAATAGCCACAAGATGGCAGAGTTTACCATTTCATTTTTTTCTTGCTTACATCATTCATTCATTCATTCATTCAAGAATTATTCTTCGAATGTCCACTATGTGTCTAGTGCTTTTCTAGGAATCAAAAGGATTACAAAAGAGGCACACTATGTGATATGGTTCCTGTCCTTGATGAGCTTGGGGGAGGGCAGTCTGTGGGGAAGAAAAAACACACCTGAGAACATTTAAATGAAAATACACATTAATGTGTGATTACAGGCCAAATGAATGATACAGGCTGCTGTATGACTTTACAATGAGCCAGAATGGGCAGGAAGTCTGCATGGAGGGGGTGAAAAATGAGCTGGGGCTTGAAGGATTAATAAAATAGATAGGTTGGAAAGAAAGAATAAATCCTAGGCAAAGGGACCAGTGTGGGTCATGCTACTGAGGTAGAAATGAGCAAAACATGTGCCCAGGTCAGTGATGAGACTAACCTGGTTATAACAAATGGATATTGGGTAAACAAGATTGAAATAAATTAGATCTCCATTGATTTTGCTAGAATGATGCTCACCATAAAAGCTAAAATTGTCTTTTAAGTCTGCCAATAACTGTAGCCTTTGGGCAGGCAACTTGGTCTAGCTTCAGTTCTGTCGTTTGTGAAATGTGCAGGTTGGACAAGATGACCTCTAACAGCCCTTCCAAATATCCTACCACCTTTTTTCAGAGCCCCTGTGTATTTAGATCTATTATTATTATGTAACTATAGTTACCACAGGCAGAGTTATGAGACTCTGAAGTCAGACTAGAACTAAGTCCTCATTCTGCTACTATCTTTGTGACTTGGAACAAGTTGGCCTTTTCTGGGACAGTGTTTGTTCTCAGACTCATGAGACTTTAATGAGATCACACATGCAAAGTGCTTAGTACAGTGTCTGGAATATAACATGCACTCAACAATATTACTGTTACATCTTACAGATGATTGATTAGTCTGAGCAAGTGCCTATTAAAATGTACAGCAAAACCAGAATATCAAAGGGCCTGTGACAGTATGCTGTCTCAGCCTGCTGGGGAAAAAACTCCCTCATGATATACAAACATGATTGAATCTTCCTGTAACCTTGAGAAATAAAGGGAACTTTGAAGGAGGCAAGAAAAGCTACAGAAGGTTGAATTGGGGCCTCCGAGATTTAAAATGTATTGTTTACTTTATATGCTAATAACATTATCTGGAATGCAGAAACAATGGAGTAGGCCCCAAAGGATTGGCTTTCGAAATGGTAGCAAACCTCTGAGGGTACCAATATAAAATTTATACTTGTTCTAATCTATCCTGCTTTGGATCTTTGTGTCCCTGATTCTCCAAAACTCCCTGATTACCTTGAGAAAACTGAATTAATTTCCCATGTCCTTTGTTTGGGGGAATTAGCTAACAGCCCATTTTCCTCCACTCCAGTGTTATCTGATGTGCTTAAGCCACTGCTGCTCCTTTGAATAGATATCATTCTAAAAGGGATCTTTGGGTAGGAAAAGCCTTCATGAGGCAAGGGATTGAATCTCCAAAGGTGGAATCTAAGAAAATAAGACATGCAATGGAGGAAATAGATTCAGGAAGAGCACATCACTCTGTGTGCTTCAAATCAGGCAGTGGCCAGGAGCAGGTGTTTAGAATCAGACAGATGGGATTTCAAATCCAATTTCAAGTCCTAGATCTACAACATACTAGCTGGGTGATCCAGGTAAATAAATTAAGTCCATTTCCGGAACTGTAAAATGAGGATAATAAGGATCTATCTTACCAGGTTAGAAAGATTAAATAAGATGACATAAAGTTATCCAAGAAGAATCTGGGGTTTTTTTTGTTTTTTCTTTTGTTTTTTTTGCGGTACGCGGGCCTCTCACTGTTGCGGAGCACAGGCTCCGGACGCACAGGCTCAGCGGCCATGGCCAACAGGCCCAGCCGCTCCGCGGCATGTGGGATCTTCCCGAACCGGGGCACGAACCCGTGTCCCCTGCATCGGCAGGCGGACTCTCAACCACTGCGCCACCAGGGAAGTCCCAGGTATAATTTTTTGAATGCTTACATATTGTTATTATTTAATCACATCTGGTGATTAAATAGAACTGACTGTGTCCTAGTCTTTTCTGAAACCATGGTGGGCTCCTCCCAGAGAGCCCTGGGGCCTGTGAGGTGGTCCACCCTCTTTGTATTTCAGGCAGAGGGTGGAAGGAGCTGCAATGATGGGAAGCCCAGACCTCTCTCTGGCCACCGGTCCCACTTCATGGGTAATAGCCACATGCAAGACACAAAGAGGGAAACTTAGAAAGACAGATGAAACCCATACCTTCCTCACTACAAGTGAAAAATAAAAGCACAATTCAGAATAAATTATGCCCAGACTTCTGCTGGGAGAAGTTTGCCCACTGTTTTACATAAAGGCCACCAGGTCTATTAACACCCTGAGTGCTTAAAGGAGTGGAGTTGGGGGAAGCAGGTAACAGGCAAGAGCTTTCCTCTCTTCTACCCTCCCAACAACTACCCTTCTCAGCAAACCTCAAACCTCAGTTTTTCAGACCCCTTCAGTCTGCTCCCAGAAACCTCAAATGGTTTCTGCTTCCCACTTTAGAGCCTCCAGGCTTTTCCCAAGTCGTTCCCCTCTATCAAAATGTACCTATTTGTTCCCTCAAGTCCTTACTCTTTACCAGATGTCAGTGATATAATTCGGGGTTAAAGCACACTAATATTTTGATGATTTTGTTTCCACTAACTGCAGATAAGAGTTTCAAAGAATGCATTATGAAGGATATTAAATCAACAAATATTTTTGAGGGCTTAGTGTGCACCCAGCATTGTGCTAGATCCTTTAACACTGTACCAAGGAACAGAAGATTTGCCACAGTGGGTCTACCCAGGCTACTACCCAGCTGCTAACATTAGCAACAAAGAATATGCTCAGGAAAAAACAGAGATGGAACGTTCATAAAACCTTTCTGGCTGGCAATTTAGCCAAACAAAGCAAAAGCTTTAAATTTTTATATAATCCTTGACCCAGTAATTTTGCTCCTAAGAATTTTTACTAAGGAAGTAACCAGAGATATATACAAAGATGCAAGCACAATGATGTGTATTGCAGGATTATTATTTATAATACCAAAAACTTGAAAACAATCTATCCAGAATAGAGGACTGGGTAAATTCATTCTGCATCCACACGATAGAATACTGTATATACATTAAGGTCATATTAATACAAAATTCTTTAAAGAGAGAAAAAAATTTATTGCTGAGTGTGAAATTTTTTCTTTTAATTTTATGCATAGAAAAAAGATTGAAAAGATATATACCCTAAATGTTGAAAAAAATGATTATCTCAAAATGATAGGATTACTAAAGACCTTTTTTTCAACTACATGTTTTAAATTTTCCTGAAGAAACATTCTTTTTTAATTGGAAAAAACAATAAAACTTATCTATTTTTTAAATTTAATGTTCCCTGAGGACTGTCTTCCTTATAACATCAAAGAGTAGCTAAAATCCCAGCTTCTCCTAATGTAGCCATTTATGGTTTTGCATTTATAAGTGTGTCTAACACTTTTAATCCTTTTGATTTCTGGTTAGTAACTTCTTATATTATTATTTTTTTAATCACTATACATTCAAAGAAAGTTGCAAGAAATGTATAGGGAAGTCCCATGCAATGTTTCCTTGGTATCCCCAATATTAGCATCTTATACAACTATAATGCAACATCAAAACCAAAAATTGACATTGGTACAATTCACAGTGCTTATTCAGATTTCACTAGTTATACATGTATTCATTTGTGTCTGAGTATGTGTATGGGTGGGTGTTTAGCTCTATATAATTTTATCACATGTATAGCCTTGTGTAACCACCACAACAATGAAGATATAGAATATTTTCATTACCACAAGGATCTTTCATGTTGCCACACTTACCCACCTCCCTCTCCAATTCCCTAACCCCTAGGAACCACTAAACATTCTTCCATCTCTATAATTTTGTTGCTTCAGAAATGTTGTATAAATGGAATCACACAAGATGCAACCTTTTGGGAGTAGCCTTTCTCACTAAGCATAATTTGGTGATTCATCCAGGTTGTTGTATGTATTCATAGTTTGTTACTTTTTCTTGCTAAGTAGTATTCCAAGGTATGGATGTGCCAGTTTGTGCAACCATTCATCCAATGAACGACAGTGGGCTGTTTCCAGTTTTTGGCTATTACAAATAAAATTTCTATGGGCATTCGTGTACATTTTAGTATTTTTTTAATTCTCAATTTATGTCACCCAAGAACCCAAGAAAGCCTCCTTCTCCTGTATACTAGGACTTGTTGAAAAAATCCATGTTTACCTTACCCATACTGGCACAATTTTATGAGAAACAAGTTAGACTAAGAAAAGAACATGGAGTTACACTGTATTTTCTCACTGAATTTTTTAATTTATCTGTCTCTGTCCCTCGACTATGAACTATATGGAGGCAGGGATCATGACTGAATTGCTTCTACTCCTAAGGCAGGGCACAGGACCTAGCATAGAGTAGGTGTTTAGAAAATGTTAGGATCTCTAGTGTGGGTGGGGCCCAGGGATAGATGTTCTATGAGAAACTCCACGGATTATAATAGGCAGTCAAGGTTGAGAACTACTATTCAGCTGAATAAATTAATATGTAAAGGAGAAGAAGGAAAGCTCATGATAGGAGAGGGCAGACTCAGGACAGAGGTGTGGATAATGATGTTCTATTATCCTTCTCCACCTTAAAGAGAGAGTTCTGTGTCCAGATTAACCTCTAGACTGCATGGTAGAGATCAGTAATTTCCAGTGCTGTGTTTGAGAAGTGCTATTGTTGAATTCCTACCTCTGACTAGGGCAAAGAAAAGCCAGCTTTTGTCTTCCCTGTGGTGTTTTCCCTATTTGAAAGGCTGCCCCACACATCTCTGAAGGCCCAGACACCTTGAGGAGTTTGATAGAAAAAGCAACTGGTGATATGAATTACCTGGAGGCGCTTATTTGTTTAGATGGCATAATTACATTTGGCAGAGCTTTGGAGGAGAGGAACAATGGCTCCTTATATTACTGGATCGCCTGGAAAACACAGCCTAAAATTGTCCCTTGACAAATGCCAGTCCTGCCAGACCTCAATAAAATACATTGGACATATAAAAACACAACAGGGGCTGGGCACAGACTGGGGAAAGATGACTGAATGTCCAGGGCCCAACATTTAAAAACACTGGGGGGATTCTGTAGACACTACAGGACCTGATTGAAGGACTGTTCAAAGATTGCAAAACACCTCAGTGAGTTAGCTCCTGAGATCAGAAACAGAAGACAGAGCTGAAGAAGGAGGGGAAGGCTTGTAAAAATACCAGGGCCTGTCGGTCAGGAAGACTTGTTCTTGGGGCTCAACTGTGTTGCATATCAGAGTAAAGCTGCTAGGGGAGGCCTTCAAGATGGCGGAGGAGTAAGACGTGGAGATCACCTTCCTCCCCACAAATACATGAAAAATACATCTTCATGTGGAACAACTCCTACAGAACACCTACTGAACGCTGGCAGAAGACCTCAGACTTCCCAAAAGGCAAATAAATCTACACGTACCTGGGTAGGGCAAAAGAAAAAACAGACAGAGGAATAAGGACGGGTCCTGCACCTCTGGGAGGGAGCTGTGAAGGAGGAAACGTTTCCACACACTAGGAAGCCCCTTCCCTGGCAGAGGCAGGGGGTGGGCATGGGGGAAGCTTCAGAGTCATGGAGGAGAGCGCAGCAACAGGGTTGCAGAGGGCAAAGCAGAGAGATTCCCGCACAGAGGATCAGGGCGACCACCACTTACCAGTCCGAGAGGCTTGTCTGCTCACCTCCGGGGGCGGGTCGGGGTGGGAGCTGAGGCTCGGACATCGGAGGTCAGATCCCAGGGAGAGGACTGGGGTTGCCTGCGTGAACACAGCCTGAAGGGGGCTAGTGCGCCACAGCTAGCCGGGAGGGAGTCCGGGAAAAAGCCTGGACCTGTCTAAGAAGCAAGAGACCATTGTTTCAGGGTGTGCGAGGAGAGGGGGTTCCTTCCCTGTCTGCCCAAAGAAGGCAGAGCACCACCTAACAGAGCTACAGAGATGGGCGCAAGCCGTGGCTATCAGCTTGGAACCCAGAGACAGGCATGAAAGGCTAACTCTCCTGCTGCAGCCACCAAGAATCCTGTGTGCAAGCACAGGTCACTATCCACACCTCCCCTCCCGGGAGCCTGTGCAGCCTGCCACTGCACTGTACCATTTTTCTAGGTTCCCATAAATGCATTAATACACAATATTTGTTTTTCTTTTTCTGACTTACTTCACTCTATATGACAGTCTCTAGATCCATCCACGTCTCTATAAATGACCCAATTTCGTTCCTTTTTATGGTTGAGTAATATTCCATTGTGTATATACACCACATCTTCTTTATCCATTCCTCTGTCAATGGCATTTAGGTTGCTTCCATGACCTGGCTATTGTAAATAGTGCTGCAACAAACATTGGGGTGCATGTGTCTGGCTTTCTCTGGGTATATGCCCAGTAGTGGGATTGCTGGGTCACATGGTAATTCTATTTCTAGTTTTGTAAGGAACCTCCATACTGTTCTCCATACCAGCTGTATCAATTTACATTCCCACCAACAGTGCAAGAGGGGTCCCTTTTCTCCACACCCTCTCCAGCATTTGTTGTTTGTAGATGTTCTGATGATGCCCATTCTAACCGGTGTGAGGTGATACCTCATTGTAGTTTTGATTTGCATTTCTCTAATAATTAGTGATATTGAGCAGCTTTTCATGTGCTTCTTGGCCATCTGTATGTCTTCTCTGGAGAAATGTCTATTTAGGTCTTCTGCCCATTTTTGGATTGGGTTGTTTGTTTTTTTAATATTGAGCTGCATGAGCTGTTTATATATTTTGGAGATTGATCCTTTGTTTGTTGATAAATTTGCAAATATTTTCTCCCATTCTGAGGGTTGTCTTTTCTTCTTGTTTGTAGTTTCCTTTGCTTTGCAAAAGCTTTTAAGCTTCATTGGGTCCCATTTGTTTACTTTTGTTTTTATTTCCATTACTCTAGGAGGTGGATCAAAAAAGATCTTGCTGTGATTTATGTCAAAGAGTGTTCTTCCTATGTTTTTCTTCTAAGAGTTTTATAGTGTCTGGCCTTACATTTAGGTCTCTAATCCATTTTGAGTTTATTTTTGTGTATGGTGTTAGGGAGTGTTCTGATTTCATTCTTTTACATGTAGCTGTCCAGTTTTCCCAGCACCACTTATTGAAGAGACTGTCTTTTCTCCATGGTATACCCTTGCCTCTTTTGTCATACATTAGTCGGCCATAGGTGCGTGGGTTTATCTCTGGGCTTTCTATCCTGTTCCATTGATCTATATTTCTGTTTTTGTGCCAGTACCATATTGTCTTGATTACTGTAGCTTTGTAGTATAGTCTGAAGTCAGGCAGTCTGCTTCCTCCAGCTGTTTTTTTCCCTCAAGACTGCTTTGGCTATTCGGGGTCTTTTGTGTCTCCATACAAATTTTAAGAGTTTTTGTTCTAGCTCTGTAAAAAGTGCCATTGGTAATTTGATAGGGATTGCATTGAATCTGTAGATTGCTTTGGGTAGTACAGTCATTTTCACAATATTGATTCTTCCAATCCAATAACATGGTATATCTCTCCATCTGTTGGTATCATCTTTAATTTCTTTCATCAGTGTCTTACAGTTTTCTGCATACAGGTCTTTTGTCTCCCTAGGTAGGTTTATACCTAGGTATTTTATTCTTTTTGTTGCAGTGGTAAATGGGAGTGTTTCCTTAATTTCTCTTTCAGATGTTTCATCATTATTGTATAGGAATGCAAGAGATTTCTGTGCATTAATTTTGTATCCTGCAACTTTACCAAATTCATTTATTTGTTCTAGTAGTTTTCTGGTGGCATCTTTAGGATTCTCTATGTATAGTATCATGTCATCTGCAAACAGTAACAGTTTCACTTCTTCTTTTCCAATTTGTATTCCTTTTCTTTTTCTTCTCTGATTGCCGTGGCTAGGACTTCCAAAACTATGTTGAATAATAGTGGTGAGAGTGGACATCCTTGTCTCCTTCCTGATCTTAGAGGAAATGCTTTCAGTTTTTCACTGTTGAGAATGATGTTTGCTGTGGGTTTGTTGTATATGGCCTTTATTATGTTGAGGTAAGTTCCCTCAATGCCCACTTTCTAGAGAGTTTTTATCATAAACGGGTGTTGAATTTTGTCAAAGGCTTTTTCTGCATCTATTGAGATGATCATATGGTTTTTCTTCTTCAGTTTGGTAATATGGTGTATCACATTGATTGATTTGCATATATTGAAGAATCCTTGCATCCCTGGGATAAATCCCACTTGATCATGGTGTCTGATCCTTTTAATGTGTTGTTGGATTCTGTTTGCTAGTATTTTGTTGAGGATTTTTGCATCTGTATTCATCAGTGATATTGGTCTGTAATTTTCTTTTTTTGTAGTAGCTTTGTCTGGTTTTGGTATCAGGGTGATGGTGGCCTCATAGAATGAGTTTGGGAGTGTTCTTTCCTCTGCAATTTTTTGGAAGAGTTTGAGAAGGATGGGTGTTAGCTCCTCTCTAAATTTTGATAGAATTCACCTGTGAAGCCATCTGGTCCTGGACTTTTGTTTGTTGAAAGATTTTTAATCACAGTTTCAATTTCATTACTTGTGATTGGTCTGTTCATATTTTCTATTTCTTCCTGGTTCAGTATTGGAAGGTTATACCTTTCTAAGAATTTGTCCATTTCTTCCAGGTTGTCCATTTTATTGGCATAGAGTTGCTTGTAGTAGTCTCTTAGGATGCTTTGTATTTCTGCAGTGTCTTTTGTAACTTCTCCTTTTTCGTCTCTAATTTTATCGATTTAAGTCCTCTCCCTCTTTTTCTTGATGAGTCTGGCTAATGGTTTATCAATTTTGTTTATCTTCTCAAAGAACCAGCTTTTAGTTTTATTGATCTTTGCTATTGTCTTCTTTGTTTCTATTTCATTTATTTCTGCTCTGATCTTTATGATTTCTTTCCTTCTGCTAACTTTGGGTTTTGTTCTTCTTTCTCTAGTTCCTTTAGCTGTAAGGTTAGATTGTTTATTTGAGATTTTTCTTGTTTCTTGAGGTAGGCTTGTATAGCTATAAACTTCCCTCTTAGAACTACTTTTGCTGCATCCCATAGGTTTTGGATTGTCGTGTTTTCATTGTCATTTGTCTCTAGGTATTTTTGATTTCCTCTTTGATTTCTTCAGTGATCTCTTGGTTATTTAGTAACGTATTGTTTAGCCTGCGTGTGTTCGTGTTTTTTACGTTTTTTTCCCTGTAATTGATTTCTAATCTCATAGCGTTGTGGGCAGAAAAGATGCTTGATATCATTTCAATTTTCTTAAATTTACTGAGGCTTGATTTGTGGCCATAGATGTGATCTGTCCTGGAGAACGTTCCATGCGCACTTGAGAAGAAAGTGTAATCTGCTGTTTTTGGATGCAATGTCCTACAAATATCAATTAAATCTATCTGGTCTATTGTGTCATTTAAAGCTTGTGTTTCCATATTAATTTTCTGTTTGGATGATCTGTCCATTGGTGTAAGTGAGGTATTAAAGTCCCCCACTATTTTTGTGTTGCTGTCGATTTCCTCTTTTAGAGCTGTTAGCAGTTGCCTTATGTATTGAGGTGCTCCTATGTTGGGTGCATATATATTTATAATTGTTATACCTTCCTCTTGGATTGATCCCTTGAACATTATGTAATGTCCTTCCTTGCTTCTTGTAACATTCTTTACTTTAAAGTCTATTTTATCTGATATGAGTATTGCTACTCCAGCTTTGATTTCCATTTGCATCGAATATCTTTTTCCATCCCCTCACTTTCATTCTGTATGTGTCCCTAGGTCTGAAGTGGGTCTCTTGTAGACAGCATATATATAGGTCTTGTTTTCGTATCCATTCAGCAAGCCTGTGTCTTTCGGTTGGGGCATTTAATCCATTCACGTTTAAGGTAATTATTGATAGGTATGTTCCTATGACCATTTTCTTAATTGTTTTGGGTTTGTTTTTGTAGGTCCTTTTCTTCTCTTGTGTTTCCCACTTAGAGAAGTTCCTTTAGCATTTGTTGTAGAACTGGTTTGGTGGTGCTGAGTTCTCTTATCTTTTGCTTGTCTGTAAAGCTTTTGATTTCTCCATCAAATCTGAATGAGATCCTTGCCAGGTAGTGTAATCTTGGTTGTAGGTTCTTCCCTTTCATCACTTTAAATATATACCTTTTTCCTATATTTTTTGGTTGCATGTCTTTTGATCACCTCTTCATCCAATACACCTTTTGTAGTACAATTTCTATAGAGAGAACAGAAAAACAACTCGGTTTTTTTCTGAGAGTTTGAAAAGTATTTTGCAGCTTCACAACTCACCACCACTGGTCAATGTCATGTAAATTTTTTGGATTGTTATAAAATTTGGGAAATCCTCGGTCATTTCTTTTATACGTAAGCTGGAAGATTTTACGATGTGTCACGTTTTTTAAGTAATAACTAATCTTAAATAAGCTTTAGATTTACCACTTCAGAAATGTTTCCACAAGTCATTCCTACACTCGTACAGCCAGCAATAACTTAACTATATGCAGAAGTGATAGCAAACCACATAAGTATATCCCACTAACTCCAAATAAATGTATATGCAATTCAATTTCTCTTTGGTTTGATCCCCAAAAGAATAGCTCTGATGAAGACAGAACTCTCCCTAGAAAACAAAGCAAGGTAGGGAATTCCCTGGTGGTCCAGTGGTTAGGACTCCATGCTTTCACTGCCGAGGCCCCAGGTTCAATCCCTGGTCAGGGAACTAAGATCCCACAAGCCACTCAGTGCAGCCAAAAAAAAAGAGAAGCAAAGCAAGGCAGAAAATATGAAAAGGCACAAGTGTTTTCTGGGTAGGAAGAAGGTAGAAGACACTCATTCTTAATATACCTTGTATCATTCAAAGTTAATAGAAGTATTCCCTTCCCATGTACGTTTGAAAGTATTCTAGTGTTGTGAATTCCGCTGTAGAATTTGGAACAACACACCCCAGAAGAATGAAGCCTCAGAGGAAAGCTGGTGGACCTAACTTAAGGTAGGAGAGGTTTCACCCCCATTGAACTTCAAACCTAGGCTGTGGCAAAAGATTTTCTAAAGGAAGGCAGCAAGGGAATTCCCTGGAGGTCCAGTGGTTTGGACTCTGTGCTTCCACTGCAGGGGGCGCAGGTTCAATCCCTGGGCAGGGAACTAAGATCCCACAAGCTTCACAGCGTGGCCCCCCCCAAAAAAAACAGAAGAAGAAGACAGCAAAGACCAAAATCCTAAAGGAAAAAATGGACAGATTTAACTGTATTAAACTTTAAAACATCTGTGTGGTTAAAGTAAACAAAATCGAACATCAAACAAAAAAACTAGAAGAAAAAGTACCTGTCATTCATATTACAAAGGCTTAATAGCCCCAGTACAGAAACCCATTAAAAATTTTGAAGCATGAGGAATCTAACAGGAGAACCATCAAAGAACATGAACAGGCCATTTACAGAGGAAGAAATACAAAAGGCAAAAGTTGAAAGAACTGGCCAAGATTTAAGGAAACTAAGCCCTCTCACCCTGCTATCAGGAATGTAAATTAGTTCACCTTTATATGGGGCAATTTGACAATATAAAAATAACACTAACATTTATAAAGAGCTTACTATTTACCAAGTACTCTGTGAAGTGCTTTATACTGATTGAGCTATTCAATCCCCACTCAACTTGTATGGACATTCAATGTGCATCATGTGTAATAACAAAAAACTCGAGATTCCTCAGACACTGAACAATAGGGTTTGGTTAAATAGAACATGGAATCTCTATACAATAGGATTGAAATGATTTATATTTACCAACATGGAAAACCCTGTAAAATGTAGTAAGTTTTTAAAAAGGCGACAAAAGAGAATGTACAATATACCTGTTAAGTAACAACATTCAACTAAGTTGTTTTTTAAAGATTTATTTATTATTTATTTATTTTTGGCTGTGTCAGGTCTTAGTTGTGGCACGCAGGATCTTTGCTGAGGCATGCAGGATCCTTCCTTGCAGTGTGCAGGCTCTTCGTTGTGGTGCGTGGGCTTCTCTCTAGTTGTGGCATGCGGGTTTTCTCTTCTCTAGTTGTGGTGCACAGGCTCCAGGGCATGTGGGCTCTGTAGTTTGCAGCACATGGGCTCTAGTTGAGGCACGCAAGCTCAGTAGTTGTGACATGCGGGCTTAGTTGCTCCTCGGCACGTGGGATCTTAGTTCCCTGACCAGGGATCAAACCCACGTCCTCTACATTGCAAGGTGGATTCTTTACCACTGGACCACCAGGGAAGTCCCTCAACTGAGTAAGCTTTAAAGATTTTATTGGCTTTATTCAACAATTCATGAATTGGGCAGCATCCCATCTAGCAAATAGAAAGGAACTCTGAAGAGCAGTACAAAATAGAAGACTTTTACAAGCAGAAGGTGGAGGGACAAGGAAATTACTAGCAACGAGTGGATTGTTTCAAGCAAGGTCACCTTCCTTTGGGGGACAGCAGGGGTCTATCAGGTGGATTACCTCACTACGGCTGACCAGACAATTCCAGACTGACTGGAATTACATTCCTGGGAGAGGCTGAAACTGCAATTAGGTTAGGTATTAAGTCTCAGTTTGGTGATGTGGGCTTAGCACAAGTGACTCCATTTGGGGCCTATTGTCTCTTTTTTAACAATTTCCCCCTTCTGATCAGACTCTCAGCTTAACTGGGAGATGTGATCAAAATTTAAGGCATTAGTGGCACTTTCAGCTACCACTCTGAAGTTCCCACAGTTTTTGCTGATCCTCTGTGTAGTATTCACAGGTCATGACTTTTTAGCTGAACCTCTGTGTCATTCACGGGTCATAACTCCAGGTTCACAATTTTTTAGCTGGTCGTTCTCTTCGTTCTTTCCTGACATTCCAGTCTTACATTTGCTTGGTGGTGAGCAGCTGCAACCATGCATTTAAAGCTTTTGAGAGAACACAGCACACCAGGGAGACTACTATGACTGTGGTAAGCAGGATAATTCCCAAAGTCTGGAGTGCACTTTGGAGTCATGGTCCCCAAGACCCAAACCAATCAACTACATCAAAGAAAGAACCCGTTGAAGGAGTTACTTTCTTAAGCCAGTGGCTTATTCAGTGATCTTATACAGCTGAGTTTCAACTTCAGCAGTACTAATCCAGGTGCAGCAAATGGTGCTGGCCACAGCACAAACAACTCGTTGCTCAGCTAAAAGATAATCAAGGGTTATCTTTTTATCAAGAGCAATCTTGATCAGAGAGTGTAAGGATTTTTGTTGGGCAGCTATGGCTTTTGCAGTAGATTCTGTAGTATTTTCGAGAGTTAAGGAGAGGTTCCTGATCATAGCCTTACTTGTATTCACTCCTAACCAGGGAAGTAGGGACCTGCCAAAGGAAGTGAATCCTGAATCATGAACACCTCCTGGGAGGTCTTTTCTAACTGGATGATGTAAATTCAGGGGAGTTGACCAATGAGGTGTCTCAGTTTGATTGTGGACAGCTAGGGGCACAGTTAGATAACCTAAGAGGCATTGATTGCTCAGTTATGCACCAGCCATCTAGGCATTCATAGGCTCAAGGAGAATGACAAACACCACAGACAAAGATAAATCCTGTCAGGGCACAAACCATTCCCACCAAGGTGGTATTGTTAATGGATTGCTGCATTTGTCCATTCAAGCCAGGGGTCAGTTAGGTTTTCAGCACAATTGGAAAGTAAAACTCTAAGCCTGAAATGAAAAGTTGTTCTAATTCCTTGCAAAGATGAGTGCTGCTGGTGAGAGCTTTTCATGATTGGGGGAAGATCTGATTTAGATAATCATAAGAGCATGGGGGTGCATATGTACTATGATTTATACAGGTATTTGTATCTAACTGGGCAAGTACAGTTATAATTGAAGAAAAGTCAAAGAAGGCACAGGATGTTCTGGCCATGAAAGTCAGACTCTAAGTGACTCCTGGTGGGGGCGGGGGGCGTCAATTGGGAATAGAAGAGAAATTGGTCACAGGGAGAACCAGGGGGTCTTCTGGCATCACAGACAGGCATTTTTGATGACAAATCCAGCAGTCTGAAAGGTTAACTCTATTAGCAATGGCCTGGAAGAGTAAAGGAAAGAAAGAGAAGGAGAGAGAGTTTCATGTTTAGCTAAAGTATGAAGTCTTGATTTGGCATCTTGGCAGTCTACATCAATGTTAGCTACTTCTCTTCCTCAGATTTGGAGTCTCCAGTGTCTACACAGGACCAGTTGTCGGGTGCAGCCTTCTTTAGCTGTGAGATGTGTACCCAAGGTTCAAGTCCCTGAAGTTTGGCTGCCATCTGGATAAATGAGGAAGACCTGGTATAGTCCCTTCCAAGAAAATTTAACAGCAGCCTTTATTCTTAGTGATTCCAAATCAGAAGGGTGGGAGAAAATTGGAAACGTTAGTTTGGAGAGTTATAGCCAGATATTTGAGGAAACTAAAAGAATTGAGGATCCAGTCCAGTTTACAGGTATATAACAAAACTTCAAAGACAGTTAACAGGACTAAAATCTAGTATCTACAAAGATGCAAACATAATTTTTCTCTCTACAATCACCTCCATTTTTTTACCAAGATAATCACAGTAAAACTAATTTGTTTGCATTAAAACTGGCCTTGTTATTTACATAAGTGCAGCAAGAATAGTGATTGACCATATAAGTTCTTTTTAAGACAGCTTTGCTGGAACTTTTCATAAGAAATCTCAGCTTGAACTCTTAAAAGCCTCTGAGGACAGGAAGCCTAGCCAAGATTTTGCCTATAGTTGTGTGAATTCCTCTCTTCTTCAGATCCCCAAAATATCCTGAGCTTTCTAAGCCTGCCAGGAAGTGACCTTCCTTACTTACCTGGTAAGGCTGCCGGGAATCCAGTAAGCAAAGTACCAGGTCGATGTTTCTGAGAGGCTTTATTGGCTCCATGAAGTCAACCTTAGTACCTTAAAGCTGTCTGGTCATATCTGAGTCTATGCATGTCTCTCTCAAATATGACTTTCCTGTCAAAGCCTTGGTATTGTAATATAGCCAGTGTTTCTAATTGTGTTCTGTTACAAGGAGAACAAACAAATCCTTATTGAACTTATTCAAATAACTAATTAGGGCTTCCCTGGTGGTGCAGTGGTTGAGGGTTCGCCTGCTGATGCAGGGGGCGCAGGTTCGTGCCCCGGTCCGGGAAGATCCCGCATGCCGCGGAGTGGCTGGGCCCGTGGGCCGTGGCTGCTGAGCCTGCACGTCCGGAGCCTGTGCTCCGCAACGGGAGAGGCCACAACAGTGGGAGGCCCGCATACCGCAAAAAAAAAAAAAACAAAACAAAAAACTAACTATATTGCCATGAAAAGAATACTCAAGAGTTTCTAAATTATGGAGGGATTGGGTAAGGAGAAAAAGTACATGTTTCATCTTTGCTTACAAAGGTATACTTTACCAAATTGCTGCATGTCATAGCTAGCTTAAGAGAAAAAGTTTCCTTAAATCTGGAAAACAAAACATTAAGGAACCAGCAATGTTTCAACCAAAAAGTCATTAAAAATTATAATCCTCCTCCTCAGTTCATCAGACCCATGTAATTAATACTTGTTCTGCTTGAATCCAATTTTTCCATTAGCTCTGAAAATTCTCACTGAGTTCAGCTTTATGATATTAAAGTTATCAGAAACCTGTACTTGTCAAAGTTCATTCCGTGAATCTCCTTTAAGATGGAAGTACTTTGCAGGAACATTTTTTACAAAAATATCAGAGTAGAAGAGTAACTATCTGTAAAAAGACTTAAAAAATGCTCATTGTTAAAGATCTGATGAGAATTAATTGCAATGGAATTGATGAAGAAATTTGGTTATTTCTGTGACATACAACATTTTAAGATAATAACTGGAATTATTACTGATAACATACCAGGACACTTCAAATTCCCAGGAATTTCATACAATTTCTGGATCACATATATCTATACAAATACAACATAAAGAAGGCTTAGTACTACTTATTTGGCAATGCTTCCCATGTAATTTAGCATATCAAATATGCCTAATAAGTTTAACATCTCTCTTTTTCTAAGGAGAGTAATTCTGTTGTGATTTTCCAGGGGCTTCTGGAAAAATCTCAAAGTTACTTCCAGGTCAAAAAGACTTCATTTAGAATTTGATTTTTTTTTTGGTGGGGGGGGCAGTTTTCAAAAATATCAAAAGGCTTTAAAAACATTTGGTCAAATAGGATCATAGGTCACTGAAACAATACTTAATTATCTATTTAGCCATAGTGACAATTAGACTTCACAGGCAAATACAGAAAATTAAATACTTGTAAACAAACAAAGTACCTTAGCTCTTTTAATAGAGAAGACTCAATTTTCTTAAGTAATCAAAGACTTGATAAAGACAATGTGAAACAGGAAATTATTATTTTTTGCGGTACGCGGGCCTCTCACTGTTGTGGCCTCTCCAGTTGCGGAGCACAGGCTCTGGATGCGCAGGCTCAGCGGCCATGGCCCACGCGCCCAGCCGCTCCACAGCATGTGGGATCCTCCCGGACTGGGGCACGAACCCACGTCCCCTGCATCGGCAGGCGGACCCTCAACCACTGTGCCACCAGGGAAGCCCGAAACAGGAAATTATTTTGATAAGACACAAAATCTTTATCTTCTAGGCAAATTACTTAAAAGAAAGAAAAACCATTTACAATCTCTTACAAGAGCAGATCAATAGTGCACAAAATCTTTGTCCTTTTAACAGAGAGAAAACCAAATTCTAATATTGCACCAGCTACTTTTGATATTAAAACTCAATTTTCACTCAAATAAATTCATTTTAATATTAGCCAGCTTAACCATGCATAAAATTATTTCCCAAGATTCCTTTCCCATAAACCTTTTACAACTCTTTTTTTACATTTAGATTTTGTCCTATGTTTTCCTTCTTTTCCATTCTGAAATAACCAGCCTTAGGACAAAATTACTTCCCTTTCCCTCAACAAAAATCCATTTCCATTCCTCATACCTTCTTTTACTGAAAACATACATCCTACTTTCCTTGCATATGGAAACTTTCCTTTATTATTTCTAGTAGTTTTAATTACATATAACTTTTAACCCTTAAAAACTTTAATTTCTACTGAAAATAAATAAGTAAACAATTGTGAACTATTTTATACATTAGCATTTTGTGGCAAATTTATAAACATTTTATATTTTCTAGAAACATATGCTTTTTCATAGTGATTTTTTTTCAGTGTGGCACAAAACATGTTTACTAATAAACCCAAATATCTTTAGCTGCTCTGTAAAACAAAACCAAAAGTGGATAAACCTACATTCAGTAATTAGTGTTTCAGTATTTCATCTTATTTGGAAATTATCTAGATATTTAATGACTATCATTTAATTTAACTTAGCAAAACTTTAAGGTTTCAGGTTACCAAAAAGATTTGGGGAAACTGCTTAAGCAGATATACTGTAAAATATAATTATTGCTAAAAAGTTCACCTAAAAACTCTTATCTCACTTACATCTATTTAATTCACTTGTTTTCAACAATTATGCTTAGATTACTTCATCATACCAAGTTATGTTTCTTACTGACAAGTTTTATAACAGAGATATCATGAACTTATTTGACTAATAAACCTAGGTAGAATAAAAGTTGTATGTCTGCATTATATTCAATGTTGATAACTCTAAAGACATGTCTATTTTAATTAAACCAACAGATTTAAATTAGCTTTAATACCAAATATTTTCCTAGATCACACAAACCTGAAAAGCATTTGGGTTAGTTTCTATTATATTTTTTGAGAATTTTATAAATACTTAATTCATATAGGCATTCATTTTCTTTAAGCCAATTAAACAGAACTCTTTTACAAATTAATTTTGGCAATACCATCTGGAGGTAAAAAAAAAAATACCACACATCTACAACATATATAGAGACACACATAAACATACAGATGCAAACTTTATAGTTGAGACTTTATAGTTCTTGTCCTAAAATTTTAACCATGAGACAGATATGATAATATAAAACTCACTAGCTTATAAAAGAACAGTTGAAATAAGTATACCTGCTCCAATGGCTATGGCTAAAGCTTCTTCTAATAATATTTGTGGAGAAGACACTGAAGATTTGTATTTGTCCTTAACAAGTAACCTTATAGAAGCTGTGGACCAGATTTGGGGCAAGAGAGCTTTTATAGCAGTTTGTATTTTTTAAAAGCCTTCCCCCCACTTTTTTCTTTCATTCTCAGGAATTGGCAATGGTCTAGATAAGAGTTCCCAGAGAAAGACTAGGTAAAACATTTACTTCTCAAAGGCTCAGGGAAAGAATGCAAGTTCCTCCAAGAAGGACTTTTGTTCTTTAAAGACCAGAATTTTTACAATACTTACAAGCTTTCTGAGATAAGTAGGGGAGGTTTTGGGATAGGTAAAAAAGATAGGTGGACTGCATTTTTTCTGGAGCCACATTTCTGGTTTTGCAAAGATCTGTAAGATAAGGACAGTTGCTTTTAATTTCTCAAGAAATTGGGTTGCAACTTAAATGGCATCATAGGTTGTTCCACTCATCCAACCACATTATCTTCAGTCTGCTTTTCTGTATCAGGGAGAAGATTCCCAACTAAGATGAAAACCAAAATATTTCTATGTTCTGGATTTAGAAATATTTGTCTTTGGAATGTTTTAGTAAATCCTTCCACAAAGGCTTCAGAAGGTTTTTCTTTCCCTCTGGGTGTATAGTTTTCATTTTAGCTTGGGGGAGAAGGCCTTTAAAAAAGTTCCCAGGGCTTCCCTGGTGGCGCAGTGGTTGAGAGTCTGCCTGCCAATGCAGGGGACACGTGTTCGTGCCCCGGTCCGGGAAGATCCCACGTGCCGTGGAGCGGCTGGGCCCGTGAGCCATGGCTGCTGAGCCTGCGCGTCCGGAGCCTGTGCTCCGCAGCGGGAGAGGCCACAACAGTGAGAGGCCCGCGTACCACAAAAAAAAAAAAAAGTTCCCAATAGGCTTTGAATATCAGCTTCAATTTGGCCAACTTCTGACCGCAGAGCTACTTTAAAAAAAAAAAAATCCTTTCAAATATCTTGTCAGGTTTCATCTGGGAAAAACAGTAAATATTTCTGGCAGTATTGAACAATTCCTTGGACTAAAGAGGCGCCCCCAAAGAGGGTGCAAACGGTATTTTATTTTCCTTTCTCTACAGGATACAACAGACAGAGATCTGGGAGAGCCAACTGTAGCAAGAATTATTACCCTTAGCCAGCTTCTGCCAGTTTTCCCAGGATCCCATCTGCAAGCTCTGAGTGGGGTTTAAAGTAGAGAGTGTAAGCTCTGGTATCTACCAGAATTTGGTAAAGTTTTTGATTGATTTTAACTTTAGTTTCCCCTTGGCTGCTTAAGGGAATAAAGTAGCAGTTTACTAGAAAAATCCCTCAGAGTCTCATCAACTCTGGCCCCTCCTTAGAAGGTAGATATGGGGGCATTCAAGCTGATGTGAAGAATTTGCATAGGACCTTTGAGGATCTCTTTTCCAGTATCCCAGTTGATTACAATAGATATCAATCTCTAGGACAGCATTTTGATGATGGACCCCTAGGAGGGTGTAATTCAGGAGGCCTTGGTGTTGTTTTAGATACCTTTTGTGTCTTTGATTTTCCATTAGCCTTTTACAACAAAATTTTCACTGAAGCTATTTTGGAATCTAGAAGCCTTTTGGAAGCTTCTACATATCAATTAAAATAGGTATCCCATTCTGTTTGTTTGATTTGGGAACCTTTGATTTTTAGTGAACCTCTTAACTGAATGATCTTGTCTACTTGGAACATTCCCCATAATGGCCATTGTAATTCTAGGATTTTTTTTAGCAAGATTCTGCCATTTTTGTAGATATTTATAGCTTCCGGGACCATAGTTCTTACACATAAAATAAGCAGGTGTGCCAAAAGGTGGTGCATTCAACTCTTTGGAATTTAAGGATCCCATTTCTTTTAGCTAATCCTTTTTGGTCTCTTGGAGCCAAACTACAGTAGTCTGTCCTTAATCACAGGGGAAACATTCCAAGAAAGACCCCTAGTGGATGCCTGAAACTAAGGATAGTACCAAACCCTATATATATTTTTTCCTATACGAACATACATACATACTGTAAAGTTTAATTTATAAATTAGGCACAGTAAGAGAGTTACAATTATAACTAATAACAAAATAGAACAATTATAACAATATACTGTAATAAAAATTATGTGAATGTGGTCTCTGTCACAAAATATTTTATTGTACTATACTCACCCTTCTTGTGATGATGTGAAATGATAAATGCCTATGTGATGACATGAAGTGAGGTGAATGACTTAGGCATTGTGATGTAGCGTTAGGCTACTATTGACTTTCTTATGATATGTCAGAAGGATCATCTGCTTTGGGTGATCCTAGATCATTGAGCCATGATGATGTTGATGGCTGGATGTCAGGAGCGGACAATGTCACTGGTTGGGGATCCTGGGCAGGATGGAGCTGGAGGGCTCAAGGTTTCATCAAGCTACTCAGAATTGTGTGCAATTTAAAATTTATGAATTGTTTAATTCTAGAATTTTCCATTTAATACTTTCAGACCATGGTTGACTAGGGGTAACAGAAACTATGGAAGGTGAAACTGCAGATATGGCGGGACTACTGTAATACCTAAGAGGGTTGTGCTGCTGCATTGGGGATTGTGTGGTGTTTTACAGCATACCTCATTGCATGGAAATTTTCTTGAGGTTGGTGATCAACTTATCCTAACACAGGAATCTTAGAGTTAGGTGGTGAGTGCTCCATCAGTTTTTAAGTACTTGACCCATGCCCACCAATTTTGCGACTTTTGGCTTCCAAGAATCCCATTAGCAATAGCCCTTATCTACACAAAACAAGACAAACAAACATGTGCACCTTAACACACCAGCAGTAACCAAGAGATGTTACTGTGGCCTGGACAAGAGAAGGCCCTGTACACACCACCAGCAATTCCCAATGTGGAACCTGGGACTCGGGAAAGGACTGAACCAGAAGACCCAGCAAGTGGGGACTACAGACTGGGATTCTAAACAAATGGGGAACTATTGACAGAATCGCCAGCAGTTCCCAACGTGGAATCTGGGGACTAAACTAAGGGCTGGGGTTTTCCAGTCAAATAGGGGATTGTAGTCTAACTACCAGAAGGTCCCAATGTGGAACTGCAGAAAGCCAATTAGATTGGAAGCTCAAGGCAAAGAGAGTGGAGCTCAGAACCAAGAGGAACTTACCCACGGCCCTCGGAAATGGCGAGAAAGAGAACTCAAGGGGTTCACAAGGTATCACTCCTGTGTTTCTCATTGTCCCTGAAGCCATCAGAAGTCTCCTTCAGTCCCACTGCTGCCACCGAATCTGTTAAACAACAAAGTTCAACTGAGTAAATTTTAAATATCTTATTGGCTTTATTAAACAATTCATGAATTGGGCAGCATACCATCTACCAAATAGGAAAAAGCTCTGAGGAGCTGTACAAAATGGAAGACTTTTACAGGTAGAAGGAGGCAGAACAAGGAAGTTATTCTAACAAAGAGCTGGTTGTTTCAAGCAAGGTTACCCTCCTCTGGGGGACAGCAGGGGTCCATCAAGGAGATTACCTTTTTAGTGCTAACCAGGAAATTCCAGACTGACTGGTTAAGATTACATTCCTAGGAGAGGCTGAAACTGTAATTCGGTTTCCTATGTATTAAGTCTCCATTTGGTGACATGGGCTTAGCACAAGTGACTCCATTTTGGGCCTTATCTCCTTTTTTTAAAAATTAATTTATTAATTTATTTGTTTATTTTTGGCTGTGTTGGGCCTTCGTTGCTGCACATGGGCTTTCTCTGGTTGCAGCAAGTGGGGGCTACTCTTCGTTGAGGTGCGTGGGTTTCTCATTCCGGTGGCTTCTCTTGTTACGGAGCACAGGCTCTAGGAGCGTGGGCTTCAGTAGTTGTGGCACGTGGGCTCAGTAGTTGTGGTTCACGGGCTCTAGAGCACAGGCTCAGTAGTTGTGGCGCACGGGCTTAGTTGCTCCGCGGCATATGGGATCTTCCTGGACCGGGGCTCAAACCCATGTCTCCTGCATTGGCAGGCGGATTCTTAACCACTGTGCCACCAGGGAAGCCCCCTTATCTCCTTTTTAACATACAATTTCCATAGTATAAAAAACTGTATGAATATGTGTCTATATATGTATATGTATACAGAAACATCTCTTGGATATGTACACCAAAATAACAAGGGTTGTTTCTACGTGGTGGGAGTTTTAGATGATCTTGATTTTCTGCTTCATACCTTTCTATTATGTCTTCTGAATTTTTGTTATCACTATTCCTGCTGCCCAGGAGTAAGGTCAGCTTGATGAGCATACAACCTGTGCTATCACACAGGGTCCCATGCTTAGAAGAGCCCATGTTTGGTTTAATATTCTGCTGTCACTATTTTGAAATTCTGAGTAATTCATGAACAAGGGGCCCCACATTTTCATTTTGCACTGAGCCCTACAAATTACATTGCTGGTCCTGTCAGGAGTATAGCTTGCCTCTTCAACTCTCATCCGGAAATGTGTTGTTCTACAACCACCACGTGAGAACTTGCTACTCTCATTTTTGTTCCTTCAAGTAGAAGGGTAATACCTCTCAACAAGGAGGCTTTTGACCTATTTTTTCCACTGTCAGCAAGACTATCAATCCTCTCCCTGAAGGGAAGGGAAAGCCTCTGAGGGCAGATTATTTTTTCTTCCCTACTAGATTTTAGTTTTACACTCTCTCCCAGCCCCTGACAGGGTGGATTGCAGGTGTCCATAATAGAGTACCTACGTTCCAACATGCCAATTCTAGGAGGAGAAAAATCTGTTCTCCTGTGATCCACAATCGATCCCAGCCACTACTCTAGCATCAAATGCATATGTGTACATTTACATATGTGAATTAGTGTTAAGTCATTCTATAATGAGCCTTCGTGCCTAGAGCCTTGCCAAGCAAGGTTTTCATAATATCCCTAAGTAGTTTAGCAACAACTCAGAGCAACAACTAAAGCCAATCTTCATAGCTATCAGTGAATATACCCACGCCCATATTCATGAGATTTCCTTATAGTTTATTCCCATCAACTAGGCTTTTTATTGTCAGGAAGTTTCATGTAATTCTCCACCTGGAGATTTCACTGTGCATTCCTTCCTTTGGACCTTTTATAAAGATTTTTTTTAAACTAGCCTCCCCACCAATCCCTAAGAAATCATATTTTCAAAATGTCAAAATAATGTCCTTAACCTCCTTTAACTCTACGTCTGTTTCTTATTTCTAAGGTGATATCTACTGAGAGGAAAGAGGGTCAAGGTCCTATAGTGACTCAATTCCCTTAAAAACAGTGGTCATGGGAATTCCCTGGTGGTCCAGTGGTTAGGACTCTGCGCTTTCACTACTGTGGACCCGGGTTCAATCCCTGGTTGGGGAACTAAGATCCTGCAAGTGTGGCATGGCCCCAAAACAAACAAACAAAAACCTAAAAAACAAACAAACCCAAAACAGTGGTCGTAAGATCTTGTCAAAAACTTTTGGAGGTCAATTTATATTATATCCATCAAATGTCTTATCTGCATGTTGTTTAATCCTTCAAATAAACCCACTTAGCTAGATAAGAATTATAGAAATCACCACATTTCCTCTAAGGAGTTCTTTTGGTTCAAATATCCTCTACTAGCTTTACTGACATGACATCAAACTCCCCAGTTTTTGAGTGACCTCCATTGTTCCATAACTGTCACATAAACAAAAAACTTTTAATTATGGATATTTTCAAACACACACAAAAGTATAGAAAATAGTGCAATGAAGTTCCAGGTAGCTACTACTCAGCTTCAGCAATTACATTTGCCTATCTCAATCATCACTTTTTAATCTTGTTTCTCGATTTAAAGGAAATTTTGAGCATTAGATTCTAACTAGGAATACAGCCAAATTCATATTCTCACTTGAAATAAAGCTGTCACCTAAGTAGCAGTTATCTAGTTAAAATCAAAGAGCATCCCCATTTCCAGATTTTCCATCTCTAACCAACCTGCTTTCTAACTCCCTCTCCTCCCGCCCCTGAGCTGCAACTGGCACTTGTCCCAGCTAACTGGTCTAATCCTTTCAACTACTTAAATGTAGGACAGGAGGACTTTGAGAATAGATTTGCTTAGCATACTGCAGAAGAGGCAAAATTGCCCTCTGACCACTGCATCCCAGGGCAATTCCATTTCAATTCTTTAACTTCTGTAGAAGTGAACAAATAACAGCATTGGAATAAAGCTTATTTTTCAGAACTTTTGTTCAAAGCTCAGTGTAAAAGCATGCCCACGTCTATCCATGTGAAAGTGGATATTACACAAAGTAGGCAAGAAGAGCAAGGCTCAGAGGGAATAAGATGGAAGATTAAGTTATGGATCAAGGGAAAGGAAGCAATGTTTTTAGCCTCCCTCTGGGAGACTTTATCTCCTTTATCTTCCCAGCTACTTCAGGTATAATCTAATTCCCATTTTACATATGAGGAAACTGAGGAAATTCAAACCTCAGAAGTCCTATGGCTCAAGACACCAGTTTGTTAATGTTGCAGGAGGAACTGAATCTGATCTATTTGACTCCAGAGCCATGCCTTTCTAAGTCAGGAGCACTGGAAATTGGTTGGGATCCCCAGGACAATCCTTTCTGAGGCCTGAGCCTGCAAACAAATACCACTTTGTAATAAGACTTTCTCTCTTTCTCACCAGATGGTCCCCTAAATTAGTTGAAGCCTGTGGGCCTTAAATATAAAATAGGCAGATGCATCTTGATTATAATACAGCAGTTTGGTTTTAGTTGCAAGTGTTATGCTTAAAATGCAAGAATGTGATTGATTTACAGAATTTTTTTTAAAGGATAGGGGTTTTTTTGTGCTTGGCCAGCCCAGCTCCTGAATGCCTGGCTGCTCTCCAAAACAGACAGAACTACACCTAGGCAGGCCACCAAAAGTAAGGGTTCTATTTCTCTGGGACAGCCCTGAGCAACAGGACCTTCGCGCAATCCATACTGCTGATGCTGCCTCTATGAGACCCACCGGAGGCAGTTCTTGCTCTTCCTCCCTTAGCCAGACTAGGCGAGAGGTATTTCGTCAAGAAGTCCCCAGCTTGCTGGAATAATATCCACCCAGCTCCTTCTTTGCCACTGGCATTTACCCTAGCCTGCCTGGATCTAGAAGCTGATCCCTCTGGACTAAAGATCGTGCCTCTTCTTCTCCAATGAGTTGAGGGGACAAGAGGCAGGTTTAAAACTTGCTTCTCTTTTACTCACACTTAGTATGCCTGTTTCGTCTGTACGTAAAGACTCCACTCACCTACAGCTATGAAAAACCCTGCTCTAACTTTGGAACTGAGAAATCATTCTTTATTCAGACACGTGCTTCCTCCACAAAGCATAGCAGCTGGGTGCATTGGAGGCAGCAGTGAGGGTGCAGGATCCAGGAGGGATGGGGAAGAAAGCAATTCTGAAAGGGAGTGAGGAGCAGTCTCAGGGAAGGGAGATGTCATCAGAGGGTTAAGCAGGCAGCAGGAAGGAAGAGGAATTCACTATTGAGGAGAAATGGAGAAGGGACTAAGTACCAAGCATTATGCTAGAGGCTTCACATATACCAAGTGAGGAGGGACTGGAAATGGAGAGAAATTTATGAATGTTATTAAACTAGTGCAGGCAAGAAGTAATTAGGGACTTAAGAGAGTGGTGGCAGTTTGAATGGGAAAGAGAGGACAGAAGCAGGATTCACTGTGAAGTGAGGCTCGGCCCGACTTAGCAATTGATTGGGTGTAGAGGTCAAGGAGAAGGAAGAAACCAAGAGCTTTGGTTTTCATAATAAGTGACTGGGAAGATAAGAGGAAATGATTGTCAGGAGATGGATTTAGACAAGGTTAATCAATTCAGTTTGGGGCCTATTTAAGCTTTTAAAATTTTTTGTTATGCAAATTTCAAAACATAGACGAAAAGAGAGAATAGGATATTGAAGTCCCATATACCCACTACCTAACTCAACAATTATCAACTCACAGCCAATCAATACCCTTACCTATTCCTTCTCTCCCCAACGGGATTATTTTGAAGTAAATCCCGGACATCATATGATATTATCCATAAACACTTCAGTATGTATTTCTGAAAGATATTCCTAACATAGCCACATATAATTATCTCACCTAAAAAGGTAACATTAAGCCTTTAATGTCATCAAATACTTAATGTCATCAGTAATTATTCAAACTTCCTCAATCGGCCCCTTGTTTGTTTGATTTATATAGTTGATTGGTTAAAACCAGGATCCAGATAAGCAGTCCCACTGAATGTAAGATTCTGTCTGAAACAGCCATATGGAGATATCAAGCAGGCAACTGAAATTTTGGGTCCAAAATTCAAGAGGTAGAGGCCAGAAATATAGATGTGGAAATCATCTTCCCAGAGAGAATCGTTGAAGCTATTTGAATAGATGAAGCTATTGAGTATGTATTAAAGGGGAAGAATATAACAATAAAAATGGCCCAAGGATAGAACCCTGGGGAAAAACTACATTTTGAAGAGAAGAAAGAGACTGAGGATGGGGACGAGGAGGGATTAGTCTGGGAAAGAAACAAGAAGCTGAAAAGTTGAAAAAGAAAACAAGATAGTGTTGTCCCTGGAACCAAGAAATGAAAGTGTTGCACAGAGGGAGGACCACAAAATTTTCCTCACTCAATGTTTTCCCTCAAAAGAGCCTTGTACTAGGACTCAGTCCCTACTCTACTGTGTGACTTTCTAGCTGTGTTACAAGTTGAGCAAGTCACCTCCCTAAGTCCAAGATTCTTCAGATTTAAAAACAGATAAGACCAGTCCTGATTAACAGGCTGCTATGAGGATCAAATGAGAATGGAATCATGTGAAGAAGGCCTTTGTTAACTGCAAAGCACTGGACAAATAGGAGAGGCTGTTCGTTCAATACATCCTTATTGTTATTTTTATTAATTATGTGAAAATATAACTGCTGAGTAGAGGATTTAAAGTTTTTAATATTAGGAAATCCTGAATTTGAAAGGCCATGACTCTTCAAGAGTCTCATTAGATATAATAGCTGGCTCTTAGGAGCATCTATTGTGTGCTAGACACCGTTCTAAATCCTCCACATACCTTAACTCATTTGATCCTCAAAAAAAAATCTTATGAGATAGGTACTACTATTAACCTTGTTTTACAGATGAGGAAGCTAAGGCTGAGAGAAGTGACCTAACTTGCCCTAGGTCACACAACTAGGAAAGTAGCTGAGCCAGAGCTTAAGCCAAGTCTTTCCTATGCCAGAGCCTGACTTCTTAATCACTACACCAAACTTCCTCTTAAAAATATGCCTTGGAAAATTAGAAGACCACCATATTGCAACCCTAATGAATTATGGATCTAGGCATCAATGGCAGCTACCATCACAAAGACAACCAGACAGGGCTTCCTTGGTGGCACAGTGGTTAAGACTCCACCTGCCAATGCAGGGGACACGGGTTCGAGCCCTGGTCCAGAAGATCCCACATGCCGCGGAGCAACTAAGCCCATGTGCCACAACTACTGAGCCTGTGCTCTAGAGCCCATGAGCCACAACTACTGAGCCTGCGTGCCACAACTACTGAAGCCTGCGCACCTACAGCCCATGCACTAAAACGAAGAGCAGCCCCTACTCGCCGCAACTAGAAGCCCGTGCACAGCAACAAAGACCCAATGCAGCCAAAAATAAACAAAACAAAATAAATAAAACATAAAAAAAAGACAACCAGACATAATGTTCCTGAAGGAAGCACATGCCACCACTTATGAAGTAATTTTGCACCCCCTCCCTCCCCCGCAAAAAATTGAACCTGAATCAAACAAAGCTTTTAGATTAGGGTTATGGTTGCCAGATGAATTTCAGGATGCCCAGTTAAAACTGAATTTCAGATAAACAACAAATAATATTTTTAGTGTAAGCATGTCCCACGCAATATTTAGTATGTCCCATACACTAAATCTGGGACACAGTTATACTAAAAAAGTATTCATTGTTTATCTGAAATTCAATTTTAACTGGGAACTCTGTATTTCTATTTGCTAAATCTGGCAACCCTACTTTACATCCAACTACCCATTTATAAGGAACACAAACGGCAGAGAAACACATTAAAGGGACCAGAATAAGGCTATCTGCACCAGACTGGGTAAATGTACAAGACAAACAACCAGACTTCTTTAACAAAGAAATGTCAAGAGCGAGAGAGAAAGAGAAAAAGAGAAACCTATAGACTAAAGAGACTTAAAAGACACAAAACTCGATCACTATGTGTAGACTATTTAGATTCTGCTTCAGATTATTAAAATACCACGACACTTGTGAAATTATTGGTAATTTGAACACTGTCAAGTAATTCCATAAGTATATTAAGGAATTATTCATTTTTTAGTTTTCTAGTGGTATTGTGGGGTTTTTTAAGAAGCCCTTATCTCTTATACATTTTGAAATGTTTATGGATGAAATGACGTGTCCCAGAAGTGCTTCACAATAATATGGAAAGGAGGGAAGTGGAAAGAGTATAGATGTAATAAGATTGGCTTTGAATTGAGGATGTTGAAGCTTCCTTAAAAAGTACACGTGATTTCATTATACTTTTCTATTTCGGTATATGTTTGAAGTTCCCCATAATAAAAAAAGGCTTTTGAAAAAAACAATACCTAAAACAGAGCCTGACCTACTGTAAACACTTAATACATATTTGTTGGCAGGCAAATGGGTTTGTTAATTTTAAAAAAGGAAAGCTTCCAGATGGTCATCAAATGGGAAAACATTTTAAAATGAGATTGCAAGCATGAATATGCCTGAAAACACAAATGAGATTCATTTAGGGACCAAACTATACTCAAA
The DNA here is from genome assembly GCF_059928025.1 of Delphinapterus leucas. Taxonomy (NCBI): domain Eukaryota; kingdom Metazoa; phylum Chordata; class Mammalia; order Artiodactyla; family Monodontidae; genus Delphinapterus; species Delphinapterus leucas. Next base: position 29,026,905 of record NC_143150.1, read on the forward strand.
TGGAAACAATAATGAATTTGCTCAGACAAGGGAATTTGTTTATTAAAGATAAACAGTTGTGAAATTCTGGGCAGAAGAGGTTCATATATTATAGCTATTAATTTTGGTAAACACAGAAGACATTTTAAACCCTTCAAAAAGATGTTATGCAGAAAACAATCCACCTTAGATTTTCTTCAATATTTATTATTCCACTGAACTGTTGTAGAAAGTCATGTTAATTTCCCAAAGGCCTTTGGACAGATTTCGAAAATTTGAACGTTCAAATGCAAGTGATCGCCAATTACTAAAAATTAATGATTTCTCATGCTGAATAATGCATGCACTTGGCAGGAGGACTTTACCAAAAATGCAGTGTTGTCAGTTTTTAATGCAATCTTGCCTTACCTGCTGGCTACATGAAGGCAACCAAATTCAAAAGCAACCCTCAGCCCCCCCACACAAGGAGCAGGTTAGTGTGTTTACTGAAGTATTTAGTGCAGGTGAGATAAGCTGTTTATTTTATGCTTAATGTTACACTATATGGATGCACCGTAATTAATTCAACCATTCTCTTATTGACGGATATTTCCCACTATTATCAACAACAGTGCATTTGACCTTATACATTTAGCCTTACATTCTGGTGCTTTAATTTCTGGGGGAGAGATTACAAGAAATGGGTTAGCTGGGCCAAAGAATATTTATAAATATTTTTAATTTTAGCAGAAACTAATTGCATGTATTTTTAAAATTAGGGCTACGATGTGGAATGGCATTTTAAAAATGAATCACCTAACTACAAATCAACCATCTCACTAACCTCACTTCAAATGCAAAGTATGTTTAAGCTCTGCTTTAAGTAGAGAACTGGGTTCTTAGACAATCTCTCATTGACAGCACTTTTGGTGTTGAAAATTCCATGGTTTATTCTGTTTCAGAGCATCTTGTATCAGTACTTCCAGTTTGGTATTCCTTCCTGTACTAGAAGGAAGCAGCATCTTAAACTGACTCCTTGCCACTGTCTCTGAATTCTGAGTGCCATTTCTGTCTTTCCTTGGTCCCTTTTTGCAAGGAGAGACTGGCTGTCCGCACTCTTTAAAAGGTATTTTTATTGGTATCTTTTCCTCTTATTCTTTTTTTCCCTCTAATTTTAAAGATCTTTTTATTTGCTGTTCTTCAAATTCAAAAATAACAAATGCTTGTTATAACCAGTGAAACAATAGGAGGATGTATAAACACAAAGCTAATCATCACACGTCGACCTCCTGATGTGATCAATATTAATAGCCTGCTGAGCAGCCTTCCACAACTCCCCTTGCTCATACAAACAGATCAAACATATGTGCACATATGTAAAATTCTGTGTTTTCACCAAAGTATAATCATACTATACACATTATTCTGCAACTTGTTTCACTTAACTATATATATATATATATACACATATATTTATATATATGTGACAATAGACAATATATGTTATTTAAGAAAATATAGTGGAGATACTCTGCAGTCATAAGTTCTTTTCCAGTTCTAGAATTCATTTTTGTATTCCTTTGGAGAACATACAACCATGTATTTGTAATGAATTGTTTAATGTCTTTCTTCCCTGCTAGACTGAGAGCTCCTTGAAGGCAGGGGGCTAATTTTGTTCACCACTATATCTCCAGAATTTAGGGTAGTGCTGCCAGGACAGTAATTGCCTTTATAAAATCTATTTGTTCATTGTTTCAGTGCTTCTTGAAACCTTCAGTCTACTTAAACTGGGTCATTGCCAATACTCAAATGTACGTGTCTTTAGGAACTCAGGCCTGAGTAAATCACCACTCAAAGTTATTTAGATGGAAACTGGTGACAGTACATTAAAAAAATTTGTAAGACTTCGTGCTTTTTAGCAAAAAACCCTTTCTGCCACAAAAAAAATGAATTTTAAAGGGCAGATCACATGTTTAGCAGAAAGAGAGCTCTACACTTATAATTAGAGCTTAATTCTAGTCCCACCTCTGCCATTAATTACTGTGTGGCCTTTAGAAAGTTCCTTATCCTTTCTGGTCCTGGTTCATCTGTTGCTCTAACATTCATTAATTCCAAAACTATGTACTGTCCCCTGCGTGCGGCACTAGATTAAGTGCTAGTGATACAGGGGTGAGTGATATAACAGCTAACAGTTAACGAATGCTTACTGCATGCTTGGTCTTTTGCTAATGGAGTCAAAGGCACTATCTCATTTAATCTTCCATGATAGCACTACCGTGATACTTTCTGTACTTTACAATGGAGGAAACTGAGGCATAGCGAGGTAAAGTAACTTTCCCAGCATACCGAAGGACGCGGTGAAGACAGGATTAGAAGCCGGACAGTGGGGCTTCAGATGCCGTTCCAATAACCTTAGTGATCCTTGCCCTCATAATTCAACGACTATTGGCCTGCATTTAATCCCAGCACAGTACCGGGGGGAGCGCCCTCTTATCAATGGGAGGTTGCAGTGCCTCAGGTGCTTGTCAGAGAAACCACTGAGAGACCTGACACGATCTCAGTCAGGTGAAACACTCTACCTCGCTCTCGCAGTTTCCACAACCGGAAAATGAAGCGGTGGGACGTGTCAGCGGGTCGTACGCACGCACGCCTCTCTGGGCGTCCCATTGGGTACGGGTGAGCGTGCGGGTCACGCCAGCAGGACGCGCTTCTCTGAACTCGGCACGGGGCGGGGAGAAAGGGCGCGCTGCGTGCGCGCGGGCCCTTCCGACGTCGGCGCGGGCGGGCGGCTCCGCCTGGCCTAGGGCTCCTGTGCCCCGCCCCGCTGCCCGCGCCGTTGTGGCGTCTACTTCCGGGCCCTCACCACCTTCAGCGAAACCAACGAGAAGAAACCGCCTGCATGTAGAGCAGCCCGACCAGGAACGTAACCGAGTGGCGCGCGAACGTGAGAGGAAAGCCGTGCGCGGCTGCGCTTTACCGCCCCTGAGCCGCTCTAGACGCGGGTGAGTGCTGGGGCATCGGCCCGCACCTGGAGCTGCCCGCGGAGCAGCCCCCGGAGCGGCCTGACCCCGCCCCTCTCCGGGGAAGGCTTGGGCCCTGGCCCACTCCCAGCGTACTCCACGCGGTGTGTCCGGGCAGGTGCAGTGTGAGGAACAGTGAGGGGGCTAGTTAGAGCGCCGGCTTCCTAGAGGCGCTCCCTCGGCCCCTCCTTGGGGTGCTGAGATGACCATGTTCTCTCCCTCACTGTTGTTCTCCATTTCATCCTCCTCCCTTTTCCATACTCCACCCCAACCGCCTTCATCTAAAAGAATTCATCTCAAAAACCACTCCGGTCGTTTCTGCCTCGCTTGTGCTCGTGTGCGGTTTTAAGTTTCCCTTGCCTCTGCACCAAATATCCTATCATGTGCATCTCTAGATGCTACTCCTTAGAAAAATTTGTGCAAATGATTCATAAGTAGTATCCCCATCAGGAAGAATTCTGACATACATATACCATTATCAATCTAAGAGACACTAGTGAATTATTATACAATGGCCAGACATATTGAAAATTGTGTAATATGAAATGCCAAAATCCTATATAAAATAATTCATTTTGGAGTGCATCTGACAATTCTAAAACAAGCAGAGCTTGTTTCCTGTGAATTTTCTTTTCCTTATTAGAGCTGTGTTTGTTGACCAAGCTCTGTGAGTGACACAGGAAAGCTGTCCTGCCTCTTTCCCACCCGACTTCCCACCCCTCCTTAGGAATTACATCTGTCAAGTTGTTCCACACGTTGTCCTTCTAAGGTAATGGAGGTCAAAGTCCATTTCCTCTAGAAGAAAACCAAGGGATGGTTTCCTTGTAGCAGTACGGTGATGCTGGATGCAAAATATCAATTATGGTTAACAGATCCTACATGTTTTTCCATTTGTAGGAAAACAAGGTTATTCAGTAACTTTTTATTAAATTCTCAATAATATGGGTGGAAGCACTGTTGAGATCTTTATTCTGTAATAGAAAAACCATTAAACTGATGCCAGGATATCTGATTTCTAGTTCAGTTCTATTGCTGACTGTGACTTTGGGTCAGTTACCTAACCTCTGTGGACCCTCTGTTTCCCTATCTGTAAAATGAGAAAAGTGACATTAGATAGCTTCTAAGGCCACTTTCAACTTTAAGAAACAAAGGGAAAATCTAAGTAGCTCAGTAGAACATTCCTTGTGGAGATAGAAGGGAGATTGGGAAAATCTCAACAGTTGTATTTAATGTTGGGTTTTCTTTTAATTTCTAATTGAAATAAAAGTGTAGACTTTTCCCTTTTTACTTCCCCAAAGAATAAGGAAATGCCTTTGGAGGAAATAAAAATGTTCATTAATAGTCCCCAGATATGCCTATATTGACTCAGTTCTCATCCAAATAATTTAGCTATTTTCATTATGGGCTTTTATTATTATACATCAGTTAGTTGAGATACTGTATTGGAAACCATTTAGTCTTAGGAACAAAAGGGTAAATATTAACATACATGGTATCAATTCCAAGATGTACTCAAAACACCTAAGGACAGCAGCCATCAGTTAAATAAAGCACTAGGTTGAGAACAGAGGCCAGCACAGATACCATTGGTGATTTACCAGTTGTAGGTGGTTTTATCTCTTCAATTTAAGGTTTTGTTGTAAAAGTCCGTTTATATCCGCAGAGGTATTTAAATAATATAATGCAAACTTGTGAAATGAAATTCCTTTAAAGAGAATGATGGACAGACAACCTCTGTAATATCAGTTTCTGGGGTTAGTGCTTTGGTTTAGTACTTGGTTAATTAAATCCCTATAGATGAAGTGCAAAAATAGCCTCCCAGAAAATTCTATGGCAGCAAGGTGTTGCTGCAAAGTTCCACTTTGTACTGAACAGTAATCAGGTATCATTGGAAGCAAAAAATTCTTAAGACTCTCTTGTGCTACTTGCACTGACTCGATTTCAAGCTTGGGAGCCTTTTTTTTTTTAACATTAAGAGCAAAATGTAAGTATAGGGGGAATATCAAATCAAATCACTAGACTCCTTTTCTATTAAGTATCCTAAGGATCTTTTTCTTCTTTATAGGAAAAATGCTTTCTGAAAGCAGTTCATTTTTGAAGGGTGTAATGCTTGGAAGCATTTTCTGTGCCTTGATCACTATGCTAGGACACATTAGGATTGGTCATGGAAATAGAATGCACCACCATGAGCATCATCACCTACAAGCTCCTAATAAAGAAGATATCTTGAAAATTTCAGAGGATGAACGCATGGAGCTCAGTAAGAGCTTTCGAGTATACTGTATCATCCTTGTCAAACCCAAAGACGTGAGTCTCTGGGCTGCAGTGAAGGAGACTTGGACCAAACACTGTGACAAAGCAGAGTTCTTCAGTTCTGAAAATGTTAAAGTGTTTGAGTCAATTAACATGGAAACAAATGACATGTGGTTAATGATGAGAAAAGCTTACAAATACGCCTTTGATAATTATAGAGACCAATACAACTGGTTCTTCCTTGCACGCCCCACTACGTTTGCTATTATTGAAAACTTAAAGTACTTTTTGTTAAAAAAGGATCCATCACAACCTTTCTATCTAGGCCACACTATAAAATCTGGAGACCTCGAGTATGTGAGTATGGAAGGAGGAATTGTCTTAAGTGTAGAATCAATGAAAAGACTTAACAGCCTTCTCAGTATTCCTGAAAAGTGTCCTGAACAGGGAGGGATGATTTGGAAGATATCTGAAGATAAGCAGCTAGCAGTCTGCCTGAAATACGCTGGAGTATTTGCAGAAAATGCAGAAGATGCTGAAGGAAAAGATGTATTTAACACCAAGTCTGTTGGGCTTTTTATTAAAGAGGCAATGACTAATCACCCCAACCAGGTAGTAGAAGGATGTTGTTCAGATATGGCTGTTACTTTTAATGGACTGACGCCTAATCAGATGCATGTAATGATGTACGGGGTATACCGTCTTAGGGCATTTGGGCATGTTTTCAATGATGCATTGGTTTTCCTACCTCCAAATGGTTCTGATAATGACTGAGAAGAAACAAGAGCATGTATATGATCACCGTGTAGGACATGTGGTGTTATTTGTAGTAACAACTGCATATCCAACACAGCAGTATGTTTCTTTTTTTTTTCGTTTTCAGTTTGGTGGCACTGGTTTATTCACACATTGAAGTTTAGTAATACATTTTAAAATAGGGTGGGGTTTTTTTCCTTAAAACACACATGAGAATTTCAACTGTGTTGGAAAGAAATGTTTTAATAATAATAATTTTACAAATAAAGAATATATTTATAAATAATATATTTATGTGATAAATTCTAAATTATGAACATTAAAAATCTGTGTGGCACATGTTTTTGCTGATTGGTTAAAAAATTTAACATGTCTTTTTAGCTTTCTAAGATATGCAAATGAAATCTCTAGTTGTGAATTTGTGATTAAAGTAAAACTTTTAGCTATGTGTTTCTGTTACTTCTAACGTTGGTTTATGTTCTAAGCCTTCGCAAGTGCCAGTGGATTTGCTTTCTCAAAATACACAACCAAGCAATAAAGGGAATGTTCCCAACCACTGTTAAAGTGAAAGTTGAAATCTATCCCTGAGAGAAAAAGTGAAAATTAATTATAAAGGTTAATAATCTTCCTGGGAGCTAATTTAGTGGCCTCCTCAGCATACACAGTTTCAGTGTAACCCTCTGTACTTCTCTATGCAGATATTGAAGTTGGAGTGGTGACTGTAAAGAATGTAATGTCATTTAACTGTATTGTTTCCCAGTTAATCAAGCTCTCAGCTGTGGCTTGGATAAAAATATATCAGTTGAGATTTATTTACTCCTGCAGAGCAAACGAGTTCTGTGGAAGTCTTCTTTGAAGAACTCCTTTCGGAAGTCTGGCAGTTTCACTTACTTGAATTGAGTCTGTCCTGGCTTTTGTTTACCTGTTCAAATTTTTAGATTTTTCCCATGTCCATGATTGCACCATATCCAACAGTTTTTGGTGTGGAGGCCTTAACCTCACCATTCACCTTGGATTACTCTGCCATTTGCCTGATTTCGGTGGCTACCCAAAAGCTTTATGGATGGTGGATACAACAGCTTCTGTGTTTATAAATGTGTGAAACACTTGGAGCTGACTTGTCCTAAAATCGGGCCTGCACATGCCATATTAAGTCAGATCCATAAGCCCCCATAGGGTGTGAAACCATGACATTTTAGAGGTTAATTTTTCTTGTAACTGGCTTCATGATGTTAATGGTCTCCTACAGCTTTTGCAAGCCAGAAAGAATTTCCTCAAGAGGGCTTCGGGCTTCAAATTATTGATCATCAGAGTAGTGTGTAAAACCCTTTGTTTTAATTTATAGATTTTCCTCACTGGGGCTCTTGATTAAAATGAAAGGTTATTAATTTTGAAAAATAATAAAACCCTTTTATCAAGCACCCAAACATGTGGTCTCAGATGTAATTACTACAAACCAAATCATATTCAGTGTGAGTGCAATGATAAACAGTATCTCACTGAGTGTGACACCCAGTTTACAAGTGTCACATTGCCCCCAACACCAGTATCTTAAAACTTTTTCTACTATATTTATCGCCTTCAATTACATTAGTGTATCAAGGTATAGTTGTAATAAATATATCAGAAAATGCATTCCATTGTTTGATTTCCTAGTGGGTACTAAAGTAACAATTGCTTTTTAAACCAAATTGATGCTCTTGATTGTATTTTTTTTTCTTTTTTTTTTTTGCGGTACACGGGCCTCTCACTGTTGTGGCCTCTCCTGCTGCGGAGCACAGGCTCTGGACACGCAGGCTCAGCGGCCATGGCTCATGGGCCCAGCCGTTCCGCGGCATGTGGGATCTTCCCGGACCGGGGCACAAACCCGTGTCCCCTGCATCGGCAGGCGGACTCTCAACCACTGCGCCACCAGGGAAGCCCTTGATTGTATTTTTATACATGAGTATTCCTTTATAAAATGTTAGTTGTCTTAAATAATATGCTGTCTCCTTGAACTTATTTGTACCTAGTCTTGTAGATAAATTTGGAATCAGTAACACAGAAAATTGTGCTACAGAAGTCATGGTTACAGATTTGATCATCATGCATTCAACAGCCAAAAACTATAACCCTAACTCCACTCTGTTATTGGGAAGAGAGTCGGGAAGAGTGGAGGTCTAATGGGAATTGATCATGATTGTGAATATATTTTACATATGGCTGGGTAATTCCTACTATATTGGACAACACAGGTCTAACCAGTTCTGGAAGTGTGAGGCCCACTGGCTGAGATGTGAATGAGAGAAAACTTCAAGTTTCTTCTAAAAGTTATATTTATCTTTCTGGTTTTCTTGAATGCAGTGGAAACTGCAGCCTGACTTTCAGCAGGCCCCAGGCCATCTCCTTGCACAAGTTCAATCGCTAGACCTTCTTTCTCAAAACATTGGATTTGGAGCAAAATATAGATTAGACCCCTTGGCTTTTTTTTTAATGTAGCTAAAATACTGCTTGTGTATCAAATCTGATTTATAATGCCCAGATTCAGGGAACACCTGTATTAGAAAAGTTACTGAAAGCACAGAGTTTAGTAATGGTGTACCACTAATTTTCCACTCAGTTTAAGTATTGTGTTCCTTTTAGTGCTAGCTGACTTGGATTGATGCATTCAATGCATGTCTGAGTGTTTATGTGAAGAGCCTGTTTGTAAAAGTTTAACTTTCTTTTGGCATTCAAAGAAATTCAGGGAAGGTTTTGCCAACCTTCCCACCAAGGAGTCCCCCAAAGTCTAATGAAAAAATAATCACTCAATTCCAGTATCATCAAAGATAAAATACTATAAAGTATTCAAAGGTTAATGGGGGAAATGACTTATTTAGAAAGTATGAAATGATGGTGTATGTCTGGGGTCTCTAGCATAATAGAAAGAAAAGTCCACTTTTATTAGTGTGGAATCTATATACTATACTACTCCTTGTATATATTGAGTATCTATGAGCTTAACACTAGACCTGGTATTTTGTGGAAAGCAAAAAGAGCCCAAACACATGATTCATACAGGGAGTCAAATAATCATTTCATGTAAGCTTTGCACGAGCAATAAAACAAGCCATTGTTTACTATTAGAATATGGTGGTCCTCTTTGCCTTAAAAGTCCTCAATTTGATAAGTGCTATTTCTCTTAACCCACATAATTCCCATTTCTTTGATAGTTTTCACTGATTCCATGCAAGAATGGCCACATTGGTTTTGCCATTGCTTTGGCAATTTAGTGAAAGCCCTGGCAGGAAGAGCAGGGCCTAAAAATAAGACTCAGATGTTCTATGAATGGATGGATGGATGGGAGTGAGGACGGATGCCATGAATTATGGGACAGGCTTGTGTTTGGAAAAAAGTAAGAAATGCTTCTAATGAGTGACTGATAAGAGACATCCACAAAGGTACTCAAAGTGCTGAATAAATGGGGATGTTCTAACAGTCAAAACACCAACCCCATACCATCTGAGGGGAAAAGGGGAAAAGTGGTCCTAACTTGATGAAGACTTTATTTTTTAATTAATTTTTACTGGAGTATAGTTGATTACAATGTTGTGTTTCAGGTGTACAGCAAAGCGAATCACTTATACATATACATATATCCACTCTTTTTTAGATTCTTTTCCCATATAGGCCATTACAGAGTATTGAGTAGAGTTTCCTGTGCTATACAGTAAATCTTTATTAGTTATCTATTTTATATATAGTAGTGTGTATATGTCCATCCCAATCTCCCAACTTATCCCTCCCCCCAATGGAAGACTTTAAATACTGGCACTGAGAATCTTCTTTTCCATATTTGCCACTCTAAGGTATTCACCTCCAGAAGGAAGCTTCAGGGAATACTGCCTGTTCTCCATCCCAATGCCATCCAACAGAAATATAATGGGAGCTGCATGTGTAGTTTAAAATTTTCTAGTAGCCACATTAAAAAAGACAGAGGTGAAATTACTTTTAGTATTATATTTTACTTAACCCAATATATCCAAAATATTGTCATTTCAACATGTAATCAACAGAAAAAATGAGATAGTTTACATTCTTTTTTTAATTAAGTCTTCAAAATCCAGTGTGTATTTTACAGTAACAGCACAGATCTAACCAATTCCAGAAGTGTGAGACAACACCCCACCCCGGGGCTATCATGTGAATGGGAGAAAACTTGAAGTTTCTTCTAAAAGGCCTGTTTATTTTTCTGGTTGTCTTGAAGGCTACGGAAATTGCAACCTGACTTTTAGCAGGCCCCAGGCCATCTCTTTTCATGAGTTCCATCACTGGATCTTCCTTCTCAAAATTAAGTCATTGGATCCTCCTTCTCAAAATTAACTCATTAGATCTGGAGTAAAATATTGATTAGGCCCCTCAGCCTTTTTCCTTAGATTATAATTGAACCAAATTGCTCCTGTCAATTTTAATATTCACTAATCCTTTTCCCAACCTATCTTTTGGATGTATTGATAGTCACAAAGCAGCTGCTAGTTCTGCCTTTGCACTTACACTCTACCCTCATCTCCCCCACTTAACCAACCCTCCCCCTTGTATCCTTTTCTTTAAAAATCCAGGAAAGGCTTCTAAATGGTATAACCTTTAAATGGTCACAAATCACCTAGCCTGAAGGTGACAGAAAAAGTTCCGACCTCAGGACTAAGTTCAATTTCAAAAGATTCTCCCAGAATACCCTGCTAATGAAGAGGGAAACAGAACATTCCTCAGAAGCACACTGCAAGCAACCCAGTCTTACTGCATTCTAATCCTACCCATATTTTCCCACTGTGGAATAGAGGCTTGGCTAACTTACACTTCTCTCCAATAGCCCATAAACAAAGATGGTGATGCAACTGTGGGCCAAGATTAACATTTTATGAAACGTGAGGGGAGATTTTCTGCAAAATAGGCGTTGCGGGAGGGAGGTAGGGAGGTTTAAGCAAATTCTGAGTGTAAATTCTTTATACGTGAAGTATGAATGGAAGGTAGAAAAAGTCTCTTCTAGCATGTAATCTCTTTGTCAAAGAATATTTCTCTTGACTGTTTTAACACTTTACCACTCAAGTATTTTTACAAGTTCTGAATTAATTCCAAGTGTTTTATGTATTTTTTCATATTTACATACCATCTTGCCTGAAGTTCTTGCTATTTTTTTTTACATCTTTATTGGAGTATAATTGCTTTACAATGGTGTGTTAGTTTCTGCTTTATAACAAAGTGAATCAGTTATACATACATATGTTCCCACATCTCTTCCATCTTGCGTCTCCCTCCCTCCCACCCTCCCTATCCCACCCCTCTAGGTGGTCACAAAGCACCAAGCTGATCTCCCTGTGCTACGAGGCTGCTTCCCACTAGCTATTTTACGTTTGGTAGTGTATATATGTCCATGCCACTCTCTCACTTTGTCACAGCTTACCTTTCCCCCTCCCCATATCCTCAAGTCCATGCTCTAGTAGGTCTGTGTCTTTATTCGTGTCTTACCCCTAGGTTCTTCATGACATTTTTTTTTTTAGTTCTTGTTATTTTATTCAACCATGGTTAAATTTTAGAAAAATTCCAGCTTGTTCTAAAAACTGTTTACTTGCATATCAGTGACACTTAGCTTTATTATCAATAAGTTAAAAGCTTAATTTTGAAATTTTGGTGCATTTTCAGGTGGCCTCTCATCTTCCTGAAGGTTGATACTTATTTGCTAAAGGCCCTACAGATGTTGAGATACTTAGCTTTTAATGCATTTGTATAAGCACATTTATAGATTTCAGAAAAATTGTCTAGAATTATCCTACTTTTAATGGTGAGAAAAGGATGCTGTGTTTAAATTTTATTTTAATATTAAAATATTAGATTTTTTAAAATAAAAAATATATGATAATGTAAAAATTAAAAAAGAACAGGCTTTGCAATCAGGGACACTTAGGTTCAAATCCCAACTCTGCCATTTATTAGCAGTGTATCTTCAGGAAAGTTATATAACCCTTCTGGAGCCTTAGCTTCCTCACTTATCAAATGAGAATTAAAATCTACCTCATGGAATAGTCATAAAGATTAAGCAAGATATATAAGTAGAGCTTGTGCGTATAGGAATGTTATTTATTTCCCTTTCCCTCTGACCCATTTGAACAAGTTTAACTAGCACTTTACACAGTTAAATATGTATCAATCCTTTTATTAAGTATCTTTCTGGTAAAATATTAAAATATTGATGTGAATAACAGCTGGTATTGAATATTCAAAGTCACAAGGGAACTCCTTAATTAATAGTTCTAAGATAACATCTGTACATTGAATCTGTGCCATGCAATAAAACAGCTCTTCCTCAAGCAGCTTTCTAATAAAGTAAATATTTTTTAAGGAGAAATTTGGAAGTTGCTTTTAAGAACATTAACTTAGAACATATTCCCCCTTCACAGTAAATTAGACATTATTGGAGCCGAAATTGCGCAAATCAGTATGGTTTCTATCTCCTCACACTTTAATCAAGATGCTTCTATTTATATTGACAAAAACTACTGCTTAAGTGACACTCTTGCATCCCCAGTAAATGCATCTGGGCATTCTGTACTTGAGAGAGAATTGGATTTGACAGCACCCAGAAGCTCACGAGGCCATGTGCCTTCTCTCAGACCTCTGCATTTGAGAGCAAGAAAGCAGAATTACTTTGTGGACTCCTTTCAAAACATTTTACAAAATATAAAATTTTTATCTTGTAAAGCACAAAATAAGTGCAGTGTAAGTTTCCAAGTTTTTACTATATTTTAACCCCTACTTTTTTAAAAACAATAAAGCATTGCCAGTGAAAAATATCTTCCAGTCATGTGCATTTTTGAAAGCGATTTAGGAGATAGAGATTAATTTGATGGGTTAGAGACTGCTGTTATCCCACCAAATGAAGCTGTTTCTACTCTATATTCAGATATAGTTCAGGTCGAACTTTTTGCGGGATCTTAGTTCTCCGACCAGGGATCGAACCCGTGCCCCCTGCAATGGAAGCACGGAGTCCTAACCACTGGACTACCAGGGAATTCCCAGGTTGAACTTTCTTAAATGCAAAATGCTTACGCAAGCAAACTTTAGAAAGATCTCAGTCTCACAAAAGCATTCTTTTTCCTAATCCTGGATAAGTTAGCTCTCTAAGAAAGCTGTCCAGAGCCTACAGGGCAAAAAGGACTTTCCTCCCATCCTCCTCACCCTGCCCAATTTAATCCAGATGTTTAAGTGAACAGTGAATTTTGGCTTTAAAAAATGAATTCTGAATGGGGCAGCATTAGAACTGATGAGAACAGTGTCCAGACTAACAAGTACAAACCAAATCTTTCAGATCATGAAAAACTAAAAATTTGTTAAAACATTGGTATGAAGGGACTTCCCTGGTGGCGCAGTGGTTAAGAATCCGCCTGCCAATGCTGGGGACACAGGTTCAATTCCTTGTCCGGGAAGACCTCACATGCCACGGAGCAGCTAAGCCCGTGCACCACAACTACTGAGCCTGCGCTCTAGAGCCCGTGCTCCGCAACAAGAGAAGCCACCGCAATGAGAAGCCCACGCACTGCAATGAAGAGTAGCCCCTGCTCGCCGCAACTAGAGAAAGCCTGCGCACAGCAACGAAGACCCAATGCAGCCAAAATAAATAAATAAATTTAAAAATAAATTAGGGAACCTAGATAAACAAAGTTAAATATTTACCACATTTTGTTTGGGCATACATTCATTTCATATTCCCATTAATATATAATTGCTACATTATTAATATTCTCATGAACAGAAGAGTGAAATATTTACTATAATGAAATACGTCTATAAATTTAGTCATTTGCCATTCTTGTATCTTCTGAAGTACTATGCTTAGAAATATTGTATCCTTGGTAGTGGATTTGTACGTGCAGGGGGAACTTGGCTGGATATAATCATTATTTGACAAATGCCATATGACTTTATGTTTGGGGACTATCAAATCCCTCAAATTAGAAATGTTCATAGCTGTCCTTTGGATAAATCCAGCTGCTTGTTTTGGGTCCAGAACATTAAAAAAAGGAAAAATGCAGCTGCCAACAGAACACCACCAAACCGCTATAATAGTCTGCTAGAAGAGGGTTTATCAGGCCTTTATATTACCACACAATGGGACAACAATCTGAGTTGGAATGCTGAATTGTTGCAACTCCAAGACATCTGGATTTTTTTTAACCTCACATTGGATATAATCTAGGAATATTTTTATATCTGGTTCATGTATAATTTGCAAATTTTGATGACTGAAATTGGAAATATATTAGTAACTTCCTACTGGCTTTATAAGTTGCTATTGGGCTGTCACCATTACCCAGATTTTTTTAAACGTAAATTTACTCACTAGACTGGAAGCTCCTTAAGGGCAAGGGCCACTTGTCTATTATTCATCTTTGTGCCACATGCCTAGAACCTAGTGGATATTCAATAAATGTCCATTGAGTTGAACTGACCTCGGCTGAGGAAAAGTGTGTCAGATGCACAAAAATGACTAGGTTGTAGGTTGGCTTGACACAAAATGTGTCAAGCTTGACACCCTAACTAAAAATGAACTGAAGACACATTGCCTGTGAGAAAAACAGGCTCTCCCTGTATTCCTACTCTCAGGAATATGGGAAAAGTAAGTTGCCTTTAAGCATAATGCATAAAGAGGCTGATAGTTAAACCTCTTTGAATTGGCTTCCTTGCATATGACCTAATGTTTAGAAACAGACTGGGCTCCAACCTATGGAGTGACACCCCGGATTAACTCTATAACCTGAGGCTTCAGACCCAGGGGGAGCAGGAAATATACATATTTAGTCCACATTACCAAGGCAACAAAGTCAATGTACCTGAACATAGTACGAAAACAAGCACAGATGATGTTGAATATTTTAAAAGTGTTCCCCACACCCACCATAACAGTGGTTAGAAACACGGATAAATTATTTCTGAAACCACACAATTGAAACTTCTCTAATATATGTGTGTGCTTTGTTTTTCATTGCTAACACTCCATAGGCAATCTTGGTCAATTAACATTATCTTAGTACCAAAAATAAGGTTCAAAGTTTGGTTTTGACATAAATGACTTATTTTCTTTTTAAGCATATAAGGAGCTATAGACCTCGAATAGGCTGCCTCTCCCCCAAATGGGGAAACATCTGAATTTGAAACTAGTAAATCAGCATAAAATGAGACTATCTGTTGAAGAAACCTACCCTGAAAGATCATTTATAATTGTGCTATGGATGAGATTATTTACACTTTTACCCACCAGGAATAAATAATAAAATATAAAAATATAGTAAGCTGTAGAATATAACTGTCATAACAAAGAAAAATATTCTACATAGAGCTAAAAAAGGATATAGGAAGAAAAGTATCAGGGCACCTCTACAGGCTAGGAAAGAAAGATTTTGGCAGACATAAGCATTCTAATTAATGATGAAGCAGGAAAAATTCTCCAAGCCTTACCCTGGCCCAGATGAAATACTTCCCCAAATTATCAACCTTCCTTTACTCTTATCCATCTTCACCAAGAAACTTCCTGTTTACTAATTGTTTACCCTAAGCAGACTTACCACTATAAATTAATACATTTACATTCTAACGTGGGACTCTCCAAGTCTTATAGGTTTTATTACTGGAAAATAGTTTCTCAATCTGAGTCAGACCCTGGATCTATACCCTTCACCCATGTTATATCTTGGGAGGCCCAGCTGCAACAGCCAGCCAAATGGTGTCTCTCTTTTTACTATCCACCCTCACCTTTCTCACCAACTTCTAACCGTAACACAGGTCACCACAATCTTGTAAATGTCTGTATCTATCTGAAAAATAAAATCACATGTCATATATTTGTAAACAACCAAATGAAGGTGGCTGAAACACAGTATTGGGTTGGCCAAAAAGTTCGTTCGGGTTTTTCTGAACAACAAACTTTTTTCCAAACAAACTTTTTGGCCAACCCAATATAACAGCAATGTTATTAGGAAGAAAGACCTGTTATCACTGTATAAATTCATAACTGCTGTTTAATTCTCAAAACAGCTTATTGTTCTCACTGAAGTAGGTCCATGGTCTTCATATGCCACTTATGATAGGAGATACGCATTCTTTGGGGAATACAGTGGGGACTCAAATCTGGAAGTTCTGGGCATCTGTGTAGTATGATTCAAGAGAGGGCATTAAAAAAATTGAACTGGAATCTGATCAAGCCGATCTGTTTACAGGCTATACAGGGAGTACAAAAACAAGTTAAATTACTTTACAGTGATACAATCAACAAAATCCAGAATGTGGGAAGAAACGCTATATGACAAAACAACTAGATTTCTTACATAATTAATTTAAAGGGAAAACGGAGGGGGGAACTTAGAGATTAAAACAGACAAATAACAACCAAATGCAATATATGGACCTTGTCGGATACCAATTTCAAGCAAACCAATGGTTAAAAAAATAAAAAGAAACAATAGGGTCCACCTGTCACATAATTGAACACAGTTCAGATATTTGACCTTATTAAGAAATAGCTGAGACTTCCCTGGTGGTCCAGTGGTTAAGAATCTGCCTTCCAATGCAGAACATGGGTTCAATCCCTGGTCGGGAACTAAGATACCACATGCCACGGAGCAACTAAGCCTGCATGCCGCAACTACTGAGCACGCAAGCCACAACTAGAGAGAAGCCCACGTGCCACAACGAAGATCCCGTGTGCCACAACTAAGACCCAATGCAGCCAAAAATAAAAAATGAATATATATTTTTTTAAAAAGAAATAGCTAAAATTTTTAGGTGTGATAATGATATTATGGGTTTTTTTAAAAAATACATATTTCAAAGACATATTAAAGAAACTGGATGAAATGATATATCTGAGATTTGCTTCAAAATAATCAGAGAGTGGGGTGGGAAGGAGTGAGAGAGAGATGAAATAATATTGGCCACGAATTGAAGCTGGGTGATGGATACAGAAAAGGTCCATTATACTATTCTACCCATACTTTTCTATACGCTCAAAATTTTCCATAATGAAAAGTTTAAAAACAGCAACAGCAAACAAACAAAAAACACATACAAAAGAGAAGGGGAACTTCTAGGTGCCCTGGGGTAATGGAATAAAAATCCCAGTCTAGCTTCCAGCCCCATTAAGTAGTCAGATTCTCTGGGGGGGTCAGCCATATACTAGCAAGTTCATTTACCAAATCTTGCCCTTCATCTTACATCATTAGCCTGAGAAAGGACATTAAGTTGTCTGAGTTTGGTTACTTACCAGACACCTTTTAATGTCCAAGTTTGTAACCCCAATTTAACTTGAGTTTAAGAAAAATTAAAATAATTTTTGAAGCTAACAGAATTTTAGCATCTGTTGAATTTATTCAGCATAACCACAGAGGTATTGTCTTCATGTTGTCACACATAGACACAAACACAGATACAACACAATATCCATTTTTAGCCCAAGTGCATTCCTTCTGAGGCTCATTTATATGTCTTCATATGCCACAGCCCATCATTTAAATAATGGATATTTTCAATGCCAATTCCTTTGTTGACTTTCTCACTGCAGAAGGAATAAAGCACATAAACATATTGTTAAGTATTTTTATAGGCTTACTCATGGTAAATATAATTCAGGGTGCATTGCTATCTTGAAATTATTGAGCCACATGTAGGGAATTTATTTATATTACACTAACATTATCATCTACATTAAACTACATTACTCTGCTGCAGTTCATGTCTTAAAGCGATTCTAGTGATCTAACTAGTGGGTCCACAGAAACAGTAATGATGTCACCAAACCAGGAGAACATCAAAGTGTTATAATTAACCCTGAAACAAAATTAATAGGAACATTTTGGTCATGAGTTCCAACGTTTTTAAGTATATTGACTATATTTTGGTAATATATCTTTAATGTTTCCTTAATATTTTATACCACCATGTTAAAATATAAGATAAATACTGTGTGGTACTAAATTATGTCACTGTTTTTAAAAACTAGCAGTAAAATATCTTTCCCCACACCTAATCTAAATCATACTAAATAAAAAAAATTCCTAAAATACCACACACATACATATAATACAGCTGTGTTGGCACACAGGTTCTTTTCAGAATGCTAAAGGAAGAATGCAATCCCAGAGACAAAATAGGTTTCAATGGCTTCCTAAGTGTTAGGAAAAATCAGAAATGAGGCTTCTGTGCTTAAATATTTATAAGATGTGGTATGAATGAGAGCAAATTCACCTGTAATTCTGATTCTTCCTGCATAGGTTACCTATATCTTAAAAGCTAAGGAGGCCTAACAGGAGACTTACATATCTTCTGCAGACATCTTCATGACTCCAACACACAGAGCATGCTGTTTTCCTTCTGCCATGATTGCCTGAAAACACACAGCTAAGAAAACTATTTATCTATCAAAATGCCTTGGAGAGGGGGTGTCACATTACTACTTAAGCCACTGTGAACTCAACTTGCACCTTCGCCTAGTCCATTAACTCCTTGAGGGCAGGGACCTAGCAAAATTTATGGGCAGATTGCAAATACTCAATACATGCTAAATGAATGAATCTAATAATCATTCTCTGTTTTTAAGTCAAATGTTAATAATACCATAACCCAATGCCAACAAAAGAAGAAGAAAAAGAAGTCATGCAAAAAAGGAGACAAAATTTCTTGCATATAAATATTAAAAATGGAAATAAATATCAATTGTTCTAGTGCTTTGATCACTAAATGGTGGTTTTATATAAAGGACACATTAAAACAATAATTATATCCCCAATCAATCTTTAAGAGTCCAATGTAAGTTGCAATCTATCCAGAACAACCAGAATGTTCTTGGTTATCATTTCAAGTGTCTAAAATGTTAAACACTGCAGTACATATTTTCAAAAGTAAAGGTGCAAGGGTACACAGCCCCTCTCTGTACTAGTTTTGCAACTTTCCCAAAGTCTATAATTATTTCAAAATAAAAATTATTTTAAAAGTAAAGGCTAAGTACTAGGAAAATTTTCCATTTAGGGGAAACCCCAGAACTATAAACTTTAAAAACAGAAAAATCATAAACATAAAAGGGTAACCTGTCCTCACAGAATACTTTTCTCCCTTGGTTTTCAAGTCATTCATTCATTCAATGTTCCACAAATATTTGATCACCTATTATGTGACCAGTATCTATATCAACACAAGCTGTTCCTAAGATATAAATATATTGATACAACTTATACTACCCCTTAGATATAACTGCCACAAGAGAGAACACCCTCCTTTTGAGCACAGGACACACTCTTAAACCCACTGTAATGGCCTTTCCGCTCCAGTGATTTCCCCATTCCCACCAAGTATGGTTCCTTTTCTCAACCTGAGGCAAATGACCACTTTATCTATGACAAAGGAGAAGATGTCCTCCTGTCCAGACTAGGTGATAAAAAACTAATCTGGAATATAGCTGAAACAGCACTGTAGAAATGGAAATAATGCAGAATTATTCAGCTCCATCATGTGTTGAATAGATTCTTAAGGACTATCTGGGACTTTATCGTTTCTCTTTGAGAAAACATGTTCTGAGGCCCAAACAACCAACTTAAAAATGAACTTTAGGGGGCTTCCCTGGTGGCGCAGTGGTTGAGAGTCCGCCTGCCGATGCAGGGGACACGGGTTCGTGCCCCGGTCCGAGGCCGCGGAGCGGCTGGGCCCGTGAGCCATGGCCGCTGAGCCTGTGCATCCAGAGCCTGTGCTCCTCAACAGGAGAGGCCACAACAGTGAGAGGCCCGCGTACCGCAAAAAAAAAAAGAAAAAAGATGAGCTTTAGAATAAAAGTTCATTGGAACTTTAAAATAAAACCACTGGGATTGCCAATGGTTCCCACTACTCACTTCTAACATTCCACCTGGTGCTTAAGTTCTTTTCCCTTTTGAGTGCTTTTACTCCAGGGTATCTGGGGTAATTCAAACATAAAAGTAGCAAGATGATGTCCAAATAAGTGATCCAATCATATCATATACAACCTCTCTATTAATAATTAAGAGTTTTATACTGTGTCCTGAGTCTGATAACACTGGTCTCTAACTGAGCTGAAATGCAGCTGGGACTCTTTTGTTACTTGTTCTCATTTAATCTCTAAGATAGGACAGAATTTAGTCTCAAGAAATAATGTTGCTTCCCACATCTTCAAATGTAGCCAGAAAGGCATGAGATAACAGTAAGAGTAACCTCCAAAAAAGTACATCTAATGTTCTCCGGGATGACAGATCTTTCAGCAATAACAAGAATACAATGAACACATTTTTCAACAGTTACAGCCTGGGAAGGATACAACAATCGTATCTACTGCAGCAGGGTAAAGTTTAGCTCCAGGAGAAGTTAAGCCTGGACACATGATATTTGCTCCACTGAGTACAAATTTGATGGCTCCTTTATCAACCTGCTGGTGTGGCAGGATAAAAGGATCTAGAAGAAAAGAAATGCATTACATAAATTAGTAAGACTAATGACTCAACAGAAAAAGACAAAGGACATGAACAAATATTTCCCCAAATTACAGTATTCTGTGACACATGGAAAATAAAACTGAAACACCCTCCTTCACTTATCAAATTGGTATATATTTTTAAGAAAAGTATTTCCCAGTGCTAGCAAGAGTGTAGGAAAACTGACATTCCCATATACTGCTAGAAGACTTATAAATGGGTACAAGCTTTCTTTAGGACTACTTGGCAACATGTATCAACAGCCTCGAAAAGGTTCAAACTCTGACTCAGTAATTCTACTTCTAGGACTTTATCCTAAGAAAAAAATGAGAGATGTACAATATATTTAGATAGAAAGATATTCATTATAGCACTAATATTTATATTAGAAATAAACTGGAATCAACCTAAATGTCCAGCAATAAAGTAAGAGATAAATGACTTAAAGTATGTCTATAATACCTATATAATAGGACGATGTTTTTGGAGAATACCCTGGGAAATATTCAAAATATATGATAAGTGAAAAAAGCAGAATAAAAACTGCCAGAAATGGGGCTTCCCTGGTGGCGCAGTGGTTGAAGAGTCCACCTGCCGATGCAGGGGACACAGGTTCGTGCCCCAGTCCGGGAGGATCCCACGCGCCGCGGAGCCGCTGGGCCCGTGAGCCATGGCCGCTGAGCCTGCGCGTCCGGAGCCTGTTGCTCCGCAACCGGAGAGGCCCCAACAGTGAGAGGCCCGCTTACCGCAAAAAAAAAAAAAACTGCCAGAAAGACCAGTGGTTGCTAGGGGTTGGAAGAGACGGGGAGGTGGGAAGGATGAATAGGTAGAGCACAGGGAATTTTTAGGGCAGTGAAACTATTCTGTAAGGTACTGTAACAGTGCATACATGACATATTCAATCGACAAAAACCACAGAACGTACAACACAAAGAATGAACCCTAATGTAAACTATGGACTTTCGTTAATTATAATAATGTATCAATATTGGTTCATCGATTGAAGCACGGCAATGCAGGATATTAATAAGAAAAGAAGGATGGGAAGGAAGTATATGGGAACTCTCTGTACTTTGTTCATTTTTTCTGTAAATCTAAAACTGCTCTAAAAAAGAAAGTCTATTAATTAAAAAACAAAAACTATATAACAGAGAGCCCAATTTAAAAAGGAAAAAAATATGCATTTACACATAACACACAGACACACACACAATACAGGAAATAATGGGATGGAAGTACACTGATATACTAACCATGGTTACCTCTAGGTCATGGGAATACAAGTGATTTTACTTCCGTATTTTACAAATCTCTAGAATGAACACATACTCCTTCTGTAATCTTAAAAAATTTGTGTGTGTGTATGTGTGTCTATTAATAATTCATAACCTAAAAACTAAAGGATCCCCGAAGGATTTAAAACAATATCTATGGGAAAAACTTTTTAGGCCTCTCAGGGCTCTCTAGGAATAATAACAATAATTGGTAAAATGTATTCATTTTAATGTCTTACCACTAGCTCTCCCACTAGTCAGAGAACAAATAAGTCTTTTTCCTACCAAGACTAGAAATTAATTTAAACACAGCTCCAAATTAAACATCTTACTGAAAAAAAGGAAGCTGAATGAATGAATGTGTTTACTACTCAGAAGCCATAATTTGTTTTCTAGATCTCCATCCTCATTAATATCTGTCCTTTAATAATAATGATAATGATGATCCTGATCATGGGGATGATGACAAGTAGTAGTAGTGGATGGATATTTACTGAACAATTACTATATCATAATAATGGCTATTATATATTGAGCACTTACTATGTTCCAGGCATTGTGTTAGGTGCATTACACATGTGTTACTATCTTATTTAATCCTCACAACCCTGGGAGATGTAACATAAAATTGCTTCCACTTTTAAAGATAAGGAAACAAAGCTTAAGTGACTTGACAAAAGTGACATGCACTGGGAATTGAGCCCAGACCTGCCTAACTCCAAGTTCACACTTTTAACCACCATATCATCCTGCTTCTTGCACAAGAATAACTTTAAGATGTTCTAAAAGGTTGGTTCCCAGCAAAATATTATTAAACAGGAACATCTTTTTCTTCCAACTTATTGTGAAAATGCTTAACATATAGAAAAACTGGAAGAATAGTTCAATGAGCACCTGGATACCATCCACTTAGTTTCAACAATCGTTCATTAGCACTTTGCTATATTTGCTTTATCTCTTTCTATTTATACACACATATTTTTTTCCTCTACCATTTGACACTTCAGACACAATACTTCACCATAAATAAGCACACATGCCAGACACATACTGGCTTGAAAAGCAGAAATTTTACTTTGCAGTTGAAAAACTCTTGTACACTGGGATAGCATCTTCCTTTGGGTTTTCTTTTGTAATGTAATCAATCTAACAACATGCAAATGTGGGTACATAATAAACACTATTTTGTTTCTTAACACCTGACCTTGGCACTCAACTAACAATAACTGGGACTCCATGCTTTCCCTTATACAGACTTACCTCTATGAGGCAAATCTGGATACAAATGTAAAAGAAAATGCTCACAGCACTTATTACAGTTTGTGAACATATATTTGTGTAATTATCTAATTGTTGTCTATTCTCCCAACTAGACTGTTAGCTTCCTAGGGACAGGGACCATATCTATCTTTGCTTCCTATCACATTCTCAGTACCTAGCTCAGTGTCTGGCACAGAGTAAGTTTAAAAAATAGTTTTTGAATTAAGTAATGAATGAATGAATGCTCTTTCTTGGGCTTTCTGGAATGCATAATGAGAGAATTTGCATTTTTCAGATTTACCACAAGATGGGGAGGGGGGAAATCTTTTTAGTTTTATATTCCATATAGCCTAGTACTAATAAGTTAACTACCAGAAGTCACTTTCAACTCCTTTTGTGTCTTTCCATATGCCCAAATACATATTTTCTAACAAGACTTACATTTGTGAAGTAATCTTAGGGTTGGATAAAAAGGCCCTTCTCTTTGTCTAAAAAATAGTAACTCTCCATTTACTGTAAGGATCTCTATATGTTCATGGCTGTAAGACAAATGTCACAAAGTACCAAGTTAGATATTTTCTTTCAAAAATGAATATGCCAAACATCCTTTAAATAATGTATAATATGAAGCATGCATATACAGAGATACAGTAAGCTTTTAAAAAAAAATTTCAATAAAGATCCAGGGCAAAAAAATCATTTTTTTTAACTCATACCAGTCCAGTAGAGAAAAAGGAAAAATATGACCTGCTACAATTTTATTTCACATTTTATTATTTTAATTTCCTTTTCAGATAATTAATAAAACAAATCTCTAAAGCACAAACTGAAATAAATCCAACTCTGAATAAAAACATTTAATTAACTCTTTAATAAAACAATCAGTACACAAAGCCACATTTTCACAAACATAGAAAAACACTTGAAAATACAAATATTGATAAGTTTTAGAGTTACTCATTTAGAGTAGATAAATAGTTAATGTGAAGATAATTACATTTATTATGAGTGCAATCTAATCATTCAATATTCAGCTTCTCTGAACTTTACATAGAAAAAAATAAAGACTTACCATCGCACTATTTTGACAGGATCTTTCTTAGGCATGATTTGATTAAGCCATGGTTCAATACCTGGAAATTGTTCTAACAATTGGTTCTTAATACCCTTTATAACTGAGGTTTTCAACTGGATGCAGTTGGACACATTTTCTTTTTCATCAAATCTGCCAAATGATTTTTGCAAGGAAAAAAAAAGGCATTTCCAAGAAGACATATCAGAATAGCTAAAGGTATTGTTTTAATTAGTCATCTATTTCCAAGCAAATATTTAGACGTCTAAAATAATTATGAAATAGTTTTTTTAAATACCATTTCCCTTTTATTGTGTCCAGCACAAAACCAAAGTCTTAATACAATATTAAAATAAACTGTCATAAAGTCACAATTAGCTGGGGGGGGCGAGGGGAGAAGGATATGAGGCATATTTCACATTATAATCTGTAATTAGCTACACAAATGCCTCTCCTGGAAAATCTTACTCAACTCTACCCAGGAAGAAACAGATTCCCACCTATAACAGAACCTGTGTAAAAAAACAAAAGCAAAACAAAACAAAATGAAAATACCCTCAAGCGTTGATATACAAAAGACCAACCCAAATATAACCGTGAAAATCGGCCCCTCCTAGGCTATGTAATCTGCTGAGATTCTTTTTTAAGTGATGATGACGACGGTATTTAACAGCCCTATTTATTTTTGCTCAAAATGTCATGCACAAAACCCACCTCCCTTTGCCCATGATCCCCCTTTGCTTTTTGCGTCTACCAAATCTGGAAGGCAAACCCACTAGGTAGGTTCCAAAGAATTTTTGTCTTCCTCACACTGAATAGCCTATGGGGCAGTCACGCTATTTTCAAGACAAGGTTCATCTGGCAGCTAGGCAATAGGTATCACCGTCCGCTAGCTTCCTGTCACCCAGACTCCTTCACTCCCATGACCCAGGAAGTCAAGCCTTCCCTTATTCAGTTCATAACTAGTAACCACAAGGCAGTGAGTGCAGGGCTCTCCTCTCTGCTAAAGAGGATATGTCCCCAAATCACAGTGCAAGGATGTGATTGGTAGAACCCTAGGAACGGAGATAGGACTAGGAAAGGGGGCAAAAGAGAAAGAGAGGTAAGGAGAAAGAAAATGAGAGTGGGAGGACCCAAACCCAACTGAGGATTAGGGACGAAAAGCTTAAAGAAGTGTTGCTAGTTGCCAGTTGAGAGAATAGTACTATAGAAAACCTTAGGGAGTAAGGATGGCAGAGGCGGGGGAGAGAGAAAGAGAATCTTTGCTCTCGCCCTCTTCCCCACCCCCACCCCCACCCCCTTTGTGAGCAGCCAACGGAGGCCACAGCATGTCCTTACTTCTTGAACATGATCCAAGGTGAAGGGGGCGACGATAGGGAAGGGCCCGGAATGGGGAAAAAATTGAATTAGCAAGGGTCCGGCAGATCCCCTTACACGAGGAAGGCCGGAACTGACAGTCGGAGCTGTTGTCGTTATCCGGAAAGGGAGACAGCCAGCCGCACTTTACGGTTCTCAGAGAAATTTGACTACTTCCGCTCCTTAAAATCGTCGGCTCTTTTGCCGGCCCTTTTTGGTTTACCGATCCCTCTCCAGAGCTGAAAAGGTGGGACTTGTGAAGGAAGAAGAGCTAGAGCAATCATTGTAAGAGCAGGAAGAGAAGATGGAGGGGGCGGGGCAATCAATCAAGGCAGCATATAAGGCCGTTGCGTCACTACGGGTTCCTCAAAGGGTCAAAATTCTTCCGTGTTTCATTGCTGCCTACAGTTATTTTTTAGTGGGAATGGTTTTTGTTCCCTGAGACAACCGAATGGATTGGTGCTTACCGACCAGCTTGAAGCCAAGCAAGCCTCTTGACATCATGTTTATGTACTCGTGGGCTTGCCAAATTTAGCAAATAAAAATATAGGACGCCCTGTACAGGACATTTGGATTTCAGAAAAGCAATGAATACTTTTTTTAGGATAACTATACCTCATCCAATATTTGGGACATACTTATACTAAAAAAAGAAAAAAAGTACGTGCTATCTGAATTGAATTGGGCGTCCTGTATTTTAATCTGGCAACCATATTCACTGGCCACAGTGAGGTGCCCCCAAAGAATTATTCACTAGGCTGCTGTCCCCTGCCTCACCCCCATGGCTATAAGTTGAGCTATTATAAATATAAAGAGGTACCTTCCCTGAATGATAGAATGGCCTGTAGCCGATCGATACTAGACTAATCCGATTGAAGAGATAACAGCTAAAGAAACACGTTTTACTTACGTGATTTTAAAAAAGAGCAAATCAAGGGTTTTGATCAGCAAAGAAAGCATAGAAAAATGCAAAACCTAAACAGGCACTACCCAGGTGGTGGGATGGGTGTGCACTGACCTGTAAAACAAATACACCAGTCTCTCCAGGGAGCAAATACTCTATACTGGGGAGATGGGCCTTGGCAATGACAGCAAATGGTATTATGTGTTTGAATTGTACTGCTAACTCACCTTGCCTTGATTCTATGGTAGCAACAATCTTCTGATTATAATTTAGCTTCCCACGAAGATCTGCCCGGAAAGGACTTGCTATTTTCAAATCATATCTGCGTGAACAATTGTCTTTATAAATTAATAAATTGGCATTATGGTTTATACATCAATCTCTAGAGAACGTCCTTAGCGTGAATCCGCATTCCCAGCATCAGTCAACTCTGTGACATTTAAATATCGTTTATGAACATACAAAACTGAAGCCCAGACCCCAAGCTGTGGTTAGTGCTACACTGTTAGGCTTCTTACAAAACAGGAGAACTTTCCTCTACTGGCAACTCACATCGCCCTGGAAGCCTGCCATGTAACAGTAAATATATTATAACAACTATAAACAGTTATAATTAAGCGGTTGGAGGTAGGAGAAAATAAATATTTTGTATTCAATCTAAACATAACACCTTATTAATAACAATGTATTCCACTAGTAAATAAAATTTAACTTGATGAACTCCAAAATTAATAATACCTAGATGGACTTCCTAATTTCTTGAACTTCCTAATTTCTTGAACCTACTAATTTTAGACTTATTAAAAAGTATTATGCTGAGTATTTGCAGTGCTAGAAATAAGAGCTAACTTTTAATTCTATAAAAATTATACATAAGGACTTCCCTGTTGGTCCAGTGGTTAAGACTCCACGCTTCCACTGCAGGGGGTGCCAGCTTGATCCCCGGTGGGGGAACTAAGACCCCACATGCTGCGTGGGGCGGCCAAAAATAATAATAATAAGGTTTTAAAAAATAAAAATAGGGCTTCCCTGGTGGCGCAGTGGTTGAGAGTCAGCCTGCCAATGCAGGGCACACGGGTTCGTGCCCCGGTCCGGGAAGATCCCACATGCCGCGGAGCGGCTGGGCCCGTGAGCCATGGCTGCTGAGCCTGCGCGTCCAGAACCTGTGCTCTGCAGCGGGAGAGGCCACAACAGTGAGAGGCCCGCGTACCGCAAAATAAATAAATAAATAAAATTTATACATAATCTAAATTATGACAAATCCCACATGCATGGAATAGATATATAGCTACATGTGCATACATATTTTAATCCACTTTCATATACTCTGATAATCACAGAAACTGAATCTGAATTATGACAAATGCCAAGTTAGGTCATTAGTATTAACGAGGGAGATATTTAGTTCTGTATGTGTACATGAATACCTTTATTCATAACCCATCTACACAGATACATAAGCAGGGCCCACTTTTCACTGTAATGTGTTTCTGGTTTTGTGTTGTAAACAGGATTATTTTTCCAAGGTTATAATTGGGGGTTTACTCCTGACAGAACTCATCTTCAAATAAATCACTGCTACAACAAACAATATGTCATAAAAGAAGAAATACCTCAAAATAAACCTCTTCCAAAATTGAAATAATGAACTTCATTTATTCATGCAATAGTTATAAAGGACCTTTATGTTTTAGACATATATGCTGTCTATGCTAGAATTCATGCATAGATGTTCTGTGCAATTTATTTTACAAGGGACATCAATGTACATGCAGCACAGGACACAAGAAACCCAAGTCTAGCATACAGTTTACTAAAATAAGTAACCTAGCTATAATAAGCACTAAACATTTAATGATTGTATTTGCTGTCTTAGAATTTTGAAGCAATTTTATAGGATCATCTTGACGTAAGACTCTAAAATGCTGCCCAAGGAAGTTTACAGTAAGGCCTCCTTTTCTTCTTCATAAGCTTCCTTGAGCAATAAGCATGGTACCAAAACCCTTCAGAGTGTCCAGTAAAAAATGGTTTCTTTAGGAGGTGGGCCATAGCTTTGAACACTGGAGGAGGTGCTTTCACTGCAAGAAAGAATTGGGCCACTGCCAGACCCCTACTGGGTCTCTCATCTCTCAGAATCTACAGCCTGTGAAGTCTTCCATTAAGGTCACTTTTCCCACAAACCGCCCCGCAGCCTTATGCTTCAGAGCCACCTGCAGCCTGACTTTATATCCCCCACAAGGTCAAGACATACCTAAGAATCACACCACTACCCCCACCACCAATCACTGTGCAGAGCACAGGTGAGAAAATGCATTGGCCACGGCCTGGATCTTTCCATACAGAGCAATATAAGGAACACCAACCAAACAGCATCATCAACCTCTAGTCCCAAATACAGCTAAATTTGGAGAAAGCTGAGAGACCCCTATTTATCAAAAGACCGTCAGAAGTAACCATCTTGACAAATTTATGATAAGCCAAACTCACTGTGCCTCACTCACATCCCTATTTTCTTTTGTCATCGCCCAATATGTAAGCACCAAGTTCAATCTATTATTATGTGACCTTGGGCAAGTCACTTAAACTCGTGTGCTGTCTTCTCATCTGCAAAATAAAGCCTCTACTTTATGAGGTTGTTATGAGGATTAAATGAGAGAATACAGGCAACGCATTGTTAAATTATTAGTATTGTTATTATTAAATTACTATTGCTGTCATTGTTATTCCTCTCTTCTAACCTCATTCCCATATTCCTCTGTGCTTCTTCTCCTGCCACCTTACCTCTCATTTCTACCTTAATTTCCAGGTGCTTCTGCTATGCCTCCCTGGAACACAATTCCATGATTAACAAACTCTCCTACCCATCCTCCAACTTATCTCTGAATGTCCAGTGATATTCCTGGCTTTCCCATGAGACTGGAGCTTCCCTTACAGCCCTTTCAAGTGAAAGTGATTTACACCAAGACGCTGCATGTACTAGGGAGTCAGGAGGTGATGTGATGCCCTCTTCCAGCCACACTACAACTTCTAGACAATTCCTCCTTCACCCTCAGGTAAAAAAAAACCCTGATTCTTCTTCCTCCAAGTTTCATACTATCTGGTTATACCTCGACTTCCTCTTTGCTGTCCTCTACTCATTCATTGAAGATCCTGGTTCACAGCCTTTCCTCTCCACCCTAGAGTCGTTAAGCACTGCAAGAGAAAAATCACAGTTAAATAAACAGGTACCACCCTGAATTCATAGTCACCAGCCTCAAATGGACCTTCAATACTCCTGGGGAAATCCTTTCATGTTTTCAGGTCACTCTCTCATTCTCCCCAGTGATTCTTTCAAAGCTTGCCCATTTTCCTCAAAACTCCAACACCTCAACAGTCCCTTCAATCTACCAAATAACTCACCTCTTAAAGATAAGATAGAAGTCTCCATATGGGAAACCAACTTCCTACTACCTACTACTACTAAACTAGGAATATATTCAGAGCCATCCTTCTACTGTTAAAATGAGAGAGAGCCCTCTTCCAAGCTAGGTCTAATTCCTCCATCTTCCAGATCCCTTTCATGTACAGGTCCTCAGTAACCTTACTCAAGCTGTCATTACCTCTGTCCTATACCTTCAACCTCTCCCTCTCTACTGGCTCCTTCCTCTCAGCTCTTTCAACGGAAATACGTGAATACACCCACATCGTATAACATTCAAACAACATGGAAGTATAATGACCATAATCATAGCTAGCATCTACTGACTACTTACGCTATGTCAGGCACTGTTGTGAGTGCTTTCATGTATTAACTTATTTAATTCTCAGAGTGACTTTATGAAGTAGATACTATTATTATTTCCATTTTATAGATGAGAAAACTGAGGAAAAAAGAGGTAAAGTAGCTTGCCCAAGATTACCAAGCTATGAAGTACCAGAATCTGGAATCTGGAGTATATATATATATATATATATATATATATATATATATATATAAAGTCACTTTGCTATACACCAGAAACTAACACAACATTCTAAATCAACTATACTTCAATTAAAATTTTTTTTTAAAAACACACACAGGGCTTCCCTGGTGGCACAGTGGTTAAGAATCCACCTGCCAATGCAGGGGACACGGGTTCAAGCCCTGGTCTGGGAAGATCCCACATGCCCCAGAGCAACTAAGCCTGTGTGCCACAACTACTGAGCCCACGTGCCACAACTAGAAGCCACCGCAGTGAGAAGCCCACACACCGTGCAGCAACAAAGACCCAATGCAACCAAAAATAAATAAATTAAAAAAAAACAAAAAAACAAAAAACACACACACACAGCCATGCTAACCAGCTTCATTTTAAATTCATGATCACTAATCTCAAGTGGGCCCTTAATGCTGCCTGGCAATTATAGTATATATCCTTAGACTAGTGCTGTCCAATAGAACTCTCTGCAATGATGGAAATATTCTGTAATCTGTGCTCACCAAAACAGTAGCCATTAGCACATGTGGCTACTTATGTTTACATTTAAATAATTAAATTAGATAGACTTTGAAAAACCAGTTCCTTAGCCATATTAACCACATTTCAAGTACTCAGTAGTCACATGTGGCTAGTGGCTAAGTATTGGACAGCTCAGAATAAGCCATTCAGTCTCCCCTAGATGACTATTTCTCTCCTTCAACTCCCAACACTTTTTACAGACTCCCACCACCCCATCTACCCACTTCTACCAGCATCTCAAACGCATGTCTAAAACTGTACTTCTAGACTCTCTCCATTGTGTCCCCTCATACACTCATCTGTCCCCAAACCTATTTTATCCACAGTCGTCAGTTATTGACAACTCCATCCTTTCATGTGCTCAGACCTGAAATCTTAGGAATTTCCTTCACTCCTCTTCCTCTCACACTCCACCCCCAAGTCATTGGTAAGTCCTATTGATTCTTCAAAATATATCAAAAATTCAACCACTTCTCATGACCTTCACAGCTACCATCCTAGTTCAAGTCATCATTATCTACTGCCTGGATTGTTTCAATAACCCCCAAACTGGTCTTTTACCTCTGTCTCGCACCACAATCTGTTTTCAACACAAGCCAGATTTTCCTATTAAAAGTGAAATTCAAAGTAAAGTCTTTTCTCTGCTCAAACCTCTCCAACAGCTCTCCATCTCAACTAGAGTAAAACCGATATCTGTACAATAGCTTACAAGGTCTTTAATTGTCTAGGTTCCTGTTACCTCTTCAATTTCATTTTCTACTCTTCCTTCCCTTTTCTTACTCTTCTCCAGTCACACTGACTGCCTTGCTATTTTCCAACACACCACATCTTAGGGTCTTTGCACTGGTTGGTCCTTCTACCTGGAAAGCTCTACCCCAGATCTCCACATGACCAATTCCCTCACCTCCTTAAGACCTTTGCTCAAATGTTACCTTCTCAATAAGGTATTGCCATAGTCTCTCCTTTTAAAAATGCCATCTAGGGACTTCCCTGGTGGTCCAGTGGGTAAGACTCCACGCTCCCAATGCAGGGGGCCCGGGTTTGATCCCTGGTCTGGGAACTAGATCCCCGCATGCATGTAAAGATCCCGCATGACGGGCTTCCCTGGTGGCGCAGTGGTTGAGAGTCTGCCTGCCAATGCAGGGGATACAGGTTCGAGCCCTGGTCTGGGAAGATCCCACATGCCACGGAGCAACTGGGCCTGTGAGCCACAACTACTGAGCCTGCGCGTCTGGAGCCTGTGCTCCGCAACAAGAGAGGCCACGACAGTGAGAGGCCCGCGCACCGCGATGAAGAGTGGCCCCCGCTTGCCACAAGTAGAGAAAGCCCTCGCACAGAAACGAAGACCCCACACAGCCAAAAATAAATAAATAAATAAATTTATAAGATCCTGCATGCCACAACGAAAAGCCAGCGTGCTGCAACTAAGTCCCGGCGCAGCCAAAATAAATAAATAAATAAATATTTTAAAATGCCATCTACCACCCGCCCCCGTCCCTTTACTCAGTTCGGTTAATAATGACCCCTGCCTTGCCAAAACCAAAAATTATACTCAATTCTCATTTTACTCAAACTCTCAGTAGTATTTGAGTGGACCATGATCTCCTTCTTGAAACACTTTGGTACCTTGACTTCCTTAACACCACCCTCTCCTGATTCTCCTTAGCCAGGTTCATTCCTTTCCATACCATCTATATACCATGGACTTCCAATTTGAAATCTCCAGCCTGGATATCTCCTGTACACTTCAAACTATCCAAAGTTGACATCTCCACTTGAATAATAGACACTGCAAATGAAACATGTCCAAAATAGAATCCTTGATTTCAGTCCCTTCCCCAACATGCAATCTTCTTCATCTCAATAAATGGGAGTCCCACCCACCTATTTTCTTGGATCAAAAATCCCTGAAGCCCTCTCTTTCTCTTACATCCTTCATTTAGTCCATCATCAAATACTATCACCTTTACTTTCAAAATATATCCAAAATCTGATCGCTTCTCACATGCCTCCAACACTATGACTCTAGTCAAATTCACTATCATCTGTCACCTTGACTACCAAACTCGTCTCTTACTTATTTTGCTTCTTGCTTTCACTCTTATGCCTGCTGCCTTACAGTCTATTTTCTACACAGCAGGTAGGATGAACCTTTTAAAACATAAGTCAGATCATGTAACTCCCTTGCGCAAAACCCCCAGTGGCTTCCCATCTCAGTTATAATAAGATCCAAGGTCCTCATCCTGCCCTGAAGGCTCTACACAATCTGGCCCCCATCCACCCCTCCACCTCATCAACTACTACTCTCCCTTTCTCTGCTCCAGCCACATTGGCTTTCCTGCTATTCCACAAGCATGGCAAGCATGGTCCCTTGCTTCTCAGAGTCTTATTTTTTTTCATTGGTTCTTGGATGAATAGAATTAAATTAATCATAATCTTTGATTCATGGCACATTCTCTTTATTAATACAAGTATGGTTCATTTTTAATTAGTTTTTTAAATAACATAATAAGTATCCATGAACCTAATAACTAAATCTAACCATATGGCCCTAATCTCATTCCTCTGCCTCCCCCCACCCCCTGGCAAAGAATCATTATCCTGAATCCTGTGTTCATCATTTTGTGGTGCTCCGTTTAATACAATTTTATGTCATACATATATATGCACACACACACATATATATATACATATATATACACACACATATATAGATATGTACATATCTACATACATATATGGATATATATATATCTTTCTTAAAAGTATAATTTTTATTATAATGTATTTTAACTTTATACAGCTGTATGCTGTATGTACTCTTTGGGAACCTAATTTTTCCCCCTCCATATTTACTTTTCTAAGATTCACCCATGTATATTTGCATGTTGCTGTGGTTCATTCATCTTGATTGTTGTATAATATTTCATTGTATGAATAACACTTCAAGGCCTTGGCACTTTTGCCCTCTGCCTAGAATGTGCTTCTCTTAGATATCCACGTGACTACCTCCTTCACTTCACTCACGCCATTATTCAAATGCCACCTCATCTTAACACTATCTAAAATAGTGTACCATTTTACACTCTCTCTTTTACTCTTCTTTACTTTTCCCCATAGCACTTATCACTACTGCTCTGAATATTCTCACTTTGCCTCTCCGGATCCACTCTCCCCCTTTCCACCCTGCTCTGTGCCCTGCAGCAGATCTTTATGATCTGCAATAATAGGCTTCCTTGCCTTCTGGTTTCCCCTTTGGTTTTGCCTGTGAGAGATACCCTCAAGAGACAGGAGGGTGGGAGAGACTGGAATTGTAGCATTTATTCCCCAGCTCCCTCCCTGCTGTGATTTTCCAGCAGCTGTGACGCTCCTGTCCGGTGACTCTCTCCTACTGCCATACTTCTCTCCAGGTTGACTCAGGGCCAAGCTATGGTAATGTCTTCTCATTCCCCTCCCACCTGTGGCTGCTGAATCATTTCTTGTCCTTTCACTTACTATTGTTTACAACTTTGTAAATACTCCTTCATTAAATGCTTATCAATCCTTCTGTTTGAATGCACTTCTCTTTTCTGCCAGTACCCTGAGTGACAGGACTGCCTGACGTTAAAATTATTTATTTTTGTTGTTATTGATCGTCTGTTTCCCCCAGTAGATAGTAAGCTTCAAGAAGGTAGGGGCTTCCCTGGTGGTGCAGTGGTTAAGAATCCGCCTGCCAATGCAGGGGACACGGGTTCGATCCCTGGCCCGGGAAGATCTCACATGCCACGGAGCAACTAAGCCTGTAGGACACAACTACTGAGCCTGCGCTCTAGAGCCCGTGAGCCACAGCTATTGAGCCTGCATGCCACAACTACTGGAGCCCACGTGCCACAACTACTGACGCCTGCACGCCTAGAGCCCGCACTCCACAACATGAGAAGCCACCGCAATGAGAAGCCTGCGCACCACAATGAAGAGTAGCTCCCACTAGCCGCAACTAGAGAAAAGCCCACGCATGGCAACAAAGACCCAATGCAGCCAAAAATAAAATAAATTAAAATAAAATAAATTTTTTAAAAAAGAAGGTAGGGACTTTGGGACTTCCCTGGTGGCGCAGTGGTTAAGAATCTGCTTGCCAATGCAGGGGACACGGGTTCGAGCCCTGGTCTGGGAAGATCCCACATGCCACGGAGCAATTAAGCCTGTGCGCCATAACTACTGAGCCTGTGCTCTAGAGCCTGCGAGCCACAAGTACTGAAGCCTGTGTGCCTAGAGCCCATGCTCCGCAACAAGAGAAGCCACCACAATGAGAAGCTCACACACCACAACAAAGAGTAGCCCCCACTCGCCACACCTAGAGAAAGCCCACGTGCAGCAATGAAGACCCAACACAGCCAAAAATAAATAATAAATAAATAAATAAATAATTTTATTAAAAAAAAATAAAAGAAAAGAAGAAGGTAGGGACTTTATCTGACTCCCTGCTATATCCCCAAGGCCTAGAATAGGCTGAACTCATAATAAGCATGCAATAAATATTTAAGTGAATTATCAATACATATAATACTGCATTTTAAATGCTTACACACAAAAAATTGCTTGCACATACCTCTTTCAAAACAAATGCCATTATTTCTTTAAGCTACATACCTAACAGAATTGCAGAGTTGAGGGTTAAGTGGATATTTCATTTAGTAGATAGCACCAAATTTTCCTCCATTCTCCTATAGAAGGAATCAGGGCTCCATGGAGAAATGGCTGACTCTAGGACTGGAGCATGGAAAATATAAAATGAGTCGGGAGCACCATAAAAATTTTTTTAATTATAAAAAACTGAACAAACATAAAAACAAAAACCACCTGCAATTATAGAGGTATGTCAAAGGGATATAGGAGCCAACTGAAAGAGCTTCCAATGGCCAAATTTGAAACAATATGAGCAACAAAATTATCATTGGATTATAATTCAAAGTATAAAATAAATATCAACAAATCCATACTGATATTAATAAATGATTGAATAAATAAATTAAAGGAGAGTACACAAATCTCTTGTACAGAAGAATTCCAAATAATTTATGTAGATACTTTCTCAAGCCAGTGGAGCATAACTGCCCACTCCTTAAGTGTAAGATGTGCATAATGACTTCCTTATAAACAGTGGAGTTTGGAAAGAGAGAAAGAGAGTAGTGTTGCAGTAGAGAAACAAGCCAAACACTGCCTCAGCCAGGCAGTCAAGGTTCACCTCATGAGTGATAAATCATGTTGATAGCATGTACCCTTGGTATGATGTATAACTATGGAAAATGCATCAGACAAACTCAAATTGAAGGATATTCTACAAAATATCTGACCGGACTCCTTAGAACTGTCAAGGTAGTCAAAAACAAGGGAGGTCTAAGAAATGGTCACAGCCAAGAGGAGCCTAAAGAGATATGACTAAAGATGATGTGGTCTCCTGGATAGGATCCTGGAGGAGAAAAAAAGGGGCATTTAGGTAAAAACTAAGGAAATCTGAAGAAAATATGGACATTAGTTATGAATAGTGTATCGATATTGGTTCATTAGTTGTGATAAATGTACCATAGTAATACTAACAATAGGAAAAACTGGGTACAGGGTATATAGGGGCTCTCTGTAATATTCTTATATATTTTCGGTAAATGTAAAACTATCCTAAAAGAGTTTGTTAAATGTTTTAAAAATACCCTATCAGGATGGCTATAATTAAAAAGACAAATAATATCGTGTGTTGGCAAGGATGTGGAGACACTGGAACCCTCACACATTGCTGTGGGAAGATAAAACAGTACAACCTCTTTGGAAAACAGTTTGACAGTTCCATATAATGTTAAATATGGAGTCACCAAATGGTCCAGCAATTCCACTCCTAGGTATCTACCCAAGAAATGAAAACATATGCCCACACAAAAACTTGTACATGAATGTTCATAGCAGCATTATTCATAATAGCCAGAAAGCAGAAACAACAGAAATATCCTTCAACTGGTGAAATAAACAAATATGGCTTACCCATACAATGGAATATGATTCAGCCATAAAAAGGAATGAAGTTCTGATGCATGTTACTACATGGATGAGCCTTGAGAATATTAGGCTGAGTAAAAGAAGCCAGTCACAAAAGACCACACATTGTATAGTTCCATTTATATGAAACGTCCAGAATAGGCAAATACATAGAGACAGAAAGCAGATTAGTGGTTGCCAGGGTATGGGGAAAGGTGGGAATAGGATGTGTCAGCTAATGAATACAAGATTTCTTTTTTTTTTTTTTTTGTCAGCAAAGAGCTCTGCTCTTTTTTGAATGTGTTACTGAAGAGGTTTAGTCAAAAAGACCAAAGCCCATGTCATCATCAGACTCTTCACATTCTTCTTTCTTTGCTTCTACTTTCCTCAGCTGGGGCAGCAGTGGTGGAGGGGGCAGGACTTCCTGCTGGTGCAGGTCCACCAGCTGCTGGGGCAGCTCCACCAGCCCCCACATTGCAGATGAGGCTCCCAATGTTGACACTGGCCAAAGCCTTTGCAAACAAGCCTGAACAGAAAGGTTCAGCATTTACACCAGTTGCTTTAATGAGGGCATTGATTTTATCCTCCATGACCATCACCTCATCGTCGTTCAGGATGAGGATGGAGTAGATGCAGGCGAGCTCTAAGACGGAGGCCATGGTGCGGGGGAGTGCTAGGCAGGTGCTGCCCGGCGTGGTTCTAGTCGCCCGATGATGTGAGGGCCTCACCCCAACGCGGCCTTAGACACCTAAGTGGCAGCTGAGGAAAGGGACAGGATTTCTTTATGGGGTGATGACAATGTTCTAAAATTAGAATGTGGAAATTGTTGCACAACTCTGTGAATATACTAAAATCATTGAACTGTATGCTTTAAAGGGGTGAATTTTATGGCATATAAATTCTATCTCAAGAAAGCTGTTATCTAAGGGACTTTAACCAGAAAAAAATTCTAAGTGTGTTGATTTTGGGGGCTCTTTCTGTTGCTAATTTGTAATGTTATTGCACTGTGATCAGAGACTGTTACTCCTATGATTTCTGCATTTTTGCAGACTAATAAATGAGTCATTTTGGAAAATGTTCTATGGGTATTTGCAAAGAAAACACAATCTATGTTTGGACAGGGTAATCTCATATATATATTATATATATATGTATATATATATTCAACCTTGTTGAGTAGTGTTATGATCTTCTGTATATCCTTACTTATTCACATGATCTGATGATTTCTTAGAGAAATATTTTACTTCAAATATGCCTGAAAGCCTGGCCAGCAACCCCAATCTTATCTCTTATTAAGTTATTCTGAACTATTTCAAACCTTCTCCACTTTTCTCAAATTTTTGCCACCCCTCCCCTAACCATCACATCCTACTTTATACATAAAAATGGAAAGGAAGATGGGATTGCCTTCATCTGCCTGGTACCAAACATACAACTTACAACTGTCTACCTTCATCCCGTTCCATTTAACTTTTCTCATTCTTCTAACAATAGAAGAACTACCCCTCCTTCTGAGACCCATTTCTCCACCTGCCCTTGGCATTCCATTCCTTTCCATTTTCTCAGAAACCTTGCCATATCAATTATCCTGTTTCTCTCTTGATTCTTCAGCACCTCTCTCTCTGGAGTCTAATTCTTCTCTCCTTGAATCTGGGCTTGTCTTAGTGACTTCTTTAACCAAAAGAATGCAGCAGAAGTGATATTCTGGAATGTATAAGGCTAGGACAAAAGAAGCCTTGCAGCTTCCACCTAGGCCTCTTGGAACACTTACTCTTGGACTCTTGAAGCACCATGTAATGTGTCTGCCTACCCTGAGTCTGTCCTTCTGTGAGAAGACCCAAGCTAGCCATGCAGAGAGGCTGTCTGGAGAAAAAGATGTCCAGCCCGCCCCCAAATATTCTAGTTCTCAGCTATTCAAGTCATCCCAGCTGAGGCCCCAGACATCATGATGCCAAAATGAGCTTGATGTGCCTTGTCTAAATTCTTGACACAAATACTTATCAGATATAATAATAATTATTATTACATTTTTGTTTTAATCCACTAAATTTTGGGATTGTGTGTTAAGAATAACTAGAAAAGAATAACTAGAATGGGGACTTCCCTGGTGGCACAGTGGTTAAGAATCCGCCTACCAATGCAGGGGACGTGGGTTCGAGCCCTGGTCCTGGAAGATCCCACATGCCGCAGAGCAACTAAGCCCGTGCACCACAACTACTGAACCTGCACTCTAAAGCCCACAAGCCCGTGTGCCACAACTACTGAGACCACATGCCTAGAGCCTGTGCTCCTCAAGAAGAGGAGCCACCACAACAAGAAGCCTGCGCACCGCAACGAAGAGTAGCCCCCACTCGCCGCAACTAGAGGAAGCCCGAAGACCCAATGCAGCCAAAAATAATTAATTAAAAAAAAAGAATAATTAGAACGGTCAAAAATGACCTTCGTGTCGCTAAATGTAATTGACATGTTTTCAGCCTCATTTATTTGACCTGTCAGTAGCTCTTCTTTCAGGGAACCATTGCCTCTTTTTGAAATACTCCCTTCCTTTGGTTTATCTGACACATCACTCTCCTGGCTTTCCTTATACCTCTCTACCCTCTACCTCCTTACCTTCCTTTACTCAACCACTGAATCTTAACATTTAACTCAGTTACAACCCTTCTTCTCACTTTACAATCTCTCTTTAAGTAATCACATCCATATCTGGGGCTTCAATTACCCCCTGTTCATATATCTCACAAATTGAAGTCCCCAGTTTTTCTCTGAACTACAAAGATTTTTATGCCCACTACACATCTCCTCTTACATGTCTCAAAACACTTCCAATTCAACATATTCAAAACCAAAGTCTTTTCTTCCACCTCCCCCTATAAACCAAAACCAATAACCTGGTCTTCTTGCAGTGTTCCCCATCTCCAAGAATGGCACCATCGTCCATCACTTGCCTTTTGCAAAGCCAGAAACCAGGAGTCACCTTTGCTATGTCCTCTCTCTCATCTTCATGTGCAACCCACCCTGAAGCCCTATCAATTTTGCCTGTTAAATCTCTTGAAACTCTCTTCTTCTCTCTCAATGTTGACCACTTGCACCACCTCTAAGATATCTTCCGGCATATAGTTAGAGCCTTCTTGCCACGCCGTGTGGCTTGTGGGTTCTTATTTCCCCAACGAGGGATTGAACCCCGGCCCTTGGCATTGAGAGCCTGGAGTTCTAACCACTGGGCTGCCAGAGAATTCCCAGTTAGAGCCTTCTAATTGAGCTCCTTGCTTTGACTTTTATCCAGTCAATACCTTTTACAGTCAGAATTGTCTTTTTCACTTTTAATCTTTTCAATGATTCTTATTGTACTTAGAATAAGAACACAATTAACATAGCCTCTGAGACCCTGAATATTTACTCCTTTAGTCTCATCTTATAAAATTCCCCACTTGCTGATTGTCTACAGCCGAACCAGCTCTTTTGTCCCTTGTATGCACTGGGCTTCCTCCTACCACAGGGCCTTTGCACAGACTTTTCCCTCTGCTTGAAATACTTTTTCTTCCTCTTCACTCAGTTAACTTCAAATCTCTGGGGAGGTTTCACTTGCTCAGGGAACCTTCCCTGACCTCTCACACCTCTGTGTACCTCTCCTACAGAGCACTCATCACGGTTGTAATTTTACATGTATTTGAATGAATATTTGAATAATGTCTATCTCCCTGACTAGACTGAAAGCTTCATGTGGCAGGCACCAAGGCTGTTTTGCTTGCTACTATGCCCAAAGTACCCAATACAATGCCTGGCACATATTAGGTGCTAAATATATATTTGGGGGGGAAAGTAGGGGAGAAAGCAGGAAAGGGGATAAGGAGGGAAGAGGGAAAGGAGGAAAGGGAGAGTAAGAAAGGGGATCCTCCACCTATGATTGGTTATTTGTAAATTTGTATTCTGTTAGTATCCTAACAGTCTTTGTCACTAATTCATGTTGTTAGGTGCATAAAGGTACATGATTGTCACATGTTCTTAGTGGAGTGTACCTTTTTTTTTTTTTTTGCGGTACGCAGGCCCCTCACTGTTGTGGCCTCTCCCGTTGCCTCAACCACTGTGCCACCAGGGAAGCCCGGAGTGTACCTTTTAACAATATTAAATACCCTTTTGTCGCTTTTAATATTTTTGGCTCTGAATTCTATTTTTGTCTGATTCAAATAGTGGGGTTTTTTGTTTGTTTTTTGCTAGCATTTGGACAACTCAAAGTTTTACTGTTTCTTTGCTTACCACTATTTCTTATATTCCACATCGTCCTCTTTTTTGGATTCATTTCTTTCATTTTGCTGTAATACCTACCTGAGTAATTCACAAAGGTTCTGAATATACCTACAATGTGTTCTGAATATGTCAGAAAATTAGAATCTGAAAATTGGAGTTTTGTTCCTTGTATTACTTCACTCCTTCCCTTTCCCCACTCAGGGACAATTGTTCTATTTACAGTAGTCCCTCGGTCTCCACTGAGGATTGGTTCCAGGATCCCCCATGGATGCCAAAATCCTCAGATGCTCAAGTCTCATATAAAATGGTGTAGTAAGGCTTCCCTGGTGGTGCAGTGGTTGAGAGTCCGCCTGCCGATGCAGGGGACACGGGTTCGTGCCCCGGTCCAGGAAGATCCCACATGCCGCGGTGCAGCTGGGCCCGTGAGCCATGGCCGCTGAGCCTGCGCGTCCGGAGCCTGTGCTCCGCAACGGGAGAGGCCACAACAGTGAGAGGCCCGCGTACCGCAAAAAAAAAAAAAAAAAAAAGGCATAGTACTTGCAAATAACCTATGTACATCCTCCCATATAGTTTATTATTATATTTTTTTATTTTCAGGTGTATTTATTTATTTTTATTGAGGTAATATTGGTTTATATTATATAAGTTTCATGTGTGTAACATTATATTTCTACTTCTGTATACCCTACAACGTGCTCACCACCAAAAATTCAGTTTCCATCCATAACCTTACAGTTGATCCCCTTCACCCATTTCATCCTCCCCACATTCCTCTGGTAACCACTACTTTATTCTCTGTATCTGTGTCTATGTTTTTGTTTGGTTTGGTATGTTCATTTATTTTGTTACAATGGAGTACTATTCAGCCATAAAAAGATGAAATCTTGCCATTTGCAATAACGTGGATGGACCCTGAGGGTATTATGCTAAGTGAAATAAGTCAGACCGAGAAATACAAATACTGTATGATTTTAATCATATGTGGAATATAAAAAACAAATAAACAAAAAGCAAAACAAAATAAATGAACTCCTGTATACTTTTTCTCAAATTGAAGTATGGTGGTTGTACAATATTATATGTTACAGTTGTACAATATAGTGATTCACATTTTTTAAAGGTTATACTCCATTTATAGTTATTATAAAAACTCCCATATATTTGAAATCATCTCTAGATTACTGATAATACCTAATACATGTCAATGCTTTGTAAATAATTGTAAATACAATGTAAATGCTATGTATATAGTTGCCAGCTCTGCAAATTCACTTTTGCTTTTTGGAACTTTTTAGAATATTTTTGATCTTTGGTTGGTTGAATTGCAACCCTCGTTCTTCTCTTTTTTTTTTTTTTCCTGCGGTACGCGGGCCTCTCACCGTTGTTGCCTCTCCCGTCGTGGAGCACAGGCTCCGGACGCGCAGGCTCAGCGGCCATGGCTCACGGGCCCAGCCGCTCCGCGGTATGTGGGATTCTCCCGGACTGGGGCACGAACCCCTGTCCCCTGCATCGGCAGGCGGACTCTCAACCACTGCGCCACCAGGGAAGCCCGGTTCTTCTCTTTTATGTTGTAGATTTTCTCCAACTATTTCTGGTAATCCTTTGTTGTCTATGCATATTAGTGAATAAGGGACACACTGATTAGCAAAGATAGCTTGCCTGGGTTCCCTCTGCAGTTGTGTGTCAGACTGCCCTGTCTCCTGAGCAGAAGGACTTTGTGTAAGTGGGTTGTGTGTGCTGACCTCAGGCTTCCCTTTAAGGTAAGTAACTATGAATGAGACAGAAAGGCCATTCTCCCTACTCCCTGCAAATTGCCAAAACAATTTTACTCTGGCAGTGGAGAACTTTAGTGTATTTCTCTCCTGTTCAAAGTTCCTTCTCTTTTTTTGTTTTTCCATATATTTTGTGGAAGTCCAGATTACACCACGGTCTGCTCTGTTTTCTTCTAGGATCCTACACTCACAGTAGCAAACTTTTGGAAGCAAATAGCTCACTTTCTTTAGTGTGAAATTTTAGGCTTTAACCTTGGAATGGGTTGGGGGAAGGAGACGTAGGACTGATCACAAAGGGGCCCAACTGATCCTTCTTTTCTGAATACAATTCTTTAATTGACCAGAGAGCCTCCCCTGCTCTTTGCATTTATTCATTCTGAGATTTTATTTACTCTGGATTTAATCCAGTAAATTTCTCTTGCACGTTTTGGACTGGGCTCCTCCTACTTTCTTATCAATATGATCATATCTGATTTCTATCCTCAACGGATTCTTCACAATTTCTGAACTGCTGATGATACACTTTCCTTTAATTATACCACTCTTGGTCCTTTTGCTATTCTGATGTTTTAAGACGTTTGGGGAGGGGAGGATGGGGACAAAGCACTTAGGCTGCCATCTTGATCTAATCTGACCAAAGTCATTTTCTTATGTCAATTTGACTGAGGCAAGGAGAGTGGCCAGTGCTCACTCTGAGAGGCCGGGGAAAGGGCATCTTCCAGTGCTGGCTTCTGATTAGTCAGGACTTCTAATAAAGGTCCATTAGGATTGAGAAATCTAGTGTCTGAATATCAGTGCTTCTGAGAGAGACAAGGTGACAACTAGCAGGCATGATCCTCAGAGCAGAAAAATTGTACGCAAAAAAGTGCCCCCATTGGGTGAGTTGATTAGAAAAAGGCACTCCTTTGGGTAGGCCAATTAGAAAATTGCTTGCCTTTCTCTGCTGACAGTAGCATCCCTGCATTAGGGCCCAACGCTTGTGGACTAGCAGAGTATGGGCTAGATTTCATCCTCTCCCACCCCCAACACACATACCCCCTCAGTGGTACACCTTTGTGCAGGGCATACCTGCAGAACCATATATAGGCAAATAGTAGTCTCTGCCAATGCTACATACAATGCCCAGAGACAAGGCCTCTGCCATCTGGGGCTTCTCCCAATTCCATGCACAGGGCTGAGAGGTCAGGTTCAAGCTCAGAGACTTTGCTCAAGTGGGCCTCCTATGGCAGCAACCTTTACTCCCCACTAGCCACTGTCCCAAGAGACAGCCCTCTGACCTCCCTGAGCTCTTGCAGAGCCAACATTGAATTGCAGCTCAGAGATCCTGCCTCCAACAATTGCGGAGCTCTGGTTTTAGAGACTAGGCCCTTCTCACTGGAGACAGAGCCACCCTCAACACCAAGAGCAAGGTCTTT
Organism: Delphinapterus leucas; assembly: GCF_059928025.1. NCBI lineage: Eukaryota > Metazoa > Chordata > Mammalia > Artiodactyla > Monodontidae > Delphinapterus > Delphinapterus leucas. The sequence goes on from NC_143150.1 coordinate 29,071,157, forward strand.
AATGCAAATGCCAGCAACAACTCTCAGAGACCATCAACCACCACTAGGCCACTCCAAGAGCTGTCCTCAGGAACTAGGGACAAGGCCTGTACTAACCAGGCTACAGTGCCTCCTCCCACAGCCTACCCCACTCACCCGACCTGGGCCATCCGCTTATCTACCAGAAGTAATTATCATGGCAACCCTGCAGGAATAAGGCATGGATGTCCACTACAGCGTTTTTTGTTTTTGTTATTTATTTATTTATTTATTTTGTTTTTATTTTTGGCTGTGTTGGGTCTTCATTGCTGTGCGCAGGCTTTCTCTAGTTACGGTGAGTAGGGTCTACTCTTCGTTGCGGTGCACGGGCTTCTCATTGTCGTGGCTTCTCTTGTTGCGGAGCACGGGCTCTAGGCATGCGGGTTTCAGTAGTTGTGGCACGTGGGCTCAGTAGTTGTGGCACAGGGGCTTAGTTGCTACGCGGCATGTGGGATCTTCCCAGGCCGCGGCTTGAACCCGTGTCCCCTGCATTGGCAGGCGGATTCTTAACCACTGCACCACCAGAGAAGCCCCACTACAGCATTTTGAAGGTTCTGAAAATGTAATAAACCAAGAAAATAAAATAAGCTGTATAAAACTAAAAAGGGGGAAAGAGAAAAAGTATAATTATTTGCAGATGATATGATTATAGGCATTGGGAATCCAAGAAATGCAATTTTAAAACTATTAAAACTGAGGAGTCTATGTAGTGGACATCTGTTGTTTTGGTTTGCCCAGCATTCCTTCCTCCCTGCTTCTGGTAATAGCACTTCTCTTCCTTTGGAGATCTGTTACTCCTTCACTGTCCTTTCATAGTCCTGGTGGGACGAGCAATGTTAGTACTTTGCCCCATTCCCCCTTTGCACACACAGCTGGGCACCTAACCCAGGATGGACTAATCATGATATCAAACCCTGCTGGACACTGTGGCAGCTCCAAGAGGTAGGCATATGACCCAGACCAGAGATCTAATACCTTCCTTGGAATATTCCAAATCAGAGGTAAAGAAGTAGCCTTCTCTTTTCTTCAGATCTTAAACCATAAGTAGACTCCAGAGTAGTTGATAGCTGTGTCTCTACCATGTGGAAGAGTCTTAGAGAATGAGGCAATACAGAGAAGAGAGAGGCTGAGAAGACAGATGAAGAAATGAGTGCCTAGGTACTGGCTAGACTTGAGTCTCTGGATCCAGGTGTGTCTGCCCTGTCCTTCCCAGTTATATAAACCAATAAACTCCATTTTCCTCTTCAGCTTATTCAAGCTGGGTTTCTGCCACTTGGAAACAAGAGTCCTAACTAATAATACAAGCTGGATGTAAGATAAATGTACAGAACCCCATAGGTTTCATTTTTCCATTTTTTGAAGCATTATAACATGGTTCCATTTTGTTTTATTTTCCAACATTTAATATAAAATTTTTTTAACATACAGAAAAGTTTAAAGAATTTCACAATGAACACCAATATACCCACCACGTAGATTTTACAATTAACATTCTATTATTATATTCCAATAGCTTTCTTTTATTCTAGCAATACCAGAAATAGAAAGAGGAAAAAGAAGTATCCCATTCACAGTAGTGGAAAAAGGTATGTGTGAAACGTCAACCGGCACAGACAAATAAGGGCCCCCAAATTCTGCTCTCTCTAGACAAAGGATGAGGAAAGGACCAACCTAGCAAGACAGAAAATTTTAGACAACTGATGTACTCTAGCCAAACGCCACAGAAAAACTGTGCCCCGCCCCTCACCCATGCCACCCTGGGCAGGCTACCTCGAGGCGGCCATCCCACTTCTCCTACCCTGGCCCGCTGAGTGGAGACCAAGTGGGGAGCCTGGCGCCTCTCCCTCTCCACGCTGGGATTGTGTCCGAGGAGACCCCGAGGAGAGTCAGAACTTTCACTACCACTCAGTGGTGTTAGTGCAGGAATTGCACCAGTCTTGAAATAGAACAACTTTTGCTGACCTGCTGATGTCCCATAGGTAGTATTATTCAAGAGAGAATAACCCGGACTTTGGATAATGTATCCATCGATAGCAGATCTTTTTGAGTGTTCGTTTTTTCGCTTTTGGCGCCAACTAGGCCTCTGTTAGGTGAGTGGGGTTTCCCCTGAAGGGATTGGTCAGATCTGCTGTCAATCATTGTTGAAAACCGTTAAATCCACAGGAAATCCAACCTCAGTGGGCAGGACTTGGCTCAGCGGTCTGGCCCTTGTCGCTAGCGTGTTTACCGAACGATTGTCTTCCGAGCCCTGGGCCTCTCACCGTTGTGGCCTCTCCCGTTGCGGAACACAGGCTCCGGACGCGCAGGCTCAGCGGCCATGGCTCACGGGCCCAGCCGCTCTGTGGCATGTGGGATCCTCCCGGACCGGGGCACGAACCCGTGTCCCCTGTATCGGCAGGCGGACTCTCAACCACTGCTTCACCAGGGAAGCCCGAGCCCTGAGGTTTTGAGATTGAACTAGCTAGAACAACAAACAACAACCCATCCTGTTGATCCTCGTGGGACGGTGAGTTAAGCGGCTTCTCTGAGATTGTGTAACACGGGGAGGATTTCCTTTAGGAACTTATTGAACGTCGACCTGCTTTAGGGTCGAGAGACGGTAAGCGATGCCACATCTTTAGACAGTTTTTAAGTTATTCTTTATGTTGTACTTCCTTTCGTTATTCTCAAACGTTTAGAAGCGGTATATTAGAAGTTACAGCCTTTATTCACCTGAGGTGTGGAGAATTTAGGGGAAAGTATGTGAGAGCTCAATTTATCTGTCGAGAAAACTGCCTCCGGCAAAGCGGTGACCACGGGAGGACCCTCAACAACCACAAGTCTGTAGCTTGCTGAAGAGGCCACAATAGAAGATAATTAGAGACCTGTTTCAGATCACCAGTGAACTCGTACTTTGGAGAACCCTCAAGATAGCTGCAAGACAGTTGGAGGGGAGTCTAGTTCTTGGCATTCCAGCCAGCGGGGGCTCAAGCCATCGAAATTCAAAACAGGATTTGATGGGCTACGTCAGACTTCCAGTTTAAGATGTTAGTCTAAACAAATCTGTTTTTTCTCCCCCCAAGTTAGCTTTAAATGAAAGACGAAAAATAAATATTAGAGCCATAGCCGTAAGGAATAACAGGGAACGGTATGATTAGTAGGCCGAAATTGTGAGGATTTTCTTTTTTTCTTTTAATAAATTTATTTATTATTTATTTTTGGCTGCATTGGGTCTTTGTTGCTGCGTGCGGCTTTCTCAAGTTGCGGCGAGCGGGGGCTACTTTTCATTGCGGTGCGCAGGCTTCTCACTGTGGTGGCGGGGCTTGGGCTCTAGGCGTGTGGGCTTCAGTAGTTGTGGTGCGCGGGCTCAGTAGTTGTGGCTCGCAGGCTCTAGAGCGCAGGCTCAGTTGTGGCGCACGGGCTTAGATGCTCCGTGGCATGTGGGATCTTCCCGGACCAGGGCTCGAACCCGTGTCCCCTGCATTGGCAGGTGGATTCTTAACCACTGTGCTAATAGGGAGGCCCTGTGAGGATTTTCTTGAAGGTATGAAACAAATAGGATAAAATTAGTTGGGAAACCAGTCAATGAATCCATAATACCATCCAGATATGGGAGAGGGCAGCTGTAAAAGTGAATTCTCTGTTTTCTCACATAGACCCCAACGATAGATGATGTCACAGTCATCTGCTTGGGATGGGAGTGCCAATGGAGCCGTCTCAGAAGGTACTGGTGGTAAATAAACGAATAAAACTTAAAGTTCAAATAATTGTTAAGAATATGTTGGGCTTCCCTGGTGGCACAGTGGTTAAGAATCTGCCTGCCAATGCAGGGGACACGGGTTCGAACCCTGGTCTGGGAAGATCCCACATGCCACGGAGCAACTAAGCCTGTGCGCCACAACTACTGAGCCTGTGCTCTAGAGCCCACAAGCCACAACTACTGAGCCCACGCGCCTAGAACCCGTGCTCCACAACAAGAGAAGCCACCGCAATGAGAAGCCAGCGCACCACAACGAAGAGTAGCCCCCACTCACCACAACTAGAGAAAGCCTGCGCACAGCAAGGAATACCCAACGCAGCCAAAAAGAAAGAAAGAAAGAAAGAAAAGAAAGAATATGTCTAAGAAGCTTGAGTAAATTATTAAGTTATTACTAAGAAGATCAAGCAGAATGAAACCATTATAAAAAATTAATAGCAAGGTGGAAATCAGTTTCCTGAGAGGGATCAGGGGATGGTGGTCAAGTGGGCACTTCTGCTTTTGCTTTGCTGTGGTTGTTTTATAGTGAGAATGAACTCATGTAGTATTTTGACAAAAACTTTTTAAAGTTTGATCATATTTAGTGTTGCTAATGGTGTGGGCAATCAGTGGTCATTCTGAAGGTGGGTGTGTATGTGCAACATTCCTTAAGGGTAATATGGCAGTCTATCGAAATTTAAATATACCTTCTTTTTTTTTTTTTTTTTTTTTGTGGTACGCGGGCCTCTCACTGTTGTGGCCTCTCCCGTTGCAGAGCACAGGCTCCGGATGCGCAGGCTCAGCGGCCATGGCCCACAGGCCCAGCTGCTCCGTGGCATGTGGGATCCTCCTGGACTGGGGCACGAACCCATGTCCCCTGCATCAGTAGACGGACTCTCAACCACTGCGCCACCAGGGAAGCCTCCTTCTCTTTTTTTTTTTTTAACATCTTTATTGGCATATAATTGCTTTACAATGGTGTGTTAGTTTCTGATTTATAACAAAGTGAATCAGTTATACATATACACATATCCCCATATCTCTTCCCTCTTGCGTCTCCCTCCCTCCCACCCTCCCTATCCCACACTTCTAGCTGGTCACAAAGCACCGAGCTGATCTCCCTGTGCTATGTGGCTGCTTCCCACTAGCTATCTATTTTACATTTGGTAGTGTATATATGTCCATTCCACTCTCTCACTTTGTCCCAGCTTACCCTTCCCCCTCCCCGTAACCTCAAGTCCATTCTCTAGTAGGTCTGCATCTTTACTCCCGTCTTGCCCCTAGGTTCTTCATGACCATTTTTTTTTTTTAGATTCCATATATATGTGTCAGCATACAGTATTTGTTTTTCTCTTTCTGAATTACTTCACTGTGTATGACAGACTCTAGGTCCATCCACCTCACTACAAATAACTCAATTTCATTTCTTTTTATGGCTGAGTAATATTCCATTGTATATATGTGCCACATCTTCTTTATCCATTCATCTGTTGATGGACACTTAGGTTGCTTCCACGTCCTCGCTATTGTAAATAGAGCTGCAATGAACATTTCGGTACATGACTCTTTGAATTATGGTTTTCTCAGGGTGTATACCCAGTAGTGGGATTGCCGGGTTGTATGGTAGTTCTATTTTTAGTCTTTTATGGAACCTCCATACTGTTCTCCATAGTGGCTGTACCAATTCACATTCCCTCCAGCAGTGCAAGAGGGTTCCCTTTTCTCCACACCCTCTCCAGCATTTATTGTTTGTAGATTTTTTGATGATGGCCATTCTGACCGGTGTGAGATGATATCTCATTGTAGTTTTGATTTGCATTTCTCTAATGATTAATGATGTTGAGCATTCTTTCATGTGTCTGTTGGCAGTCTGTATATCTTCTTTGGAGAAATGTCTATTTAGGTCTTCTGCCCATTTTTGGATTGGGTTGTTTGTTTTTTTGTTATTGAGCTGCATGAGGTGCTTGTAAATTTTGGAGATTAATCCTTTGTCAGTTGCTTCATTTGCAAATGTTTTCTCCCATTCTGAGGGTTGTCTTTTCGTCTTGTTTATGGTTTCCTTTGCTGCGTAAAAGCTTTTAAGTTTCATTAGATCCCATTTGTTTATTTTTGTTTTTATTTCCCTTTCTCTAGGAGGTGAGTCAAAAAGGATCTTGCTGTGATTTATGTCATAGAGTGTTCTGCCTGTGTTTTCTTCTAAGAGTTTGATAGTGTCTGGCCTTACATTTAGGTCTTTAATCCATTTTGAGTTTATTTTTGTGTATGGTGTTAGGGAGTGTTCTAATTTCATTCTTTTACATGTGGCTGTCCAGTTTTCCCAGCACCACTTATTGAAGAGGCTGTCTTTTATCCATTGTATATTCTTGCCTCCTTTATCAAAGATAAGGTGACCATATTGCATGGGTTTATCTCTGGGCTTTCTATCCAGTTCCATTGATCTGTATTTCTGGTTTTGTGCCAGTACCATACTGTCTTGATTACTGTAACTTTGTAGTATAGTCTGAAGTCAGGGAGCCTTATTCCTCCAGCTCCGTTTTTCTTTTTCAAGATTGCTTTGGCTATTTGGGGTCTTTTGTGTTTCCATACAAATTTTAAGAGTTTTTGTTCTAGCTCTGTGAAAAATGCCAGTGGTAGTTTGATAGGGATTGCACTGAATCTGTAGATTGCTTTGGGTAGTAGAGTCCTTTTCACAATGTTGATTCTTCCAATCCAAGAACATGGTATATCTCTCCATCTATTTGTATCATCTTTAATTTCTTTCATCAGTGTCTTATAATTTTCTGCATACAGGTCTTTTGTCTCCTTAGGTAGGTTTATTCCTAGATATTTTTTTCTTTTTGTTGCAGTGGTAATTGGGAGTGTTTTCTTAATTTCACTTTCAGATTTTTCATCATTAGTGTATAGGAATGCAAGAGATTTCTGTGCATTAATTTTGTATCCTGCTACTTTACCAAATTCATCAATTAGCTCTAGTAGTTTTCTGGTAGCATCTTTAGGATTCTCTATGTATAGTATCATGTCATCTGCAAACAGTGACAGCTTTACTTCTTCTTTTCCAATTTGGATTCCTTTTATTTCTTTTTCTTCTGATTGCTGTGGCTAAAACTTCCAAAACTATGTTGAATAAGAGTGGTGAGAGTGGGCAACCTTGTCTTGTTCCTGATCTTAGTGGAAATGGTTTCAGTTTTTCACCATTGAGTACGATGTTGCCTGTAGGTTTGTCATATATGGCCTTTATTATGTTGAGGAAAGTTCCCTCTATGCCTACTTTCTGGAGGTTTTTTTATCATAAATTGGTGTTGAATTTTGTCGAAACCTTTCTCTGCATCTATTGAGATGATCATATGGTTTCTCAGAAATACTTTTACACATGCACAAAGATATATGTTACAGGATGTTCATTGCTGCATGTTTGTAGTAGCAAAAAATTGGAAGTACCAAACGTCCCAAAATAGGGGAATGGTTACATAAAATGTGGTATGTTTTTATTAGCAAATAGTACACAGTCTTTAAAAAGAATTAGATAGGGCTTCCCTGGTGGCGCAGTGGTTGAGGTCTGCCTGCTGATACAGGGGACACGGGTTCGTGCCCCGGTCCGGGAGGATCCCACATGCCGCGGAGTGGCTGGGCCCATGAGCCATGGCCGCTGAGCCTGCGCATCCGGAGCCTGTGCTCCGCAACAGGAGAGGCCACAACGGTGAGAGGCCCGCGTACCGCAAAAAAAAAAAAAAAAAAAAGAATTAGATAGATCTCCATGTACTATCATGAAAAGATCTCCAATGTATATTAGGTTTAAAAAGCAAATTGTAGAACTTCATGTACAGTAATGATACCATTTTTTAAAAAGACAGTAAAGCTTATTTGTATAAATATATATGTACATAAATGCTGAGGAAGGCTGTGCACCAAACTTAACAGTGAAGGGACACTTCCACTTTTTATCCTATGTTCTTCTATATTGTTTTTGTATTTTTTTTTTACAGAAATGTGTTTGTGTGTCATTTGTATAAGTAAACAAAACCGAAAGGTAACCATTAATAGAATATAAATAGTTCATAGAACTTCCCAGCCACTAATAGTTAAAAAAAAAAAGGAAATTCAGTCAGTCCAGCAAAAGTAAGGAAGGGGGAAAAGAAACAACAAGAAAGTGTGATAATTAGAATTTTTTAAAAATGACGGGAATATGTACATCCATATACAGTTGTCCCTTGGTATCCACGGTGGATTGGTTCCAGGACCCCCTCGCCCCACCCCCTCCCCCTCCCTCTCCCTCCCCCCTCCCCCCTCCCGTCACCTCCCCCCTTCCCCCCTCCCCCTTGCCCTCACGTCCCCCCCACCCCCTGCAGGAATAACAAAATACCTGATGTTCAAGTCCCTTACCTGAAATGGTATAGTACATTCCACCCTCCGGATCCACTGATGCAGAACTGGTGGATACAGAAGGCTAAATGTACTATGCTGCCCATAAAAATGGTGAGGTAAATCTATGAATACTGACACGGAAAGATGTCCATGATATAATATTAAGCGAAATAAAAGTCACAGAACAATTCACACAGTGTGAACTATTTTTTTAAAAAAGCAAAAACTCTGTATATAGCTAACTATATAGAAAAAGATCTTTAATTAGCAAACTGTTAACTGAGGTTACCTTTGGGGATTGGGGGGAGCTGTCACCTCATTTATAGTCAAAGGTTGTTGAGACCTGGACATCTCTAAATGTACAGCTGACCATATTACTCCCTTCACTGCTTGAAGCCCTTCAGTGGGTTACCCATGACCTAATGGAGTGAATCCAAACTCTGGAGCATGCCGTACAAAGTTCGTCATGATCTGAACCCTGCCTGTCTTCGTCTCCTGCCATCCTCCCTGTAGGCCTATTGCACATCAGTCACACAGCATGGTCATGCTTGCATTTGCTTAAATGGGCCATGATTTTCCTCATACTTCCATGTCTTTGTACACATTGTTCCCTTTTTCAGGTAACCTGTAGATTTCCAGATCTCACCATCCTGATACTACAAATTAAGTTCAGATTTGTATAATTAGTGTACAAATAACAATTCCAAGCCCCCATCTTGTGGACCATGGGAAGTCTATTCTTCCACCAGGTTGGAGGGCGATTCCTCTAGCTCCTGAGTAATTTCAGGGAATCCAGGAGAAATGCTTAAATGTTCCAAAAATCTGTCCTAGTTGTCGTTTTCCATCTCTTCCAGGTATTCATTCTCCAAACTGCTATGCTCTAGCATTCAACTGATCACCACTTGCTGTCTTTATACTTAAACTTTTTTTTATTATATAATTTTAATATATACATAAGAATATGTGTGACATGTAATTTATGGAGCATAATAATAAAACAAAAATCCAAGAACCCATCATCAGCTTAAGAACTAGAACACTACCAATGCTTTTGAATCTATCTAAATTCTCCCTCTTTGGTTCCCCTAAAGCAGTCCCCTATCATGGATTTTGTGTTTATTATTTCCCTTCTATATTTTAAGTTTTATCACATTATATATCCATGAGTTTTCCTATCTTTGAGCTTTACAAAAAATTACCAAATTGTATGTATGTATTCTGTGATTTGCTTTTCTCATGTAACATTATTTCTGTGATTTATGCATGTAACTGCAATTTATTTTTCAATGCTGTGTAGTATTTTCTTGTGTGAATATACCACATTTAGTCATTCTGTCGAAGAATATTCTCTTGCCATTCTTTGAAGTCTGTGTCAAAGGTGATGCAGACTAGGAACAGAAAATCCTTAGTGTGTTTTGAATCACTTCGTCCTTTGTGCCACCACTAAACATTCTCCATGTATCTTTTTTTAGCACTTAGCATATTTAAGAGCAAGGGTCAGCAATTTTTTTTTCTGTAAATGACTAGGTAGGAAATATTTTACGCTCTGCGGGCCATATGGTCTGTTGCAGCTACTGAACTCTGTTGTTTTAGCACAAAAGCAGCCACAGAAAATATGTAGATGAATGAGTATGGCAGTGTTCCAATAAAACGTTCTTTATAAAGATAGGCAGCTGGCTGAGTTTGGTCCACAGGCCATTATTTCCCAAACCCTGCTCTAGTTCGTCTGAATTCCTGTAGCATTGTCCAATATTGTGGTCATACGTGCATCTGTATCATCTCATTTCTTTCTCATTATCTTATTTCCCATGCCTCATCACCCCCTCCTCCTGCCCTTTGTGATTCTGAGTTCCTATATCTAATGATGAGCCCAACTTGTCCAATTCCTGAACCAGTGTGGCTCAAAGCAAGAATTATTATCAGTAGCCACAGCTCCAACAGCAAGTAGGGTATAGAAGTAAGGCTCAGTGCTAAGAGGCCTAGGAATTGCTGTACCAGATTTGAGACTGGGATGCTGCCTTGATTTCTGTCCTGAGCACTCCAGGGTTTCTGGTTAAGACTGAAACTGCTCCTGAGAACTAGTCTCCTTGCAATTTCCTGAATATGCCTTATTCTCTCTCACCTTCAGGATTTAACTGTGCTCCCCATTTTCCTTTTTTGTGCCCCCCCATCCTTCCCACTCCCCTTTCCTGGCTAATTCCCACTTACCCTCTGGGATTTAAATTTACTTTCTGTGGAAGCTATTCTTAACTCCCCACCCCTACCCTTTCTCCACCCCACCACACCCTACCTTCCTAGGCTGTGCAGGTGTCTCTCCTCTGTGTTCCTATTATCAGCCTTTATCTGCTCTGCCCTGTAGTTGTATGCCTCGCCCACTAGGCCAGTTGAGAACAGTTTGAGGGCAAGGATTGTCTTTGTATACTCAGTGACTGGATCATAATGGGTCCTCGGGCAAGGTTTGTTCAGTGTTTGCCTGGATTTGGCTAGGAGGAGCTGGATTCAACCTTTGGTGAAGATCAGCCACTGGCTGAGGGTCCAGCCAGGGAATGGACTGATTTTCTATAACCAAACTGCCACTCTCTCTTTGAAGGTACATTGCTTGGTGCTGTGTGCTGTGTGCTTGATGATGGCCTGAACTAAATCCAAGCTTGGGCTCCTTTTGGGCACTGTGATTTGGCTCATCTCCATAAAGGAGTTGTTTCATTATTCCTCATTTTTTCCTCCTGGTGAGTGGGACTCTGAACGTTTTTTCCTAACTTGTCTATTACTTGAAACATTTTTATGGCATGTCTCCTTACTAAATTATAAACTATGGGAAGTACTGTATTTGGAGTTAGAGAAAAGCTGGGTTTGGTTTAAGTCTGTGCTTTGTGACTTTGGCAAGTCATTTTAACCTCCTGCCCTGAGCATGTTTCTCATCTGTAAAATGGGGATGGCACTTGACCTATTTCACAGTGTGGTTATGAGGATAAAATAAGATTGTGTGTGAAAGTGCTTTGAAAAACTGTAAAATCAACTGCAAATGGAATTTTGTATTAGTTCTGTATTCCCTTATGACATCTGTAGTCCCTTATGACATCTAGCACCATGCCTTGCCCAGAGTAGTTTGCTCAATACATTTTTGCTGAATGACCAAATGAATTGGCAAGATATATAATGCTATCTGTGGGAATAAAGAACATTTAATAGAATCAGGAAAAACAGATCATTTGGCAATAGAAACATCCATATGGTGAGTGATAATTCAAAAGTTGGGCATTTATGGATAGCTCCAAACCTACATTCCCAATGTCTGCTCTTTGTTTTGCTTATTTAAAAAATTTAAATTTTCTTTTAACATGATTTTGGCAGCTGAGATAAGCTGTCAAATTTGACTTGATGCTAAATATGCAGTCCTCTCAAAGCAGGGTTGGCCCCAGGCAATACTGTGAGGTCAGCAAATGTACTCTCAGAAATCTTTCCTCCCTTGATGGTAACTGTCCTCCCCTACCCACATTGCAGTGCCTACACATAGTTCTGTTTACCTCCAGGCACTTAGGACTTTTGTATTATCTTTTGTTCCCAAGAAGCATTCACCTAAAAGGGTCAGGAACTAAGTCTTCCTGGCTAATTTGCATTTGAAAAAAGGATTCCTAGAGAAGGCGGCTATTTTTATCAAAAGGAATGAATAAATAATTGTGAAATTTCAGGCATTAAAAGGAATACAAAGGCTTATCAGCCTCATTCAAATCACAGTGGTACTTATTTCACGTACAGTTGTGGCCTCAACCCTGGAGTTATGTAGAATCACCCAGAGAGCTTCTTAAAAAAACTGATAATTGAGGCCCTACTTACTGAGATTCTAATTCCGTTGGACTAGGTGCAGACCTGGGCAAAGGTGTTTTTTTAAAAACTCCCCAGGCAATTCTGTTGTGCAGTTAGAGTTGGGAACCTCTGATTTAAACCTAAATTGTCCCTGCTCTTAAGAAAAGCTGAAGCCATTGGAAGATCAAACCTTAAAGCAGGGTGGGGGTGGAAGGGCTGTGAGAGTCATTGATAAAGTGAGCAGAAGTTTAAAAATAGGCCCAGCAACTCCATAAGAAGCAAGTGCTTGGCAGCACCAAAGGAAGAAGTAATCTGTGACTGATATGTCCCCCACTCCCAAACCCCCAGGGGAAACTGCCTGTCCCTAACTGTTGCTCCTTAAAAATCTACTTTCCAGATGGTGCACAGGTTATAACAGTAGATAAAATCTCTTGAGATAAGGAGATAAGTACTCTAATGGTTGATGTACCCAAGTCAGTAAATATTCAGTTGATGAGATAACTTTACATAGAAATGATTTTGTTAAAAACATGAGATCTGTGTCATTTATTTACATTTTACTGAACACCATAGGTTCAGCATTTGTTAGTAAATTCCTTGCTTTATAAAGCAACTCCAGGATGGACAAAGGGTGAATTCACATTGTATAGCTGGATCATCGTTGCTTAAGCTTTGGCCTTGGTCATCCCCTATCAGTCCTTTGCTACTGATAGCATAACAAAACCCTTATTATGATATGTTTACTATGTCACCACTGCTAGGTCTGACTCCTCTGTATTTCCCTCCTTCAGAGATGGTCCTTACAAAAAGTGGGTAGAGAACGTGCTTTTACCCAGCAGTTGTGTTTTCTGGACGCGTTCTTAATGCTTGCTGCGGGAACATCTTTCTGAGCAAGCAGTTATCTCCTATTTTTAAGGAAGATCCCACCCATGGATAACAAGGCTTCAAGGAGTGAGTATTCACTGACAAACCCCTCCTCAGAGATGTCTGGAGAAGACCCCAAACCACGCACCCAGGGGAATCTCCATGATCAAAAAAGGGAAACTGGTTACACTCTGCCTTTTTAGAGAGATGCCTATAAAAATAGGGGAATGGACATTAGATAGTCCTCTGTGTTTATTTGTATCTCTTCCTTTATGCATATACTTACCTTTATAAATAGCTACAGATTTATTTATTTACTTGATTAAAAGAAGGCCAATAATAACTCTACCTCATCTGGCAGCATTGTAAAGTTTTATTAATGTTTCTAAGATATGAGTTGAACTCACCAGATGAAAGATTCTGTATATGGAATATGTTAAGTGCCCAATCGGGTTTAGTGTGATAATGGCCATAATTGTATGGTGTCCTCCATTGCACGACTTGATTATTGTGGTTTCATTGAGTTAACCTTGAAAAGTGTATTTTAATGCTGAGAATGTCTTTAATATTGGTTGGCAAACATTTGGATATATAGAATATAAGCTTATGTTTTAGTTAGCCCCAATTAGTCGATTCTTGATGTAAAAGATGTTTTACAAAGCAATGTGGGTTTTTCTTCCTTTTAAATTGGTCCGAAGTTCCAAAAAGACACAGTCCTGGTCTTCATACATCACATAGTAATATCTAAGTTGGTTTGTGCCACAAAATGTAAATGTTAAATTTAAAAAATTACATAAATTACGTATCCATATTAAGATGTGCTAAATATGTGAGAATTGACCTGGCACAAAATAAATTAAGACTGTAAAATGTTAAAAGGAAGATTTTTTAAATTAATTTATTTATTTATATAAATTTATTTAGTTATTTAATTTTGGCTGAGTTGGGTCTTTATTGCTGCGCACGGGCTTTCTCTAGTTGTGGCGAGCAGGGGTTACTCTTTGTTGCGGTGCAGCCTTCTCAATGTGGTGGCTTCTCTTGTTGTGGAGCACGGGATCTAGGGCGTGCGGGCTTCAGTGGTTGTGGCGCACAGGCTTAGTTGCTCTGTGGCATATGGCATCTTCCCGGACCAGGGCTCGAACCCGTGTCCCCTGCATCGGCAGGCGGATTCTTAACCGCTGCACCACCAGGGAAGTCCTCAAAAGGAAGATTTTTATTAACCACTAAGAAAAAAAGAAAAAATATTTTCCTATGAAACTCACTTAAGGATATTTCATGGAAAACTTAACTAGTAGGTTAGACTACTGGGTCATTCAAAGTGAGCTAGAGCTCAAGAGTCAGCTCTGTGCTTTTAGAGCTAACATGTAATGTGGAAGACTGAAGGGCTTAGATAACCGTGTCAGATTGGGAGCTATGATTACTACCACGTAGTTGAATATTAACAGGATTCAGCTATCCTGTATGTTAGTATAAAAGTTTATCTTTGTATGGCACTAATTTTTGTAATTTTTAAAATAGCTAGCACTTCCATACACCCTTCTGAGGAATATAATTACATGAATTAGAACAAGGCCTACTTTTTTTTTTCTTTTTTTTGGTCTTGAAAAGTCCCTGGTTAAAATACAAATCCTCCTAGAAAGGGTACCACTTTGGGCCATTATCAGCTGGCCCATCCATACACCCTTCTAAGGAATATAAGTACATGAATTAGAACGACCTTTATCATTGTCCTGAAAAGTAGCCAGTTAATCCTCCCTTATGAAGACATGGCATTATTTTATTCTCATTCAATGAAATACTCAATTCAGTAAGTATTTACTCTGAATTTACACAGTTGTTCAGCACCGTGTGAAATGTGAGACAGAATAAAAGAGGGTTTAATATTTTCGGATATCTTCCCTGGCCTTAAGAGTTTATAGTCTCATTTTGGACAGGAACAACAACACGGTTCATTCGAAACAGGTAGGAGTCCATCTCCCCCCTTTGAGGCCTCTTATCTCTCTTCTCTGTGGCCCTGGGGCCTTAGTTCCATTAGAGCCTTGCTTTCAGCCTGTTGTCATCAAACAGCACAAAGCTGATAGTGGCCCAAGTTGGTGCCTTTTCTAGGAGGATTTGCTTTTTAACCAAGGACTTTTCAAGAAAATAAAAAGTGGACCTGTGTAAACAAAATTAAGAAAACTGATTTATTCTTAGGGTTCTGATTTGTCTATCTCAAACTATACAATACAAACTGCTTTCACTCCATCCATAATCCTGTCACTACCCTGCTTTTAAAAGCCCAGTTTGGTCTCCATACCATCTACCCTACCCTACAGGGTAGACTCCAAAATTTTTGGCTTCATGTTCCAGGCATCCTTGAGCCTCATTTTTCTTACTTTCAACCAGACATACTACTTTCCAGCCTCACTGCACTTTCCATTTTTCCATAAACAGGCCAGGCCCTTTCACGACTCCCTGCTTTGCCCCTGTTTCCACTGCCCAGGATGCCTTTCACCCTCTCTCCTCTTGTCTTTTTGGAAACTTCCTCTTTGAGACCCAGCATAAACCTCAATTCCTCTGTGAAGCTCTTCCTGACTATTCCAGAATTCTCTCAAATGTCTTGTTTCACCTGTTGCCGCAGCACTTTGTACGTTGGTTATAGTACTGTTATAGAAATTAGTTTTGAGACTCTTCTCCCTCTGGCTTCTTGATGGCAGGACCTGGTATAGTGTCTGGCATACAGTCTTTCAGTACATGCTCCTTGAATGTTTCCGCAGTTAGAAAGATCAACAGGTTGGCAAATTTAGTTTTATTTGACATTGTGTTCTCCTACATCCCCTCCCCCCAATACCCTCAGGTTAAATAAAAACTCCCAACAGGGGATTTACACGGTTTATTGTTGCTAATTTAACCAAATTTAGAGGTTTGTTCTTAGGATTACTTCGTTTTAAAATTTGCACTCATGTACTATATTGGTAGAAAAGATTGACTTTTGCCAATATTGTTGTCCTAAAACGTCTTGAGACAAAACGTATGAACCAGGATTTGGTAAAAGAAGTGGCTCTGTTTAGTCTGTAAATTACTGAGTTAATGATTGATGGGGCTTGGGGTTGGTCCTGGGAATTGTGTTAGGGAGAAGTGTTAGTTACCTTCCTGTTTCTTGGCCTTAAAATGCACCTTTAAATCGGCCTTCCCTGGTGGGACAGTGGTTAAGAATCCGCCTGCCAATGCAGGGGACACTGGTTCGAGCCCTGGTCTGGGAAGATCCCACATGCCATGGAGTAATTAAGCCCGTGCCATGGAGCAACTAAGCCCGTGCACCACAACTACTGACCCTGTGCTCTAGAGCCCGTGAGCCACAACTACTGAACCCGCGTGCCTAGAGCCCGTGCTCCGCAACAAGAGAAGCCACCGTCAAGACACAACGCAACCAAAAAATAAATTAATTTAAAAAAAAAAGAATGCACCCTTAACTCTAGCCAGCCATCTTAGAAAATGCTCCTGGTAGGAAGGTAAAAGGATTTGCAACTACATTACTGAGAAAGGTATCAAAACACTCAGTATTGGGTCAGCTGTGTCCTTGACATAAAAGAGAAACAATTTATAGCTCAACCGAATGAAAAACTCATTTTTCTTTCTATATAAGTTCTTTTTCTTTTCCTTTCCTATCTTAACATCATGACATTCCTCCCTAGCATTAGGCATAATGGCATGATTCTATTTTCCTCCATTTCGGGTTACTCCTCTCGCCTTGCAACCCCTCCTTATTCCTTTATCGCTTTCAAAGTTTCCATTCTCCGTTCCCTTACTTTTACTCCCTCCCTCTTTTTTCCCAGCTAGCTCACCCCGCCCCTCACCGTCACCACCTTCCCTCCCCTTCAGGCTCCTTCCCGCTCCTTCTCCCGCCACCACCCCTCCCTGCCCGCCTCGCGTTCAGGAAGCTCCAATCAGGAGCTCCGAAGGTGTCTCGAAGGCCCGCCCCCTCCTCCCTTTCCACTTCTCTGCCCCCCCCTTCTCCCTCCCCCACCCCACCCCCACTCAAGTCCTGCGGACCTGGGGGCTTCGGGATCTGGGCGCTATGAAAAGTGTCTGCTCAGTCACTTCCGGTAAGGGCGTTGCGGCGCGAAGCTTCCCGCGGGACCGTTTAGGAGGGGGTGGAAGTAACCGGTGGGCCGGGGGAGGAGAGTGCTGCCTGGGAAGGGGAGCGGGAGAGGGAGGCGGAGGGAGAGCAAGCGCGAGCGTCTCGGGTGCCTCAGCGGCCCCTTTCCCGCCGCCTCGCCACAAGCCAGCTCCCCCGCCCCCCGGCCGCCTGCAGTGCTGCTCTCCACCCCCCACTCTCGCGGACTAACACCGCCCCTCCCTCGCCGCCGCGTGACCGGAAGTGGCGCCATCTTTAGCTTCTTGTGCTATTGACAATAACAAGCTCCGGTTCTCTCCCCCTCCCCCCTCCCCCCAACCACGGCATCTCCCCTCCCAGAGAGAGGGAGAAAAGGAGGAGGAGCTGCAGCCTCACAGACTTACTGAGTCGCTCCTGCAGAAAGGGGGGAGAGAGACCGAAAAGCAGGGGAGGGGGACGGCACGGCCGTTTACCTGTCTGCCTCCTCATTCGCTCTCCCCCCTTGTTCTGCTCACTCCTGGTGTCAGCCTATCCTCCTTCCCAAACCCTCCCATTCCCCCGGTGGAGCCCCCCCTTCACTTTCCTTCTCGTCCTCTGTGTTTCTCCTCTCTTTCTTCCCTTCCCCCTCTAGCATTGCCACCTTTTCTCCTACACGCACTCAGGCATATAAACGTAGGTTTTTGATGCTCGTCTGCCTGTTGACCCCGCTATTTTCATGTTTCCAACAGGTTTTTCTTCCCCCAATCCCTCAGCTGCTGCTGCTGCTGCTCAGGAGGTCAGATCTGCCACTGATGGTAATACCAGCACCACTCCGCCCACCTCTGCCAAGAAGAGAAAGTTAAACAGCAGCAGCAGCAGCAGCGGCAGTAACAGTAGTAACGAGAGAGAAGACTTTGATTCCACCTCTCCCTCCTCTTCCACTCCTTTACAACCCAGGGATTCGGCATCCCCTTCAACCTCGTCCTTCTCCTGCCTGGGGGTTTCAGTGGCTGCTCCCAGCCACGTACCGATACAGAAGAAGCTGCGTTTTGAAGACACCCTGGAGTTTGTAGGGTTTGATGCGAAGATGGCTGAGGAATCCTCCTCCTCCTCCTCCTCATCTTCACCAACTGCTGCAACATCTCAGCAGCAGCAACTTAAAAATAAGAGTATATTAATCTCTTCTGTGGCTTCGGTGCATCACGCAAACGGCCTAGCCAAATCTTCTACCACCGTCTCTAGCTTTGCTAACAGCAAGCCTGGCTCTGCTAAGAAGTTAGTGATCAAGAATTTTAAAGGTAACCAAGGCCAAAATCCATAATCACCTAAGGATTTGACACTTGAGTGGTCACGTGCTCTATTTCTGTTAATATATTAAACAGTATAGAGGTGGCCTAATGTTTTATGCATAATCAATGAGGTGGAGGGAGGTCCCTTTTGGGTGGAGGGTTCATTTTCCGGGGTGGTTAGTATCCTTGTGCTGAAGCAGACACCAGGTGTTTCTGTGCAGTATTTTGAGGTCTGTCTCAGCCTATTGTATCTGATCTGTTATGCCTTATAACACTGACAGTCGATATGATTGATCCGGATTTTACAGGTGAGAAATTTGTATTCTAAAAAGGTTTATTTATTTCAGGTGCATAGTGAACCTTGGCACTGCTGGGATTTTTATTTTTATCCTTCAGTAGGCCACGTTATCTAGTCCCTAGAAATGCAGGTAGGACTAGTGATTTTTTTCATGTTCAAAGAAGACTTATAGTTAGATTTATAATGTTGAATACTACACTCTTGAAACTCATTGTGGAAGCAATAGTTGGAGAAAAGTATTTATGATCTCTTCATTTCTTTCCAAAGGTAGGGTTTGGAAGTGAAAATACTGTGTATACACAGTAGTAACTCTGTGTACCACTAGTCTAAAGATAGGAACAATTACTACATCTTTTTTTTTAATCACTGAAATGGGTCTTAAAGTACTGACCTGCAACTTTTACGAAAATTTGTTCATTTCAAGTTTTTGAGATACGTGCTTGAGAGTACTGTGAATGCATTGATGCAAATGTAAAATCAACAATTTTTTTAAATGTAATTGAGCTGAATTACTTTTTAATCTCTTGAGTGTGTTTCTGTTTCTCTGACTTTTTCGACACTCTTAACTGGCAAGTAGTGGATGCTAGAATGTTTATTAAATGGGCAAGTAAAATGAATGAACTAAAGTAATATTTACCAGAACAGTGCCTTGTGGCTAAATATTAGTATTGAGAAAATTAGATTCTCCATGCTTGTATTTTCAACATTAGTGTGGAAATCAGTAATATGCTCTATTTTGTTTTAAGCAGAGTATAGTGTTGTTTATTTTTAACCTTTTCTTTTTTCTATCACTCCTCTCCCACCTCCAGGCTCTCAAGGGTTGTAATCTTTCTGATTTAATAGTAGACTTTTCTGAAGTAAATATGAATTGTAGTTGACTAATTTGTTCACTGTTTTATTTAAAATATATCAATTTAATACCCAAGGATTTTTTAAAGAGATGAGCTATGACCCTAATTGCATTTGTATACCGGTTTCAGAGATTTTGTTTGGGTTTTTTTCTCCCCCTCCCAAAATAAAAACACATTATTAAGGTATCTGGATGTTTTAATTTAAAAAAGCCTCATTGCTGGTCAGTGAAGTTTAAAGCCTGGATTAAGATGTACCTTTCCATTCTGAAAGTGCTACATAGGTTCTGGAGTTGTTTGGATGTTTTAATTTTTTAATATTTTACTCTGCTCATAAATGCAGTTTAAATCAAAACATGAATTAAGATGTTTCTCTCCATTCCTGTAGATGCTACATAAATAAGGGGGTCAAACAGACCTGAGTTAGAATCCCAGTTTTACCATTGACTAGCTATGGTGACCTTGGGCAAGCCTTACTAAATGAGTCTTCCAGCCTCAGTTGCCAAATAAGGATAATAATACTTTCCTTAGGACATTATTAGGAAAATTAAGATGTTTATAAAGTACCTTGTACATGGTAGGCACTCAGTATTTTACATTTCAGGTACAAAATTCATGTTGACTTTGGTTTACACATGATGGAATAGGATCAGGATTGTTAATTTTTTGTTTGTCATTCTTGAATTTTTATTTTTTGAAGCAATTCAGTCAATAGCAGGAAAAACCCCTCACCTTCAGTTTTAATAGGTGAGTCAAAATGACTTACACAGTATTCTGGCATTTCAAATTTTATTCTTTATACTAAGCCTAAATATAATGGTTACTTTAATAGTTAGATATAATACTTATAACAATTTACCCTTAAAGAGCAGTAATACTAGTATTTTGTGAGTCTTTTCATTACTATATCCTACATATTATTCTGATTATCAACCTTTTACATATCATCTAGATAAGCCTAAATTACCAGAAAACTACACAGATGAAACATGGCAGAAACTGAAAGAAGCAGTGGAAGCTATCCAGAATAGTACTTCGATTAAGTACAATTTAGAAGAACTCTATCAGGTATGTATTAACTTGGATTACCAGATTTGGTTAGCGTAAATTGAGGTGAAATGTATATGGATTTTACTTTCTGAAATGGGTGCTTATGTAGATTTTTGGTTCCCTTCTAATTACAATTTCTTGATTAATATATGCGCTCTGTTTTATAATCAGACCATATGTTCTGACATAAACTATGGGTACAGTCTTATTGGTATAAATTGGGCTTATCGTGGACCCTTCTAATTAGGATTTACAGTTAGGAGTACCTAGCTGTAATAAGTTTGACCTATAATAGAATCCTATAGCCTGGATCCCAAGTACTTCTTGCTAAGTGGTGTTACCTATATAGGAAAGCCCTCAAGAAACGCAGATATTCTCCATATACTTTATTCTACGTCTTTGCTGTTAGCATACTTTTGCCATTTCTTTCTCTTCTTTATGTTTGTCTTTTCTCCTGGTCTACAAGACATACCTTAGCCCAGAAATGATCAGCAGGTTGTAGTTCAGCAACTTGGTCTGAGGTTCAGGTTTGTTTCTTTTGCTTAACAAATGGATCTGTATTTGAAGTGTTGAACGTAAATATACAATTAAGGGCAATTCCTGATTTAGACTTCTTGCTACCAAGATACTTTGACCTACTGTATTTTTGCCACAACCAATTCAAGAAGTTACTTTCCATTATAGAGTCAGCAGTTTCATATTAAAAAAAAAATCCAATGGCTTGAGTTTTTGTATTGATGAGTACTTTGTAAGAAATTATGTTGGTTCAGTTTATCAGAATTCGTAGTTTTCATCTATTCATTTTAGTTGTAGAGATAGTTTGGTGATGGACAAACAGTGGATTAGGAGTCAAAAGACAAAGGGATCTAGTTTTGGCTCTATTACCCTTGTGGTCTTGGGCAAGGTACTAAACCTCTCTCAGCTTCTGTTTCCTCCTTTGTAAATGGGGGAAGAACTCCTGCTCTATCTACCTCACAGCGTTGCTTATAAGACTCAAATAAGATGTTTGTGAAAAACACCTTGAAGCACTACGATAGAAATATAAGTTGATGTTATCACTAGTTAAACTTTTTCATAAGGCACAGTATGACTTTTTCACTTGTAATAGGTCAATTGAGATCACCAGTTTCTGTTGCTGTTTAAATTTAATGCGTCAATGCATGCCAAACAGAACGGTGCCGAATACATAGTAATGATGCTGTGTAATATTATAAGCATTATAATGCTATGTAAGTGTCAGGTAGTAGTCAGTAGTAGTACTAAGGTATTAAGGATAAGCCCACCTCATTTGGCTATGTTGGTATATTGCACATGTGGCTCCTGAGTTGTACAGTAATAAAAGTTGAATGACAGTTGGAAAGGCCTTAAGCAATTATGTGGTCCAGTATATTTTCTTTGTATAGTGTATGTGACAGCCTACAAAGTAGGATTATCTCATTTAAGCATTATAGAAACCCTTTGTGAAGTAGATAAGGTAGTAGTTATCATCCCTATTCTATTGATGAGGAAATGGAGTCTCAGGGACTCCAAAGTCTAGAGTCGTGTATTGGCAGAGCAGGGGACTTAAACCGAGACGCCCAAGTTTTTAGTCCAGTGCACTTTCACTAATACACCACAGCACTTCACATACCTCTGTAGTGCAGTGTTTGAAGCAAATAGTCTTACTTTAGGAAAAGAAACTTTGTCATCAAAGAAGGTAATTTTTGGGGGCTTCCCTGGTGGCGCAGTGGTTAAGAATCCGCCTGCGAGCGCAGGGGACACGCGTTTTTTTTTTTTAAGACAGTTGGGTCTTCTTACTTTTTTTAAAATAATTAATTAATTTATTTATTTTTGGCTGTGTTGGGTCTTTGTTTCTGTGCAAGGGCTTTCTCTAGTTGTGGCAAGCGGAGGCCACTCTTCATCGTGGTGCGCGGGCCTCTCACTATCGTGGCCTCTCTTGTTGCGGAGCGCAGGCTCAGTAGTTGTGGCTCACGGGCCTAGTTGCTCCGCGGCATGTGGGATCTTCCCAAACCAGGGCTCGAACCTGTGTCCCCTGCATTGGCAGGCAGATTCTCAACCACTGCCCCACCAGGGAAACCCGGGGGACACGGGTTTGAGCCCTGGTCCAGGAAGATCCCACATGCCGCAGAGCGGCTAAGCCCGTGCGCCACAACTACTGAGCCTGCGCTCTAGATCCCACGAGCCACAACTACTGAGACCCCATGCCACAACTACTGAAGCTCGTGTGCTTGATCCCATGCTACGCAACGGAAGAGGCCACAGCAATGAGAGGCCCACACACTGCAGCGAAGAGTAGTCCCCACTCGCTGCAACTAGGAAGAAGCCTGCACGCAGCAATGAAGACCCAACGCAGCCAAAAATAAATAAATAAATTAAAAAAAAGAAGGTAATTTTTTTCATTCGTGCTTGTATATGGTGTTTCTTTGGATTTGCTGGCATACAGCATCTTTAATTTCAGTAATGTGTTACTTTACATATTTCATATTTCTGACATTTAAAAAAAATTATTTATCTCACGGGCTCTTTAGGTGTGGCATGCTAACTCTTAGTTTCAGCACGCTTGTGGGATCTAGTTCCCTGACCAGGGATCAAACCTGGGCCCCCTGCATTGGGAACTCAGAGTCTTAACTGCTGCACCAACAGGGAAGTCCCCATACTTATAACATATTGATTGTAGTTGCTAATGAACCCTATTTACTTTACCTTGAATATTTTTCTAGAGCTTTTGGGTTAAAAAAATATTTTTCCTGGTAAGTTGATTCTGTTAAATCCCTTTGTGTTTCAAGAGCTCATAGCTCACATTTTTTGTTTTTCCTTTATTGTACTTCAGAATTCTTTACCTGCTGTTGTTCAGTTGCATTTCTTTAGCCTAAAGTCAGTGTTACAACTTTTCACTCTTTGCATTTTTCATAATACTTTCCTACTTCTGTAATAATAAATTCAAAAGCATTTGTTTCTAGCTCTTTTGCTGTTTTTGACCTTAATTTTATAAATGCTCCTTGGGATTGTTCTCAGAAAGATTATTTTGAGGTGTTCAAGTTCAAAAAAGAGGATAAAAGGATAAAGGGAGTAAAATTATTTCATACCATCTGGATTTCAGGTGCTTGTTGGATTTTTAAACAGGTTGAAATGTAATTTAAAAGTACTCTTCTAAAATTGAAACAATATAGAAGTATGTAGTGTACCAAACAAAAGTTCTCCAAACTCCTCAGCACACACCCCCCACCCCCGTCCCTGAAGTAAACACTTACTTGGCATATGTCTATGCAGAACTTTTTTCTATGAATGAAAAACCATTTTGCTTTAAGGCTTAAGCATGGAAGTCTTCCCTAGTGTGGATTGCATATACTACCTCATAAGTTTTTAATTTCTAGAAAAGAACGTGCTGTTCTGAGTATATTTGCAATAAGTAAACGTTGTGTTTTAAAAGTGATTTAAAGTGTGACTTGTACCTGAGTTTAAAAATTATCTTTCCGGGCTTCCCTGGTGGTGCAGTGGTTGGGAGTCTGCCTGCCACTGCGGGGGGCGCGGGTTCGTGCCCCGGTCCTGGAGGATCCCGCGTTGCCGCGGAGCGGCTGGGCCCGTGGGCCATGGCCGCTGGGCCTGCGCGTCCAGAGCCTGTGCTCCGCGGCAGGAGGGGCCACGGCGGTGAGGGGCCCCGGTACCGCAAAAAAAAAAAAAATTATCTTTGCTCCACAACCTTGAAATCCTGTTAAGAGTGAGGCAGTGGTTCATGTTGTTTTGGTTTGGGTTTTTTTTGTTTGTTTGCTTGTTTGTTTTTGATTGACTACAGATAGGAGTATGGTTAAATGCACTGACTTTTGAGTTGTTCAGCCTGCCTTAGATTTGAGATCTGCCACTCATGATAACTTTGGGTGAGTTACTTCTCTAAGCCTTGGTTTCCTCATTTGCAAAATGGGGAGACTACCTATATGGCAGGGTTGTTCAGTTGTAAATAAAATACTGCAAAAACGTACTTACTACACTGCCTGCTGTATGTCCGTGTCATCAGTGATGATGATGATAAATAGTATTTGAGTCTTTAAAAAAGGTATCTTTAAGATTATGTTTTATTATACATCTCTAAAGCCACACATGTTTTTAAATTCTAAATCCACACTGGGCCAGAACAGCTGGCTGATAAATAGATTACATCCCAGATATGCATCAGAAAACATCATTAGCCAAAGTGAAAAAATAATAGAAAAAGAGAACTCTCTAGGAACAGTGTCCCTCTGCACTGCTCAAGAATGTGTCTTGTTTTTATATGTAGTATCTTAATAGTTGGCATCTTGGTTTTGGTGTGTGACTTTTTTACTAAGTGATATTTTAAGTAATGGGATTATTTTCCTCATGTTCTCAGCCTTGTGTGAATAGCTGTGCAGTGTTTTTAAATCAGCTACCTTTTTTGGAGCTGGCTGGTTTCTGTATGAGTGTTACATTTATTCTTAGTATAAATTTTTAGCTATTATCTTTGAAGGTAAGCTTAGTCCATACTTCAATTCTGATGAAAATAATTTCATCATTAATAATGAGAACTCTTGTTTGGTTAGCTTTTTGTGAAATAAATTTTAAATAATGGAGCCTTTCAATTAATGATTCATTCATCAAGTACATGACCGCAAGACTGGAAGCAAATAGTGCATCCATCTGAGTATAGGTTATTTTCCATTGTAAAATCAGGTTTCTTAAGCAGTCAGTGGAGAGCAGGTAGTAGATTCTTAGCAGAGGTGACAAGCTATTATATTCTATGTTGATGACTAGGTATTATGTTCTGTAAGTTTAACCTTTGATGTGTTTAAGCTAAGTCTGTCACGTTACTATTATTCCTGTTTTTACTGGATTGTTAATACTATCCCTGCTATTTATCCAAACTACAAATTCTTAGTCCTTGATAATTTGTCTTATTTAAGCTCTTTTTACTAGATGTAAAAAGAGAAATAATTTAGGTTTCATTGTTCGGCTTCCTTTCTGCAAATTCTTAGTTTTTGATATATTTTGATTATCTTATTTTAGGCATTTTTACTAGATGTAAAAAGAGAAATAATTTAGGTTTCATTGTTCGGCTTCCTTTCTGAAAATTCTTAGCTTTTGATGTATTTTGATTATCTTATTTTAGGCATTTTTACTAGATGTAAAAAGACATAATTTTGAGTTTTATTGTTGTATCAGTTGTTGAAAAGTTTTGTGGTATGCTTTTCTTTCTCTCTTTAAACATTATGGTTTGAAAAATAAGCCCCAACCTGTTAGGCCAGTGACCAAAGTTCAGCACCCTGGTGGGAATTTAATTTCTTAAGTGTCTGTTGTTGCTAAATCAGAAAATTTTCCAGATTTCCTCCCTTACCATTTATTTTTGCATCTTTCTATTTTTATCCTTATTTTAATCCTCTTCATTTTTTTATTCTAGTCTTCTTACCCTCATTTCCACTCTTTTCCTCGTCCCAAATGCAAGCTTATGTGCCTTTGCTGTTTCTAAATCTTATATTCTGCAAATTTCAGGAACTATAGTTTTGCATTTCATTTGCTACACGTTTATATTTTCTTAGGAGTTTTTTTTTTCTTCAGACAAACATGTGTTTGATGCAATGTATGAATTTTGGAGGGAAGGGGCTGGGATTTAGAGGAATAAAAGTTAAAACCTTATTAGAATGTTTTTATCTTATATCCAACTACCTGCAAAAAGGATTTAAGGCAGCATATTTAACCAGTAGTGATTGGGAGCTTAAGTAGAAAGATAGTTTTATTTAAGAGACTTATAGAATTATCCAGAATGTTTAATACAAATAGTTATCTGTGAAACAAGGTTATATTAGTAATAATTATACCAGATCAAACTTCTAGGGATTTCCAGAGTGTTTACTGAAATGTAAAATGATACATGTCTAAAAGTGCTTTTCAAAGGTCTGGAATAAAATAGAGTTTACCTCAAGCTCCTCAGTAGTGATTTAACACTTATTCATGTTTCTATCCCAGCACCTAACAGGACAGAGTACTTAGTAAACACCCCATTCTTGTTGAATCAGTGACTGTGTGACTGCTTACTGTGTGCAAAGCTGGACAAATGCCATGGGCATATAGAGATCACTTAGTCCTTGCCCCTAAGGTGCTTATATTCTAGTAGGCTCATGAAATTAGTAGTTTGTGACCAGCATTTTTAAAAAAAGGTAAAATAGAAAATATCGGAGTACATCACACATAGTAATGGTAAGTACAGTTTCATGAAGATTTTGTTTCAATTACATAAATTTTATGTATAATGGATTGTGACATAAAATGTATTTCTTACTGTGGCTTGTCAAAAACTTTTGGAAGCCACTGTTTTAGGCACACATGATTGCTCCAAACAAACCTTGCTTGAAAGTGAGCAAAGCAGAGTATTTAGATCACGAGGTGTATGGAAGATTATAGACAGACATGAGAGTAAAATAATGGTACTATTGAGCCTTGAATGCCGTGCTAAAAAGTATGGTGGTGGGGAAGATAGGGCTTTATTGGGGGAGGCAATACTTAAGTTTTTTTAATAGTTAGAATATTCATCTGGTTCAAAGCCCCAAAAGTATTACAGAGCATGTAGTAAAGTTTCACTTCCACTCCATCTTCCAACCCTGCTCCCCCAGCTAATAACCCTCTTGACAAACATAATTGGGTGTATCATTCCAGAAATGGTTCATGTGTGTAAAAACAACTGTGTGGAGGTTTTTATTTTGCGGTACGCGGGCCTCTCACCGTTGTGGCCTCTCCCGTTGCAGAGCACAGGCCCAGTGGCCACGGCCCACGGGCCCAGCCGCTTTGCAGCACACGGGATCCCCCCGGACCAGGGCACGAACCCGCGTCCCCTGCATTGGCAGGCGGACTCTCAACCACTGCGCCACCAGGGAAGCCCTGTGTGGAGGTTTTTTTAATTAATTTTCTTTCTTTTTTTAAATTTACATAAATGATAGTAGACCATGCACCATACCATTCAGTCCTTTGTATTTTTTTATACCACTTACGGGATTTCTCCATAAATGGTACCTGAAGAGCTTGATGGAAAAGTTCTTAAGGAACGGAAATTACTAGATCTGGTCTATATGTTAAGCAGTCAAGGCTAAATTAGAGAAGCAGGATGTTCTCTTCCATCTTGACCTTCAAAACTCACCTTAGATCTTCCTGCCTTTCCCTTTCCTTCTGTTGTTGCTTCTCGTATCTTAAACCATTCTCCAGCTAAACACAGCTGAAGCTGTATGCATATGAAGACCAGCTTAATTCTCTTATTTCTCACTATTCCCATAAGCTCTTTATCTATTTCCCACTGGGTCTTTGGGACTCCACCTCTTTACTTGTGCTCCGGAAGCCTTTCCTGACTTGCCTCTGCCCTAAAGATTGGGTTAGGGACCTCACCTCTATCTTATCCCCATCATAGCACCCAACACAGTATCTTGTAATTATATGTTTTCCGACCAGTTTTCTCCTTACACTGTAAGCCCCTTCTGTGTGCAGGACACATTGCTAGTTATAGGTACATTAGGGGTTTTTTTTGTTTGTTTGTTTTTTGGGTTTTGGGTTTTTTTTGCGGTCCGTGGGCCTCTCACTGCTGTGGCCTCTTCCGTTGCGGAGCACAGGCTCTGGACGCACCGGCTCAGCGGCCATGGCTCACGGGCCCAGCTGCTCCGCGGCATGTGGGATCTTCCCGGACTGGGGCATGAACCCGTGTCCCCTGCATCGGCAGGTGGACTCTCAACCACTGCGCCACCAGGGAAGCCCTACATTAGTTTTTTTGAATATTTACTATATTCACCTGGTTCAACGCCCAAAAAGTATTAAAGAACATATAGGTACATGAGCACATGGTCTCTTTCTGTCATTAAGGAGAGTTGGGGGACAGGATATACACATTAAGAGATACAATATTGACTCAGGGACAAGTCAGTGTGGTATGATCGGTGATAGTGCCAAATGAGTCACTGGTAGCCAAGGCAATTAAGGAAAGCTTATTGGAAGAAGTGGAACCTAGCTGAGTAGTAAGGGAATATGGTATCTTGTGTAAGAAAATAAATAGATGCGATGAGAACTAATATATGGAAGAAAGAGTAACACAGCAGAAGGGAATGGTGAAGGAGGACTCGGAAAAGTACTGCAGGTGGGAAATGTGGAGAAGGTGAAATACAAAGACAGAATCTAAGCAGGAAAACGAGAAATGCTGAGAAAATTAGTCACTCAAAAGGAACACCAAGATACAATGAGAAGACTACTAAAGGAGGAAGAAAGAGAGTCCATAGAGGACTAATGTGAACCAGTCAGGCACATGAAATAAACATAAACACACACTTAGGCATTTGTGGCCTGACCCAAGGCCCCATGGAAAGGGGTGGCCAGCAGAGACTTAGCCTTCTTATTCCTCCTTAGCTGCTATATCTAAGTGGTCTGCTGTTTCCTGGTAAGGTGTAGTGCCTTTCCTCCTTTGGTATAAGTGGTTTCCTTTAAGCTTTATTTTCATTTGCTAGTTTATTTGCTGGACGTGCATGCTGGGAATATGACTTCCAGCTACATATTTATAAAATTCCACTCCAACCAAGAGGACTTGGATGGTCCCTTAGAGTCAATTTTAATGGAATTTTTGCCTTGTGTTGTGGTGAGAAAAAAATCCTGGTGTTATACTTAAGTCATTAATAGTTGAAATTGTAGATTATATCAGAGTTCATCCAAAGAGTTTTACCATGCCTGTTGTATTAAATTTGAAAGTCTTTTGATGCACATAAGAAGAGACTCACTGAAATCTCAAGTTTGTCCTTTTGGGATCTGAGTATAAAAGACCAATTCAACTATTAGAATGAAGTAAAAATTCAGTATTTCTTTCGTAATTAATGTTTATCCCATTGTACAAATTTTAAAACCTCTTTATTTAAATATTCTTAAGCTGCAATGTTGGAGAAAAATCCCTGTGTATAATTATATCATACTCATTATAATACTGCTTGCAATAAATTCTGCATTGCTCTGTTCAGGAAAACCAAAGAAAGTATAAATAAATTTTATTTCAGTGGTGGTTGGACCACCCAGCCCATCTAATAAACAATTGGTGAAATTATTTTCAAACTCAAAATGGAATTCTGCTTATGAAAACAATTAACATTTTTAAGAACAAGACAGAATTTATATGTAGCAGTTGTTACAAATTGGTCTTCACAAGGTGAGAATTTGGCTTGATTCCCTCCATCCTTAACCTGTACTGCCACAATAAATGTATTAATTTGTGTGTGTGTGGGGTTGGTATAGTACACTGGTTATGAAAAATGTTCACTACCCATGTTGATATTTTGCTATTTTACCTTGTGTTTTATTTTAATTAATTAATTAATTAATTAATTAATTAATTAATTTACGGTACGCGGGCCTCTCACTGTTGTGGCCTCTCCCGTTGCAGAGCACAGGCTCTGGACGCGCAGGCTCAGCGGCCGCGGCTCACGGGCCCAGCCGCTCTGCGGCATGTGGGATCTTCCCGGACCGGGGCATGAACCCGTGTCCCCTGCATCGGCAGGCGGACTCTCAACCACTGCGCCACCAGGGAAGCCCTTACCTTGTGTTTTAAATGGACGAATAATCCTTTTTAATAAGCCGACATGGTAGAAATAACAAATAATAGGAATTTGATGTAAATAATCAAGAAATCCCCCCTCCCCTCCCCATTCACTCCGTAAGAAAGTATGTGTTTAATTTTGCAGGCTGTGGAAAATCTCTGTTCTTACAAGATTTCTGCAAACTTGTACAAACAGCTGAGACAGATTTGTGAAGATCACATCAAAGCACAAATTCATCAGTTCAGAGAATATCCTTTTAAAAATAAAAAACCTTGTATTTTCATCTATCCCTCCCTCTCTGTCCCTCACTTTTAAACCCAGCTTGAAATGGAATGCCTGTGTTTTGTAGATTTATTTTTTGTTCATCTTGCCTCTAGAGTAAGAAGATGCAAAATTTGACTTTTTATCTCTAATTAGGGTCCAAATCTACGTTGTACTATTAATGTAAATAAATAAAATGTCTTTATGTCTTTACTCTTTTTGAGGAAAGATAATTGGGAAATAATAAACTGAAAACCCAATGCTCAGTTATGTCTAAGACTTGTCTTTTGTTGTTTTGGCCTAGTGGCTTTCAGGATCTTAGTTCCCTGACGAGGGATTGAACCTGTGCCCCCTGCAGTGGAAGTGCAGAGTCTTAACCACTGGACCTCCAGGGAAGTCCCTAAGACTTGTTGTTTTTTTTTGTTGTTTGTTTCGTTTTTTTCAAAGACAGTTTTTTGGTTTGGTTTGGTTTTTTTTTTTTTTTTTTGCTGCTTTGGGTCTTCGTTGCTGCGTGCGGGCTTTCTCTAGTTGTGGTGAGCGGGGGCTACTCTTCATTGTGGTGCTCGGGCTTCTCATTGCGGTGGCTTCTCTTGTTGCGGAGCATGGACTCTAGGCGTGCACACTTCAGTAGTTGTGGCACGCAGGCTCTAGAGCACAGGCTCAGTAGTTGTGGTGCATGGGCTTAGTTGCTCCATGGCATATGGGATCTTCCCGGAGTGGAGCAGGGATCCAACCCGTGTCACCTGCATTGGCAGGTGGATTCTTTTTTTTTACATCTTTATTGGAGTATAATTGCTTTACAATGGTGTGTTAGTTTCTGCTTTGTAACAAAGTGAATCAGTTATACATATGCATATGTTCCCATATCTCTTCCCTCTTGCGTCTCCCTCCCTCCCCCCCACCCTCCCTATCCCACCCCTCCAGGCGGTCACGAAGCACCGAGCTGATCTTCCTGTGCTAGGCGGCTGCTTCCCACTAGCTATCTACCTTAGTTTGGTAGTGTATATTTGTCCATGCCTCTCTTTTGCTTTGTCACAGCTTACCCTTCCCCCTCCCCATATCCTCAAGTCCATTCTCTAGTAGGTCTGTGTCTTTATTCCTGTCTTACCCCTAGGTTCTTCATGACATTTTTTTTTCTTAAATTCCATATGTAAGTGTTGGCATACGGTATTTGTCTTTCTCTTTCTGACTTACTTCACTCTTAACCATTATGCCACCAGGGAAGTCCCACTAAGACTTGTTTTTGGAGGTATTTTTTTTTTAGTGGGATCTAACATGTTTTTACAGTTTAAGAAGTAGCATTTTGTTTCATAATTAAGTGCTGTTTAGTTTCATTTAGTACCTAGGGCATTCCGTATTTAAGACAAATGTGCTCTTACGTTGCATATTATTACTTGTACTAAGCGCTTTTAAAATATCCTTAACGTATATCTCACGGATTCATTGGATAGTGTTCTTTTTCTAAAGAAGATCGATAGATGTTGGCAGAACCATTGCAGACAGATGGTAAGATGGAAAAAGCATTACATTTCAGCTAAATATTGTAGTTAAAATAAGTTTCTTCAAATACAGGAATGCTAGTTTTAAAAGCTTTGCAATGGGGGGACTGAAACTAATTTTGGTTGAGTTTTCTATTTTGAAACTGCAAGTTACAGGTAAACCAGTATTTTAGAATGACTTGCACCTTACGATCATTTTTATTTTTGTAACACTTAAGCAAAAGGTATTTATCTCATTAAAAAAGTTACATTTTGCCTGTCAGTCTTGATGGCTTTCCCACTCGCTATTTGGTTACTTGTGAAGGTGCCTGATGGTTCTGCGTTTTAGATTATTCAGATCACAACCTTTTCCTTTTTCCCTAATCTGGTATTATTTTAAACCTTATATTCTGCAAATTAAAAATCTTAAAATCCATCCCACCCACCCAAAATTCCACGTATACAATTTAAGGCAGTTTCACCCTGAGGACTGTTGCTGAGGAAAAATTGTATGCCCCTTTATTCTGTTTTTATTTTTAGTTGCTTCTCAGATTGCAAAGAAGTCATAGACCATTTTAAGTGTCTTTTTTTTTCCTGGAAACTACAGCAAGAATTAACGTTTATTAATGGTTTAATAAAAATGGTGTGGGCATATTCTCAGGTAGATGTGTTTATCTGTATGTTTGATCCTAGTAGTCTCGTATATATACAAGTAAACCCTGCAATCTTGTTTTATAAAATATTTCAGCTTCACAAAATATAAAAAGTTGTTTGATTTCTTTTTTTCATTGGCAGATCATGATCAGGAGCATTTTTTTGTTTCTGGATAGGACTTACGTTCTTCAAAATTCAATGCTACCCTCTATTTGGTAAGGATACCAGAAAAAAATTATGAAAAGATTTGTAACAAATCATAGTCAGATCTTAATTACACTGATAGAAGAGAGTGATACTGTGAATATTCTCCTAAAAACTCATATTTGGCTTCTAGACTTCTGTTTATAGCAGTTTTACCTTGTTAATTATGTTTTGCCTCTGCTAATATTGGAGATAGCTAACATTCCCTGGGCATATAATAACTTATGAAGAAGTTTCTTTGTTAGCCAAGGGGATTAAAGTTTGCTCTGGATTGTCTGAGTGTGCATCATTTTGTTGCTGATCAAGATTTCACTCATTATCTTTTAACATTATTGTGGAAAATTCCATGTATACACAAAAACAGAAGAGTATAATGAGCTCTTCCCCCCATCATGTGCCTAGCATCTACCTACAGCAATTACCAGAGTTTACTGATTTTTGAGTACTGAAGCCAGATGACAAATGAGCAATTAAGCCTTCGTTACCAGTACAGTGAAGACCATTTTATAGCTTTGAACTAATTTTGCCTCTTGATTTGACCAAGGAAGAAATCCACCAAAGAAAATAATACAGTAAAACTTAGTTATGGAGGAAGATGGGAATTTAGCTTCAGTTTTCATTAAAGACAAAATGAGTTTCCTGTATGCTTTAATCTAATAATGTTATTTAAAATTAAATGTGTGGATTTTATACTTTTACAATTGCTGCTTCAAAGCCTGGAACCCTAACTAACATGTGGTGAGAAGTTAAGCCTCTCCAGAAGTGGTATTGTCATCAATTAATTTAAATTATATATATTTTTTATTTTAGGGATATGGGACTGGAGTTATTTAGGGCTCATATTATAAGTGATCAAAAAGTCCAGAATAAGACAATTGATGGCATTCTTCTTTTGATTGAGAGGGAAAGGAATGGTGAAGCAATTGACAGAAGTTTACTGAGAAGCCTTTTAAGCATGCTCTCTGATTTGCAAGTAAGTCAACTACTTCACTTACTTACAGAGCTGATTGCTATCCCTAATTTGATGTTTAAAAAGCAAGCTCAGGGAAATTCCCTGGCGGTCCAGTGGTTAGGACTCCACGCTCTCACTGCTGAGGGCCCAGGCTCGATCCCTGGTTGCGGAACTAAGATCCCACAAGCCGCGAGGCATGGCCAAAAAATAAAAACCAAACTCATAGTGCTGTTCCCATTAAGGGCATTCAATAAACATTTATTGGATAATTGAACTCCTTTATTTTGTTATCCCTTCCCAGATTTATCAGGATTCTTTTGAACAACGATTTTTGGAAGAAACTAACCGACTTTACGCAGCCGAAGGCCAAAAATTAATGCAGGAAAGAGAGGTATTTAAAAATCATGATTAATAAATCCACTGTGTCTCACAATAGACCCTACTTTATTGAACATAAGCTGCCCTTTGCATTTATCTTCCCAACATTATGCTGCTTTTCTCTCACTTAGGTGCTCCTTTCTTTTCTCTCTTCTTAAAGGCCAGAATTCTGGATCATAAACTCTACCTATAATTTTACATATGATTCAACCCTGTCACATTTGACAGGGCTGCTCCCAGGATCTTTTGGAGTTGACATTTTCTGAATGATTTATGGGGAGGAAAACAATAATATAAAAAACTATCTTTGTAGGTTCCTGAATATCTTCATCATGTTAACAAACGTTTAGAAGAAGAAGCAGACAGACTTATTACTTACTTAGATCAGACCACCCAGTAAGTATTACATGCTCAGCCTAATAGCCTTAACCTGTGTTGTTGAATCACTTAAGACACTTTGGGCATCCCCAAACATGTTAGTAACTGTTTTCAGGTATCTTGAGTCTTTAACAATTGCTTTCATAATGCAACCTTCGAGTTGTTATTTCCCCTACTTAATTAGATTTAATCAAGGATTTGATAATTGGTTGTATGTGTTTAGGATGTAATTAAAAAATAGCATTACAAGCTGATGTGATCTTTGAAATCTTCAGGCCGATTAAAATTCAGTGGGTGTTCATAGGAGAAAGTATTTCTGTGCTTTCCTAAATATTACCAACCAAGGAGTTCCTGTAAGCAGCACAGATAAATTCCTTACTTTCCTAGTGAAAGCAGAGAAATTTGGGAAAAGCCAGCCATAGCAAGACCCTTAAAATATTTGTTTCGTGATGTAACAAATTCTGAAATATGCAATGTTTTCCTTCTAGTCATAAAGTAGAGTAACTCTGAGCACAATAAATTTATACATAGGAATAGGAATATTGAAATTAACATATAATGAGCTATTTGATTTTTTTCCCCCCAGGAGAGACTATAAATTTTCAGGAAAGTCAAAGTCAATAGTTCTAAACTTTTTTTTTTCCTTGTAGAAAGTCATTAATTGCTACTGTGGAAAAACAACTTCTAGGTGAACACTTAACAGCAATTCTTCAGAAAGGTAATTGGTAATTTACAAATAAGAGATTACTTTTAAAATGGTAGCAGCAAACAAGTAGAAAAATTTTTAAAGATTGCCCTTTTAAAAGTTTGGTAGCGTGTGGCTGCATTTCTGAGGAGGGACACAACCCCTTTTCCCTATTCATCACAGTAAACTTTCAGGAGGTGCCTGTTTCCTTAACTTAAAGATACAGGGAGTGAGATGAGAGGAGACTACCAACTCCAGTAAAGAAACAGTGGGAATTGGGGAATTCTTGATATAATTTTTAAGACTGAAGTAATAAGGAAATGCATTCCTTTTCACACTGAAATGTTTTTGTTTCTAGCATATAAAACCAAGCATTTCTGTTAATCCTAAGTGATCTATGAGTATACCCTGAATTTTACTTTGACAATGCTACAAATAGGCAAAAAAGTCTTACCTTTCTCTCCAGCCATCTTTTCTTTTGTTTAAGGTATTTTAGTACATTAATGCAGTTACACTTTTATTTCATTCTGAAAATCAAATACTTTAGAACTTCATTTAAACTTGGCCTATTGATGCATGGTTTTTGATATACCACAGGCCATATCCAATACTCTGAAATATATATATGTGTATACTAATGCAAATATAATGTGGCTATTGCACATATGAGGTATTTATAATGTGTATTTATGTAAACCAATTTTTATAAGTTGGTTTATACATCTCATCTACTATGCTAAATGGTACAAACCATAACACAATTTTTGTTTTTATATAAAGTTCCCTATAGTTAGATTTCACTTGGAAAGGTGATTGTTTCTTTGAGTTTAATTCAAAGCACATCTCTGTATTAAAATCACAGACTAGTCATAGTTCAGACCAGTATCACAATAACTTATTTTTCATTAAAATATCTGACATTTTTGTTCACTTTTTTAATACCAAATGTTTCAAAATTCAGGTTTAAATAGCCTCCTTGATGAAAACCGAATTCAAGATTTATCTCTCCTGTATCAGCTCTTCAGTAGAGTTCGAGGTGGTGTTCAGGTTCTCTTGCAGCAGTGGATTGAATACATTAAGGTATTAACATTAACCTGTTTTTTTTCTCTCTCATGGCTTATAATCTATACATCTAGAGTACATATCAGCAAGAATTTATTTGTTAGATCCTTTTTTTTTTTTTTAAGTAATGGGCATTTTGGGAACAGTCAACCTGAGAATGATAGCTGTGTGGCAAATTAGTAATAAAACAGTTCTCTTCTTGATGTCTGATGTGATTTCTAGCTCCAATAATTATAGCAGTGAATGTGGAAAAAGGAAGAGGGCTTTTTTTGGATCCAAATTTCTTTCCTTTCTTTGATCTTACACTGAAGGCAGATTGCTGTTTTTTAAAAATTCAACCCGACTTTTTTAAAAGTAGGAAAAAGACCCTAGAGACTTCTACAATAATGCCCCATTATGATATTATATAGCCAGTGGCCATTACTTATTTTATGACTATAGATGAATGGCATCAGTCTGGATGTTTTATAACTTTATTTTTTTTATTTTCTTGACTTCAAAGCCAGCTTTATCTTAATTTTTTGAGATTTTAAAGTATGTGTATCTACTTAAAATATGATTTGGGGATTGTTTTCATTGCAGATAATTAAATTCTAATAGAAAGTCATTTTTGTTTCTTTAGGCATTTGGTAGCACTATTGTAATTAATCCTGAAAAGGATAAAACCATGGTTCAAGAATTGCTGGATTTTAAAGATAAGGTTGACCATATAATTGATATCTGTTTCCTGAAGAATGAAAAATTTATCAACGCCATGAAAGAAGCATTTGAAACATTCATTAACAAAAGACCAAACAAACCTGCTGAACTTATAGGTATTTCTCTAGTCCCTTTTCCCAGTTCTTTAATGTTCTTCTTTTACTCATAAAATTCCAGTTAACCTGAAATTTTGACAAGGTTTTGTATATTAACACCTAATTTATTTGGAGTTGCATACTTGGTGGTTTCTAAGAAGCTGGATGCAAGGAATAAGTCCTTCATGCTAAAGAATATCTCAAAACCCACATGTCAAACATGGTCTTTCTTTGTAAGACCCTACTTACTTTTATTTATAAAAAGCTTGATAGCTGTTTTACAAGCCTCCTGCAATTTAGAGGCGAGGCAGGGTGCCATTTCTTGAGGCCCACACATAGGGCTACAGGAAAGGGTAGCACAAAATTACAGTTGCCAGTGAGAAAGGTAGAATGTCCAGGATGAAAATAAACCTAATAATCTGGGCCCATTTAGAGTAAAAGGTGTGGTATACTTCAGTTCTCAGTTTTTCCCACCTGGGTACCCCTTAATGTCGAGGAGGAGGTAGCTGAGAAGGTCCTTCACCAAAAGGGTGAAATTTTTTTTTTTTTTAAATTTTTGACTACGTTGGGTCTTCGTTGCTGCGCGCGGGCTTTCTCTAGTTGTGGCGAGCGGGGGTTACTCTTCGTTGTTGTGCGCGGGCTTCTCATTGCGGTGGCTTCTCTTGTCGTGGAGCATGGGCTCTAGGCGCGCGGGCTTCAGCAGTTGTGGCACGTCGGCTCAGTAGTTGTGGCTCACGGGCTCTAGAGCGCAGGCTCAGTAGTTGTGGCACACGGGCTTAGTGGCTCCGTGGCGTGTGGGATCTTCCCGGACCAGGGATCGAACCCGTGTTCCCTGCATTGGCAGGTGGATTCTTAACCACTGCCCCACCAGGGAAGTCCCAAAAGGATGAAATTTTGTTGGTTTACTACTTACCCTTAAAATTTTTGCAAAATTTGCCTCCTACTCTGTAATGTATCTGGTTTGTTTTAATAGAAAAGGGTTTAAGATTGCCTACCATCAGTGTAAAATGAATACTCCAGAAGATGTGCCGTGTCTTTCAATGGCTTTGATGACCCCAGCACAGGGCTGTATACACCCCCTGCCCCCGGGGTACCCATATCCCGCATATCCCATTTTTAGTAAGCATCAGTATGGTAGAAAGTACATTAGATGTGGAGCCAGAAGACTTGGGTTTGAGTTGAGACTCTTGTATTTTTTAGCTCTGTGACATTGAACAAGTCACTTGGTCTCCCTGACTTTGGAGACTGTTTTAAAAATGCATGTACACATGTGAAACATTGAAAAAGTCAGTATATCATACTCCTGTTTGGTATTTATAGTGACCAGTACCTCATGGATACATGATCACTAAACAACAAACTTTCCCCCCATTTTAGCTAAGTATGTAGATTCAAAGCTTCGCGCAGGCAACAAAGAAGCTACAGATGAAGAACTTGAGAAAATGTTGGATAAGATTATGATTATATTTAGATTTATCTATGGTATGTATTTTTGTTTTAATATTTTTCTTTTAAAACAAAGCACTCAACAGAGAAACTAGCGAGTATAACCAACCTAGAAGGTATATTTATTTGGGGGTTAGCTATTTAAAATTCTGTTACATTCCTTGCATTTAATTTATTGGGGTACTTGAGGAATGTTACTTAATTGCCTTGTGCTTTAACTTTTCCACTATTAAGAGCCTTGAATTTTGCTATTTATTTTCATCTCTAGAGTATTGATGCTAAAGCTACTAGTTGACTAAAGCTTTTCTAAAGAAAAGTTAATTCAGTCTTAATTCTTTACAGCAAAGAACTTTTGAAAGGTTTGGCACAAAAATCTACCTCTAATGTTTCTTGCATTTAGCAAACTTGGATAAAATCTATAAATTTAAATAACTTGGAGTAATGGTGCGATTTATTAAGCACTTTGAGTCAATTTTGTCAAAACCTTGTATTGGAGTATTATGAGAGTTGTGTTTTATTGTTTAACATAGGCAAGGATGTTTTTGAGGCCTTCTATAAGAAAGATTTAGCCAAGCGCCTGTTAGTTGGGAAGAGTGCATCTGTGGATGCTGAAAAATCAATGCTGTCCAAACTTAAACATGGTATGTTTGTCATTCTTTCTGTTCCTTTTCTTCTTTGATTTCTGAGAGAAAATGTTAGCTTAGTTTTTACTCTTTCAGTCAGTTGCCTCTTTTGTCAATCATTGTATGTTCGTATGATAAAAACGTAAATTGAGTAAGCTCATTAGGTTTCCAACCTATTTACATATCCAGAGCTGTTGTGATTTTATTTTTAAATAAAGCATTGTTCTTTTATTATTTGTGTAAAAGTTTCCCATTTATCTTATGCCTAAGTAGTATATAAGGTTACTACAGGATTAAAGATTTGACTCTGAATTAGTGGGGCATACACTTTGGGGTAAGGATTTTTTTGTTCTTATGAATAGTTACAGATCATATTTCATGCTAAAGTAAGTTTTATATTTCATGTTTTCAATTCTAAATTCTGTGTTTTTACCACTTTAAAATACTGTAAATGTACAAACATCTTTAATAGAATGTGGAGCTGCTTTCACCAGCAAACTTGAAGGAATGTTTAAAGACATGGAACTTTCTAAAGACATCATGATTCAGTTCAAACAGGTAAAAGTGAGTTAAACTCTTACTTAATTCCTCCAACTTAAATGTATTTCGTTATCTCCTTACTTTGGTTTGTACTGAAGACGATAAATAGAAACATGTATTTGTTATAAATACTTCATAGCAACTTAGATGATAGTCACAGTAGAGGAAAAAAATCACGAATGAAATGTAAGTATATTTGACCTACTTCAAAATTTATTCTCAGTATACACCCAAGATAACACAAAAATAGAAATAAAATGTATTGAAGAGAAGTAAGGACAAGAAAAGCTGTAGCTAGTGAGAACAGGGCTTCTAGCATCTAATCGCTGTTGGTGAGTTGCATATTCAAAGCTGGTGATGGGGAGGGAGGAGAAGTGATAGAGTGGTTGTATAAGGCCTTTAGGGACATTGGGAATGAAAAGCTAGATCCATAGTTTTGCAGATGTTGGTAGAGGCTGGTTTTAAATTTTTGAGATTATAGGTAATAGTGATAGCAAAGTAGATTTTCCTCTCCTAGGGTTTTAATAATGACTTCTTTACCACTATATTGCTACTGTGGGAAATGAGAGTGGAAGACTCGAGAAAGATCAGGGTCAGTAGGATCATGGGTCCTGTAGTCGCTACAGAATAGGGTTTATTTGCTTTGCCCTTTCCCCTTCTTCCTTCCCCATTTCAGGTCACCCCCTGCAAACAGGCAGTGGAGCAGGTGAAAAACCAGAGACTTGGACTGGCTGGTGGGGTGAGGAATGGGGGTTGCTGCCAGGTTTTCCAAGCCACATAGGGGTCTCCAGAGATGGGGACTGCAGGTGGTATGGGGAAAGGAATGGAGAAGAAATCCTATAACAGCCCAGTCATATGTGAGAAATTATTTATTTAAGTCGTTAATGCCTCTAACAGAGTCACGTGATCTTTGTGTGCCATTGTAGCAAAATGTTACCCAGTGTACTTTTCTAGTGCACTTAATATAGGCTTCATTTATAGTCCTTTTAATAGTTGCCTTTTATTTTAAAGATCGTCAGTATTCACATGTAGTTTTGTAATGGGGAACTTCTTAAATGGGTCATTATTATGGCATGAAATGTATGCACTTTTATTTTTTAAGATCTCAGTGTGTGTGTTGATCTTATTGTAGTATATGCAGAACCAGAATGTACCTGGGAATATTGAATTAACTGTGAATATCCTGACGATGGGTTATTGGCCAACATATGTGCCTATGGAAGTTCATTTACCACCAGAGGTAAGAGTTGCTGTTTAGGACTTGAGTTATAAGCATAGAAATACGTGACATTTCTATTTTGCTTATCATTGAAAAATATGTACTTTTTTAAAAGTTTGTTGTCAGTAAGCACGCCACCACCAAATGTCAACTGTTTTTAATACTTTACTCTTTTATTTATATTACTCTTGTACTTATATCATTAGAGCATAGCTAAAGATGCCAAGTTTCTGAGTTCAGGGCCAATTTGCTTGACTCTTCTTTCAGTTCCCCAGATTGTACCCATCACTCTGCCCAGCTCTCAAAAATTCTTGTCCGTATATCACCTGGGGGTTGGACTGCTGAGTGATGGATGCTTGAGTAAATCCAACCTAACTCCTGGGGAAATGTCTTAACCCAGGACTGAAGCTTAGAAAAGGGTTAAGGCTAGAGAGATAGATACTGAGAGTCCTCCATGGAGATAATCATGGAAGCCCAGGGAGCAGATCTCCCTCATTAAGAGGGAGAATGTGGAAACAGGAAGAACAGGCCTAAGGCAGAACTTTGAAAAAGGCTCACATTTGGTAGGTGGTAGGAAGAGGTACCTGTGAGGGGATCCAATGAAGAAGCAATAGTGAGATAAAGGAACCAGCATGTTGCAGAGACACAGAAGACATTGGAGATGAATGTTTCAAAAGAGGGGATGATAAAATGTTGCAGACAGATCAGAGAGTGTAAAGACTGATTAATGCCATTAGATTTGGTGGTTATTACCTTACATCAAAGTGATCAGTGGACCTGCTCTGTATAGTCTTTAAAACTTCCAGAAATTTTTACACCAGATAAATATAAA
Organism: Delphinapterus leucas; assembly: GCF_059928025.1. Classification (NCBI taxonomy): domain Eukaryota; kingdom Metazoa; phylum Chordata; class Mammalia; order Artiodactyla; family Monodontidae; genus Delphinapterus; species Delphinapterus leucas. Next base: position 29,112,543 of record NC_143150.1, read on the forward strand.
AAGTGGTGAACGTGATATTGGATACAGAGCTTAAATAAAGTTTTGTTTTATTTATTGTAGATGGTAAAACTTCAGGAGATTTTCAAGACCTTTTACCTAGGCAAACATAGTGGCAGGAAACTTCAGTGGCAGTCAACCCTAGGACACTGTGTGCTAAAGGCAGAATTTAAAGAGGTAAGTGGATGTTCCCCAAACTTAGTTTTCACCTTCATCTTTGATATTGAGGTCATCCCTCTTAATTTGAAGGTTTAAGGTGTTTTATAAATTTGTCCTGAATACCTGCATGAGATAGTGATAGCTTGTCACAGCCCTGTGTATATTATAAGAATGTGGTCTTTTCCACTGTTGATTGGGCCCTGCTGCAAAACCAAAACCAATAACCCTTTTCTCCCACACCCTTTCCCCACCTGTGGATGCAAAATTCACACTGCCACTTCTTTTTTAAATTTTTATTTATTAATTTATTTATCTATGGCTGTGTTGGCTCTTCGTTTCTGTGCGAGGGCTCTCTATAGTTGCGGCGAGCGGGGGCCACTCTTCATCGCAGTGCGCGGGCCTCTCACTATCGTGGCCTCTCTTGTGGCGGAGCACAGGCTCTCGAGCGCAGGCTCAGTAGTTGTGGCACACGGGGCCAGTTGCTCCACGGCATGTGGGATCTTCCCAGATCAGGGCTCGAACCCGTGTCTCCTGCATTGGCAGGCGGATTCTCAACCACTGCGCCACCAGGGAAGCCCCCACGCTGCCACTTCTTGACAGGAAACTTCTTTTCTTGTTGCTGGGAGCTAGAGAATAGAGTGGGCGTTAAGGGGAACAGTTCTTATATCAATTTCAAAAAATCCTACAGCTTTTCATGACTAATCTGAATCAGAAGAGTTGAAAATGCATTGAAATAGTGATTTCTTGTTGCTCATGATAAATATCTGTAATGACACATAAAACCGAGTTATTAATTTTCATTACTTTGTTGTTTTAATTATAAGACTTAAAAAAAGACCTGTAGAAAGGTCACCCAATCCTTCCTCCTGTTTTAGGTAGGATCACACCTAAACCCTACTCTGAACATACTGGCCTTTCTGGATAATGTTAATCCGAGTTTCTAAATCCACTAATTGAAAAATGCTTTTCCAGTAAGAGATTAGTTATTTGATTAATTTTCATGCAGCTTTTAAAAAAATGATGGCTAAACACTGTTGTTTCTCCAACAGGGTAAAAAGGAACTCCAGGTCTCTCTTTTTCAAACACTGGTGCTGCTAATGTTTAATGAGGGAGAAGAGTTCAGTTTAGAAGAGATCAAGCAGGCTACCGGAATAGGTTTGTGTTGAATCGTTTGATTAGCATGCATTTTTCGGTGTCCACTATGTGCACTCCACTTGGTTAAGAGCTCTGGGGGACTATAAAGGGATAATCCCCCTCCTCAGCACTTGGGGAACCATGGGGAAAGGGAGAAATGACACTTAATTTCACAACAAATAAGTACCAATCTGTGGTGCTGACAGAGTGTGTTAGGAGTTCAGTGAAGCAAGAGATAACTGTGGACTGGCACAATTGGGAAAGCCTTCATGAAGGAGGTAGGACTTGGGCTGGGCCTTCAGATTTAAGTTAGGGAGAAGGCATAGTTTGCAAGAGGAAATACCATGAGAAAAGGTGTGGAGGAAGGACTCAGCACAGTGTGGGCAGGAGTCATAAGAAGTTTAACTGCAGCATAGAGTAGTGAGATACAAAGTTAGATAGGTAAGATATGGAGAGCCTTACAGATCTAGCAAGTGAAACATACATTGTAGGATCTCAAGTGTGTGACATATTGGAAGTGACTTATTTGGGCAGCTTGCCTATAATCAGTAGATAGTAGGGCAGCTTGAAGGATGAAGAGATTCCAGTCCAAAAGCTAATGGGGTAATTCAGGCGTAAAGTGATAATGAGCTTAGACTAGAATGAGGCCAATGAGAAGAGAGACGAAGCATCTCTAAGGAAGCAACTACTAGATATGTGGAGGATGCAGGAGAGGGAAGAGTTAAAAGATGATTCCAGGGTTTCTCACCAGAGGAGGTTGGTAGCTTCATAACTAACAATTGGAAAGAAAACAGTTTTATGGGGAAGATGATGAATAAAACGTTGGACATACTAAAATTGATGATAGTAAAAGAGCCAGCTGGAGGTATCCTTTAAATGTAGGACTGGGGAAAATGAGATGTCATTTCTGAAGATGTGGTGGTTATTCACTCGGAATGATAACTGAAGCCTTTAGAGGACGACCAGGAAAAAAGCCATTGGATAGGACAAAGAGGAAGTTGTTCATGATCTTGGGGAAAAAAGGAAACAGTTTTAATAGATGGGTGGGGTAGGAGCTAGATTGAGGTTGAATGTAACTGTGCGTGTTGATGAGTTAGTAACAAATAACTAAGCCACTCTTTCTTCTTCAGAGGATGGGGAGTTAAGAAGAACACTGCAGTCATTGGCTTGTGGCAAAGCTAGAGTTCTGGCGAAAAATCCAAAGGGTAAAGATATTGAAGATGGTGACAAGTTCATTTGTAATGATGATTTCAAGCACAAACTTTTCAGGATAAAGATCAATCAAATTCAGATGAAAGAAACGGTATTTCTTTTGCATTCTCCTCATTCTAATGTACTGGTATATATGTTCATAATAAAGATTTATAAAGAAGGTTTTAGCCTAGAATACTACCACTAACATTAACATTATCTATGCCTATATCTAGCTCAGTGTATTTCAGTATTTGATTTTGCAGGTTTTGAGGGGGCGGGGGTGTACACAATTGGGCCTGATAGTTTTATATCCTGCTTTTTGTGTGTTTAAATTAAGACTTTAGAATTTTTAAAAATTTATTTATTTATTTTAGGCTGCATTGGATCTTCGTTGCTGCTCGCAGGCATTCTCTAGTTGCAGTGAATGGGGGGCTACTCTTCGTTGCGGTGTGCAGACTTCTCATTGCGGTGGTTTCTCTTGTTGTGGAGCACGGGCTCTAGGCACGCGAGCTTCAGTAGTTGTAGCACACAGGCTCAGTAGTTGTGGCTCACGGGCTCTAGAGCACAGGCTCAGTAGTTGTGGCACGTGGGCTTAGTTGCTCCGTGGCATATGGGATCTTCCCGGACCAGGGCTCGAACCTGTGTCCCCTGCCTTGGCAGGCAGAATCTTTTTTTTTTTTTTTCCGGCAGGCAGATTCTTAACCACTGTGCTACCAGGGAAGCCCCAGGTCTTTAGAATTTTTCCATGCCATTAAGCATCTTTATAAAATGGCAGATGGCCACACAATATTCTTTTACACAGCTATAATAATTTATTCAACCAATGTCCATTGTTGGGCACTTAAATTCATAACTTCTTAGTATTGTAAATAAAACAGCAAGATACATCTCTGTACCTAAATCTTAATCTCTCTGATCCTTTCCTTACGAATTTACCATGGAAGTAGATTTTTTGGGTTAAGGAGTGTGAACATTTTAAGAGTCTGAATACGTTATGCCATTTTGTGTTCTAGAAAGATTGGACCAATTTACACTGTCTAATGTGAGTGCCTGTCTTACTGTGCCCTTGCCAGCACTAAAGATTATATTTTCTTTTTTTAATCTTTTCCAGCTTGCTTGGTGAAAAATTGGAAGGTTTAGTTAGTGTTTCTTTGATCAACAGTGAATATTTTGTTTGTTTTTACCATTTGAATTTGTAAGAGATTTTTATTAAGGAAACCAACAACTGCAGCATTTCCTGAAACCAGTTGGTTTCAATTCCAACAAGGTTTAATGCAGTACTTGAGAAAAAGTTTTATAATAAGGATAGAAGTCAAGGTCGCAAACAAGTTCCTGTCTCGTTAACATTCACATCAGAGGCGTGATATTCCCTTAGATTACTGTGTTATTTTAAAACATGTGCTGTATCAGAAAGAAACTAACTGCGAAAAGCCCAAACTAGGGACTTCCCTGGCAATTCAGTGGTTAAGACTCTGCACTTCCACTGCAGAGGGCACAGGTTCGATCAGGGGAATAAAGATCGCGCATGCCGAGTGATGAGGCAACAAAAAAGCAAAGCCCAAAGAGGAACATTCTTGCTTTAGCATTAGAATTGGTTAACTAACTTTTTTTAAACTGTGCATTTCTGATTTATATATTACAAAATAAAAATTAATGAAAAATAATTTGGGACTTCCCTGGTGGCACAGTGGTTAAGAATCCGCTTGCCAATGCAGGGGACATGGGTTCGATTCCTGGTCCGGGAAGATCCCACATGCCGCGGAGCAACTAAGCCTGCGCACCACAACTACTGAGCCTGTGCTCTAGAGCCCGCGAGCCGCAACTACTGAAGCCTGCGCTCCTAGAGCCCATGCTCTGCAACAAGAGAAGCCACTGCAATGAGAAGCCCACACACCACAACGAAGAGCAGCCCCCGCTCGCCACAACTACAGAAAGCCTGCACAGCAACGAAAATCCAAGGCAGCCAAAAAATAAAATACAATAAAATAAAATGTTAAAAAAAGAGTTTGACTACTGGTTAGCTTAGCTGGTTAGTATCATACTTTGAGTCAGATGTCAGAATCAGTCACTTTTACAGATAAGCTAATGTCGTACAGAAATCTGGTCAATAACCTTGTGACACATTAAGATTTTGAGAAGAGAGTAAAAGAAAATGATAAATTCTGCATCAGCTGTCTCTTTCTAGAAAAGCAGCTCAAAGATGGTATTTTTCTATTAACTAATATTGGTGTTACTTCATTGATACAGGACATTAGGCCAGATAGGAGTTATGTTTGTAGGGTTTTTTCTGTCCTTGTCAGTATTCATAAGGTTTCTTTTGATAGTTCAGCATATTTAAAGCATTAACTGTGTCATGTCCCTAAAATGTACAATTTGTATAAGTAATCAAGTTTCACTTCAGGTACAGTTCCTAAGTTTAAAACTTTTTTGTTAGGTTGAGGAACAAGCAAGCACCACAGAAAGAGTATTTCAAG